>NC_142589.1:94224894-94899894 GCF_965207765.1 Zootoca vivipara | reverse complement strand
GTGGTGGCGTCTCCTTCTTTGGAGGTCTTTAAGCAGAGGCTTGACATCCATCTGTCATGAATGCTTTGATGGTGTTTCCTGTTTGGCAGGGGGTTGGACTGGATGGCCCTTGTGGTCTCTCCCAACTCTAGGATTCTAGGATTCTAATGCAATGCAATCTCACACTCCGTGCAATGCAAATGCAAAACTCTCACGCGCTGCAATGCAATGCAATGCAATGCAATGCAATGCAACGCAAACACAAACCCGTGCAGCGCCATGCCCTGCGCAAAGCACGGAGCAAACTGCAAGGCGAGCGCGCAAAGGCGCTTTCTGCCGCTCTCTGCATATTGCAAACGCGGCGCCCGTTGCGTCAGCTTTGCATTGCACCGCCTCTTTCTCCCCCTTCTTCCCCCGGAGCTGACGCGTCTTCCTGGGGCGGTGCAGCCGGGGAGGCGGCTGGGCCGGGGGAGCTTTCCAAAAGCCAGGGGTGCTAGCCGGGTCCCAGGCATCAGGATCGCAACCCGGGCGAGCTATGGTGGTCCTGAACGGGGCAGATCCTGGAGGAGCAAGAGGAGGCCACGAGGAGCAACCGGGAGCCCCCCCGAAACAGCCCTATGGGTGAGTAATGGGGGGGCAGGTAGGCAAGGGGGAGCCTTGCCGCTGAATATTCGTGGCTCTTATTTGGAAAGAAAAGGAGATCAGTTGATTTCTTTAAAAGAATAAAAAGCAAAAGCATAGACTTGGTGGGTCAGGCAAGCTCTCCAAGCAGATGTAGCTAGCTAGCAAGCAAACAAACAAACAAACGGGAAGGCAACAGCTGTTTCCCTCCGGGAACAAGCAAGCTGATTCCCCCCCCCCGATAGACTTCTCCTGCATTTGGAGTTTCCATTGCAGCGGCACAACTCAGAAAATGGGGTGTGTGGAGAACCCTGCTGGACCAGACCTCATTTGGGGGTTCCTGATTTGGAGAAGGGCACCCCTGGGGAGACCGTGAGTTTGGTGTGCGGGACGCAACGTACACACACACACACACACACACACACACACACACACCGGGCCAGATTGGCTTACCTGATGTTTCAAAAGCACCTTGGAGCTGGAGGTTCTGCTTGGCAGAAGGAGCCCTTCCTCATTGCCCGTCCTAAGAAGTACTGAAACCGGCGGCTGTGGGCGTCTCTTGTGGTGGGGAGTTCCGCAAGCTCAAGATGGTGCATTGTAGGCAGCCTTTTGCCATGGTTTCACCCGAGCTGATCGGGGTTGTTAAATAACACAAACAGAAACACACACACGATGTATCTGGGAGCGAAGGAGGGAAACATGACCTGCCTCACTTACTCATCTCTGAATAAACTTCCTTGAATGACGTCAACTGTCAGAGCCTTTAAAATACCTGCAAAGGCCAGTTTTGGGGGGAGAGCGTCTCTTTTGCTCGACTCCCCGCTTTGCGGCATCTAGTGTACCGCCGTGAGAGCCGTAGATTCTGCAAACCTGATCTTTATTCATAGAATTGCAGAGTTGGAAGGGACCCCGAATCTCAGCTCGAAGCGTCCATGAGGCTGGTTACGGCTGTCCTTTCCTTTGACGAGGTTCCTGCTTCAGGCTGGTAGTCGAACTGGTCGCGCTTCTTGCTTGCAAGGTGGTTTGCGTTCCTAAAAAAAAGGAACCCAAAGAGTGACTCACCTGAGCTCAGTGTGTTTGGCAAGGTGGAACGGAGCTCATTCGTAGAATACGATGCTTGTTTGTAATAAATCGGATATTTCTTATCTCTGCGTTTAGGTTGATAAAAATGGATCAATGCAGGTCTCTTGAGTTTGGGGGCTCTCTTATTTTGGGGTGGGTCATGGCTGCAGAGAGACTGCTGATTTTTTTTAAAAAAGATTTTATTACATTTTCTTTTTCAATTATTACATACATCGCATATCCATAGCAGTAATATTAATATTAAATTCCCTCTCCCCTCCCCTCCTGGGCTTCCCCCAACTTCCATTTCTGGTTTATTTCCCCCCTATTTCACACTGCTATCACAAAAACACACTATATTGTTTCTTATCTTCTACATATTATTATCTATACAGTATATATAAAAATGTAAAATGCCCATGTTTGTGGGTCTCCACTTTTCTCCGAAACCGCTTGACCGTTGAGGTTGCAAAACATCGCCCTCTAGTGATGACTCCACTGGTACTGCAGCTTCCAAAGTTTCTGTCTCCAAAGCAGCTCAGCTCAGGTTTCCAGGGAACCCTCGCTAGACAAGAGCAAAACTCCTTGGCAGCAAATTCCACTGCCGAACAGCTCTTACTGTCAGGAAGCTCTTCCTAATGTTGAGGTGGAATCTTCTTTCTTGTCGTTTGAATCCGTTGCTCCGTGTCCGCTTCTCTGGAGCAGCAGAAAACAACCTTTCTCCCTCCCTCTATATGACATCCTTTTATATATTTGAACATGGCTATCATATCACCCCTTAACCTTCTCTTCTCCAGGCTGAACAAACCGTTGGAGTGGGGGGGGGGGGTAATCAAAATACCAACACTCACAAATGGCTACTCAACACACCGTCACACGAACATTACCTACGACATAAGGAGGAACCTTCGGGCATACGATATACGAGGGGGGGAGAGAGAGGGCTCGGGGTGACGTAACATGGGGGGGAAGATGATGTTACCCGCTGGGGGCTAAAGAGAGACGGATGTTTTTACGTCATGCGCCTCTCCTGGGAAACGGGGACCCTGACTGAGGCACAACAACATGTCGCCCACTACAGCTAGTAAATAATAAAGGTGTTGAGTGTTTATTTACTATAAATCCTGCCATCAAGTCTATAATATTTCTTTGTTTCTGTAAAATATAATATAAAGGGTTCCCATTCTCTTTTAAAGTCACTGTTGTCTTGATGTCTATCGGTCAGTTTTGCCATTTCCGCATAGTTCCATCAGTTTTTCTTGCCATTATTTTCATCGCCTGCTGATTTTTTAAACTCCCCGCTCCCCCTGTTTGCAGAAGGATCGAGGATTGCCTGCCGCCACTGGCCAGCCCCACCGCCAAGAGGTTCTCCCCGGCGAAGCGAAAGCAGTACTACATCAACCAAGCCATACGCAACTCGGATCTCATCCCCCGGGCCAAAGGGCGCAAGAGCCTGCAGCGCCTCGAGAACAGTTGAGTTTCGGGTTGGGGGCGCATCTCTGCCCAGAGGAATTGCAGAATCACAAGGGATCCCGGGGGTCATCTAGTCCAACCCGCAGCAGCCCAATGCTGGGGCTCGAACCCACGACCCTGAGATCAAGCTGCTCTGAGCCGGGGAGAGCTCAGCCCGTAGAACACGAGGGTCGCAGGTTTGAGCCCCACCTTGGGTGAATTATTCCTGCATTGCACGGGGCTGGACCCTCTGCAATTATGTGATTCTGCCGACTGAGCCGTGTTGTATCATGATAGGGGAAGCGTTTTCCGGCCCGAGGGCCGAATTCCATTCTTGGGGGGGGGGGGAGCCGCTAGCCACTTGTGGGCGGGACCAGCGGCAAAAGTGGGAGGAGCAATAAATTGAGATTTCAGCTTTGTAGCATAGTTTGGACGCATGCTGTGCATTGCTAACCTGCAGAGGGGAGTCACACATTCTGCGTCTCCCCCCCCCTCGCAGCACGTTATCTAATGACTCTCCTGGAGCAGGATGAATGCACAGGCGAAGACGGGGAGGTCACGCACCCGGCCAGTCCGAGCATCTTCACCGAAGCCTGCAACAATGAGACGTACATCAAGGTACGCGTTGTGGTCTCCCCCCCCCCCCGTTCAATTCCAGCTCTCTTCCTCGAGAGGCACCCCTCACCTCTCTAGAGCAGATTCCTTCCGTTTTTTTTTTTTTTTGCAAATGGCATCTTTTCTATATTAAAACAAACCAACCATTCGGCAATGTTTCACGTTTGCATTTTGTAGGTGGAAATTGCATCTCCTCCCCGCCCCCCGCCCCCAGCAGTCACCCAAATTCGGTTTTGATTAATTCAGTCAAATTGGTGCAAGGTTAAAGCAAGTCATTTTGCAAGACCTCGGCCTCAATGGAAAGGAACTTTGCCAGACCTGAGCTGCCAGATTGAAAGAGCGCGTTGCTAAGCCTCAGGTGCTTTGCCAAGTTTTTTAAGTTTGAAAGCTTTGCGGAGCCCGAACTTTGAAGCAGCCCCGTGCTTGTCGTTTTCAGCCCTATGCAGGAATTAGGATCTGAACGAGTCAGCGCTCTGAATTCCGAAGCCTTTTTTCTGTACCTGGGTCCGGAATTCATCTTTCGAACTCGGGTTCCAGCCGGGAGGTACAAACAACTTGCCTCCGCTGTGATGGTGGTGGTTGTTGTTCTAATGGCATGTATCAGATTTGAAACCGTTTCTGCAAAACCTCAAAACGTTTTTGCATACGAAAGCGATCTTTTAATTGTTTTGCCTTATACTGTACATGAATTCATGTGAGCTGGGTTTTTTTTTTAATCTTTCGTGTCTTTTTAATTGTGAAATTGTTTCTAGTTATCTTACGGGGAGTGATTGCCGGACAGACTTAAATTGTAGAACTGCAACCCTTGCTTAAAAACCACCCAGCATTGAATAGGTGAATACAGGTGAAACTTGGAAAATTCGTCAAAAAGTGCATTTATTTCAGTAACGCAACTTAAAAGGTGAAACCAATATATGAGATAGATGCATGACATGCAAAGCAAGATATGTCAAGCCATTATTTGTTGTAATTGTAATTATTTGTCGTTAGGTGGGTCAATTATAAATGGAATGGAATGAATGAAATGTACAGTAATAGCGATGTTTATTTTTGTTTATTTTTGTATTATCGTAACTATTTGTTTTATTACTGTGGAATTTCCAAAAGAAAGCATTTGTACAAATAAAAATAAAAATAAAAAATAAAAAGTTGCATCACTGCAATAAATGCACTTTTCGACAATATTCTAATTTTCTGAGTTTCACCTGTATTTCCTTACTTGCACTGTCGCAGCCGTACCTAGCGAGGATTTGAACCCGGGGCCTTCAGGTGCTGCACCGCCGAGCTCCGATCGGCTACGTAGGATTTGCCATGTTGTCCCCAAGCCCCAAAAAATAAAATAAAAGTGACTTTGGCAAGGAAGGGCATCCTTTTTGATGACTTTAAGCTTCCCTTTTGCAGTGGGTTCAACTGGATGACCCTCAGGGGTCCCTTGCAGCTCTGTGATTTTATGTGGAGTCTCGCCATCCGAGGGACCGTAGGTAATGCAGTTCCCATCATCCTTGACCCACTGGCCACACCAGGGCTAATGGAAGTCGGAGTAATTTTAACAGGATTTATAAGGGCCACAGGTATTCCCCACCCATGACCTATAAAGAGGCATTCTCCGCTCTTGCCCCTTCTAAATAGAGGCATTTTCCCAACCCTGGATGTTACCTGAACCGGAAAAAACAACACATCTTTCCTAGGATTTTGTAGGAGTTGGAAGGGACCTCGGGGGGCCATCCATTCCAACCCCCTTCAAGGCAGGAATCTTTCGCCGCACGAGATGGGCGTGGGGTATAAATGTCACCATGGGGCTAGAACCCGCAACCCTAAGATTCAGAGTTTCATGCTCCCCTCGAAACCCGTACGAACTACACTCGGTTCTCTGTCCTGTGTCCACTTAATCAACTTGACAGTGGATTCACCTGAGAAAAATAAATTTAAAAACGGCCCTGCGAAATGCTGCTGTTTGGTTCGAGATCAGGTTGTGCATTCATGAGATTTGTCATTTTTGTGTGTGTGTGTGTGTGTGTGTCGGCTAAGATTTGGAACGACTTCATGAACCCCGAAAATGAAGCCTTAGACCCTCAAACCCATTGGGGTTTTAGGGGGGTGACCCCCGCGTTTGAGGGTCTTATCTATTGCTCCGTTTTTTGGGGGGCGCTGCAAAACGCAGGGTGTTTCTTCGCCGTGGGAAAAAGGACAGCAAAACTTTGGCACCGGTTTCTTGGGGGGATCCCAGATTTTGGGGTTCGTAGTTAACGAAGCTGCTTGGGGCTGATGGGAGAGGGAGACCACAAAGTTTGTTGGGGGCATGGGTGAAAACGCATCCCTTTTTTAAGGCCACGCACCCCCAAAATAGGGCTGCATTGCGTTGTTCGACTCAGTTGGCCAGGCCGCTTGATTTTTTTTAATGATCCTTTGATTTTTCAATGCAGCCCATAATTTAGTCTGCAAGCAATTTATAGAAATAAATTTGTCGTGTGTGTGTGTTTGTCGGCTAAGATTTGGAACGACTTCATGAACCGGTCTGGCGAAGAACAAGAGCGAGTCCTCTTGTACCTGGAAGAGAAGGCGGCGAAGAAGCAGAAGGGCAAGCTGGCCGACAAACCGGATGTCAAGTGGAAAGGTACGCCTGGCCTACCTTGCAGGGTTGTTTTGCATTTCTGATGCAAAAAAAAGCCCTTCCTTCTCTCTCTCCCTCTCTCTCTCTCTCTTCCTTGCAGTCAAACGGGCTCCCAACTCAGTTTCCAGAGCATCTTTGCTCTTGGAGGGAGGTAGAGATTTCTGCTTTCAGACGAACCTCCCTATACAGGAGCAGTCTACCCTTGCAACGCTCCCTGTTCAGGGGAGGCCCTCCTGGGGAAGAGGGTGTGGTGGCAGGCAGGCATCCAACAGGTGCTGCTTTGCAGACTTACCTGCCACGTCAGGGAGCGAGGAACTCTTTTTTTTTTTTTAGGGCCGCATCCGCTCATTGGAAGCGGTCCGAGGGCCACATGGCACCGGCGGACACAGCCAACGGGTGCAGCTCTTAAACTCTCCGGCTAGAACATGGGTAGGCAAACTGAGGCCCCCCCGGGGGCTGGATCCGGCCCATTCGCCTTCTCAAATCAGCCGACGGACGGTCCGGGAATCGGCGGGTTTTTACATGAGTAGAATATGTCCTTTTATTTGAAATTAATCTCTGGGTTATTTGTGGGGCCTGTCTGGTGTTTTTACATGAGTAGAATGTGTGCTTTTATTTAAAATGCATCTCTGGGTTATTTGTGGGGCATAGGAATTCGTGCATTTTCCACCCACCCCCCAAAAAATATAGTCTGGCGGCCAACCCCCCCCCCCAAGGTCTGAGGGACAGTGGACCAGCCCCCTGCTGGAAAAGTTTGCTTACCCCTGATCTAGAAGCTCCTGGCCCCTGTTCTTCCCCTTAGAATCACAGAATTGCAGAACTGGAAGGGGCACCCCAGGGTCATCTAGGCCAACCCCCTGCAACGCAGGAATCTCACGGCCTGTTTCCCTCCTCTTCCCACCGTCTTTCCGTTGCAGAACACTCCGGTGACACCCCGCAAGAGTGTTTCCAGCGCATCAGCCGGCGCTTGAGAACGACCCTGAAACGGAGCCGTATCCCAATGGTAGGTTTCGAACGCGGGGCAGGCCGGGGCCGGAGAAGCACCAGAGCTGTTTCCACTGGGCTCTGCTCGAAAGATCCTCGGCTTCCGCCTTCTCCTTGATATCCTTCCTTTTCCAGCCGATTGTTGGCCAAGAACGTAGTTTCTGAGATTTGGCGCCTGGGAACGCTTGCCTTTCCTCCTCCGCCGCAACCCTTTCTTCCTTTTGTGTCGTGCCGTCGGTTGTAAACCCGAGGGCAGCTTGTTGATTCGGATAAATAACCATGCAGTTTTTAGAAGACACCTGAAGGCAGCCCCATATATCGGGAAGCTTTCAACGTTGGGTGTTTTATTGTTTTTATAGGTGTTGGAAGCTGCCCAGAGTGGCTGGGGCATAACATATGGTATAAATAATAGGGTGGTTCATAAAAAAACTTTTTTAAAAAAATTAAATGCCTGCTCCAAAGGTCTTATCTTACTGCACTAGGGATTATATAGCTATATCTGAAATTTCATGCATATCAGTTAATATCTTGACCCTCCTCCACGAAAATGATGCAGCAGCTAAAAAAGCCAATGCAATTCTGGGCTGCATCAATAGGAGTATAGCATCAAGGGAAGTAATAGTACCACTGTATTCTGCTCTGGTCAGACCTCACCTGGAGTACTGTGTCCAGTTCTGGGCACCACAGTTCAAGAAGGATACTGACAAGCTGGAACGTGTCCAGAAGAGGGCAACCAAAATGGTCAAAGGCCTGGAAACGATGCCTTATGAGGAACGGCTTAGGGAGCTGGGTATGTTTAGCCTGGAGAAGAGAAGGTTAAGGGGTGATATGATAGCCATGTTCAAATATATAAAAGGATGTCATATAGAGGAGGGAGAAAGGTTGTTTTCTGCTGCTCCAGAGGAGCGGACACAGAGCAATGGATTCAAACTACAAGAAAGAAGATTCCACCTAAACATTAGGAAGAACTTCCTGACAGTAAGAGCTGTTCGGCAGTGGAATTTGCTACCAAGGAGTGTGGTGGAGTCTCCTTCTTTGGAGGTCTTTAAGCAGAGGCTTGACAGGCATATGTCAAGAATGCTTTGATGGTGTTTCCTGCTTGGCAGAGGGTTGGACTGGATGGCCCTTGTGGTCTCTTCCAACTCTACGATTCTATGATTCTATGAAAATAGCTGTTTACTTGGCTGTTTTCCTATGAAATTTCAGTGGAGCAGGGTCAAGATATTAACTGATATGCATTCCTGCTGTGATATCGGGAGGGATGCAATTATTATTATTATTATTATTATTATTATTATTAATAAAGAAGAGACATGCTTCTTCCCCCCACCCCCACCCCCAGGGGACCCTGGAGTGCCTCGAGGATGAGCTATTGGCCTTTTTTTCCACCAGCCCTCGTTCCGTCTACACGGCAATGATGGACAACAGGTAACAAAGCGGTTCTCGCGACGGGTTCCGCTGCCTGATGGGAATTGTAGTACAGAAGGGGGATGTGCAACTTGGTTTGTGCATGGAAAACTTAAAACAAATCCTCATTTCCTGATCAACAGCCTTTGGACTGTAATGTAACTGAAATAGAAAATATTTAGAAAGGTTTTTCTTCCAAAAGCATTTCATTTTAAAAATCCGATTTAATTTTTTTTAAAAAAAATCGATTTTGTGTGTGTGTGTGTGTGTGTGTGTGTGTGTTTTAAAAAATCATTGATTTTTATCCACCCCGGTGAGGACGATGGGAAATGGACGATGGGCCAAAGGTTCTTGGTTGTTCAGCTCCCATCCGTCCCCGTCATGGGGGAATGCGATCTGGGCACCTAGCAAAATCTGGACATCCCCTTCCCCGTTGCGAGAGAACTTGCAGAAGCGGATAAAAATGTGTTTTTCGATTTCTTTTCTTGCAGCTTCGAAAGGCTGCTCCTTCACGCCGTCTGCCAATACATGGACCTCGCTTCTGCCAGTAAGGGCTCCTTTCTGATATTATTTCGTATTTTTTTTGGGGGGGGGAGGAAACTTGCTTGCTCACGTCGAACGTGGCTATCTCTCCCTTGCAGGGAGGGCGAGGCCTTTCTGGGCTGCCTCTGCCTTCCATTCCGGCCTCCATGGCTGGGTGATAAGGAGGAAATAACGTTTCTTTTATTTTAAAAAAATGCAATTGCAAAGCCCTGCTTCCCTCGCCCAACTCCCCCCCCCCCCAATATCTCCTAAGGTTTTCTTCTACAGTGGTCCCTTGGTTCTCAGATTTAATCTGTTCCGGAAGTCCTTTTCCAAAACCAAAGCGTTCCAAAACCAAGGCGCAGTTTCCCATAGAAAGTCATGCAAAACAGATTAATCTGTCACAGACTTTTAAAAACAACCCCTAAAACAGCAATTTTACATGAATTTTACTATCTAACGAGACCATCGATCCATAAAACAAAAGCAAGAATCAATGTACTGTATTGTAAAATAAATAAGACAGTATTGTAGGTGATAAAAATTAAAATTATTATTTTTTCTTACCTGCACAGATGATGGTCATTGTGACTGTTGAAAAAGACTTGTTTGCCTCTCTCAATACCGATGGACTATATTGTCTAATTTTGTTCGTACAACAGCGGCAGACTTTCATTTGCTGTGATTCTATTACATATTCTCGTGGATGGGGGGCTTTTATCCATTTCCGCAGTCACACAACCCATCAATTGGTAGCTGAACTGGGTTCCGCGCAGTCACAAAAACAAATGAACCTGAAAAAGCTTTAAAAACAGAAACGCAAAATGAAGAGCAAAAACAAAAGCGCCAAACTTAATCCATTCTGGAAGTGCGTTTGACTTCCGAAATGTTCAGAAACCAAGGCGCGGCTTCTGATTAGTGCAGGCGCCCCGGAGACAAGAGCCGACAGCTGCGTCGGGCGTCTGGCTTCCGGAAAACAGTCGAAAACAAGAACACTTATTTCCGGGTTTTCAGTGTTTGGGAACCAACTTGTATTTGCTTGTTTCCTTTTGGAAAAGAACACCTTGTCCTTTTGTTTTTCAAGGTGTTTAAAGACACCAAAATTATTATCACCATTACAGTTATTGCTACCATTTATTATTATTATTATTATTATTATTATTATTATTATTATTATTATTTCCGTCTTAGGTTCTGACTACGAAGGAAAACGCCAGATGAAAGTTAGCAACAAGCACACCATTTTCCTGCCTCCGGACCCCCTTCTCTCGACTTACCTGGAGCAAATGAGCTGATGGCGGCCCGGGAGACAGCGGGGGGCGCCCCCCTTCCAGCATCAATCCGGGTCATCTTCCGGGGGTCGTCCCCCCTTTGAAATTTCTGCTTCCGTTGGCTTAAAAAAAAAAGTATTTAAAGACAAATGAGTTGTGGCGGGGAGGGCATCTCTCACCGGAGATGCTGGGGGCTAGGGATGTTGTCTCTGGTTGCCTAGCAACCGCCTCCCATCTCAGTAAGGGAAGGATGCAGGCCAGCCAATGCTTTTGTTGCCTGTGGTTGCCTAGCAACCGCCTCCCACCTCCCCAAAACTCCATGTCATCCGGTTCGCTCCAAACCAGAGCCGGGCTTTGGCAAATGTTTTGCAGCGCCCCGAAAACGGAGCCATAGACCCTCAAACCCGTTGGGGGTTTTAGGGGGGGTGACCCCCAGGTTTGAGGGTCTTAGCTATGGCTCTGTTTTTTGGGGGTGCCGCAAAGCGCGGGGTGTTTCTTTGCCATGGAAAAAAGGACCGCAAAACTTTGGCACCGGTTTCGAGGGGGATCCCGGATTTTGGGGTTCGTAGTTAACGAAGCTGCTTGGGAGAGGGAGACTGCAACGTTTGTGGGTGAGAAATCATCCCTTTTTTAAGTCCGCACACCCCCAAAATAGGATTGCATTGCGTTGTTCGACTCAGCTGGCCAGGCCGCTTGATTTTCAATTCAATCCTTTGATTTTTCAATGCAGCCCATGATTTAGTCAGCCAGCAATTTCTAAAAAATTGTATATTTTTAATAGGTCTCTCTTTCTTTGAAAATGAAAACTGGGATTTCTGAAGGATGTTTTCTTTCTTACTCAAAAGGGAATGCTTCTCCTCCCCCTGAGATGCAGAAGGGTTCAAATTTGCTTTTCTTTCTTTTATACCTTCGGATTTGACACTTGATTCGAATTTGGCACAGAAGCTGTGAGCGGGCGTTGTGCCAATCCAAGAAAACGCTTCGATGTTTTCTCATCCAGGGCCAGGACTATAAAAACCCAAACTTTTTAAAGTTTTTTGTAGGGTGAAATTTTTGTGGGCTCTTCAGGGCCAGAGATCGATGGTGTTCCTTTCAGGTTGTGCCCAGTTTTACGTCCTACTCGAAGTAGACCTGTTGAAATTGATGGGCAATGACCCCCTTGAGTGCATTTATTTCAGCGCTCAATTAATTTCGTCTGCCCCGAGAAAAAGATAGGATGCCTCCACACTAGACATTTAAAGTGCTGTGGCACCACTTTAGAGAGTCCTTGCTTCTCCCCTAAAGAACCCTGGAAATTATAGTTTGTTCAGGGCGCTGAGAATTGTTAGGAGACCCCCCCCCAATTCCCCACCCCCAGTGCTACAGTTTCCAGAATGGTTTAACAACCCATTCCTCTTCACGGGGAGCGCCGCTGGAAATTACAGCAGTGTGGCGGAGAGGAATACATCTCGGCGCCCTTATCAAACTACAACTCCCAGGATTTTTTTTTGGGGGGGGGGGTTACCCATGACAGTTTAAAGTAATATCATAAATGGCTCAGTGCGAATGGGATACAACTCCTTTTCCCCCCTGCAAACGAAAGCATCGCATCTCAAATAACTTTGGAGAATTTGAAAAGGGGTGATTTCGTCGACCCAATTTGATGCAGTCGTTTTTTTATTTTGCGTTTTTGCAATGCAAACTTGGGGGTGGGGGGGGGAAAGGTTTCCTCTCTCCCGCAAGCTTTTTGGGGAAAAGGTTTCCTCTCTCCCGCAAGCTTTCTCGAAATATCCACAATGCCTCTCGAATCGGCAGCCGTTTGACCTGGAGACATTTATCTATTTATATATCCCTGGTTTCTAAAAAAATAAATGTTATAGAGCTGGCGTCGTCGTTAGCCTGGCTTTGCCAAAAGAGGTCAAAAGGAGACTCTAACTGATTTTAAAGCGGCAGAATTTGGGTTTCCCCACAAGCGCCTTGAATTCTCAATAAATCCTTGGGGCGGAGGGGGGTGCGTGAGACCATTTTTCAAGGGGCTGCGTTGCTGCAGTTCAGGAGAGGATCGGGTCCGCCTCGCGGGGGGGGGGGGTCGTGCCAGGAAACAGCCGCCCATCTGTTCTGGCATCTGGGCTCAGGTAGACTGCTCCTGGGATGGGAGGTTCTCTCTCTTAGCTACAATGGGCTTTGTTTGTTTCTGTCTCAACACTCTTTTATTATGGGGGGGGGAAACAACACCTCTTGGAAACTGGGTGCCCTCCTGCAACACCTACAGGAGGAAAAAACTGTTCTAACTGGCCTTAACGGTGCTTTGATTTGTAACCCGAATTTCTCTGAATTTGGGGGTCGGATCGCATCGTGTCTGTAGCAACCCCCCCCCCAAAAAAACAACAGCAGCCGTCCGTTCTCAGCCGAACTGCCTCATTTTCTAAATGTATGAATGACAATTGCAGATTTCCCCTTTTTTTGCCCACCCCCCCAAGTTGCCAGAAGCCAGCCTGTGTTTTGTAAAATGTAATATAGTGTATTTTTAAAGATAATAGGTGTGTATCTGTAAGTTTTATGGCCAATTGATTAGGATTTTATTTTCGGTTTCCCCCAAATTGCTATGTACTGATGAAATGACCCTGGCAAAAAAATTATTATTATTATTATCCCTCCTTCTTCGCCGCTGGTTCATTCGTTTGTTTGGTTTTCCCAGTTTGCTCTGTCGTGCCATAAAGTGCAATGAAAAGTGAGTTTTTTAAAATGTTAAATTATATTAAATTAAAACATGCATCGCCGTCTGTTCCAAAGAAGTCTACGCAAGTTTTTAAAAAACCTCAAAAATGAATTTAGCCGACCCCGCTCCTCGGGAATGGATTCCTTTCCCTCCGTAGGGCAGGGAAGAGAAATCTGTGGTCTTTCAATTGTTAGAATCGTAGAATTGTAGAGCTGGAAGGGACCCAAGGGTCACAATTAGTTGAATAAATTAATAAAATAAGAAAATCAGGCAGGGGTGCGACAGGGAACCTCCTCGCAGGATCTCAGCCCTGAGGCATCTTTGTCAAAGGCTCTTTGCATCGGATGCGATTGGATCCTTTAAAAAAAGGTGAACCTGGAGGAGGCTTCCTGCTGTACCTCTGTCTGATATACCGGTCTGCCCTTCACATGCTAGTTTGAATTCCTGTCTGTACAAGGGATGGATTTCTTGACCTTGGGAGCCTGGTGATCAATAAAGATGAGAGCCAATATTCCTGCATTGCATGGGGTTGGCCTAGATGACCCTTGGGGATCCCTTCCAACTCTAGAATTCATCAGGAATCATCTGCTGAAGAGGAATATCATCGGGAAATAGAGGGTCTTTTTCCCCGGCTACTGATCACATATGGATTTTTATTTTGATTGTTGCATGCTCAGAGAACTATACCAAAGTTGAGTTTGTGTGTGTGTGTGTGTGTGTGTGTGTGTGTGTGTGTGTGTGTTTGGTTTTATGATTATCCGGGGTGTCAGTTTCCCTTTGCAACTGTTCTTCTTATTGAGAGTTGTGGCATTTATGGTGATTTTCAGACTTTTTCAAGGAAGATGCCGAATTTCTGGTTTTTTAAAAGGATCTCTTCTTCCGCTTGTATTGCCACGATGGTGTCAAAACAGTGGGATTTTGTGGGGGGGGGGCAGCCAAATTCCTGGGGTTAACTTGGCCCTAAGTCAGAGGAAATACTTTCCCCTGAAATATACTTAGGCTGGGTTCCCCCCCCCCCCATGTTTGCAAGCTCCCCCTACGAGGGGAAAACTCCCTGCCTGCAGAAATCTAATCTGCCAAGGAAACTTCTGCCCAACCTTTCTAACTTTCCATGTGCAAGAAGAATTGGAGGGGGGGGGCATTTGAACATGAAACACCCCCCTCCACAATTACACACTTTCCTTGCACTGCAACGGCGCAGAGACCTTCCTTCTGCTGAACATACAAACCAACTTTGCATTTTCCAGAAGAACCAAATGTTGCTCCGTGTAAGATGTTTTCATGTAAATAATAATAAAAAATGATGCTTTTAAGAGTATTGCCTTTCTTAAATGCAGAAAGGGGACTCGTTGGGAAGGTGGGGGGGGGGAGGCTTGCTTGCATTTCCAAGCCGCAGGCAGAAATCCAACAGGTGAGGCGGCTTCCTGTAATAAGGAGCAGTGGTGGATTTCTGCATTTTTTCTGATTTGCAGGAGCCTGGGAATGATGAGAGTTGGTGAGTCAGGCAGCCGGAAAGGGCGGATGTAGCTTTCCTCATGAGGAGGGGGAGAACCCAAACTTCCTTAGCGGCCCTCCAGAAGTTGGGAACAAAGGCATGCGGCCCTTGGGCTGCGAAGGACCCGCTCCCCAACCCCACTCAGCAATCAACGATGCCTCCAATTTGCAGATGACACCAAACTTGGGGTGGGGGTGAATGCCGCAGAAGCCAGAAACGGGATTTAAGATGACCTTAACAGATCGGGGAACTGGGCCAGAGCTAAAAATATGAATTTCCATAGGGACAAAGGCCAGGTTCTGCACTTAGACAGGAAGAACCAGATGCACAAATATAGGATGGGGGACACCGGGCTTATTAGCAGTGCATGTGAAAAGGATCTGGGGGGTCTCGGTGGACCGCAAACTTGACGTGGGCCAACTGTGTGATGCAGCAGCAAAAAAAGCTAACACTATTCTAGGCTGCATCCACAGAAGTCTAGTGTCCAGATCAAGGGAACTCTGAAGAGTCCCGCTCTATTCTGCCTCTGGTCGGACCACACCTGGAGTCCTGTGTCCATTTCTGGGCACCACAATTTAAGGATATTGACAAGCTGGAAGGTGTGCAGGGGAGGGCAACCGAGATGATCAAGGGACTGGAAACTGAGCCTGATTAGGAACGGTCGAAGGAGCTGGGGATGTTTAGCCTGGGAAAGAGGAGACTTAAAGGAGATAGGAGAGCCGTCTTCCAATATCTGAAGGGCTGCCACATGGAAGAGGGAGCAAGCTTGTTTTTCTCCTGCTCCGGCGGGCAGGACTCGAACCCATGGCGCCGAGTGACAAAGAAGGAGATTCCAACTCAATGTCAGGATGAACTTTCCAACAGTAAGTGTCGTTTGACCGTGGGACGGAAGGTGGCAGACCCTCCTTCCTCGGAGGTTCCTAAGCAGAGGTTCGATGACCCTCTGTTGGGGATGCTGTAGCCGAGATTCCTGCATTGCAGGGGGGGGGGTTGGACTAAATGAGCCCTGGGGGTGCCTTCCAACTCTGCAATTCTATGTTTCCGGCGATTGAACACTGCAACGCACGTGTTGTTTTTTTCTGTGCCAGCTGAAGAAGTAGCCAGACCAGCACAGGAGCATATAATAAGAGCATATTCCAAATATCCATTATATTCCTCGCTGTGTACAATCTGTTCCGCTCGCCGCTTTGCAGATGCAAATAAATTGGAAGGAGCCGGCAAGAGGGCGGAGGGGTGATGCCGCCCGCTCTTATCCTCCTTTTCACGTGCTCATTTTAAGTTAGAGCTTAATAATTATTTCACTATGAATATACTTATTCTGAATTGTATTTCGTTTCAACAATGACTTTGATCAAATACATTTTTTGTTATGGGCAAATGGATTGAGATACCTGTTAGGTCCATCAATTGCCATAGAGTCAGACGGTTGCTTATTTCCTTGACATCCGATGGGAGGGCGTTCCTCAGGGCTGGCACCACCACCGAGAAGGCCCTCTGCCTGGTTCCCTGTAACCTCACTTCTTGTAGGGAGGGAATTGCCAGAAGGCCCTCAGGGCTGGACTTCTGTGTCCAGGTTGAAGGATGGGAGTGGAGACGCTCCTTCAGGTATACTGGCCCGTTTAGGGCTTTCAAGGTCAACACCAACACTTTGAATTGTGCTCGGAAACATCCTGGGAGCCAATGTAGCTCTTTCGGGACCGACCAGTGTTATGTGGTCTCGGCGGCCATTCCCAGTCCCGTCTAGCTGCCGCATTCTGGATTAGTTGTAGTTTTCGAGTCTCCTTCAAAGGCAGTCCCACGGACAGCGCATATGATAAAAGGGACCTTCTCTTCCTTTAATTTTTCCATCTCTTCTTCCTCTTCTTGTTTTTCCATTTGCTGGATTCCCCACTGCAAAAGTGTGTGCGAGAAAGACATTAGAACGGGTCAGCAGACTTTTTCCGCAGGGGGCCGGTCCACTGTCCCTCAGACCTTGTGGGGGGCCAGACTATATTTTGAGGGAGGAAATGAACGAATTCCTATAGCCCACAAATAACCCAGAGATGCATTTCAAATAAAAGGACATATTCTACTCATGTAAAAACACGCTGATTCCTGAACCGTCTGAGGGCCGGATTAAGAAGGTGATTGGGTCGAATCCGGCCCTCGGGCCTTAGTTTGCCTACCCATGCTTTAGAAGTTGCTCAGGCCCTTAGCCAAAAGACCACCCGAAAAGCGCTGGAAAGAGGGAATCTGCAACAGAAATTTGAGAGAATCTCAGCTAAAGCACCCCTTGCAACCTCTGATTTAAAGGGAAGGAGAGGCCACAGCCCAAACATTCCGAGTTTTCACAAGGACATCTTCTTTGTGCAAACATGGAGATTTAAAGGTCGGGGAGGGGGTGGTGGAAAACAGAGATATGAACTTAAATTGGCACCTTCTCTGGCAGCGGAGAAATAAATTATCGGGTGTTTTCGTTTCCTCGGAACAAAGACCTTCGCGCGATGATGCTCCAATTTCCAACCACTTTGGGAGCGAGCGAGAGAGTCAATTTTGGCTGTGTTCTGCCACTTAGTGCTCTATGTAAGTGCTGATCTCGCATGCCCTCTCTTCCATTTGGGTCAGTGTGCACTTGAGACAAAAGCTGAAGCGTTTTCAAGCACCCGGAAGGAGCAAACACTTCATGGTGTTTAGGCAGAAAGCTGATTTGGCTGGCAATGATTCAGTGCTTCGTGAAGCTTCTTCTTGGCGACTGCTTGTAGCCGAGAAAAATTGACTTCCATCAACACGGTCTTAGCAGTGAGTCCGTAAGTGACTGTGGAGGCCAATTCTGCATCCACACGTCCTTCCACAGTGGGGACATTGGTTTCCAGGCGGGTTTTGCCAAGTGTGCCTTCCTCTTAGCGCATTTCTCCCTCGCGTCCTGAGTTCGAGTGTCTTCAATGCCCAGGACACCTTTGGTAAAGGCTGTTCTCCAACTGGAGCGCTCACAAGTGTTTCCCAATTGTTGGTGTTTATACTACATTTTTAAAGACTTGCCTTGAGAGAGTCTTTGAACCTCTTTTGTTGACCACCAGCATTACGCTTTCCATTCTTAATTTCGGAATAGAGGAGTTGCTTTGGAAGACAATCATCAGGCATCCGCACAACATGACCAGTCCAACAAAGTTGATGCTGACGAATCAATCGCTTCAACACTGGAGATATTTGCTTCTTCCAGTGCACTGGCATTAGTTTGCCTGTCTTCCCAAGTGATGTGTAAAATTTTCCGGAGACACCGTTGATGGAATCTTTCGAGGAGTTGGAGATGGCGTTTATAAGTGCTCCATGTTTCACAAGCATACAGTAAGGTTGGAAGTACAATAGCTTTGTAAACAAGCATTTTGGTTTCCCTGCAAATGTCCCGGTCCTCAAACACTCTGCACTTCAATCAGGAGAAAGCCGTACTCGCAGAGCTCGGGTGATGCTGGATTTCGGCATCAATGTTGGCCCTTGTGGAAAGAATATTTCGTGAATATTTCCCACTGTAAACAGACAGGTCCAAGAAATGAGACGGAAAGGGGGAAAAGAGTATTGGGAAATGATCCATAATGGCTTGAGATACCTATGAGGTCCATAAATTCCCATAGAGCATATATTCAACACAAAAAACAGTGACCATTTGTTGTTGACAAAGGACAGCTGGACATAGAAAGGGCCCCATTACCTTCAGTAGCTTAAAGGTAAAGGTCAAGGGACCCCTGACCATTAGGTCCAGTCGTGACCGACTCTGGGTTTGCGGCGCTCATCTCGCGTTATTGGCCGAGGCGTACAGCTTCTGGGTCATGTGACCAGCATGACAAAGCCACTTCTGGCGAACCAGAGCAGTGCACGGAAACGCCATTTATTTTCCCACCAGAGCGGTACCTATTTATCTACTTGTACTGCATGCTTTCAAACTGCTAGGTTAGCAGGAGCAGGGACTGAGCAATGGGATCTCACCCCGTTGCAGGGATTAAACCGCTGACCTTCTGATCGGCAAGCCCTAGGCTCTGCGGTTTAACCCACAGCGCCACCCGCGTCCCCATTACCTTCAGTAGCTTAGGGCTCGATTACCTTCAGTAGCTTAGGGCCTCATCAAACCTAAATCTGGCCCTGGGCATAACTCTGATTTTAAACGCATTGTGCAGATGAAGTTGTCCTTTGCATTCAGCTGCACATATCAAGGAAGGCCTTTCGGAATCACATCCATGCTAAATATTAGGAGCTGCTTGAAACTAAACAAATGGTTTAAATCCTTTTCTGTTTGAGTCCTCGGGGTTTGCCCCTGTCTTGGGCCAACGCCGTTTCTTTCTGCGTTTTTCGCAAATTTGCTTTCAGCTTCTATGGCAGTGAACTTGAATGAACCTTGACGGTCGCAGATAGAGCTTTGAATCGAAACGCCAAAAGGGATTTGCCCGTTTACGTCGAAAACAGAGGATGTGCGGGGCTTAATTTTCGCAAGCTGCTGCCAACCTGCTTGCTTTTGAACTTGGGTGAAAAGTTATTAATCGGCACATGGAATTTCTTCCTGAACCTGGTGTACTTTGTCTGCAAACTGGAATGAGGAGCAAAATGAGCTGCTTGTGCCGTCCATCTCTCTCTCTCTCTCTCTCTCTCTCTCTCTCTCTCTCTCTCTCTCTCTCTCTCTCTCTCCATATGGAACAATAATTTCATGCCTTCCATGGCTGCTGAATTAGCCCACTAATCGAGTCCTCTCCAAAGGGGGTTGCTTGGTAGCAAGATCTCCCCCTCCCCAGGTGGAGAGAGAGAGAGGAGAAAAACAGAGATCAGCCAATCGCCTGCTTGAGGAGAAATCCTGCTCTTGCAAAGCGCAGGAGGGGAGCAATCGCTCCAGCAGCCCTCCCTCCGCCTGGCTTTCTCCAACTCGCAGGACTCCTGGGTCCTTTCAGAGCTGGGCGGTGGTCCCAGGTGGCTGGATGGTTGGGCCG
Organism: Zootoca vivipara; assembly: GCF_965207765.1. Classification (NCBI taxonomy): domain Eukaryota; kingdom Metazoa; phylum Chordata; class Lepidosauria; order Squamata; family Lacertidae; genus Zootoca; species Zootoca vivipara. The sequence continues at coordinate 94,880,228 of NC_142589.1, read as the reverse complement.
GCAATCCATTCAGACACCATTCACACAATTCCTGTGTCCCAAGATTGTCCCTGGATCGGAATGCGAGCCTTCTACTCCAAAAGGAGCGTGCCCGTTTGACGGCATGCGTTGCTGAAGGGTGCCACCTTCGTGCCTGGGAACTGGTCCCTGGTGTGTTGCCGGTCCTCGTTGAGGTTCAGGAGAGCATCCTTCATTCTGCAAGGAACTTGAGAAGCAGAGGGTGCGGCAAAGGTGTGCAAGAAGGACTCCGGAGGAGGAAAGATGCAGGTCTCTTTCTGAAACTTAAGGGGAGGAGAGAGTCATAACTGCCACGGGATTCACTCTTAAGATGACCCCAAGCCAGGACAAGACCGCCAACATGTCCCTCAGCCCCTGAGTCCGCCAGAGTTTCCTAGATTCCCATTTGAGGAGCGGCACAACATCTCTCTTGCTTGGTGAGCTCTCCGAGGTGCTGAAAACTTGCCACCAGACGCCTCAAGCCCCAATTCGGTGCTCCTGGCCAGCAGAGGCTGCTCTCGACGCAAAGCGGAGCCATGCTAGTGGGCTCCTCCGCCTCCGACCTCAACGATTCCTTCCTATTCCCGAACAGCTCGGCCTGCACCGCAGGGCTGTGGTGCGCCAACGTCTCGGAGCCCCAGAGCCCACCACGCTTGGTGGATGCATGGCTGGTGCCCCTCTTCTTCGCCGTGCTGATGTTGGTGGGTCTGGCGGGCAACTCCCTCGTGATCTACGTCATCGCCAAGCACAAGCAGATGAGGACGGTGACCAATTTCTACATTGGTGAGTTCGGTGAGAATAACGGGGTGCAACTGGGTGGGTGGGACAGAGGGTCAAAGCTGCTATGGCTACTAGCTGGTGCCTGTTCTGTTTGCTGCTAGCCAGGACCGCTGTAATGCTTCTGAATGCCCTGGGTTCAAATCCTGCTTCCTAAAGGCATCTGGTCGGTCACTGGGAGAAAAGGGTGCTGGCCCAGATGGGCCAAGCAATTATTACGCTCTTTTGTGATGTTCTTATAGGAGAGGGAGCACATTGTGTTTTTTTGGCCTGTCCAGAATCTTCCAGCTTCATGAGATGCCCACGAATCCTGGTGCTATTAGAAAGGGAGAAAAACTTATATAAAATTTTTATTTATCATTTTCAAACAAAAACAAAGCATACATCAAGCACTGACTCCCACGCCCCTTCCATGGTTCATTTCAATTTTCCCTTTACTGCTGCGTATTCTAATTATTCCTTATTCTTTCTCTTCCCATTTTCCCTCCGTTGATCATTTTGCCGCTAAATTTATTCTCGTCCTGCTAACATTTCAAGTTGCTGACAATAATTTTTTCAAATGTTCCACTGTCCCCCCCTCCCCCAGTCTTCTTTAAAGACTCTTCCTGCTCTCTTTGATAATTCAGACGCATTAGTTTTTTTAAAAAATCAACCTTTTGAAAGCGTTATAAACATGCAACACCAGAGGGCGCAGGAGAGTAAAAAGAATTCTATGCAGTTTTTCCATAGCAGTTTTTTCTTTTGTTATAACAATTTGATTTCTGACTTATTTATATCGTTTCCCCTCACCCCACCCCCTGTGTGTAGATCCATCCCTTTATTCTACCAGTTAAGCTAGCCATTTCTGAAAGGGAGAAAAACTTCCCTCTAGTCACTTTTTACATAATTTCATGTATGCCCCTTACTTGCTTTTCCTTGCAATGAAAAACCGCCAGGTTTTCCTAAGAGAGAAGTTGCTCCGTTCAATTGACCTTTTTCTCTTTTTCTAAACTTTTTTCCAAATTGTGCCCTTTGTCCAAACAGCGAACCTGGCCGTCACGGATATCATTTTCCTGGTCTGCTGTGTACCGTTCACGGCTGTCCTTTATCCTCTTCCGGGCTGGATATTTGGGGAGTTTATGTGCAAATTTGTCAATTACATCCAACAGGTGAGTTTTTGGCTGCTTGCGGGGGAATCTGCCCCCCCAAAAAAACTTTAAACCATGGGTAGGCAAACTAAGACCCAGGGGCTGGATCCGGCCCAATTGCCTTCTCAATCCGGCCCACGGACGGTCCGGGAATCAGTGTGTTTTTACATGAGTAGAATGTGTGCTTTTATTTAAAATGCATCTCTGGGTTATTTGTGGGGCATAGGAATTTGTTCATATTTTTTTTCCAAAATATAGTCCGGCCCCCCACAAGGTCTGAGGGACAGTGGACCGGCCCCCTGCTGAAAAAGTTTGCTGACCCCTGCTTTAAACCATAAAAGGCAACACATGGCTAATAATGTTCTAACAAAATATCTGTAGCATGTGTTCTTTCACAGTTCTTAAACGCAAAATATATGCTGGAGATACAAATGATAAAATAAATCAATACCGTACGAACCAAATTAGAGAAGGTAATCAATCAATATCACAAACAAGCTTTTCTTTTTTCTTTTTTAAAAAACAAATTTTTATTAGTTTATTTCTTTAAAAACATTAGCACACAACATGTTTACAAAAAAGAAAAAAACATTCTACATACCAAAAATCATTTACAATAGGAAAAAAAGCAAAAATATAAATTAAACAATCATTTATGTCTTCTCTATGCTGACTTCCAATTTTTCACTCTGTAATTTACATATATTATCCTTACTATATCACACAATTCTTATCCTATTTACTTATTATCTTTCCTTTAACTTCAATTTAGGTTCAATTATGTTCTGCCATTTGGATTTTTGGATATCTTATTATTCAATATATATTCATCAAATATCCTCCATTCCTTTTTTTTATTTTTTTGTTTTGTTCCAGTAAATTTTGCTAGCTGTCAGTATTCTTTCATTAAAATTTGCCAATCTAACATGCTGTGGGTGTGTTTTCGCTTTTCCAGTTTCTCGCGACTAGTACTCTTGCCGCTACTATTCCATACATTAACAGAGTTCTATTTCTACTTTTAATATCCTCTGGAATTATATTTAGAAGGAACATTTCTGGTCTCTTTTTGAATGCGAGTTTTATAAATTTCCTTTAGTTCTTCGTAAATGTCATTCCAGTATTTACAGATCTCTGGACATTTCCACCACACGTGCGTTTGAGATCCTATTTCCATTTCATACCTCCAGCATGTAGATGATTGATTTTTTATACATGTTGGCTAATTTTTCAGGTGTCTGATACCACCTGTAGATCATTTTTAAGATGTTTTCCTCCAAATTATAACAGGTGGTAAATTTTAGGTCTACTTTCCACAGCCTTTCCCATTGTTCCATAAGGGCATTATATCCAAATTCTTGGGCCCAATTCACCATTACTGATTTGGTTTGTTCTTCTATGAGTTCCCACTCCGGCAACAGGTCAACAGTCCCAAACCTGTGATCCTGTGATCACGCGGTAACAGAAGCTCCGAGCGTAGCAATTCTTAAACAGAGAATATGTAATAGAACCACAGCCAATGAAAGTCTGCCGCTGTTGTACGAACAAAATTAGACAATATAGTCCAGCGGTATTGAGAGAGGCAAACAAGGATTTTCAACAGTCGCAATAGCCGTGCGATAACGGATGGTCCAAAGTGTAGTACGGTTTTTCCAGATGGCAAACTCTTTCAGTAGTAAATCTTCATCAGGTGGCGATGCTGTAAAATAAAATCCGTTATATATGAGGGCCTTCTCGGTGGTGGCGCCCGCCCTGTGGAACGCCCTCCCATCAGATGTCAAAGAGGAAAACAGCTACCAGATTTTTAGAAGACATCTGAAGGCAGCCCTGTTTAGAGAGGCTTTTAATGTTTAATAGATTATTTTATTTCATTTTTCTGTTGGAAGCCGCCCAGAGTGGCTGGGGAAACCCAGCCAGATGGGCGGGGTATAAATAATAAATTATTATTATTATTATTATTATTATTATTATTATTATTATTATTATTTGCATACGCTATATACATAAAAATGACAACCCTGTATACACAACCAGTCATGAATGCATACCATATGAATGGTCTTAACAGGTACATCAAATAAAATCTAATTACAGTAACAGTAACCACCCTCTGTATATATATAGGGTCTGACACTTCTGTTTCTAGTGTATCCGAAGAAGTGTGCATGCACACGAAAGCTCATACCAAAATATAAACTTAGTTGGTCTTTAAGGTGCTACTGAAGGAATTTTTTTATTTTGCTTCGACTCAGACCAACACGGCTACCTACCTGTTACAGTAACAGTTTTTTGTATTAGTTACATGTAGGTAGCCATGTTGGTCTGCCATAGTCGAAACAAAATAAAAAAATTCCTTCCAGCAGCACCTTGGAGACCAACTAAGTTTGTCATTGGTATGAGCTTTCATGTGCATGCACACTTCTTCTTCAGATATTCTTCAGGGTATCTGAAGACGTGTGCATGCACACGAAAGCTCATACCAGTGACAAAATTTGGTCTCTAAGGTGCCACTGGAAGGAATTTTTAAAATGGTGTTTTGTGTTGGGTAGGCTCCTAGGATGTAAGTCCGTTTGACTTCCGAAATGTTTGGAAACCGAGGCGCAGCTTCTGATTGGCGTAGGCGCCCCGGAAACAGTAGCCGACAGCCGCGTCGGACGTCCGGCTTCCGGAAAACGTGCGGAAACTGGAACAGCCACTTCCGGGGTTTTGGCATTTGGGAACCAAGGTACCACTGTAATAATAAACACCCCCCCTGTCTTTTTGGCTTCGCAGGTCTCTGTGCAAGCCACATGCATCACCCTGACCGCCATGAGTGTGGACCGTTGGTACGTGACTGTCTTTCCCCTTCGGGCCCTGCGGCAGCGCACCCCCTTCGTGGCGGCCACCGTCAGTGTCAGCATCTGGGCTGGTGAGTGGGGGGGGGAATAGCATGGAGGACCCCTCGGTTACCACAAAAGGGGGATTCCTGCCCATTCACCTCGGCCCGAACCTCGGCCAGTGCCCTCGGCCCCTCGCGACCCATCTCCAGGGATACAGCAGGCTTACGAAAGGGTACCAGTCTATTGTGAATGCTTGAGCTGAGATTCCTGCCTTACAGGGGGTTGGGCTGGGTGACCCTTGGGTGGGCGGGTGGGGTCTGGGAGGGATTAATCCACTTGGCATTCCTTTCTATGGGAAAGCGCACCTTGGTTTCGGAACGCTTTGGTTTTGGAACGGACTTCCGGAACGGATTATGTTTGAGGACCAAGGCAGACTTTTGAAAACAACCTCTAAAACTGCAATTTAACATGAATTTTGCCATCTAACGAGACCATTGATCCATAAAATGAAAGCAATAAACAATGTACCACAGCCACACTCACAAGCAATCCATCAGTAGCTGAACTGGGTTCCACACAGTCACAAAAACAAATAAATAGCAAAAACACGACAGAACTCAAAACGGAGCACGTTTGGCTTCCGGAAAAAGTTCACAAACCGGAACACTTCCTTCCGGGTTTGCAGTGTTTGGTTTCCAAGTTGTTTGAGTACCAAGGTGTTTGAGAACCAAGGCACCACTGTATACAATCTATCTTCCATATAGATTGCCTTATTTTCATCGGAGAAATGTTGGAGGGGATGGAATAGGACGTCCCTATTTTCACCGGAGAAATGTTGGAGGGGATGGAATAGGAAGTCCCTATTTTCATCGGAGAAATGTTGGAGGGGATGGAATAGGACGTCCCTATTTTCACCGGAGAAATGTTGGAGGGGATGGAATAGGAAGTCCCTATTTTCATTGGAGAAATGTTGGAGGCGATGGAATAGGACGTCCCTATTTTCACGGGAGAAACGTTGGAGGGGATGGAATAGGACGTCCCTATTTTCACGGGAGAAATGTTGGAGGGGATGGAATACGATGTCCCTCTATTCATGGGAGAAACGTTGGAGGGGATGGAATAGGACGTCCCTATTTTCACCAGAGAAACGTTGGAGGGGATGGAATAGGACGTCCCTATTTTCAGGGGAGAAACGTTGGAGGGGATGGAATAGGACGTCCCTATTTTCACTGGAGAAATGTTGGAGGGGATGGAATAGGACGTCCCTATTTTCAGGGGAGAAACGTTGGAGGGGATGGAATAGGACGTCCCTATTTTCACCAGAGAAACGTTGGAGGGGATGGAATAGGACGTCCCTATTTTCACTGGAGAAACGTTGGAGGGGATGGAATAGGACGTCCCTGTTTTCACGGGCGAAATGTTGGAGGGGTATTGCAACACATTAAAACATCAAATGAAACAGTCCAGAACAGTCAGAGTTATGCTGGTTTGAAAACTTATCGTTAGAGGGCTGGAGACAGCCTGTGTTTTAATCTTGCAAGAATAGAATTTCCTTTTCATTAAATATCTTTGTAGGTTGCCGAACCTCATATAGAAATAACTTTAACCATTTTTGGGGGGTAATTCCCAAACTGAGCAGTTTGATTTAGTCTTTGTTAAAGTTTAGCATAATTGCAGTGGAGAGTTTGGCTCCTTTTGATATTATTCAAACAATAAGATATTAAAAACCTATCTCTAATCTTTTCCCTCTGAGGAAGATAGCTCCAATGAAACGAGAAAATAGCCGGCCCCTCGTTAGGTGAATTGATTTATAGTTTATTTTATAAGCATTTAAGTTTCTTCGTTTGACTTTGATTTGGGAGTTGTTGTTGTTGTTGTTTAGTCGTTTAGTCGTGTCTGACTCTTCGTGACCCCATGGACCATAGCACGCCAGGCCCTCCTGTCTTGCACTGCCTCCCGCAGTTTGGTCAAACTCATGTTCGTAGCTTCGAGAACACTGTCCAACCATCTTGTCCTCTGTCGTCCCCTTCTCCTTGTGCCCTCAATCTTTCCCAACATCAGGGTCTTTTCCAAGGATTCTTCTCTTCTCATGAGGTGGCCAAAGTATTGGGAGTATTATACCTGATAAATAATTTGGAATAGTCCGAGCTACAGTATATTCCTGAGTATAAGACTACTTTTTAACCCAGGAAAATCAGGGGCCGTCTTATACGCCGGGTCATATTTCTTATATGGCGAGTATATCCCAAATTCTATATTTTAACTGGAAAAGTTGGGAGTCGTCTTATAAGTTTGTACATTATATCTCGTATCAGGGAGATTGTCACGGTGGTTTATCTTAATGTTAGGGGTGCGGCAGTGGGGGGAGTTGTGAGGAATGCCCCCCCCCTAAGCAGAGGACATTGCCCCACTTGACCTAGGATTCGAGTCGGTCCTGTCCGAGACTTTGGAACTGTTGGGTGAATTTGGGGCCCTGGCCTTTCCGCTTACAGGTTCTTTCGCCATCTCCACTCCGGTTTTGGTCTACAACCAGCTGACGGAAGGCTACTGGTTCGGCCCGCGGACCTACTGCAGCGAGAGCTTCCCGTCCGTCATCCACCAGACGGCCTTCATCCTATACAATTTCCTCGTGGTTTACCTTCTCCCCTTGCTGACCATCCTCCTTTGCTACACCGCCATGCTGTACCAGATGGGGAGACCCACGGTGGAGGCTTCTGACAACCAATGCCAGGTATCGCATTGCCGGATGCACGGTGGCGATCTCACAGTCACCATTGGAATTATTTCACCACCATCCCTTGCAAATCCAGGCTTATTATCAAAATCTTATAAGGGAAAAAAACTGCTCCTTTCCCCTTATGGGGTATCCAAGAGCCCGTATAGAGTCTTTAATTGGGTTCCCTATCGGTAGGAGGAAACTGCAGAGAGCACAAAAGGAAAGAGGGATGGGGAGGGAAGAGGGAACCAAGCGAGCTCAGGCTCCGACTCTTCAACTTGTAGTTTATACAATCTCCTGGTGGAATATCTGGTTATGCAATGTGAGAAAGACAAGGCTGGGCTAGGCAGATCTTTCCTACGAGTTATCTTGGTAGTGGCACCCGTCCTGTGGAACACCCTCCCAGCAGATGTCAAGGCGACAAGTAACTATTTTACTTTAAAAAAAATTCCTTCAGTAGCACCTTAAAGACCAACTAAGTTTTTATTTCGGTATGAGCTTTCGTGTGCAGGCACACTTCATCAGATACCAAAATGTGCATGCACACGAAAGCTCATACCAAAATAAAAACTTAGTTGGTCTTTAAGGTGCTACTGAAGGAATTTTTTTAATTTTGTTTCGACTCAGACCAACACGGCTACCCACCTGTAACTATTTTACTTTCAGAAGACAACTGAAGGTGGCCCTGTTTAGGGAAGTTTTTAATGTTTAATGCTGTACTGTTTTAATATTTGGTTGGAAGCCGCCCAGAGTGGCTGGGAAAACCCAGCCGGATGGGCGGGGAATGAATGAATAAATAAATAAATAAATAAATAAATAAATAAATAAATAAATAAATAAATATATATTTTAGGAAATAGAGATTGCAAGGAAAAAAACTGCTCCCTTTCCCTTAAGGCAGGCATAGGGCAAACTCGGCCCTCCAGATGTTTTGGGACTACAACTCCCATCACCCCTAGCTAACATGACCAGTGGTCAGGGATGATGGGAATTGTAGTCTCCAAACATCTGGAGGGCCGAGTTTGCCTTTGCCTGCCTTATGGGGTATCCAAGAGCCCGTCTCGAGTCCTTAAGTGGGTTCCCTATCGGTAGGAGGAAAGAACAGAGGCCAAGCAGAGAATATTGAGAAGAAGCAAAGCGGCTAGTAAGCCTGATCTTTATTAAACTGTTGCAACAGGGTCCCCAATCCCCACACGCAGGAGAGAGGAGAACCTCGAACAATGGGTTTTTTTAATAATTTCGATGGCCCTGCATTTTAAAAAGCTACCCCCTCTCTCTACAAGATGCCAGGGGGTTCTCAACCTGGGTCTGTGTTCCTTTGGAGAACTGAGACGTGGCAGAGACTGTTGTAGCTTCAAGAACCTCACTTCTCCCATGGAGGGAACCGCCAGAAGGCCCTCGGAGCTGGACCTCAGTGTCCGGGCTGGACGATGGGGGTGGAGATGCTCCTTCAGGTATACAGGGCTATTTAGGACTTTCAAGATCAGCACAAACACATTGCATTGCGCTCAGAAATGTCATGGGAGCCAATGTGGGTCTTTCAGGACCGGTGTTATACGGTCTCGGCGGCCGTTCTCAGTCCCCAGTCTAGCTGCCACATTCTGGATTAGTTGTAGTTACAGGTAGGTAGCCGTGTTGGTCTGACGTAGTCGAAACAAAATAAAAAAATTCCTTCCAGCAGCACCTTAGAGACCAACCAAGTTTGTCATAGGTATGAGCTTTCGTGTGCATGTGTGTGTATCTGATGAAGTGCGCATGCACACGAAAGCTCATACCTATGACAAACTTGGTTGGTCTCTAAGGTGCTGCTGGAAGGAATTTTTTTATTTGGATTAGTTGTAGTTTCTGAGTCACTTTCAAAGGGAGCCCCACGGAGAGCCCATGGCAGTAGTCCAAGCAGGAGATAACCAGAGCATGCACCGCTCTGGCCAGACAGTCTGCGGGCAGGTAAGGTCTCATCCTGCGTACCAGATGGAGCTGGGAGACAGCCGCCCTGGAGACAGAATTGACCTGCTCCTCCGTGGACAGCAGAGCAGGGACCGCAGAGGCCCAGCCAATCTGATTGCAAGTCCCCTTCTTGACTCCTTGCAGGTCCGGCAGCTGGCCGAGCGCTCGGAAGCCATGCGGGGCAAGATATCGCGCATGGTGGGCACCATCGTGGTTCTCTTCGCCATCTGCTGGGGCCCAATGCAGCTGCTGATCCTCGCTCAGGCCTTTGGCAGCGGCTTCCGGCGCAACTATTACACCTACAAGCTGAAGATCTGGGCGCACTGCATGTCGTACGCCAGCTCCTCCCTCAACCCCATCGTCTACGCCTTCATGGGGGCCAATTTCCAGAGGGCTTTCCGGAAAGTCTGCCCCTTCCCCGCGAAGCGCCGGGTGGGCAGCTGCGAGGCGGCCGGCCGGCCCGGCGCCAACGTGGAGATGCAGTTTGTCTCTTCGGGGATGTAGGGCCTTCTCTGCGGTGTCCCCGATTCGAAGGGTCTTTTGCAGGAGCAAAAGCGAGCCAGGTGGCGTTGGGCTTTCCTTTCCCTTGTTCTCTGCGCAGCTGGGCTCGCTCGCTCGAGTCGCCTGGGGCGGTTTCCGCGCCGTTGCTGCTCTGAAGATGCCCCGGCCCGACAAGGAAACACCCGGGATCGGGGCGAGGAAAGGACGGGGAAGGATGTTGCCAGAGAGGGACGCGAGGGGGGCTATTTTGCAGCCGAGGGCCGCTTCCCCTGCCTGCCAAAGCTCCCGGGGGCCACATGCTAGCAATGGGTGGAGCCAGTGGGGATGAGTGGGCAATGGATTTGAATATTCGCTTCTGTACTAGGTCCTACACCATCGTTGGAGTTCAAGGCCAACACAGGCAAGAATGGGGGGGGTGTCACCTGGGGACAGATAGCGAAGGCCATGGCGTGCCAGGGGGGTCCCTGAGGTCTCCCCACCAGTCCCAGTAAGCTGCGGAGGGTCCTGGTCTTTGCAATGTTGTTCTTTGCGAGCGCTAAAGAGAGGACATTCAGGGAAGGCAAAAAAGCAGTGCCGGATTTACGTACAAGCCCTAGCTTAGGGCCCCACTCTCTTGGGACCCCCCAAAAATTAAAGGAAAACAACAACCTGTATGTACATTTCCAAAATATAAGATTAAAGACAAATAAAACAAAACCTACATACAGCAACCGTGTTTTGTGTTGTGTAGGCTCCTGTGATGTAAGTCATGGGCCCCGCCTGCGAGCCTGCTCCCTAAAATATCACTGGTTTGCTCCTTTCTATATATAGGGTGCCTACATTCTGCTGTTTATCATTATTAGTAGTTTGCATCATATATTTACACCTCTTATTATTTCATGTTCTAGCAAGTTTCTAGAGACCAGATGATGAGTTTTTGTCAATTGTGTTTCCGAAGGAACTTTTGCTATTGCCAAATGCCAATGTGTTAGCATTATTCAGTTTGTTGTGAATAAAAAAAAAATCATTTCACGTTTGAGCTTCATAATTATTTCACCATTCATATACTTCTTCTTAATTGTATTTCAGTTCAACAAGGACTTTGATAAACTACATATTTTGTGATGTGCACATGGCTTTAGATACCTCCATCAATGACCACATAGCATATAGTCAACGCAAAAAAACAGCGACAATTTGTTGTTGACAAAGGGCAGCTGGACATAGAAAGGGCCCCATTACCTTCAGGCGCTGAGGGCCGCTTCAAACCTCAATCTGGCCCTGGGAACAATGGCTACACAACCGCACAGAGGCAGGCGGGCCGGCAAGTCTTGGACTGAGTCCTTCCCTGCTTGGAAAGGGACCCCAATGGGTCATCTTCTGCAAATGGTCTCCATGCGTGGAATCACAGAATCGTAGTGTTATAAGAATCCCAAGGTCTCAAATACAAATTGAATGTTCATAGGGTGAGCCTGCTGTGACCTGGATCCCGGAATTAGAGTATTAACCATCACCAAAGGTAATGCAGTCAGTGACCTTTATCAGGTATCCTGGCAGGCAGGATTTCTGCTGCAGACCTGCCTCCTTCTGTGAGGTATGTATGATGTTTCAGGGGGGTGGTCTTGGGCTACAGGGTGGGCAACTTCAAAAGTCTATATAGGGGTTTGCTCACCAATGTTCTGGGTCCCTCGCCTCCCTCCTTCTTGTGGTGAGCGGGGTCCCTGTTGCAACAGTTCCTTGAATAAAGATCAGGCTTACTAGCCGCTTTGCTTCTCAATATTCTCTGCTTGGCCTCTGTTATTTTCTCCTACCAATAGGGAACCCACTTAAGGACTCTATAGTGGCTCTTGGATACCCCATAAGGGAAAAGGAGCAGGGTTTTTTTTTCTTATAAGAGTTGGAAGGGACCCCCAAAGGCCATCCAATCCAACCCCCTTTGATGCAGGAAACCCAGCGGAAGAATCCATGATGGATGGCAATCCAAACTCTGCTTTAAAAAGCTCCAAGGAAGGAAGAGGTGCCAGAGCCGCCGCCGCCGCCGCCGCCTCCTCCTCCTCCTTATTATTATTATTATTATTATTATTATTATTATTATTATTATTATTATTATTCCCCAGCCACCCTGTGTGGCTTGCAGCACAGATAAAAACATAATAAAATGCCAAGCTTTAAAAACTCCCCAATGCAAGGCTGCTTTCTGTGTGTTTGTGTGTGTGGAGCTTGTGTAGGGTTTGTATATTAAGAGACATACGGCAAAGCGTTACCCAAAGAGATATTTGTAGGGCTTGAGGTAAGGTGGAGTCCAGTGGGCGGGACCTTTGAAGTGTGCTGCGTGCTGATTTGCTGAGGACAGAGCATGACGGGCAGGTGACAGGGCAGTTAAAGGCAGTTGGGCTTGGGAGGGGGGACAGGGAGGACGGCGTCTGGTTTGGGCAGTAAGGAACAGTGGTTAGAGCAGGCAGGATAGGATTAGGAAGTTAACCCATGCCACAAAACGCACCAAAACGTGCTACTGGAAGAATTTTTTTTAATTTTGTTTGTCCTAAACCCTGTTTATTGAGAGCAAACCTTGCAAAAACTGGTTTTACTATAATAATAAAATTTTAAAAATTCAACTTCTTTCTCCAAACTGCGTCTCATCTTTGGCCAGGCTATCGCGGACGTGGCAGAGTCTGTCAAGAGTGTCCGGAGAAGTCCATGAGTTAGGCGACTGCTTGAGTCCTGGAAGGGGACCCCAGGGGGTCATCTAGTCCAACCCTCTTTAGTGCAGAAATCCCAGTCCTCACGGTAGCTAACAAAATGCCGTTATACAAAGTCTGCTGAGCAGACTTCAGGAAATCCATTTCTGGGGCTCGGACAAGCTGATTTTCCTCCGGAGGGGCAGTTTGGTCTCCGCAGACGAAAGACTTCAATGAGTCTCATCTTCAGGAAGGAGCGAGGAACCTGCCCGGCTGAGGTCATCCAAAATTTGGCAGTCCTGGCTGGATGCAAAACTGGTTCCTTGTTATTTAGGCCTCAATAACAAATATACAAATTCCAAAGAGACAGACTGAAAGGAGAGGCGGATGGTTTTTGCCCAGTTATCCGAGAGATCTAAAAAAATATACTTTTGCCCAGAAAATGTTGACCTTGGGGCAGTCCCGCAAACAGACCGGGGGGGGGGGGTGTCTCAGTATCCTGGCATAGCGACAAGGCCCCCTCTAGGCGTACAAAATAAATTAATTGCAATGTCCCCGGTTCATGCCGGAAAATGATCTCTGCGCAGACCTCAGAGCAGAAGTTTCCCCCATCTTCTTCTCGTACCCGAACTTTCCAGAAGAGTCCATTCTTTGTGGCCGCATATCTGTTGGGACGAAAAGGAAAAGCTTCGGGCTTTTTTGGTACCATCACATCTTTTTCATCTCGTCGTATATCGTCTCCCAAAACTCCCTCTCTTTCCTACAATGGCACCACATGCGGGAAGAAGCGTCCTGCTTGCATTTCCAGCCGTTATTAGGAATCTCGGTCAGCTTACTAGGCACAGAGCGCGAGATCTGAACTCGATAGATGAAAATAGCGGAAATAATTTTTTTATACGCGGCTCTCGGACAATACGGGCTGGAAGGCAAGTGAGCTTGCAACGGGGAGCTGCCTTCCGCTATCCCTTCAAGGAGGATGTGAGGCAGATGGGGGGCCCAGATGACTCCCGGTCAGCTCTGGAAATCCGCCGTGGTCCCACAGCAGAGGCAGCCAGCGCAGCAGTTGTTTTGCGGCAAGTACGGCCGTGGCACAGCCTCGTGGCACAGGCCTGCAGGTTGTCGGGTGACCGGCTCCTGCTTGGCGGGCGATTTGGAGGCCGGCTCCGGCTCGGGCCTGGCCACGGCCCGAGGGTGCTCCTTCTCTGACTTGACCGCCAGGAAGGCGGCGAGATCCAGGTCAAGCATGGTGACCCCTCCGCGGGGAGCTGGCGTGCTCTGGCGGCACTGCGGGCAAGGGATCCAGCGCTGTTCGTTGACCACGATGTGGAGCCGCCGGATGCAGGCCTGGCAAAAGGTGTGGCCGCAGTAGAGGCGACGGGGAAGCCGGCCAGACAGGTCGTAGGAGCAGTAGCAGACGATGCAGTCCATCTTGGGGCTCCCGCGGCCGGAGAGCAGGAACGGTTGGCCCTCGGACCGCAGCTCTGCAGCCTCCATGTGGCTTTCCGGAGGAGCCTGGGGTGTCCTGGGGGGGGGGAGAGAGGCCAGTCAGTGCTAGCAGAGCTTCCAAGCATTCTGGTTTTCCAGGGACAGTCCTGGATGGCCAGAAGCCATCCCGCTTTTCCTTAGGATGCCTCTATTTTCAAGGGAGAAATGTTGGAGGGGATGGAATAGGACGTCCCTATTTTCAGGGGAGAAACGTTCGAGGGGATGGAAAAGGATGCCCGTATTTTCACGGGAGAAATGTTGGAGGAGATGGAATAGGACATCCCTATTTTCACGGAACGTTGGAGGGGATGGAATAGGACGTCCCTATTTTCACGGGAGAAACCTTGGAGGGGATGGAATAGGACGTCCCTATTTTCACAGGAGAAACGTTGGAGGGGATGGAATAGGACGTCCCTATTTTCACGGGAGAAATGTTGGAGGGGATGGAATAGGACGTCCCTATTTTCAGGGGAGAAACGCTCGAGGGGATGGAAAAGGATGCCCGTATTTTCACGGGAGAAATGTTGGAGGGGATGGAATAGGACATCCCTATTTTCACGGAACGTTGGAGGGGATGGAATAGGACGTCCCTATTTTCACGGGAGAAACCTTGGAGGGGATGGAATAGGACGTCCCTATTTTCACAGGAGAAACGTTGGAGGGGATGGAATAGGACGTCCCTATTTTCACGGGAGAAACCTTGGAGGGGATGGAATAGGACGTCCCTATTTTCACAGGAGAAACGTTGGAGGGGATGGAATAGGACGTCCCTATTTTCACGGGAGAAATGTTGGAGGGGATGGAATAGGACGTCCCTATTTTCAGGGGAGAAACGCTCGAGGGGATGGAAAAGGATGCCCGTATTTTCACGGGAGAAATGTTGGAGGGGATGGAATAGGACATCCCTATTTTCACGGGAGAAACGTTGGAGGGGATGGAATAGGACGTCCCTATTTTCACGGGAGAAACCTTGGAGGGGATGGAATAGGACGTCCCTATTTTCACGGGAGAAATGTTGGAGGGGATGGAATAGGACGTCCCTATTTTCACGGGAGAAATGTTAGAGGGAATGGAATAGGACGTCCCTATTTTCACGGGAGAAACGTTGGAGGGGATGGAATAGGACGTCCCTATTTTCATGGGAGAAACGTTGGAGGGGATGGAATAGGACGTCCCTATTTTCACGGGAGAAACGTTGGAGGGGATGGAATAGGACGTCCCTATTTTCAAGGGAGAAATGTTGGAGGGGATGGAATAGGACGTCCCTATTTTCAGGGGAGAAACGTTGGAGGGGATGGAATAGAACGTCCCAATTTTCAAGGGAGAAACATTGGAGGGGATGGAATAGGACGTCCCTATTTTCAAGGGAGAAACGTTGGAGGGGATGGAATAGGACGTCCCTATTTTCATCAAATGAAACAGTCGAGAACAGAACCAATTAAAGCTTCAAGGAAACTCTTTCAGATCCTTCTCGAAGGGATACTTTGCTTTCCCCATATTTATTTACCGACTTGATTTATAGAGCTACTGCCATAACAGCAGGACTCTAGGAAGACAGTGGGGTGCAGTGGTTAGAGGGTCAGACTAGGACCCGGGAGATCAGGGTTCGAATCCCCTCTCCGTCAATAAGCTCACTGGGTTACCTTGGAGTCAGTCGCAGCCTCTTGGCCTACCTTGCAGGTCTGGTCATCGTAGGGATTAACTGAGTGGGGGGGGGCGAACCAGGGACTCCTTGGGAGAAAAGGGTGGGATAAAGACACAGGGGATAAGCTCTTCCACTGCCTGCTGGAGAAAGCTGGAGGGGCCAGCAGAATGGAGATGTTCTGGCACCCAGAGATCGGTTGCAAAACGCGCCTGGCTAATTTCTAACACCGGCTTCATGCAAACACCGGACAGGAGAAAACTTACATTTCCCATTGCAGAGGCTCCATCCTCGCTGCGTCCAGGTCCCCTCGGCAAACACCGAACCCGCGATCTGCCTTTGGGTGCTGGGTGGCCTCGGCGGGGCTCCTGGATCCATCTCCCGCCAGCCTGCCGTCCGCTCATAATGGGAGGTTCACATTTCAGACGCCGCTGTGCCATTGTATCGGCCGCAGGGAAGGCGAACCAGCCAGGTAGGGTTACCGTTGTCCCGGCCAACAACAGCCTCGGAAACACACAATCGTGCGCTCCCCTCCGCCCAGCTGGCTTCCTGGGCTGAGCTCCAGTGCTGGATTTACTACTACTAACAATAATAATAATTTTTTATTTATACCCTACCCATCATGCTGGGTTTCCCCAGCCATTCTGGGCAGCTTCCAACAAAATATTAAAATGCATTGGTCTGTTAAACATTAAAAGCTTCCCTAAACAGGGCTGCCTTCATATAAGTTAAGCAAGCTATAACTTAGGGCCCCACTCTCTTGGGGCCCCCCCAAAATTCTGGATTTCGGCATTTGAGAACCAAAACGTTTGAGAAACAAGGCGTTTGAGAACCAAGGTACCACTGGAGCTCAGCTGGTTGCAAGTTCGATCCCTGTTTGGGATGGCTGCATATATTTCTGGCTTGATAGTGGGCCTTGCAGGGGGTTGGGCTAGATGACCACCTGGGGTCTCTTTGCAACCTGACGTTTCTATGATGTATATGGAGCTCAGCCCAGGAAGCGGAGGGGAGCACGCGATTGTATTTCCGAGCCTATTGTTGGCCGGGGTGATGGTAACCCTATCCGGCTAGGTCAGCTTCCTTGCGACTGATACAATAGCCCTACGGCAGCGTCTGAAATTTGAGGACCCAGCTGCTGCAGGAGGCAAGGTAATTTTTCTTCCAATTGTTGTTTGCATGCAGGCAGTGGACCACAAGCTGAACAGGAGCCCACAGTGTGATGTAGCAGCAAAAAAAGCAAATGCTATTCTAGGCTGCATCCACAGAAGTCTAGTGTCCAGATCAAGGGAAGTCATAGTCCCAATTTATTCTGCCTGGGTCAGGCCACACCTGACCCAGAGTCCTGTGTCCAGTTCTGGGCAGCACAATTTAAGAAGGATGTTGACAAGCTGGAAGGTGTGCAGAGGAGGGCGACGACCGAGATGATCAAGGGTCTGGAAAGGAGGAGATTGAGAGGAGATATGATAGCCATTTTCCAATATCTCAAGGCCTGTCGCATGGAAGAGCGAGCATGCTTGTTTTCTCCCACTCTGGAAGGCAGGACTCGAACCCGTGGCTTCAAGTGACAAGGAAGGCGATTCCGACTTGACATATGGAAAAAACTTTCTGGCAGTTTTGTTCGAGCGCGGGATGGAAGGTTGAACAAAGGGAATTGTTTTTGCTTTGTTGTTTTTTAAATATAAAATTTCCGGCATGTCACGTGAGTCGTCTCGTGGGTATGTAAAAACCTGCCCTCCTGTTGTTTTATGGTGTAGTCAAAATAATGCAGTTTATCCTCTTCTTC
This sequence comes from Zootoca vivipara, assembly GCF_965207765.1. Classification (NCBI taxonomy): domain Eukaryota; kingdom Metazoa; phylum Chordata; class Lepidosauria; order Squamata; family Lacertidae; genus Zootoca; species Zootoca vivipara. The sequence continues at coordinate 94,862,780 of NC_142589.1, read as the reverse complement.
TTTCCAGTTGTTTTAGCTAGTTGTGGCGGGTGTTTAAAGAATGTTTGATGAATAATGGTATAAACGAAATCCTAATGGCAGAAATAGACGGACCCGGCTGAAACGTAATTATGATTAAGAGAATAAAGAGTATATGAAATTAAGGGATAAAAAGAAATTCATAACTGTGAGATAAAGAGATAGGAAAATATAAATTACAGTGAGACTAACTGGAAGTTTATTACAGGTAGGTAGCCGTGTTGGTCTGAGTCGAAGCAAAATAAAAAAATTCCTTCAGTAGCACCTTAAAGACCAACTAAGTTTTTATTTTGGTATGAGCTTTCGTCTGAAGAAGTGTGCATGCACACGAAAGCTCATACCAAAATAAAAACTTAGTTGGTCTTGAAGGTGCTACTGAATGAATTTTTTTATGGAAGTTTATTGTTTATAAAAGAGAAATGGATGTATTAGATATGGAGAGTTTGTTTAAAGTTGTCTATTTGTGTAATGTATGTAGGTTTGTGCAAGGTTTGTTGTAAATACGTGTGTTCTTTATTTTAAACAATAAAAACTATTTTTAAAAAACCAAAATCATGCAGTTTAACTTTCAAAAAGAAACTGCTCCGCGAGGGAAACGATTGTATGTTAGTCATATTGCAGTTTCTAGAGAAGTGGTTTGTTACCAAATTTGCTAAGATGGTGGGCTCTCATTGCTTGGAGGTTTTTAAGCAGAGATGGAAATAAGCCAGCCTGAAACAGGCACAAACATCTTGCAAGCGCAAGACTGGGGGCTTTTCAGAGTTTCCGCAGTGGGTGGGGCAGAGGGTCTTCTGAGATGCACACGTATCGTTCTAGATTTGAGTCTGGATGATGCCTTGAGACTCCCCCAGTTCTTGGGGGTCTTGGACCAAGCGAGTGTTGGCAATAGACAATTCTGTATAGGGAAGTTTATTTTAATGTTTAATTTCTCAGTGTTTCTGTATACCCTGGATGATCATCTTCCAAAGCAACTCCTCTATTCCGAACTTAAAAATGGAAAGCATAATGCTGGTGGTCAACAAAAGGGGTTTAAAGACTGTCTCAAGGCAAATCTAAAAAAAATGTAGGATAAACACCAACAACTGGGGAACACTGGCCTGCGAGCGCTCCAGTTGGAGAAAGGCCTGGACCAAAGGTGTCCTGGGCTTTGAAGACACTCGAACTCAGGACACAAGGGAGAAATGTGCTAAGAGGAAGGCACACTTGGCAAATCTACACCGTGATCAACTCCCGCCTGGAAACCAGTGTCCCCACTGTGGAAGGACGTGTGGATCCAGAATTGGCCTCCACAGTCACTTACGGACCCATTGTTAAAATTGTGTTTATGGAAGACAATCTTACTCGGCTACAAGGGGTCGCCAAAGAAGAAAAAGAAGAATACCCTGGAAGCAGCCCAGAGTGATGGGCGTGGGGGTACGACAACAACAACAACAACAACAACAACAACAACAACAAACCAACAACAACAACAACAACCAAGCAACCAACCAACCAGCTTGTTTGGAAGAAGGGAGGGAGGGAGGGAGGAAAAGAAAAAAAAGGAACAGAGAGAAGGCAGGCAGGCAGGAAGAGGGAGGGAGGGAGGGAGGGAAAGAAAGAAAGAAAAAAGAAACAGAAGGAAGGCAGGTAGGCAGGAAGAAAAACAGAGGAGAGGGAGGGAGGGAGGGACCGAGGAAAATAAAGAAAGAAACAGAGAGAAGGCAGGCAGGCAGGCAGGCAGGCAGGCAGGCAGGCAGGCAGGCAGGCAGGCAGAAAGAAAGAAAGAAAGAAAGAAAGAAAGAAAGAAAGAAAGAAAGAAAGAAAGAAAGAAAGAAAGAAAGAAAAACAGAGGGAGGGAGGGAGGGAAAGGAAAGGAAAGGAAAGGAAAGGAAAGGAAAGGAAAGGAAAGGAAAGGAAAGGAAAGGAAAGGAAGGAAGGAAGGAAGGAAGGAAGGAAGGAAGGAAGGAAGGAAGGAAGGAAGGAGAATGGGAATGGTAGCTCTCTGGGCGGTTGGGGGGGACAGGGCGCCTCCTGGACCTAAGGACTCTCAGCACCACCCTTAACAAACTACATCTCCCACAATTCTTTGGGGGAAGCCACTGCTGTCAATCAAGTGGGACGCCAGCGCTTCCAATGGATGGCGTGAATGGAGCCGCCATGCGACACGCGTCCACTAGATGTCACTGTTTGCAAACAAAAAAAAATATCCCCCTCCCTCCCCCCCCAATTAAAAATACTATCAACTGGATAAATGTGATTCCCACCCCCACCCCCCCCCAAGCTGATAGTAGGCAATCCGTGTGACCTCGGAGCAGGCGCAAGAATTGCCGAGGAGAGAATCTTAGCATCACGAAGTTGGGAGGGACGCCCCTGGCAATCTAGTCTGACCCCCTTTCAAGGCAAGGCAGGAATCGCGGCTGAATGGGTGTAATGGTCAGAGGAGGGACTGTATGTTGGGATGAACCCCATTTTTGGTCCCGTAGGCTTTCATAAAGAAATCTCTTTACTAATTTGTCAGCGCCTAAATGATCTCGAGCGTCAGAACAACTTGGCCACAATAAGGAACTTTTGCCCATGGCATGACTATTTTCCACCTTCCCATTTCGACTCTCCAGCACCCTATCTGCATAACCGAGCAATTCCAAAATACAGACGTGCTTTGACTCTCGCAAGATTGAATGTATTGAACCACGGCTGGACTTGGGCGATTCCAACAGATGCCACATGAAAAACATTCTTGTAGAGATGGCAGTCCCAAATCGGTGGCGCATGCCCTTCTGGCTAAAGACTGGAGGAATGAGATTATTACTCCTGTTTTATTGTCCATTCCGGGTCACCCAGCCACTGCCCCAGTGTCCTTTCTCTGGGCAGATCAAGATAAGCAGGGGACAGCAAAGGTGGCAAGGTTTTTAGCTGGGGCAATTAGAATAAGATCCACTATTTGACTGCTGATTCAAAACCCTAAAATGTATTTTATATAATTGACTTTTTATTTCTATTCTTTGTATATCGTATTGTTGTTTTATTGCTATGGCCGACGGCTGACGCAAATAAAGATTCGTTCATTCAGACGTGGCTCCGTTTCCAGAGCGTGAGACTTTTCTTGATCTCAGGGCCGCGGGTTCGAGTCCCAGATGGGCACAAAATTTCCTGCTTTGCAGGGGCTGGGACCAGATAAGACCCTTCCAACTCTTGGGACACCCAGCAAAGGGCCCAGGAAAGGTAACGGAAGGTCCTCAGCACAGAGCTAAACCCGGGAACTCCCTGCCACAGGCTTTAAAAGAGGACTGGGCAGATTCACGGAGGAAAAGGCTATGGAAATCTCCCAGCTGGAATGGCTCTGCCCTGCCACCAGAGTCGGAGGCTGAGCAATGCTTCCGAATTTCAGCTGCTGGAAACCACAGGAGGGGTGAGCTGCTCTCGAACTCGGGTCCCGCATCTGGGTTGCCACAGGGCGCCGGACTAGTTCTTACAAGGAGGGGAAATGGCAAAAAACACACCAAACTCGTCCGTTTTCCTTTCCATCCTTCAAAAGGCTTTATTTTTGCTCGATCCATCCTTTCTCATTGTGCAATATACATCTCATCGCCCCACAGAATAGAACATCTCACCCAAAAGGTCCCTCTCCTTCTCGTTGTTTTAAGCACATTATATTAATTTTTTATGAAAAACCCATTTTCTCTCTCCCCTCCCCCCCATTTAAATAAATACTGTCCTTCTTCTGCATTTTGTTGTTGTTTCCAAAACAGTCCAGAGTCCCTAATAGGAAATGTAGGGCTTTATTTTCCCCCCCACCCCACCCCACTTTTCTTTAAAAAAATAGAAGTTACAATTTTACACAAAACATTCAATGCAAACAGAAGCGGTTCGTTAGGCTAAAAGAAAAACAAAAAAAATCCCAAGGTAGGTCTTTTCCAGAACACTTAAATCTCTGCGCGTGTATCTCTCTGTGTGTGTACAGTATTAGTGTTTTAACAGATAAATGCTTTCAATGCCTTTTCTCATTCGTCCGAAAACATAAAACATCAAAGCCCGCAACGGTTTAGATTCCTCTTTTTGCACCGACATTCACAAGAATAAATATATTAAGCAACTTTTTCCCCAAACACAGTGTGAGGGTTTCTAGAGGTGATAAATACACATCTAAGCTTCCTTTTTTAAAAAGAAAGAAAAAAAATACATATATATTTGTGTGTGTGTGTTTATATTGAGTCATTTATTAGCATACCATTTGGGTGGGCTGGGGGGGGGGAAAGAAAACTGCCTGTTTGGTTTGGTATCTCCCTTACCCCACCAGTCGAGCCCCCACTCTGTTTCAAGTCTATCCTCATGAGGACCAGAAGCTTATGTCGGTTTTGTTTCCCCAGACACGAACCTTATTGCTCAGAACGGGACTCTGGTTTGGGGATTCTTGTGTGCTAAGAAGGGAACGTGAGGGAGAAAAGCTACCGGTCCCTTTTATCGGGGGTCACCCCAACACAGCGACACCTCTCATTTGAACAACACAACAGGCCGATATACGAACCCTGTGTAGTCTTTTATTTATAAACCTCCGGGAGTTTTGAGCTCACGGGGAAAAGTGCATTTTTCAGGATGCAAGTATTATCACTGCCCTTTCCGTATCGCCAGTCAACAGGAAAAAAAAATCAGATTTATTATTATTTTTACATATTCTCTCTTCTCTCTCTCTTTGGGGATTGTCAAACACAACTCGAGGGGGGCGGGGGGAGGTCTCCTTCTCCAATCCGACCCACGAGCAAGCGAGTAAAGTGCATTTTGCAAAAGCATTGGGGAAGAGTCGGGATCCATCGCCCCGGATCGGTCTCTTTCACACGACGTCTTTAAAGTGCTTTCCCAAACTCATGGCGGATGAAATGAAGACACCCCCCCCTCCGGGGTCCTTCGCCACAACCCCATTCCAAAAACGGGTTCGCCGATTCCGTGGGGAAGGATAAACCGTTCCCCTTTCCCCTCGAACGCTGCTTCGGCCGACACATCTCTGCGGTGTTTGGGAACTACATTGCCCCGCAGCGGAAAAAACCCCAAACCCTTTTATATAAAAGCACCATGCTTTAACCTCCCAGGGCCTCTCCGACCCCGCACGAAAAATACATCTCTAGGGTTGCCGTAGCTCAAGAAAGTAAAAAATAAAATAAAAATCTGGACATATTGAGCTTCCTTGGGGGAATTCACCCCAAACTTCCTGGTTCTAAACTAGGACGTTTTGCTGGGGTTTTTTGATGTTCAACCCAGGATGCTATTTCCGCAATTTAAAATCCTGGACATATCCGGGAAAATCTGCACCTATCGCAACCCAAGTCCCAGGGCGTGACTCCTGTTTCCTTTTAAAAGGCCCAGAAGTGGGGAAATGGCCATACAGTGCTCCCTTGGTTCTCAAACACCTTGGTCCTCAAACACTGCAAACCCAGAAGTAAGTGTTCCGGTTTGCGAACCTTTTTCGGAAGCCGAACGGGCTCCGTTTTGAGTGCCACACTTCCATTTTGAGTGTTACACTGAGTTCTGTCGTGTTTTTGCTATTCATTTTGCGTTTTTCTTTTCGTGGCTTTTTTTGTTTTGTTTTTGTGACTGTGTGGAACCCAGTTCAGCTACTGGTTGATCGATTGATTGTGTGACTGCAGTATATTGTGTATCGCTTTCATTTTATGGATCAGTGGCCTCGTTAGATAGTAAAATTCCTGTTCAATTGCTGCTTTAGGGATTGTTTTTAAAAGCCTGGAACGGATTAATCCATTTTGCATTCCTTTCTATGGGAAAGCGCACCTTGGTTTTGGAACGCTTTGGTTTTGGAACGGGCTTCCGGAACGGATTCAGTTTGAGAACCAAGGGACCACTGTACTGACTTTTCGAAACAATGACCAGCATGCTTAGCGAGAAGGCAGGGGCTAGATCTGGTCACTGCCCCACGGCTGTGTCCCACTACCTTCTACTCAAAAGCAGCGCCGCGGTCCCAATTCTGCCCTGCGCTTTCACGGCAACGGGCCTATCAGGAGCAGGGAAAACACAGAACACAACCCGCTGGGTTCTCTATGGCTCGTTTTCCAGATTATCCCCCCGCACCCAAGAACAGAACCATGGGATTGCAGCGTTCAAAAAGGACCATGAGGGTCATCCAATCGAAAACCCCCACAAGGCAGGGATCTTGTGCCCAGGGTGGGACTTGAACCCGCGACCCCGAGATCAAGAGTCTTGTGCCCGACTGAGCCATCCTATCTTTGCATCTGGCAGTGGCAAGACCCTCCTGCCAATCGCCCCGTCCCTGAGAGGCCCTTTCCCCTATCATAATAATAATAATAATAATAATAATAATAATAATAATAATAATTATAATTATACCCCGCCCATCTGGCTGGGTTTCCCCAGACGCTCTATCCTGCTAGCAGCACTAAGTCTCTGAAAGGGAAGCGTCGGAGATTCCTGTTCCGTATATTGGCCATCGACCAGAATAAGAGTGTGATCGACTGGTCCCTGTTTTACGCCCCTTCGTTTACGCAGGAGGGTCCAGCCCTCCTGGTTTTTGTTTTTAGCTGCCCCATGGCGCTCAGAGAGGGGGGGGACCCCAGAGCAAAACGAAAGGCTACCACAATACGCTGCGGTGTCACAGATTTCCCCCTCGGCTTGAAGAAGTCCGCATCGGCCCCCATTTCCATCCGTGCCGGGGGGGGGGGGACGAGGGACCGCCTAATAATAATAATAATAATAATATCAGTACTATACAAACGGTTATGGAACCCGCAAGTTTCGCGGCACATGCGAAGGCGTGCTTCCGTGTGGATGTTGGCGTGCGGCAAATAAAAACGGGAGAGGTTAACACACAGCGCAGCTTCTTGCTTCACATTCATTTCGCAAAAAACGAAAAAGGGCCGTTTCCTTTTCCGAGCATCCGTCGAAGGTGCTATTACATTCAAGAGCGACCGCGGGCGGAAGGGAATGCGGCCCCGGAAAGGTCTTGCGGCCGGCCGCTGGGTTTAAAAACAAACCTCCCAGGTGGCGGTGGGCAAGGGTGTGTGTGTCCTTTTTCAAAATTAAAAAAAGAGATATTGTTATCCGTAACGCCCCACCTCCCCGTCTCTCGGCTCCGCCGTCCTCCAAAGTTTTAAAAGTTTTCTCCCTCCGGATTTGGGCCGTCTTAGCTCTCCCGGCCGCCGCTGTAGTGGAGCTCGGAGTTGAAGACCTCTTTGTAGAGAGGCGGAAAGTTCGTGGCAATCTCTGGGTGGATGAGGCGGAAAAACTCCAGCTTGTCCAAGTGCAGGTTGCAGATGGTCTTCATCAATGGGAGTTTGGAGATAATCTGTGGCGGGGGGGAGGAGAAAGGGATCATAGAATCAAAGCAGGACAAAGCCGGGAGGGAACCCAAAGGTCATCCAGCCCAACCCCCTGTAAAATAGGAGTCCGGCCCCCAGCCCCTGAACAGACCCCCAACTTTTTGGTTCGCAGCCAGATGTGCTAACCCTCATTGTGCCTTTTAGTCCATTTTGGTTTTTCTCTGTTTCTTTTTATTAAAAATACTTTTTTTAAATTAAGTTTTCACACTTTTACACATTTCATCTCTGACAAATTCAAACATTAAATTACAAGATTACTCTGAACCTTTGGACCTCCATGCCTCCCTCCCTGTTTTCTGCATCTTTATGCAGGTGGCTTGCAAGATAAAGCCTTAATTGAGTGTTTCCCAACCTTGTGCCTCCAGATGTTTTGGGACTACAACTCCCATCATTCCTGACCACTGGTCTTGCTAGCTAGGGATGATGGGAGTTGTAGTCCCAAAACATCTGGAGGCACAAGGTTGGGAAACACTGCCTTAATTAATCTAGTTTGCCTTCTCTCTCCTGTAATATTGGGGCAGTTTTTTCTGTTTCTCCCCATAGAGGAACCTTGAAACTGCCCCCTTCTCTGCCCCATTTCAAACATGCCCCTCTCCCCTCCCCACATTTACCTTTGAGAGCCTGTCTTCGTTGCCGTTTTTCTTCTGGATCTCATGTTGCAGAGCCAAGTAGATTTTATCCTGGAGCTTCTGCACCTTCTTGGACTCGGAGAGCCAGGGACGGTCTGAGGAACAAAACATCAGATTACTTGGGTTGCAAAACTTGGCCTGGAAAACCACACATGAAAGGAAGAACTTTCAAGAGCCATTATCCCGTTGAAGGCAGGGCACTCTCCTTCCTTGGAGGTTTTTAAGCAGAGGTTGGATATGGGATGCTTTAGCTGAGATTCCTGCATTGTGGGGTTGGACTAGATGGCTCTAGGGGCCCCTCTCAACTCTACCATTCAAAAATAATAATAACAGTTTATTTATACCCTGCCCATCTGGCTGGGTTTCCCCAGGCACTCTGGGCAGCTTCCAACAGAACATTAAAATGCAATAATCTATTAAACATTAAAAGCTTCCCTAAACAGGGCTGCCTTCAGATGTCTTCTAAAAGTCTGGTAGTTGTTTTTCTCTTTGACATCTGGTGAGAGGGCGTTCCACAGGGCGGGCACCACCACCGAGAAGGCCCTCTGCCTGCTTCCCTGTAACCTCGCTTCTTGCAGAGAGTGAACTGCCAGAAGGCCCTCGGAGCTGGACCTCAGTGTCTGGGCAGAAGGAGGGGGGTGGAGATGCTCCTTCAGGTATACTGGGTCTTTGAGGCCATTTAGGGCTTTCAAGGTCAGCACCAACACTTTGAATTGTGCTTGGAAACATCCTGGGAACCAATGTAAGTCTTTCAGGACCGGTGTTATATGGTCTCGGCGGCTGCTCCCAGTCCCCAGTCTAGCTGCCACATTCCGGATTAGTTGCAGTTTCCGGGTCACCTTCAAAGGCAGCCCCACTTAGAGCGCATGGCAGTAGTCCAAGCGAGAGATAACCAGAGCATGCACTTTGCAAGATCAGGCGAAAGGGCCGCATTCCACACTGAACCTTTAAAGTCCTTCTTTCCTTAAAAATATTTCCATCCCGCTAAATCCTAAAATTTGCAACGTTCAATAGAATCATAGAGATGGAAGAGACCACAAGGGCCATCCAGTCCAACCCCCTGCCAAGCAGGAAACACCATCAAAGCATTCTTGACATATGCCTGTCAAGCCTCCGCTTAAAGACCTCCAAAGAAGGAGACTCCACCACACTCCTTGGCAGCAAATCCCACTGCCGAACAGCTCTTACTGTCAGGAAGTTCTTCCTAATGTTCAGGTGCAATCTTCTTTCTTGTAGTTTGAATCCATTGCTCCGTGTCCGCTTCTCCGGAGCAGCAGGAAACAACATTTCTCCCCCCTCTATATGACATCCTTTTATGTCATTTAGATAGAAACCGTGCAACGAAAGCGTTTCAAAAAGGTTAACCACAAACATCCATGAGCTTGCGATGAACTCTCAATAGACAAGTTTTCAGCAGCCTTGCGAGTCAAAACGTTTTGGCTCCCAAACGCCGCAAACCCAGAAGTGAGTGTTCCGGTTGGCGAACGTTCTTTGGAACCCGAACATCCGACGCAGCTTCCGATTGTGTGCAGGAAGCTCCTGCAGCCGACCGGAAGCCGCCTGTTGGTTTCCGAACGTTTTTGGAAGTCAAACGGACTTCCGGAACGGATTCCATTTGCCTTCCAGAGTACGACTGTCGTAATAAATGCTAGGTGGTCATCTGCCGGCCAACAGCCAAGGACTAACTCTGCTGGGTCAAACCAATCGGTCCAAATTGCTCAGCACTCCGACAAGCCCCCTTCTCGCCCTCTGTTCGCCGCGGGCGAGCTGCTCACCTGGAGAGAGCAGGACGGCGGCCGTGAAGAGCGCTACCTCCTCGTCGGAGAGCTGCAGCCGGCAGAGATTCCTCCCCAGCTCAAAGATGGCGTTGACGAGGTCGTCGCAGCCTGGGGCGAGAGGAAAAGCAGAAGGGTTGGGTCGCTGGGAAACGCAGTCTACATGTCTCGACGGGCTTTCCTAAACGGAGCCAGATTCCTTCTCCCACCCCTGATTCTTACCGAGAGACTTGAACATCTGCATCCCGGCGTATTTCCCCGCAAACAGCACCGTGTTGTTCAGCGGGTTGAAGGCCCGTATCATTCGGATGAGGAGGACCTCTAGGCAGCCTGACGCAGAGAGGAAACGGCAGCGGAGGAAGAGGCAAGGAGGAGGGAGGAGGAAAGGTTTGGTTGTCCCCCAGGTAGGGGCAGCATTGGGGGGGGCAGCAGGGGGGAGGTTGGCGGGCAGAAAGGAATGCAGACCACAAATCACAGGAATTGAACCCCCAGGGGAAGGAAGAGGCGGAAGAAATCAGAACGAGGCAGATTTTGTTTGGGAATAAAGGAATGGGAAAGAAGGAAGGAAGGCAATAAAAAGAAGTTTAGACTCTACGAATGTTTGTTTGTTTGTTTATCTAATTGATTTACAGGCTATAAAAAAGAACTCCCCAACTGGTCCACATTAAAACTCTAAAAAGTATATCATAAAAAACATTTATTCCCCACTCCCATTCATTTTATTTATGTTTATATCCAGCTATCCTCCCAGGAGCTCAAAGTGGCTCCTCAAGGTAAGTAGTTCTTTACCTGTATGTACACATCCCCTCCAACATTTCTCCCGTGAAAATAGGGATGTCCTATTCCATCCCCTCCAATGTTTCTCCCGTGAAAATAGGGATGTCCTATTCCATCCCCTCCAACATTTCTCCCGTGAAAATAGGGATGTCCTATTCCATCCCTTCCAACATTTCTCCCCTGAAAATAGGGGCGTCCTATTCCATCCCCTCCAACATTTCTCCCCTGAAAATAGGGGCGTCCTATTCCATCCCCTCCAACATTTCTCCCCTGAAAATAGGGGCGTCCTATTCCATCCCCTCCAACATTTCTCCCCTGAAAATAGGGACGTCCTATTCCATCCCCTCCAACGTTTCTTCCCTGAAAATAGGGACGTCCTATTCCATCCCCTCCAACATTTCTCCCGTGAAAATAGGAACGTCCTATTCCATCACCTCCAACGTTTCTTCCCTGAAAATAGGGACGTCCTATTCCATCCCCTCCAACATTTCTCCCCTGAAAATAGGGACGTCCTATTCCATCCCCTCCAACATTTCTCCCATGGAAATAGGGATGTCCTATTCCATCCACTCCAACATTTCTGAAAGCTATCCATGGTTTGCAATAAGCGGGCGCCATTGTCGAGACTTGCCAGTCCATCCGCCAGCCCTCACCTGCTTTGAGAAGGATGATCTGGTCGTTTTGACAAAGATCCATGAAGCCATCAATGCGTTTGGCAAATTCCACGACATACTGGATGGCATTGGAGATCTGGACCGTGCACTCGTGCCACATGGCCTCACAGCTCTGCACGGGACATGGAAAGGAAGGTGTGTGGGGGGAGAGGGTCAAACTCTGAGGCCCCAACAAGTCTCTTCGGCACCTCCAGCGCGGGACAGTTACAATGGAACCTCCTTGTGCAAGAGCAGTCTACCTCTGCTGGGGACAAACGACGGAGAGGGCGGCTTTCTCCACCCCCCTCCCCTGCCCCCTGGGTGTATTGGTCATGCCAAATCGACACAAAAGCTACACTTTATTACACTAATTATTAATATTCAACTATCTGACGTTTAGAAGACATCTGAAGGCAGCCCTGTTTAGGGAAGTTTTTAATGACTGATGTTTTAATGTGTTTTTAATCTTTTCTTCAAAGCCGCCCAGAGTGGCAGAGGGAAACCCAGCCAGATGGGCAGGGTATAAATAAATTGTTGTTGTTGTTGTTGTTGTTGTCTTAGGGCATCAGAGGGTGAGGAGCCTCTAAACGTGGAAAGAGATTAATCTCTCCAAATGATTTCAGTTGGTTTTAGTACTTTAACTTTTGTCTTTTTCAAAGCGCGGCTGCATTTGTTTGTTTTTTAATTGATTTTACCGTTTTGTAAACCGCTTTGAAGGTTCTTCCTCTCTCTCTTTTTACAGTCGAGCAGTGTGTACATTTTATGAAATAATATAAAGTAGCCACCCCAGCAGGGTTTGGAAAAGGAAATGGGAATGGAAAAGAGGCATTGCCGCTCCAATTTGACAATAAATGATCCAAACGCACGGAAATCTCGAAGATCACGTTTTCTAATTTAATTACGCTTTCTCTTGGCTATCATTGGATGGCAACTGAAAGTTTAATTAAAATTGTTATCATAAAAATGCCACGGTTTGTGGTCCAATGATGAAAGGAACTTCTGGCGCCGGAGGGCGGGCATGGTTGCGGCGCTTAGTCGCCCCTGAGCACCCTCAGCTTCGCCAGAGGCGAGCGGCCGGCACGTACCTTGCTCTGCATGTTCCGGATGTCTTCCTGGGAGTGGAGCATCCAGGCCAATCTTTTCAGCTCCTCGCCGGTGTACTGAGACGTCTCCAGGTGGGATTTGACCACGTTCTGGGCCAGGCGTTCTGCGGAGGGAAGGCACACACAACATCCGTCAGGATTTCTCCCCCTACGACTCTGCCATACCGACCTCCCGAGCCACGTGCAAAAAATCATTTTATTTTATTTTATTTTTTGCAAAGAAATCGGACATTCCTAATGCTATTGCATGTCAAATTGGCAAAGCACAATACTGAAACCTAAAGATAGCCTGATGCCAAAGAAAGATCTCAAGACATCCTGGGAGAAGCTGTATTCAGAGTGTGTCTGGTGTAGACAAAATTCAGGGCAGTGGGTTAAGAGCCGATCTAACTGATCCGCATCATGGTCATGTCCGAGCCCAGAACCCGGAGCACAAAAACCGAAGGCAAGTTTTTTCCTTGCAAATCCAGATTTCAGCACAGTATCCCTTTGGATTCTGACCCAAGTCAGACGCGAAAACTTCTAACTGAAGGGCAGCTGCCCAGTATTATCTGCTATTGCATGTCAGAACACTTGGGGGGGCCCTAGTGCTATTGCATGTCACAACCTGGCGCACAAAACCTGACGGCAATTTTTCCCCCAAATCCAAATTTCAAATACCATTTACTATTGCATGTCAGAGCACTTTGGGAGCCCTGGCGCCGCTGCATGTCAGTTGGGTGAACTAATGCCAGTGTACTGGAAGAAGCAAAGATCTCCAGTGTCGAAGCGATGGTTCTTCAACATCAACTTTGTTGGACTGGTCATGTTGTTCGGATGCCTGATTATCGTCCTCCAAAGCTACTACTCTATTCCGAACTTAAAAATGGAAAGCGTAATTCTGGCGGTCAACAAAAGGAGTTCAAAGACTCTCTCAAGGTAAATCTTTAAAAATGTAGGATAAACACCGACAATTGGGAAACACTGGCCTGCGAGCGTTGCAATTGGAGAACAGCCTTGACCAAAGGTGTCGTGGGCTTTGAAGACACTCGAACTCAGGACGCAAGGGAGAAATGTGCTAAGAGGAAGGCATGCTTGGCAAACCCTCACTGGGATCAACTCCCGCCTGGAAACCTATGTCCTCACTGTGGAAGGACATGGGGATCCAGAATTGGCCTCCACAGTCACTTACGAACTCATTGTTAAAACCGTGTTTATCTTACTCTTACAATCTTATCTTATCTTACAATCTTACTCAGCTACGAGGGATCGTCAGAGAAGAAGAAGCATGTCAAACGGTCAAAGCGCAAATCTCGGAACGCAAAGGTAACCTGTGCATTGGGAACGGGGCGAATCTGCTTAAAACTCCATCCTTGGCGATCGGATGGCCCCGCGTACTCACCGATCTCTATCCTGGAGACGTCCGAGGCCAAGGGTCCGCCCTCGAGGGAGCTGTGGGGGAAGAGGCTGGGCTCCAGCATCAGCTCGTAGATGGACTCCTGCTTGATGAGCTTGGCGTCGCTGACGTCGATGCTGGACTGGTCCGGCGATGGCTGGGCGGACGTCAACAGGTCTAGGTTATAGTAGCCGCCGCTGCCCTCCGGGGTCAGCGGGAAGTCGAAGAGGAAGCCGTCTGACAGCATGGAGATGTCATCCAGTTCGGACACCCCGCTGCTGACGCTCGTGGTGTAGACCCTCGACAAGGTCTCTGCCTCGTCCTTGGACCCGCCGCCCTGCTCCTGGTTCTGCTGGTGCTTCTGGACCTCGGCGTAGAGGGAGTCCCTCTGCTTCTTGGACATGCGGCCAAACTTGACCGCTGCGAGACCACCGGGTGGGGGGAAGAAAGAGAGAAGGAGGAGGAGGAGGAGGAGAGGTCAGCGTGGGGCTGAAAACCGGTCAAACCGTGTCTGAGCACAGCGGGCCTCCCGCAAGCGGGCTGCAGAGACCCCTTCCCTTCCCCAGGGGAAAAAAAATCAGGGTTCTCCTCTGGGCCAACAAGCTCTGAGTGGATGCCCCCTTCCCGTCTTCCAGCTTTCCGAGAGTTTCTGATTGGCGGCTGCAAGACGCAGGACTAAATGATCCTGCAATCATGCTTTTGTTTTTTGCAATATCGGGGTTTGAAGATGGAAATAATACTGGTTACTAATAATAATATTAATAATATTAGTTAATAATAATAATAATAATAAGATTATTATTATTAGTAGTAGTAGTTTTAGTAGTATTATCAGTGCTTTTTTCAGGGGGGGGGATGCAGGGGTACGCATACCCCTAAATATTTTGTGCATCAATCTGACTTGTAGAAGACATCTGAAGGCAGCCCCGTTTAGGGAAGCTTTGAATATTTGATGAATTATTGTATTCTAATATTTTGCTGGAAGCCTCCCAGCCAGATGGGCAGGGTATTTAATAATAATAATAATAATAATAATAATTACTACTACTACAACTATTATACTTTTGTCCATTTGCTGTACTTATTTCCCCCGATTTGAACTACAAAACGGTGGTTTTCTTGAGTCGAAACGCGAGTATCCCTAAACATTATTTTCTTTTAGGGAAAAAAAGGACTGACTGTTATTACAGTATTTATCTGACTGCATTGACCCAGCCACTCTGGGAGGCTTCCAGCATATATAAAAACATAATAAAACATTATAGGTGATAAAGCAGAATTTTAAAGGAATGAATATGACATTGCAGCTGCAGAAAACAGAGAGCTCTGTACACCCTTTGACACTTCTTTATTTTCTCCCCTTTCTTTCCCTCCCCCTCCCCCTGTTTCTTGGGTTGGCGACTCACCATCGCGAGACATGCCCAGCGCCAAACATTTCTGCAGCCGGCAATGCTGGCACCTGTTGCGGTTCGTCCGATCGATGAGGCAGTTCCTCTGCCGCGAGCAGGAATAAGTGGCGTTATTCTGTTGGCTTCTGCGGAAAAACCCCTTTGGGAGAGAAAATGAGGGTGGAATTGAGGCCGTCGGCCGACACAGAGGAAGCTGTAGGGATTGGGGGACGAGGGGGAAAGAAGATCCAATTCTCTTTGCATTTAGAGGAGGGCACCCACTGTTCAAAACTCCGAAAAACCACGCCCAACTAGCCTTTAAAATCTGCACCTCTCCGAATTTTCCCGGCGCAGGTTCTCCAACCCAAACAGGTATAAAAACCCCGAAAGATGTATTAGCAAAAAGCATACATAGATTGGAAATAACAGAATGCACAACATCTCAGGGGCAATAACTTGCATGTACATTGGTACCTTGGTTCTCAAACGCTTTGATTCTCAAACTCCGAAAACCCGGAAGTCAGTGTTCCGGTTTTCGAACGTTTTCCAGAAGCTGAATGTCCGAGGCGGCTGTCGGCTATTGTTTCCGGGGCGCCTGCCCCAATCAGAAGCCGCGCCTTGGTTTCCAAACATTTCGGAAGTCAAACAGACGTCCGGAACAGATTAAGTTTGGCACTTTTGTTTTGGCTCTTTAGTTTGCGTTTTTGTTTTTGAGGCTTTTTTGGTTCATTTGTTTTTGTGACTGTGTGGAACCCAGTTCAGCTACTGATTGATGGATTGCGTGACTGCAGAAATTGATAAAAGCCCCCCCCCCATCTAAACAATGACTGTCAACAGTGCAGGTAAAGAAAAAAAATTATTTTAATTTTTATCATCTACAATACTGCCTTGTTTATTTTATAGTACAGTACAGTCGTACCTCGGGTTACAAACCGCTTGGGTTGCGAACACTTCGGGTTACGAACTCCGCAAACCCGGAAGTGTATTCGTCGCGCGCGCGTTCCGCGCATGCGCAGAAGCGGTGTGCGTGCTTTGCACATGCGCAAAAGCGAAAATTGCAAAAAAACACGCTTTGTGCATGCGCAAAAATGGTGCTCGGTTTGCGACCTTTTCGGGTTACGAACCGCGACCGGGAACGGATCGTGTTCATAACCCGAGGTACCACTGTACATTAATTCTTGCTTTCATTTTATGAATCAATGGTCTCGTTAGATAGCAAAAATTCACATTAAATGGCCGTTTTAGGGGTTGTTTTTAAAGGTCTGGAACGGATTAATCCTTTCTGCATGACTTTCTATGGGAAAGCGTGCCTTGCCTTTGGAACGCTTTGCTTTTGGAACGGATTAAGTTTGGGAACTAAGGTACCACTGTATTAGTAAAAAAGCATGCATAGACTGAAAATAAAAGAATGCACGACATCTCAAGGGAAACAACTTGCATGTACAGCTATGGTCGAAATTATTCGACGCCCCCCCCCCTAAATTGCAAATCAGTTTGATTATCCAAATTTACAGGCTGCCCGCTGTTTGCAGGGAGCCAATCCAAGCTGCATTTTCAGCTGGATTTGGGGAAACTGCACAATGCCTCCATGGATTTCGTTTGATTTCCTCCTCGTAATCAGCTGAAAAGTCTGCACCTTTGGACCTGATTTGCAACGGGCGTTGGATAATTTCGGCGGCGACTGTATGTGTATGTCGGGAGCAGCATGCACTCAGGCGATGGCAAGCTTTTGCGAGGACTTTACAAAAAATATATTATTGTACGCTTCTTTTCCTCTTCCCCCCTCCTGGCTTTTTCCTTTTGTGCCGTGCCTTTTGCATCGCAAGGCTGCAAGCAGGCGTGGCCTTGTTTGTCATTTAAATATTGTACAAGCCTGCTCTGGGTTGTTGCTGGTTTTTTGTTGTTAAGAGCAGAGAGAAAAAATGTTGCTATAAATAAGCAAACACTTTGAGGGGTGCAAATTTTGTGTGGGGAACTGGCTTGGTTTGGCAGCTGCCATTTCGCCCCTCTAAATCCCTCTCTCTCTCTCTCTCTCTCTCTCTCTCTCTCTCTCACACACACACACACACACACACACACACACACAAAACTCACTTTGCACCCTTCGCAGGTGATCACGCCATAGTGGATTCCAGACGACTTGTCGCCGCATATTTTACAAGGAATGACCTCGATTTGCGCTGGGGGAAAGGAAAAAAGAAAAAAGAAACAGAGAAGAACCACGTTAATTTTCCACCTTGGGAATTATGACAACAACAAATGCATTTTTGAAAAGCTGCAGTGCAGGCGAGCATAAGTTTGGGGAGAGGGTCTCTTCCCCAACCTTCTTGCATTCGCATGTTTCGACAGGAATCAACAGGGAGCGGATTCGTATTTTGAGTTACGCCGTTTCATAGAACCATAAAATCGTCGAGTTGGAAAAGTGAAAATCCAGTCACAAAAGTTGTTGAGCATTTTTTAGTTTTGTTTTTGCAAAATTTCCCTCCGCCCCCCAAGTTTTTAAGCTATTTTGGGACATGGCAGCCCATGTCAGATTTTGGCGGCTTTCATTAAAAACAGCTCAAAAAACCATTTCCCCTTTGACAAGATTTCGCAAAAAAAGCCAAAACTTTGTGTTTCCGAATTTTCCTTTTTTGAAATATGACAACCCTTGGCTGCCCTCTTGCCTGGTCCATCAGGCCTCTCTTATGTCAAGTCCCGCCATCCCATAATGGCTGCTGGGAGTTGGAGTCTCCTGTTTCATGTTTCCAAGGAGCAGGATTTGCATCCAGAGCGACCGGTTAGGGTGTTGTAAATTACAGGCAGGGGGAAACAAGTAGAAGCGGGACGTCATCGCCCAAGGGTTTCTTATTATTATTATTTTAGGGTGGGGGGGAGTCCTGAGGTTTTGCTGTGGAGCCAGGCTCCGGCACACAGGCTCTTCTGAGCGCGTCCAGAGTGCCTTCCCCTCGCCACGAGAAACTGCACACCACGTGAAAGTCCTTCTGAAAACCGCAGAGAAGATTCCAGCCTCAATGCAGGGAGAAATACTTTCCACTCGGGCGTAGCTTGTTGTCGAGCGTGAGAGTGAATCATTCCGAGAAGGAAGTGTTGAGAGATATATATAAATATATTTAAAATCACTGTCTCTTCCTCCTCTGCAAAGAAAGCTTCCTATTATGAGATCCTTCCGAGCTGGCCCTGCCGTTGCCTCGGCGACATCATTCTGCGCAACGCCGCGCGCCCAGTTTGCAGGCGGCAAAACTGAGGCAGGAAAGGAAAGCCCGCTCTCTGGCCGCTTGAACTCTTTTTCCCAGCGGGGGGCAAACCTAAAATAATGCCGCAAAAGAATTTTTTTCACGGTGGAGAAGTCCGTGCATACCAAATGGAACTGGTCCTGAAGAAGGCCATCTTTCTCCTCTGTTTGAGTACCTTTGAAAGTCCCCCCCCCAAGTGTTTTATGACTTCTCTGATTTTGTAGGCGAGGTGGAACTGGTCTGGGACCGAAATAATAAATTCATTCATTCAACGGCAAAGAGGAATTATTTGATTATATACAATCATAGAATCCTAGAGTTGGAAGAGACCACAAGGGCCATCCAGTCCAACCCCCTGCCAAGCAGGAAACACCATCAAAGCATTCTTGACATATGCCTTTCAAGCCTCTGCTTAAAGACCTCCAAAGAAGGAGACTCCACCACACTCCTTGGCAGCAAATTCCACTGCCGAACAGCTCTTACTGTCAGGAAGTTCTTCCTAATCATGTTAAGGTGGAATCTTCTTTCTTGTAGTTTGAATCCATTGCTCCGTGTCCGCTTCTCTGGAGCAGCAGAAAACAACCTTTCTCCCTCCTCTATATGACATCCTTTTATATATTTGAACATGGCTATCATTATATAGAATTAGCTAGAATGACAGATGCAATCCAAACAAAAATTTCAAAAGGAATGGCGAAAATATAGAGAACACTTTAAAAAGCCGTGCCCTCGAATTAATACTTGGACTTGTTTTGATTAACTTCTACAATAAAACTATGGTGCAGAAGCTGGAAATGGAAAGGAAAGGAAGTAAAAGTGAAATAAGATGGAAATGGTTTGCCAAAAAATGAAAATAGAACCGTGTTGAGCAGGCATCCCCAAACTTCGGCCCTCCAGATGTTTTGGACTACAATTCCCATCATCCCTGACCACTGGTCCTGTTAGCTAGGGATCATGGGAGTTGTAGGCCAAAACATTTGGAGGGCCGCAGTTTGGGGATGCCTGGTGTTGAGGATGGAGGAAGGAAAGAAGAACTGAAATCTTGTATGACAATGTGTTTTGCTGTTTTATTTTCATTTTATTTTTTTCTGTTCTTTACTATTTCTCTGTTCACTTGCACAAACGTGTAGGTTTGTGCTATAAACTACAATAAAAATGTAAGAAAACCAAAGGAACACAGACACCTGCTCGGCACCATCCGTTTCCCAACCTATCCCCCCAAGCCTCTGTTGTTTTTGTTGTTACCAGAGGCCTGAAACTTCCTCCGGGGTTATATAACCGCCATCTGCTAAACATATCACTGACATGTGGCCAGGATCCGGGGAGGGAGAGTGGGGCTGCCCAAACGAGGCTCAACCATTGGCTCCCGGCCCCCAGGATCGTTGACTCACGGCTCGGTGCCGTCGGCCCGTCCGCCAGGCTTGCGCCAAAGCACGCACCAAGTCACCCTGTCCTACTGACATACTTTCCTCTGCAAAATAAAATAAAATAAAGAAAGCAGTTGCGTAACAGGGATGCATCAATCAGCTCCCGAAACAGTGGGGAGAGGAGGGGCAGCTTGCAAATACTTGAACATTTCGGCGTGCGGAAAAGCACCCCAGGGGGTGGGAGAGGTCAAAATGCTGTTCCAAGCGCTGGAGAAATTAAGAATACTTTTTTTAAAAAAAAAGATGCACGGGAAACAAGGCGGGCTAAGGAAAGGTAAACGGAGCCTCCCTCTCAAGGCGCAGTCTACCTCGGGGAAGCAGGAAAAAAAGGGCAGCACTCGTGACAAGCCGGTGGGACTCTTGCCAAGACGCGGATTCCCGGACCGTCTGCAGGCTGGATTTAGAAGGGGATTGGGCCGGATCCGGGGGCCCCGGGCCTTAGTTTCCCTACCCATCACCTAATTCATAGGTATCTCAAGCCATTTGCACATAACAAAATGTGTATTTTATCAACGCAATTGTTGAACTGAAATACAATTAAAAAGAAGTATATTAATAGTATGGAAGTATGGAAGTGAGAGCTGGACCATAAAGAAGGCTGATCTCCGAAGAATGGATGCTTTTGAATTCTGGTGCTGGAGGAGACTCTTGAGTCCCATGGACTGCAAGAAGATCAAACCTCTCCATTCTGAAGGAAATCAGCCCTGAGTGCTCACTGGAAGGACAGATCCTGAAGCTGAGGCTCCAATACTTTGGCCACCTCATGAGAAGAGAAGAATCCTTGGAAAAGACCCTGATGTTGGGAAAGATTGAGGGCACTAGGAGAAGGGGACGACAGAGGACGAGATGGTTGGACAGTGTTCTCAAAGCTACGAACATGAGTTTGACCAAACTGCGGGAGGCAGTGGAAGACAGGAGTGCCTGGCGTGCTATGGTCCATGGGGTCACGAAGAGTCGGACACGACTAAACCACTAAACAACAAAACAACAATATTAATAGTGAGATTTGGGGGCGTGTGCAAGAGAGTGGGGAGCTAAACTATAGCTTGTTTAGCTTCTACGTAAATCCGGCACTGGGCACGCCCAAGAAGGTTCGTTGGCAGCAGGCAGTGCCCTCGGCCGGCTGCGGTGGATGAGCCGCATTCCTCCGGAGCTGGCACAAGCAGCCGAGGGCGTGCCCGGCAACTCACCTGCGACTCATCCTCCTAGCTCTCACTTTGCCTCATCCTTCTCTCTCCTCCCCACCCGCCAGCAGAAAAAAAAAAAATCTGCACCGATCCTTCGCCGCAGCTGTAAACAAAGGAGGGTGGAGATCTTATGAGATGCAAACCTCTTGATCATGGGTATGCAAACCTCTTGATCATGGGTATGCAAACTAAGGCCCGGGGGCCGGATCCGGCCCAATCGCCTTCTCAGTCTGGCCCGCGAATGGTCCGGGAATCAGCATGTTTTTACATGAGTCGAATGTGTGCTTTTATTTAAAATGCATCTCTGGGTTATTTGTGGGGCGTAGGAATTCGTTCATTTCTCCCCCAAAAAAATATAGTCCGGCCCCCCACAAGGTCTGAGGGACAGTGGACCGGCCCCCTGCTGAAAAGGCTTGCTGACCCTGCTCTCAACACCATCTGGGAGTGCCAGCTTGGCCCCACGAATGTGGGCGCCCGGGGTGCCACGCAGAGTGCATGGCCCTGGCACTGAAATTTGTGGGTGCCTGGCCCCTTCGTGGGAAATTTTGTGGGTGCTCGGGCACCCGGGGCCCCAGGGAGTTGGCAGCAGGGCAGGTAAAAATCAATCAGATTTTTGTAAAAAATTAAATCGGACTTTTTAAAATTTAAATTGGATTTTTAAAATAAAATGCTTTTGGAGGAAAAATGTTTTTAAATATTTTCTATTTAAGTTACGTTATAGTCTAAAGGGTATTCATGAGGAAATAAGGATTTGTATTTAAGTTTTTCATGTGTGCTAAAACTCAGTCTAAGTTGTTGTTGTTTAACCACATCAGTTAACAAACATGGGTATACATACTCTATAATGTTATTGTTTTAGTTAAATGAATTGTTTAAGTTGTTATCAAGGAAATGATGGTTTTTCTCCTTCCAATAAAGTCCAGTGGAAAAGCTGTCGCTGTCCGAATATAAACCGTTAACTTATTAAACCTCAGAATGATGTCATCATTATCTGTCTATGCCACGCTTCCTCAACCATGGCCCTCCAGATGTTTTGGGCCTACAACTCCCATGATCCCTAGCTAGCAGGAACAGTGGTCAGGGATGATGGGAATTGTAGTCCAAAACACCTGGAGGGCAGAGTTTGCCTATGCCTGGTTTGGGGATGCCTGATTTAAATCAAGTCTTACTGACTAGCGATTTAAATCGTGATTTAAATCGATTTGATTTAAATCAAATTCACCCTGGTTGGCATGTATTCCCAAAACCACCCATTTCCCAAACTTCTATTCCCAAAATACAAACACGTCAAACCCGGAAGCGCGTCAACCCCCCCCTTTTTTTTAGATTTTCGGAGGCCCTACTGGCAAAATATTTACTTTCTTGGGCTCCTTGATCACTGTAGATGGTGACAGCAGTCACGAAATTAAAAGACGCCTGCTTCTTGGGAGAAAAGCAATGACAAACCTAGACAGCATCTTAAAAAGCAGAGACATCACCTTGCCGACAAAGGTCCGTATAGTTAAAGCTATGGTTTTTCCAGTAGTGATGTATGGAAGTGAGAGCTGGACCATAAAGAAGGCTGATCGCCGAAGAATTGATGCTTTTGAATTATGGTGCTGGAGGAGACTCTTGAGAGTCCCATGGACTGCAAGAAGATCAAACCTATCCATTCTTAAGGAAATCAGCCCTGAGTGCTCCCTGGAAGGACAGATCCTGAAGCTGAGGCTCCAATACTTTGGCCACCTCATGAGAAGAGAAGACTCCCTGGAAAAGACCCTGATGTTGGGAAAGATGGAGGGCACTAGGAGAAGGGGACGACAGAGGATGAGATGGTTGGACAGTGTTCTTGAGTCTGACCAAACTGTGGGTGGCAGTGGAAGACAGGAGTGCCTGGCGTGCTCTGGTCCATGGGGTCACGAAGAGTCGGACACAACTAAATGACTAAACAACAACAACACTGGCAAAAGCGCAACCTTGGGTGACAACCTGTTTTGGTTTACGAATGGACCTCCGGAACGAATTTTGGTTGTAAACCAAGGTACCGCTGTACTAGGTTAAAGCAAAGCAACGTACAGACTTAGAGAAAAGCAAAGGGTTCTAATTGTGGGACTTTACTTTCGGAAAACGGGAATCTCACACCAAAATGCACGCACGGGGCAGAATTTGTGCCGGAACGCCGGTTAATTTCGTTGAACCTAAAAATGAAAGAAAAGGATTGCCAACTGATGTGGAAATCAGAAGAGGAAATAAGATTGGGGACTGGGGGAAGAAATTGAAATTTACGTTATGTCTTGGTCCCCTGGTGTATTTAATCGAAAATTGATATATTAGCTCAGAAGGATTTAAGATCTTGACACCTGTCAGTCAGTCTGAGCTGTATGGAAGGAGGTTTGGTTGGCACCCACATTGCTAAGTTTTCCGTTTCCGTTGAGAATGCAACCTCCTTTCCCCCCGAGACTCGGACACATAACATGCTGGAACCCCCAGAATGCAGTTTATTGTTTTTAAAACAGATTTTTAATGTCTGGCAGCTAGCATCACTACAACACCCCCTCCGATGTATGGGCACAGCGAGGTACCCATGCCTGGAAAAAAATAAAATAAAATGCAGGTGGTGTTCCGTAGGCAACACATTCAAAACTTAGGAAATTTATTTTAAAAACCGGTCATTATTCCTGTTTGCAGGGGTCCTTTCGCACTGCGTAAAGAGTGGAAGCACGCAACTGATTTTAACGCGCAATCGAAATAACGATACGAGTTTAAAAGGGGATAAAGGAACGCTGGGTTTCCCCCTCCCTTTTTTTGCATAAAATAAATGATATTTAGTGGAATACACAAGGAAGGTTTCAAAAGGGGAAAGTTATCTTACCTAAGTAAAAAAATGTTCCCAAACATTATCTGTATTTCAATTGTATAGATAACATGCAACATAATTTGTTGCTGCTGCCGCCGTTACTTTGTTTTTTTATTTTGACCAAGTAATAAAAATAAATAAAATAAAAATAAAGGTAACATTGGCTTTCGCCACACCGCCCAGGCACCCAAAAGAACAACCTGATGCTGACTGCAAGTGGAGGGGAGGGAGGGAGGGAGAGAGATGCCCAGAACAGCAACTCATGCAGAGACACAGCAGGAAAACTCCTCTGGAGGTTTTGGCACAGATCTTGGTGCTGGGCGCAACGGGATCCATTGATTGGTCCAGAGAGACACAGCAGAAGGGGCCTGCCCTCAGAGAATGAGGACAGGAAGCTGTCTCATACGACCAGCCCCCCAGGTGTTACCCCCTCTCGACTTCATTAAACAGGAAGCGACGGGAACCCAGGGGAGAGACACAACGTCCTTTCCGTTTCTGCGGTGGTGCCGTGGTTAATTAAGCAGCTGAAATCTTGGGGGCAAATGAGGTCCCCGGCCCACAATGCTTTGCAGAGGATGCGGTCGATGCCACGGAATGGGGGCAACCCCAGGGAGGAAGGAGGAAGCTCCAATTAGGATCTGGACCCCTGCTTACTCGCCGAAGGGGGAAACCGACGGGGATCCGGGAAGGCGAGAGCCAAGGGGGGGGGAGAGAAGGAGCGGTGTCCCAGCCAGGGCGGAAGAATGACTTGGAGCCCTGTTGGTTCCTGAGGATGACAGCGCTTCTCTGTAGCCACACCCACACCACGCCCCAAACCCTGCCCACAAGGGGATACGCCCCCTTTTGACGGGTACCACCAAAGCGATGCTTGCATAATACACGGAAACTCCACTTATGGACCAAAGGCGTGCTGGATCAGGCCAGGCAGATTCCTCCAAATGAACTGCAGAATTGTAGAGTTGGAAGGAGTTGGGGCGGAGAAGCAAGACACACAGGCTGAGGTTTGAGACGAACCGGGGTTAGGAGAGAGACAAACCAGGGTTAGGGGAGAGGTGAACCAGGGTTAGGGAGAGATGAACTAGGGTTAGGGGAGAGACGAACCAGGGTTAGGAGAGACAAACCTGGGTTAGCGGAGACAAACCGGGGTTAGGGGGAAGATGAATTGGGGTTAGGAGAAATGAACCAGGGTTAGGAGTTTCAGCAGAAGGAGGATGGTGACAAGGAAATGGAACGGAGAAGACAGAACTCTCTGAACCTGGGCACAAAGGCATGGACTCAAGATTTGTTATATAAGGAGGAGGAAGCGGGGGAAAGGGGGTAGAGGCAGAGAAGAGTTGCTTTGAGAGATGGGTGGGGCATTGGAGGCCGTAATCCCATAGAATCACACCTGTGCCTTCTGCAGGAATAAACTGAATTTCTGCACCCAGGAAATCCCCCCCCCCCGGCATACAGAAATCCTGAAAACCTCATTGCTTCTCTCGCCCCTTTTCCCTTCCTGAAAAGTGTGGCTTCGGCCAGACTGGGAATGACACGCTTTAACTTTCCTTTTGAATCATGTTTCTAGACCTCAAGTGTCGCAAATGTCTCGTTTCTGCCAAACGAGCAGTGTAAATGCAGCAAGGCCGCGAAGTCGAACTGCCTGAGAGCCTGCTTCTCTTCCCTACCTCCTCTTCTGGGGTTCGATGCGGCGCAACCCCATAGGGACTAGAAACTTGGTTTTGAAGACGAAAGTGGAGATTCCAAAAACCGCGACGTCCAAGTGTTGGGTGGCAAAGCATCGAGTGTCCCCAACATATTGACAACGTTTCATGGAATAACATAAGGCCAGAGGCTTTTGACAGTCTCCGCCTCCTCCTCCACAGACCTTGGAGATAGCTCAGAAAGTAGAAAAACGAGATTCTCCATCTCATTGCAGTGGGGTTGGACTAGATGACCCCGGGGTCCCTTCCCAACTCTACGATTCTATGGATTCACCCAATTCTCTGCAAAAGCCATCAAGCAGCAGGGAGTTCCACAGCTCGATGGACGAGTCCTTCCTTTTATCCGTCCCGAATTTTCCAGCACTGATGTCCAAGACATCTTGGGGTTAGGAGAGAAGGAGAACAGCTTTTCTCTCTCTCCATGGCAGGCCTCATTTAATAAGCTTCCTGAAATGTCAGATTATATATATATATATATATATATATATATATATATATATATATATAGGTAAAGGGGCCCGTGACCATCAGGTCCAGTCGTGTCCGACTCTGGGGTTGCGGCGCTCATCTCGCTCTATAGGCCAAGGGAGAGCCGGCGTTTGTCCGCAGACAACTTCCGGGTCATGTGGCCAGAATGACTAAGCTGCTTCTGGCGAACCAGAGCAGCAAACGGAAACACCGTTTACCTTCCCGCCGGAGCGGTCCCTATTTATCTACTTGCACTTTGATGTGCTTTCGAACTGCTAGGTTGGCAGGAGCTGGGACCGAGCAACAGGAGCTCACCCCGTCGCGGGGATCCGAACCGCTGACCTTCTGATCAGCAAGCCCTAGACTCTGTGGTTTAACCCACAGCGCCACCTGGGTCCCATATATCTATCTATCTATCTATCTATCTATCTATCTATCTATCTATCTATCTATCTATCTATCTATCTATCTATACACACACACATACACATACACATACAGATACACACACACAAAATTAGTATATGCAGTTTACTGTTGCCTCTTTGTATGCATTTTAAATACTTTTGTATGTGACTCTTATTCTTGCGGTTCTATTTGTAAAACGCCTAATAAAGGTTTGATAGTCAAGGAAAAAATAAAAATAAATAAAAATATGAATACAGTAAATAATGAGCTTCCCAATGGCGCAACCTTCCCTCGTATCACAGTTGCCCCATCCCAGCGATTGTTTCGGCTGCCCTTGCATAAGAATTTGCATGCTTTGTGCAAGTTGCAGAATTCCCGGCTCCTTTGGCAGGATCTGCCGAAGCCTCGCCCGTTACGATTTCCTGGCAAATTGTTCCTCTCGCTCTCCTTCCTCCAAGGAACCCGGGGTGATGCGCACAGCACCCTCGCTGCTCTGTGTCGTTTTCGCAACAACCACCTTATCAGGTAGGCTGGGCCAAGAGATAAACATTGTCGGTGCGCTCTAGCTACTACGCCACGCTGCCTTGGAAAACCCCTCCCCAAACTCAAAACTCCACCAGCTATTGATCACCGTGAGCAACATATTACATTAAAGTGGTCCCTTGGTTCTCAAGCGCCTTGGTACTCAAACAGTAAGAGCTGTTTGACAGTGGAATTTGCTACCAAGGAGTGTGGTGAAGTCTCCTTCTTTGGAGGTCTTTAAGCAGAGGCTTGACAGGCATATGTCAGGAATGCTTTGATGGTGTTTCCTCCTTGGCAGGGGGTTGGACTTGATGGCCCTTGTGGTCTCTTCCAACTCTACGATTCTATGATTCTAAACAACTTGGAACCCAAACACTGCAAACCCGGAAGCAAGTGTTCCGGTTTATGAATATTTTTCAGAAGCCAAACGTGCTCCGGTTTGAGGGTTACGCTTCGGTCTGTCTGTTTTTGCTATTTGTTTTGCCTTTCTGTTTTTGCAGCTCTTTTTTTTGTTTCGTTTTCAGGCCTGTGTGGAAGAACCCCAGTTCAGCTACTGATGGATTGACTGTGTGACTGCAGTACATTGTTTATTGCTTTCGTTTTACGGATCAATGGTCTCGTTAGATAGTAAAACTCATGTTCAACGGCTGTTTTCGGGGTTGTTTTTAAAAGTCTGGAACGGATTAATCTGTTCTGCATTGCTTTCCCTGGGAAAGCGTGCCTCGGTTTGGGAACGCTTTGGTTTGGGAACGGAATTTCTGGAACGGATTAAGTTTGAGAACCAAGTTACCACTGTATTCAATATGACCACTGTCCATCCAATTCAATATTCTCTCCCATTCATATATATATATATATATATCTCGTACCCTCTTATCTTATCTCCTTGGCTCAACTGAGCCTAATGACTTCCTTCCCTCCCTCCTGTCTGACGGTTTACAAAACGAAACTTTACATCTTTCCCAACTCTGACTGGCAGCTTCTCTCCAGGGTTGCGGGCACGAGATATCGCCAGCAAACGTTAAAATGTTTAGGAATTGACAAGCGGGTAACTGGAAGAGGCCTCCCCCAGCTCTTCTTAGGAACACTAGAAAGCTCCCTTTTACTAAGTCAGACCACTGATTCGTCCGGCTCTGACTGGCAGCAGCCCTACCCGGAAATGCTGGGGTTGAACCCAGGATCTTCTGCCCGGTAGCTGCTCTGTCAATGAGCTAAGGTCCTTAGGCTCTCATTCGGCAACGACAAGAAAAGTCCATTTCGGGGGCCTAATCTGGCCCGCCGGTTGATTTAATCCAGTTCCCATGGCAGTATATGTCCTTAAAAAGCTCAGCAACTTTGGGGTAAAGTCATAAGAAAAGCTCAACAACTTCAATCCTAAAAAAAGCTCACCAACTTGGGTCGGCCCTCACATATGTTCACTTCATCAAATCTGGCCCTCTTTAGAAAAAGTTTGGGCACCCCAGCTATAGCGTCATAGCCTAGTCCTGCGGAACTCTCCGCCACTAGGGATTCACCAGCTGCCGTCCATTGCAACGTGCCCGTCTAAACTTTCCTATTCTCAAACAGGCAATAAATACATCTTTCAACAACAGCTAGCCGGTTTCCGGTTTGGGCTTTTAAAAATACGGTTTTGTGTGCCGTCTTTGCAAACCGCCCTGATTTCTTTTCTTTCAAATGGATGAGTGGCATATAGAGATTTATACATTTCTTAATGAATGAATAAACGAAGGATAGGAGTTGGGAGTCCATCTGAACACCCACCCACCCAGCCCTTAAACGCTGGCACAGGTTTTATTGTGGCCAACTGATTTCTGGCCCTCCAACGCTGCAGTTTTATTTGTGTGCAATGGGGTGGCGGGGAAGAGACCCTTAAATTTAAAAGAACAATGCCAGCCTTTACCATGTGGCCTATAGTCACCTTCCAGCAGCCCAAGCCAGCATGTCCAATGGTTAGGGGCAGGGCCGTATTTAGGTTTGATGTGGCCCTCAGCTCCTGCAGGTAATGAGGCCCTTTCTATGTCCAGCTGTCCTTTGTCCACAACAAATTGTCACTGTTTTTTTTTTGTGTTGAATAGCTGCTATATGGTCATTGATGGACCTAGCCATTTGCACGTAACAAAATAGGTATTTTTATCAAGGTAATTATTGATCTGCAATATAATTAAGAAACAATTCAGAAGTATATTAATAGTGAAACAATTCTTAAGCTCCAACTTAAAATGATGAATTTTAACAAGGAGAAATGTAAAGTACTACACTTGGGCAAAAAAAATGAAAGGCACAAATACAGGATGGGAGACACCTGGCTAGAGAGCAGTACATGTGAAAAGGATCTAGGAGTCCTGGTAGACCACAAACTTGACATGAGTCAGCAGTGTGATGCAGCAGCTAAAAAAGCCAATGCAATTCTGGGCTGCATCAATAGGAGTATAGCATCTATATCAAGGGAAGTAATAGTACCACTGTATTCTGCTCTGGTCAGACCTCACCTGGAGTACTGTGTCCAGTTCTGGGCACCACAGTTCAAGAAGGATACTGACAAGCTGGAATGTGTCCAGAAGAGGGCAACCAAAATGGTCAAAGGCCTGGAAACGATGCCTTATGAGGAACGGCTTAGGGAGCTGGGTATGTTTAGCCTGGAGAAGAGAAGGTTAAGGGGTGATATGATAGCCATGTTCAAATATATACAAGGATGTCATATAGAGGAGGGAGAAAGGTTGTTTTCTGCTGCTCCAGAGAAGCGGACACGGAGCAATGGATTCAAACGACAAGAAAGAAGATTCCACCTAAACATTAGGAAGAACTTCCTGACAGTAAGAGCTGTTCGGCAGTGGAATTTGCTGTGGTGGAGTCTCCTTCTTTGGAGGTCTTTAAGCAGAGGCTTGACAGGCATATGTCAAGAATGCTTTGATGGTGTTTCCTGCTTGGCAGGGGGTTGGACTGGATGGCCCTTGTGGTCTCTTCCAACTCTACGATTCTATGCTATGATGTTTTACTGATGACAAACTTAATAATGCAAACACATTGGCATTTGGCAATAACAAAAGTTCCTTTAGAAACACAATTTACAAAGACTCATAATTCTTTTGGGGGGGGGCAAGAGAGTGGGGCCCTAAGCTATAACTTGTTTAGCTTATACGTAAATCCGGCACTGGTTAGGGGCGACGAGAGATGATGCATATCACGGGGGGAATAAAACTCTGCTGTTTAAGAGGTTTGCAAGCCCTGCCTTTCCTGACTCTTGCTCCTCTTTCCAGCTTTTTTCCCCTGGGTTTCCAATTCCCCCTCTGCCTCCCTCTCAGCTGCGCACACACCCCTCGTGCGTAAACACGCAAGCCCCGCCGCAATGACAGATCTAGGTCACTGGAACAGCTCTTAATAATACTACTTCTGCCACGTTTGCCTCTGCAGAGAACCGGGAGGCCTCGAGAGAAGCCGGACGGATTTAAAGCGCCGCAGGTCTTTGCAAAAGCAAAGGGGAAGGAACGGAGGCTGAGGGTTTCTGGTGTGCCGGGGAGGACTCAGGGCGAGAGAGGCAGCAAAGACGTCTTCACCGGAAGTTTGGGTTTCCGACTGGCATTATTTCTGCACCGCAAAAAACAGAGGCGGCGGGCCAAAGCTGAAGCCCAGCACTTTTTCCAGAGGAACAACAGACCAGACCAGACTCCATCCTTTTTCCTGGAAGCCCCCCTTATAATCCCAGGGAGGGGGGAAATGATTAAACCATTGGTGCCCGACTCCTTGGGGCCCAGTGTACCCAAGCACCCACAAAATTCCTCACGAAGGGGCTGGGTACCCACAAATTTGGGTGCCCGGACAATACACGGGCACCCACAGTCTCAGGGCCAAGCTGGCACTCCTGGTTGTCAACACTGGCACCTGGGCAGCATCCCTCAGGCGTTTCAGACAGGGTTTTTTTTTTCCAAGTCTACGTGGAGATGTAATAATAGTAATAGTAATAGTAATAATAATAATAATAATAATAATAAACAACTACTTATATGCCGTCCATCAGGCTGGGTTGCCCAGGCCATTCTGGGCAGCTTCCGACAAAAGTATTAAAACATGGAATGCAATTGACGCGGAATAGCTAGTACAGTGGAGCCTTGGTTCTCGAACTTAATCCGTTCCGGGAGTCCGTTCGACTCCTAGAACCAGGCCTAGGCAAACTCGGCCCTCCAGATGTTTTGGGACTACAACTCCCATCATCCCTGACCACTGGTCCTGTTAGCTAGGGATGATGGGGGTTGTAGTCCCAAAACATCTGGAGGGCCGAGTTTGCCTATGCCTGCCTGCAAACTGTTCGGAAACCAAGGCGCAGCTTCCGATTGGCTGCAGGCGCTTCCTGCAGCCAATCGGAAGCCGCACCGGACATTCGGCTTATGAAAAACGTTCGCAAACCAGAACACTCACTTCTGGGTTTGCGGCATTCGGGAGCCAATTTGTTTGGGAGCCAAACCGTTCGGGTACCAAGGCACCGCTGCAATCAATGCCAACTTGCAAAAAATGACAAAGGGGAAACGAGAAAAACAAACAAGGATACAAAAATAAAATAATAAAATAAAATAGGAAAATTAGTCACGTTATAGGTAGGAACCTGGGACCTTTTGCCTCCAAAACTTCTCACTTCAAAGAGTTGATGGCAAAATGTCGGGGTTCCCCAATTGGGTGCATGTGGCTCTAGCAAACACCTGCCTTTGCCCGCCCGGTTATAATGCATTAAAAAAAATATATATTAAGGGCTTAAGGGTTTAGTTTGGGGCTGGAGGGTTTTTTTCCTGGGGGGGGGAGGCTGCCTGCTTCTTGAGGGTTTCCTGCTTGGCGTGGGGGTAAGTTGTGCAAGAGGGTGTTTTTTCCCCCTGGGCACTGTGCCTTTTTTCCCTTCTGTGAAATGGGCAATCTAAACCAGCGTCTTAGATTTCCAAAAAGTTGCCCTAAGATGCTTGAAGGATCCGTTTGAATAATGTGCAGCTTAAGGCAGCGTAGGGAGCTTCTTTAAGCAGAGAGCCACCTCACAACCTCGTGGGGGCCACAGGCGAGGGATGGGCAGCGCCAGAGGCAAAAAGGACATGGGGGCAACATTTGGTAATTGTTACATCTGTAAAAGTTCCTAAGCAGGCCTCTCCCTCCCTCTCTAGCCTCCCTCCAGGGACTCATCCCAGCCAGGCAAAAACATCTGGACCAGTGATGGGGGGCAGGATGGGTAGACCAGATATAAGGTTTTTTTGGGAGGGGGGGTTGTATTTGTCCCCTGAACCTCAGAGCCCTTCATCTTTGGCTGAATTCAACTTTAGCATTTTCCTGGCAACCCCAGCCCCGATGTCCCTTAAAAGAAAGTTTCTCCCTTGGGGAAAAGGTTCACTGCTCCTTAGGTTTATATAGCGTTGGATGGGACCCCCAAGGGTCATCTAGTCCAACCCCCTGCAATGGAGGAATCTCAGCTCAAGCATCCAAAACAGAGGATCATCCAGTCTCTGCTTGAAAACCTCCAAAGAAGGAGATTTACCTGTCTCAGCCCTTCAGATATTGGAAGATATCTCCTATCTTCTCCCAGGCTCCTCTTTTCCAGGCTGAACATCCCCAGCTCCTTCAACCATTCCTCATCAGGCATGGCTTCCAGACCCCTTGATCATCTTGGTCGCCCTCCTCTGCCCACCTTCCAGCATGTCAGCATCCTCTTTAAATTGTGGTGCCCAGAACCGGACACAGGACTCCAGGTGTGGTCTGACCAAGCCAGAATAGAGAGGGACCATGACTTTTGAATGGATGCTTTTGAATTATGGTGCTGGAGGAGACTATTGAGCAGGCACCCCCAAACTTCGGCCCTCCAGATGTTTTGGACTACAATTCCCATCTTCCCTGACCACTGGTCCTGTTAGCTAGGGATCATGGGAGTTGTAGGCCAAAACATCTGGAGGGCCGCAGTTTGGGGATGCCTGCTCTTGAGAGTCCCATGGACTGCAAGAAGATCAAACCTATCCATTCTGGAGGAAATCAGCCCTGAGTTTTCACTGGAAGGACAGATCCTGAAGCTGAGGCTCCAAGACTTTGGCCACCTCATGAGAACAGAAGACTCCCTGGAAAAGACCCTGATGTTGGGAAAGATGGAGGGCACAAGGAGATGGGGACGACAGAGGACGGGATGGTTGGACAGTGTTCTCGAAGCTACGAACATGAGTTTGACCAAACTGCAGGAGGCAGTGGAAGACAGGAGAGCCTGGCGTCCTCTGGTCCATGGGGTCACGAAGAGTCGGAAACGACTAAACGACTAAACAAGAACAAATGACTTTCCTTGATCTGGACACTCGACTTCTGCAGAAGCAATCTGCTCAGAAACACCAGGAGGTTTTTAAGAAGCCAGAAGAGGAGGAAGCTGCTCCAAAATTGCGGGTATGGAAGCGCTGGCTTTCCCCCCGTCCTGCACAAGAGGCGCTCTGCGGCATCTTGGGGTGCCAACTTGAATAAGCTATCAATATATAAAAAATTTCCTTAACCCACTGGGAGCGGAGTCCCAAAGCCATGGATGGAGCCCTTAGGGTCAAAATCAGTCCCATCTGGGCCAAGGCCAGGTTCCCTTCAGTTTTCCAACGCTTCGACCATGAGCGAATGTTGCACGTCCTCCACAACCGCTTCGCAGTCGGGATATTATTTTAATTATTGCTATTATTAATATTGTTGTTGTTGTTAAAAATTGTATACCGCCCTCGACCCACAGGTCTCAGGGCGGTTACGACTTAAAACCGCAATGTGAAAAACACAGAATGCATAATAAAAACAAAAACCACCCAATAAATTCCCCCCTTCGCTTGGCAAAGAAACTCGAAGAAGAAGAAGAAGAAGAAGAAGAAGAAGAAGAAGAAGAAGAAGAAGAAGAAGAAGAGGAGGAGGAGGAGGAGGAGGAGGAGGAGGAGGAGGAGTTTGGAGTTGATATCCCACTTCATCACTACCCTAAGGAGCGGCTAACAAGAAGCTATTTCTGGGAGCAGGAGAAAGGGAACTCAAATTCTCCCTTTTCTGAGGAATCCCCTGCAAGGTCTCGGCGCCAGTTGCAGCCCCAAAAATGTCACCCAAAATGTTGTTCTTCCGCAAACAGAATCCAAACCGACTCGAAGGTTGCACCCTGGGCCTTTAGAAGCACCATGTTGCCACTTTAAATAGCCGCGGCTTCCTCCGAGCAATTCTGGGAACTGTAGTTTGTTATAAAGTTGCTGAGATTTCAGGGAATTGTAGAGTTGGGCTTCCCCCAGATTCGCCTCCCAGAACTACAGTTCCCAGAGCTGCCTGCGGGAAAAGGGACTGCCCTGGGAGTTATAGTTTTGGGAGGGGAATTGGGGGCCTCCTAAAAACTACAGTACCCAGAATTATTTGGCGGGGAGGTGCCAATACCACTTTAAATTAAATATTTCGAGGCTGAAGGGTGCTGAGAGTCACTTGGAAGGCCGCTATTCTCGCCCCAGAGATAAAATTCCCAGGGAGGTTTAACAAATCAATCCCTATTCCGGGGGGACTCTGGGAACTGTAGTTCTCTCAGAGGGGGACCGGGGGGGTCTCCTCACAACTCTCGGCTCTCTGGGCAAACTACAGCTCCCAGAAGTCTTGGGGAGCAGCTGAGATGGTCATAACCTCAGCTTCTCCAAATTTCCACGCTGAAATGGGATCGTTTCTTGGTCCCAGGCTCCCCACCTTCCCCGAAAAAAAAAAAGAATCCCGGGAGCCAGTGTTTGTTAAGTGCTGGGAACTGTAGCTCTGGGTGGGCAAACTGGGTTCTCTTGGGAGAGGGGGCTTTAAATGTGGGGTGCATACGCAAAACAAAGAACCCCAAGACTGAACCAAGTTCTTTCTTTCCCCCCAAAAAGAAACCTGGGAATTGTGGATCTGGGTGTGCAAACTACAGTTCCCATGAATTCCCCCCCTCCCCGGGCTGATGCTTCAAATTGGGGGTGCATACGCAGCCACAAAATATGGAACAAAGAACCCCAAGATATTTCTCTTAAAAAAAAAAAACCTTGGTGGAACGGGGTTGTTTTCAGCAAGGGGAATGAAACGTCAAAATGTTAGGGGCGCCCCTCGTTTCCAATAGGAACACTGGTGCCACTAGGCCGAAAAAAGCGCAGCGGTTGCTGTTTTTATGCTTGCATCGTTTGGCCTTGGGGTCCTTGCTCCCATGCTCAACAGAAACCGAATGCAAAAACAAAACAAAAACAAACCAACAACCCACAAATATTTGCAGAAATAAAGGAA
Organism: Zootoca vivipara; assembly: GCF_965207765.1. NCBI lineage: Eukaryota > Metazoa > Chordata > Lepidosauria > Squamata > Lacertidae > Zootoca > Zootoca vivipara. The sequence continues at coordinate 94,827,715 of NC_142589.1, read as the reverse complement.
GGAGGCATTTTGAAAATGGATGCCACGAGCTCGGCGAGAAATGCCAAGGCTCATGCATGTGAGCATGGATGTTGCAGAGAAGCGCGCTGGCTTTTCCCCGCCGATAGAAAAGGATTAGCTATCATGGCGCCGGGAGAAGGGAGGGGCACATACTGGTTCTCGCCAACGTGGCGCATGGAACCAAAATGGCGCCGGGGACATGTGCGAACCGAGACCAGATGGAAACTGGAGGCTCGGGTCCAGGGATGCGAGATAGGGATGAGCACATTTTCCCTCTCTGCCACAGCTAATCCTCTCTGCAAATCCCAGTGTGGGAAATTTCATACGTTATCCGCACACCGGCAACCCCTAAGCTCGGCGACGAACGGAAGCGCGAGATGTTTTCCCGCAACGCCGTCGCCCTCCTGCCAAGCAAAGGGGTTTCTACCTCTCTTCATGCTTCAGTCGCCCTTCTCTCTCCCCGCCTCCACTGCCTGTTAGCATCGCTGCGGCCATCTTTGGAACGGCTGGGAAGAGAAGAGGTGGCGGAGGCCGCTGCAAAATGGCCGACATGGGGGTGGGGGACGACACACGACACGTGGCGGAGGCCGTGCGGCTCGAAGGAAAACCACAGAAGGACAGAAAACACCTCTCCTTTTTTGCTTTAAAAGGCAGAACGCTTTCGAGAAGGCCGAGGTGAATTTTCCCAAGCCTGCTCTCAACATGTGCTGTGCACTCCAACCTTCCTCCAATGAAACGTCCCATTCCGTAAGGATATTTTTGCTATTTATATGCCACCCGTCTGACTGGGTTGCCCCAGCCACTCTGGTCGACGTCCAACATATATAAAAACATAATAAAACATGGGGAAAAAACTTCCCTATACAGGATTGCCTTCAGACAGCGCATGAGTCAGATAACTCCATGCTTCCCAACATTTATCCGGTGAAAATAGGGACATTCTACTGAACCGCACCAATTCTGCATCTTCTACCCACCAAAAAGGCTACAGACATGGCTTCCTAATTCCATGACAGAGCGTTCCGTAATAAGAATGTGTTATGCCTTTAAGGGGGTCACAAAAACCTTGTTCCATCACACTGCAAAACCCACACAGTCCCTTGGTTGATGGAGGGAAGGAGGGATGGAGAAAGATGAACAGGAAAGCGAGAGAGAGAGAGAGAGAGAGAGAGAGAGAGAGAGAGAGCTTTTTCTTTTTCTTTTTGCCACACAAGCATGCAAGCTGCCAGGTCTCACAAGTCTCTTGTTTGCAGCTCAGCTGACTTGCCCACACTGGCATGCAATTTAAAACCCGGGCAGAAAAGGCTGACCCAAATAACTGCTCCTCTTTATTTTTTCCGAGACTGTTAACGCAACAACAGCGGCCGGTAGCAATTTATGCCAAAGCACATGACGGGCCAGGTGTGGCAATGCGCAAGCCTTGCGGGTCACACAGGAACATTCCTCAGGGCCACGCGAAAGCTGGCACAGACCTTCGACTGTCTTAGCACCTAGTAGCAAAATCCGGGCCTCTCTTTTTCTCAGAAAGTAATACCTGACAGAAACTCAGGTCTGCCAGAAGAGACGGAATCAACAAGATACGTGTAATATCCTTAGTACTGTATGTCCCCCCCCCCCCGAATCCTGTAAATCTGGTTTCGGGGATATATATATGCCATATATTGGGCAATCTGTGGGTCGTGACTGTAAAAAACTGGGTCAACAGATGGCAGGGGGTGAATCTGGGGAGAAGGAGGGGGAATATGGATGTGTGGCATCAAATATGGAGAAATCTGTATGAATTCAGCGGTGCCAGGGTCCGACTGTGGGGCACAGAAGACCGGTATCCCCCCCCCAAAGGGCTTTGGTGTGGGGTCTGGGCTGCCCCACCTCCGAAGCGGCCTTTTCTAGGACCCTCTATCCTAGCTCCGGCTACCCATTTTTTGCCTTGGGCTACCAGGAAGCTTGCCAGCACTGGGTATTTTGCTAGGTTATCCTAGAACAGGATGCTGGAATCTTCGGGTTGGAAGGGACCCCGAGGGTCATCCAGCCCAACCCCCTGCAATGCAGGAATCTTTTGGTCTAGGCGCGGATCTTGAGCCCGCAAGCACGAGATTAAGAGTCCACCCACCCACCAAGCCACAAAGTGGGGAGGGGGGCTTAATGACACGCCACTTAATTCCTTAAACCCTCACCGAGACCCTCCCTATAAAACGTTTACGAAGCAGGACAGTCCTACAAGTCAATACATTCTCAAAACAAGCAAGCAAGCTAGCAAGCAAACAAACAATTCTTCTGCAGCTGCCCAAATTGAATGCTGAAGGCCTGGTATTAACGTTATAGAAAAATAATGATTAATTGAACTTTTAACTTCGTGGTGGGCAGCTCTCAAATGGAACGGGAACTGTCTACTGGGTGATTTAATATATATATATATCCTATTTTCTTTCGGCCCACCTATTTCCCCCCTCTAGAATCTCTTCATCAAGGCTGTTACTCCCCCCCCCCTTTTTAAAGGACAATATATATATATATTTCCTTCCATGTTAACCCTGGAAACTTTTTTTTAATGGCACTAACCCACCTAACAGAAATAAAACATTTAAGATCAACGTTTCAGTGGGAAGCTATTTGCAGCAGATATTGCGCTGGGGGAATCCGGAAATTTAAAAAAGGAAAAAACTGTGCCCTTTCACCGAGGCCGGATTTCTGGCAGGGCAAGGGTGCCCCTGAGGAAGTGCAGAGTGCACCGAGCAACAAGGGGTGTGTGGGACGATGGGAGAAAGGTTTCCAGATTAGAGAAGCAAGTTTTCCCGAAAATTAATATTGCTACCCATATGAAATGGATTATCAGATGCCTAACTCCCCCCCCCCCCCGCCTAATCTAGCTCTCCAACAAAATACCCTCCCAGCGAGGGGGAAAGCCATCAAATTATACAAGGGAATGGAGAAGCAAAGAGATGTGCAGGGAAGTCTCCAATATGTTTTACTTAGAAGTAAGTCCCACTGGCTTCTGGGGGCAGGGGCATAGCTGCCAAGTTATCCCTTATTTTAAGGGATTTTCCCTTATGCTGAATAGGCTTCCTCGCGAGAAAAGGGAAAACTTGGCAGCTATGGGCAGGGGGCATGATCCATAGCAAACATAATTCACAATTGCAGCCTGAATGATCTGCAGTCTGGAAAACACAACAAAACCTTACAGCAAAAAACAAAAAACAACCTCTTGATAGCAAAATAAAACGTCTTTTTTAAAATTAACTTTTTTTCTTTTAAAGGAAGAGGCAGGAATCTAATCGGTGAAGTTCAAAATGAGATATTTTTTGCACCTTTTTGGGGGGGGGACACAACCCAGTTTCTGAATCTCTCTCTCTCTCTGAATTTTTTTTAAAAGGAAAACCCTTGGAATGCTACATAGTGTATACAAATTTTATATAATGTTTGTCATCTTGTATGCCTCACCAACATAATTGTATCTCCCGATGTCCATCACTTAAGTAAGAGTTGCTCAGGATTTAGTAATAATAATTGCAGGTCCTGAATCTTCAAGGCAAGATAAATCGCCACCAAGACAGGGGATAAATCAAGGTGGGGAATGGCAATCATTGACCCAACCCTACTCAGAGAAGACCCATTGAAATGAATGGACGCAACTTTACTTGACTCAAAATTCATTTTAAAGGGTGGATTGCAATCGACAGTTTATTTTTCCCTTATGGCAATAATAATAATAATAATAATAATAATAATAAATGTTATTGTTAGCTGGATTTTGACGCCATATACTGTAAAGTTGCTCAGCTCCAAAGTGGGCCAAATGTTTGCTTGATGTTGGGAGAAAATATCATTTTCTAAAAAGCCGGGAACACAATCCGATCCTACACAATGCGATCCTACACGCGTTCATTTCCCTGCGCACATAAGGATTTGCCTGCGAGTCAACCCCACGGCGTCATCATTCAGACTGCAAAAGCCTAAGCACGTTTACGAGTGAGTAAAGCCTCTCTAAACGCAGACTTACTCCCAAGTAAGCAGCGCCATCCCTCTGCAGTCTACTCGGAAGCAAATAAGCATGAGACTTACTTACTCCCAGGTTAAGCCTGCGCATGAATGGGGGGGGGGGTCCACAGTTTTCGGGTGGCAATAAGTCTTCCCGCTACCCCATTTATTCCAATAGGTCTACTCTTGAGTAAAATCCAGGTGGCTCCAACAACCCCTTTTTTTATTGCAACCGGGGGGGGGGAGAGAGAAGGAGATTTACTTCGGAGTAGGCGCGGCTCGGAGGAGCGCAGCTTCTTCTTCCCTCTCTGCGGACCCAAGCACTACCAAATCCTCCTCAAGAGTTGACCCACTTAAATCAGATTCCCCCCCCCCGATTTCAATAGGTTTACTCCGAATAGGCTGCAGTTCAGCGTCCGCGCGCGGGGAGATTTACGCACGCTTCTAACCTTTATCCCCTTGCGTAAAGCAGAGTTTGGGGTGGTTGTTGTTGTTTTTCGGTTGTTTAAAAAGCGCTCGGATCGGGACCAGCGGAGATTTAAACTCTCTCCATTCCCCCCCCCCTTAAAATTTTGAAATAAAACCCTTACCTCGCATGTTGGCTGATCTTCCTTTATTTGCGCGCTTCTGGAAATCGCATGTAGGAGATTGAGTGCAGAAGCGAAACTCTTTGCAGGAGGATGGATGATGGAGCAGAAAGGAGAAATAAATAAGGAGAGATGGAGAGCCGAGGCTCCTTCTTTCTTCCTCCCTCCTGCTTTCTGCTTTTGCTACCCTAATTATTCGGCATAAATAATAATAATAATAATATGCGAGTCGGTGGCCGGGAGCTCCCTCGCGCGCCTCCTCTCTCTCGCCTTTTGCCAAGCGCGCTTGGAGAGATCTGCTAACCTACTTTCCTGCAAAGCGTGGAAAAAAATTGCAGGAGAGAATCCCCGGGCTCAGGGCCCCGCCCATCTCCTGTCAATCACATGCCTCCACAGGCCCCGCCCACCCCTGTTATTATGTCATCTTACTCGCAACTTCTTCTTGTGATATAATGCAAAACATCACCTCTCTCTCTCCTCCTCCTCCCTCTCTATTTTTATTTTTATTTTGGTAACAAAATTGCATGCTTTCACCGATACTCCTGCCTTGCAGGTGATCGGTCCAGATGCCCCTTGGGGGTCCCTCCCGAGTCTGCCATTGTGTGATTCCGTGATTCTAGCCATATATCCCCTGCTCTGTCCACCCCTGGCAAAAGGATATTCAACATCAGGGCTATTTAATTCTTTGTTTTCATTTACAGTGGTACCTTGGTTCTCAAACTTAATCTGTTCTGGAAGTCCGTTCCTAAACCAAAGTGTTCCAAAAAAGTAATGCAAAATGGATTAATCCGTTCCACACTTTTAAAAACAACCCCTAAAACAGCAATCTAACATGAATTTTAATATCTAATGAGACCATTGATCCATAAAATCAAAGCAATAAACAATGTACACTGCAGTCACACAATCAATCCATCAGTAGCCGAACTAGGTTCTACACAGTCACAAAAACAAAACAAAAAAGAGTCGCAAAAACGCAAAATAAATAACAAAAACAGACAGACCTCAGCATAACTCTCAAAACCGAGCAAGTTCGGCTTCCGGGTTTGCAGTGTTTGGTTTCCAAGTTGTTTGAGTACCAAGGCGTTTAAGAACCAAGGTACCACTGTATTCTATTTTATCGATTTCCCGAAAGAAAGAAAAAATCACATATGCACTCAGAAACATATTTTTCCCCTTTGGCTTTCTTCTTCTTCTTCTTCTTCTTCTTCTTCTTCTTCTTCTTCTTCTTCTTCTTCTTCTTCTTCTTCTTCTTCTTCTTCTTCTTCTTCTTCTTCTTCCCTCCAACTTTCCCATGCCTTTTGGCAGGGAGTTGGCAGGGACCCCGAGGGCCATGCCGGGATCAATCCTGCAAACTCGGCATTTCCCAGTCCGCGCCCTGACCTAACAGAGCTCTCCGGGCTGCACTTTGGCATGTGAACATGTGCGTTTTGATGCTGGGATGTGGGTGGCACTATGGTCTAAACCACCAAGCCTCTTGGGCTTGCCGATTGGAAGGTTGGTGGTTCGAATCCCCGCGACGGAGCGAGCTCCCATTGCTCTGCCCCAGCTCCTGCCAACCTAGCGGTTCGAAAGCATGCCAGTGCAAGTAGATAAATAGGTACCGCTGCGGCGGGAAGGTAAACAGCGTTTCCGTGCGCTCTGGTTATTGTCACGGTGTCCCATTGCGCCAGAAGCAGTTTAGTCCTGCTGGCCACATGACCCGGAAAACTGCCTGCGGACAAACACTGGCTCCCTCAGCCTGAAAGCGAGATGAGCGCCACAACCCCATAGCCTCCTTTGACTGGACTTAACCGTCTAGGGGTCCTTTACCTTTACCTTTTTACCTTTGATACTGTTAAACGCTGAGGAACACACCATTGTCTCCGGCGACAGACAGATGCCAGCCACAACATATGACCCCATACGGGACAATTGCACATTCCTTTGTGGCTGGGGGTTGGACTGGATGACCCCAAGGGTCTCTTCCAACTTTACAAGGCTGTGATTGTACGATTCTGTCGCTGCAACGCCTTTTCTTTCACACGCACACATGTACACATGCGTTTGCTGAAGCAAGGTTCTAGTCCTCATGAACTGATTTAAAGGGGAACAGGGAGCCTGGAGACATTCTGCTGGATTTATGTATAGGCTAAACAAGCTCTAGCTTAGGGCCCCGCTCTCCTGGGCGCCCCAAACAAATTTAAAGGAAAAACAACAACTGGATGTGCATTTTCAAAATATAAGATAAAAAAAAAACATAACAAATAAAACCTACATACAGCAACAGTGTTTTGTGTTGCGTAGGCTCCCATGATGTAAGTCATGGGCCCTGCCTGCTTATATTAACTACAATTGCACTGTACAGGTTATAACACTTAATTTCATATTAATAAAGCAATTTATAATTATTAGTAGTTTGCATCATATATTTACACCTCTTATTGTTTCATGTTATAGCAAGTTTCTAATCTAGAGACCAGATGATGAGCCTTTGTAAATTGTGTTTCTAAAGGAACTTTTGCCATTGCCAAATGCCAATGTGTTTGCATTATTCAGTTTGCTATGAATCACAAATCATTTTAAGTTGGAGCTTAATAATTATTTCACTATGAATATACTTCTTCTTAATTGTATTTCGCTATGAATATACTTCTTCTTAATTGTATTTCACTGTTAATATACTTCTTCTTAATTGTATTTCAGTTCAACAATTATTTGGATAAAATACATATTTTGTGATGTGCAAATGGCTTTAGAAACTTATGAGGTCCATCGATGACCATATAGCATATATTCAACACACACACAAAAACCAGCGACAATTTGTTGTTGACAGAGGACAGCTGGACATAGAAAGGGCCCCATTACGCTCAGTAGCTGAGGGCCCCATCAAACCTCAATCCGGCCATGGCCCTCCTGCATGAAGGTGGAAGGATCGACACCTGCACTATGTTATGAAAAAATGCAAGGCAGCCGAAAGCAAGAAGGTGGAAGGAGGCACACATATTAATTTACAGTAACCCGGTGCAAAGGTCAAAATATTTTCACTGTAACCAAAATGGAATTACATAACGGGGAAGAACAATAATGAGTGACCTATATATGTGAGTTCTGGTTGCACAGAAGTTGTCTCGAACATTTAGCCCTACTCAGAGTAGGCCTATTAACGGACACAGCTCAGGCGGACGTAATTTGGTCCATTAATTTAAATGGGTTTTGTTCTGCGTAGACAACGCGTAGATTTGAGCTCAACGGTGCTATCATTATTATAATTATTATTATTACATCTGCTTTGCATGTAGAATGTCCCCAGCATCTCCAGGCAGCAATGGGGCGGAGACCTTGGGAGCTGCTGCCAGTCAGTGCAGGCAATGCTGGCCCAGCTAGGCCCTTTATCCAGAATCATGAGGACTGGGTGTGTGTGTGTGTGTGTCTTACTTTATTTGTAAGTCTAGCGGCAGAGCACCTGTTTTGCATGTATAGCACCCCATTCTCAACATGCGTCAAAACCCTGGGGAATAGGCGCTGCTGCCAGCCCGTGTTGGCGCCATGTGGCTTAAACCAAGCATCCAATCTGCTTTTGAACATCCCTTCCGACAAGAGGACCGTCTTCCGTAAACTAGGGCACCGAAAGGAATGAGGAGGTGCCAAATGGAAAATTCCCTGATTACCTGTTGCGATTTCCTCCTCCTCCTCCTCCTCCTTTGGAAAAGAAAAAAAGAAAATTGCTGTACGGGCGTGGCACGAAACACAGTAAATGCCAGTTAATTAGCGTTGCCGTCAGACAATGACGTGCGAAGAGAGATTCCTTGCGCTGTTTTTCTTTTGAGAGAGATAGAAAAAAGATCCTGCCACGGCTGGGACGCAGAAGACTCCCTTCACCCCAGTGGTAAATCTGTGCCTCTCGTAATAATAACAGGATTAGGGATGACACAGAGAAGAGCGATGGAGAAGGATGTCAGGAGAGCATCCTGGATAAGGCCACTGGCCCGTCCTGTCCAGTATCCTTTCCTCCCAGTGGCCAAAAAACACTAAAAACCTAGGAATCGAGATAGACTACCCCTGCACATGGAGGCTCCATTAGAGCATACAAGACATTATAGAACCTTTAGAAGACATCTGAAGGCAGCCCTGTTAGGGAAGTTTTATAGTGTTTTTATTTATGTTGGAGGCCTCCCAGCAGAGTGGCTGGGGTATGATAATAATAATAATAATAATAATAATAATAATAATAATAATAATAATAATAATAATGGAAGTCCCTGTAGTATCATTTTGTAGCACCGTTTTATAAACGTCCGTCGCCTTGCCTCTTTTTCTAGACCAGGAAGCCGCAAACCCTACTCACCAAAGGGTAAATGGACATAAATCTGACATCAGGAATCACAAGAGAGAAACCAGTAGGAGAACACTTCAATCTCCCAGGACATTCTATACAAGATCTCAAAGTAGCTGTCTTATCACAAAAGAATTTCAGAAATAGACTGGAAAGAGAAGTTGTTAAACTGCAACTCATTACCAAACTTAAAACCTTAGAGAGACCTGGTCTGAATAGAGACATTGGATTCTTATCTCATTATATAATATAAAGCTATTTTTAGCCATCTCACCCTTTCCTTTTTCCTGCAAGACCAATTGCAGTCGTTAACAGTCATCCACAGCTTTACCACTCCTACCAGCCAATCACCCATTCCCACCACCCTTCTGAGTAATACCCCTCCCCACCCTCCCACTATATATAAGGGTCTGGTGACTTCTGTTTCAGTATATCTGAAGAAGTGTGCATGCACACGAAATCTCATACCAATGACAAACTTCGTTGGTCTCTAAGGTGCTACTGGAAGGAGTTTTTTTTTTGTTTCGACTACGGCAGACCAACACGGCTACCTACCTGTAAGCCGCAATTCGCGAGGGATAAGTAGCTCATTCGGTAGACTCTGAATCTCAGGGTCGCAGGTTCAAGTCCCGCGTTGGGTGAAAGATTCCTGCGTTGCAAAGGGCTGGATGACCCTTTCCAACTCCACAATTCTATGGTTCTGTGAAACGCTGCGACCTTCCCTCACAGGGGAGCCGCTCCATCGCCTTGGTCATTTCAGCCGCCGAGTTTTTTATTTTTTTATTTCCGAAATAATTTTTAGTCGATTTTTACAAGTTATAACAATTATAACAATGTCAAATTGTTTTATCCTGTTTGTAATATTCTGTTGGAAGCTGCCAAGAGTGGCTGCGGAAACCCAGCCAGATGGGCGGAGTATAAATATTATTATTATTATTATTATTGCTTGACAGTCATAGAATCATATAATTGTAGAGTTGGAAGGGACCCCCAAGGGTCATCTAGTCCCACCCCCTGCAATGCAAGAATCTCAGCTGAATCACCCCGGACAGATGGCCACCCAACCGCTGCTTAAAATCCACACTTCAGAAAGTTTAGAAGCTTCCTTCTTGCAGCTCGAAGGCACAATTGCAAGGGGGGGGGAGGCCTACTGGTTAAGGCAGCTTCAATTGGCTGAGCCAAAGGGCCTGACAGAGACAACGCCAGTGAACACAAGTGCGTGTTTGAATGTGCATGAGTCATGTTCCCCACGTCCTATATATAGTCGGGAACTGTCCCTTCAGCACAGCTCCTCAGGGTGGGGGCTGCAGAGGGGAAAGAGGATTAAAGGAACGCAAATCTGGGAATAGGATTAAAGGGCTGGAAAGGGGCCAGACGTGCGGCCCGTTCCCAAACCACGCAAGGCGGGGGAGGAAATAAATGACGTTTCAGAAAACGGAACAGGGATGTGGCTCGTTGCGTCTCTGAGCGAGTCCTCGTTCTCAGCAGAGGCTGGGCGAGTGTCTCTGAGCGAGTCCGCGTTCTCAGCCGAGGAAAGCGGGAGGTCAATAGTCGCGCTTCTGTTCTGCCTTGGTCGGGCCACAGCTGGACGGCCCTAAGGAAAAGCGGGCCGTTTCGGGATCAAATCGGAAACCGGGACGGCATCTGCAAAGCCGTCCTTGCGAAAATAGGGACACGGTGAGCGTTTGGGTATCTGCTTGGCTCTTGTAGGAACACGATGCTGCTGGTGTCCTTTCCTACAAGCCAAAGCAGTCTCCCCTAAAACCTCTTCTGTAGAGGTCAATCCAAATTCCCAATCTCCTTTGGCCTCCCTTTCCCTTTTCTTCTGCACCCCCAACGCCCTTTCTCTCTCTCTCTCTCTCTCTCCAAACGTAACAGATGCTGCAGAAAGTGCCATGCCTGCGATTATGCACAAAAGTAGGTTAGTGGGCCAGTTTGCTAGGAAACGGGCGCCTTCCCTATTTCCCCACCCCTCCTCTCTCTTTATTTTCACTCCAGATGGGGGATCGGATTACCCACTTTCCCCTCCGCTCTGCCGCTATCGGAGCCATCGAAGGCCGGCAACATTTCCAGGTGGAAACAGGGACAGAGAGTCAGGGCTTTGCATTTCCCCCCATTTCTTGCCTTCGTATCACCCCCTTTTCCTCCGAGGAGCTTGTGGTCCCCCCCCTGCCCCATTCGGCCCCTGCAATGACCTTGCAAGGGCTGAGAGAGAGAGAGAGAGAGCGGCCGGCCCGAGTTCGCCCAGCGAATCCTAGAATCGGAAGGGGAACCCCAGGGCCATCAAGCCCAACCCGCTTCGGCTTTGTGGCTGAGTCGGGATTTGAACCCCGAACTCCCAGGTCCCGGCCTGACACGCTAACCACTACACCAGAATCGCAATTCCGGAATTTCTTCCCCCCGGTTTGTGCGTCTGTTTCTCCAATGCAAGTCCTAATCAGCTCAAATAAATTCTCTAGTGCAGGCATTGGCCCTCCAGCTGTTTTGGGACTACAATTCCCACCATCCCTGACCACTGGTCCTGTTTAGCTAGGGATGATGGGGGTTGTAGTCCCAAAACACCTGGAGGGCCGAGTTTGCCTATGCCTACTCTAGTGGAATAATTAATGGTTGGAAACGGCAGTGAGATACGGTAATTCTCCCTTCCTCTGAAACAGATAAAAATGGAAGGAGTGGAGGACGATGCTTCGCCCCGACCTCCTGGAGCTGTTCGGGCTGGATCAAAAATGTTGCGCCTCTCTCCCCAGATCAGGTTTGCTTTTAATTATATTTGCATCCTCTCCAGCTATCATTAAACTCCCCAAGTCACGGCCTTCAAGTTAATCTCAAAGGGGATCCTCCTTCTCTCCTCTGAACTTCTTACCAAAGATGCGCAAATCTGCAGGCAAACAAACAAACAAACAAACAAACAAACAAAGAGAGAAAGAAAGAAAGAAAGAAAGAAAGAAAGAAAGAAAGAAAGAAAGAAAGAAAGAAAGAAAGAAAGAAAGAAGGTGTATCATTTTGGCTCGGGTCAAAGCTGCCCACGCAGAGAGTAGAGCCCTGGTTCTTACCTCCTTCCTCAGGTATGGAGAACATCCGAACGGCCCTCTGAAACTCTCCATCCGGCCCTCAGGATATGGTCTATGCCCTCTGTTTTTGCCTGGCTGCAAAGAACTCATGCCTCTTGCTTCCCTGAATGGCAGACAGAGTGTATGTGTGCAAAAGTCAGCTGATTGTACAAAGGCAAAATTTACATTTTATCTTTCTCTTTTGCTCCGAAGGTGACCCAGAGGGCAGGGCAGTCCTGGGACGATCTGCCTCCGAGGGAGAAAACCAGCTTGTTTCCCCCTTCTCCAGAGGGCAGGACTCGAACCCGTGCCTTCACGTGACAAGAAGCGAGGTTCCGACTCAGCAAGAACTTTCTGACAGTAAGAGCTGTTCGACTGTGGGGCGGAAGGTGGCGGACTCTCCTTCTTGGAGGTTTTTAAAGCAGAGGTCCTCTGTCTGGGATGCTTTAGCTGAGATTCTTGCATTGCAGGGGGTTGGACTGGATGACCGTTGGGTGTCCCTTCCAACTCTACAATTCTATGATTCTGTGACCGTGAAGCAATAATAATAATAATAATAATAATAATAATAATAATAAATTTATACTCTGCCAACCTGGGTGGATGGCGGTGAAGAGATTTCCCCAGCCACTCTGGGGGGCTTCCAACAAAATAATAAAAACACAATAAAACATCAAACATTAAAAACTTCCCTAAACAGGGCTGCCTTCAGATGTCAGGTAGTTGTTTATTTCCTTGACATCTGGTGGGAGAGAGTTCCACAGGCCGGGCGCCACCACCGAGAAGGCCCTCTGCCTGGTTCCCTGCAACCTCGCTTCTTGCAGGGAGGGAACTGCCAGAGGGCCCTCGAAGCTGGACCCTGGTGTCTGGGCTGAATGATGGGGGTGGAGATGCTGCTTCAGGTATACCTGTCCATTTAGGGCTTTCAATGTCACCAACCCTTTGAATTGTGCTTGGAAACATCCTGGGAGCCAATATAGATCTTTCAGGACCAGTGTTATGTGGTCTCGGTGGCCGCTCCCAGTCACCAGTCTATCTGCTGCATTCTGGATTAGTTGTAGTTTCCGGGTCACCTTCAAAGGCTGCCCCAAGGAGAGCGCATGGCAGTAGTCCAAGTGGGAGATAACCAGAGCATGCACCACTCTGGCCAGACAGTCTGCGAGCAGGGAGGGTCTCATTCTGCGTACCAGATGTAGCTGATAGACAGCTGCCCTGGACACAGAACTGACCTGCGCCTCCATGAACAGCTATGAGTCCAAAATGGCTGCGCACCTGGTCCTTCAGGGGCACAGTTACCCCATTCAGGACCAGGGAGTCCCCCCCAAAACAGTGACCCCATCCAGGACCAGCCTCCTGTCCCCCCCAAAACAGTCCTTCTGTCTTGTCAGGATTCAACCTCAACCTGTTAGCCGCCATCCATCCTCCAACCGCCTCCAGGCACTCACACAGGACCTTCACCGCCTTCACTAGCTCTGATCTAAAGGACCCAGGTCTGGTTGAAAAAGGCTCCCATCTGGAAAACTGCTGCCAGTCAGAGTGGGAATCATGACTGAATAGAAGGCAGCTCCCCCCCCCCCCCGAGTGGAAAGCCCCTGAACAAATAATTGTTAAATTTGCTATTTTGGTGCAGCCGAAACGCTTTCAGCCTCTGACCCCGATTGGAAATTTCAAAAAATATTTGCTGTACCGGTACAGAGGTTTATAATGAGGCTTTTACGATGTACCTGCCCGCCTGCTCGATTTGAGGCAGCGGCGGAAGGCAGGGATAGAAATGCAAACAGCCACCTTGTGCTTATAAGCCTATTTGGGAGCTTATGTAATTTGCTATCTGCGAGTTACGTGGGGCTGGACGCAGCAGCAGCTGTATCTAAATCAGGGCCCAGCTCTCCTGAGGCAGAGGAAAGGAGGAGGGGGGCGGCAAGGGAGGCCTTTCTGGGTGCTTCTGGGGTGGGGGGGGCAAGCGGCGGAAGGAGCTGAAACGCTTCCATGTCAGTTTTCATTTGGGGGAAAGAGAGGGAGAGGGAAAGAGAGAGAGAGAGAGAGAGAAGGAAGGAAGGAAGGAAGGAAGGAAGGAAGGAAGGAAGGAAGGAAGGAAGGAAGGAAGGGAAGAGAGAGAGGGAAGGAAGGAAGGAAGGAAGGAAGGAAGGAAGGAAGGAAGGAAGGGAGGGAGGGAGGGAGGGAGGGAGGGAGGGAGGGAGGGAGGGAAGAGAGAGAGAGAGAAGGAAGGAAGGAAGGAAGGAAGGAAGGAAGGAAGGAAGGAAGGAAGGGAAGAGAGAGAGAGAGAAGGAAGGAAGGAAGGAAGGAAGGAAGGAAGGAAGGAAGGAAGGAAGGAAGGAAGGAAGGAAGGAAGGAAGGAAGGAAGGAAGGAAGGAAGGGAAGAGAGAGAGAGAGAGAGAAGGGAGGGAGGGAGGGAGGGAAGAGAGAGAGAGAGAGAGAGAAGGAAGGAAGGAAGGAAGGAAGGAAGGAAGGAAGGAAGGAAGGAAGGAAGGAAGGAAGGAAAGAGAGAGAGAGAAGGAAGGGAGGGAGGGAGGGAGGGAGGGAGGGAGGGAGGGAAGGAGAGGGAGAGACAGAGACAGAGACAGAGACAGAGACAGAGAGAGAGAGAGAGAGAGAGAGAGAGAGAGAGAGAGAGAGAGAGAGCTTGGGCAAGTCGCTGCCTCTCAGCCTAACCAGCCTGATGCGCTAAAAGATAAACAAGTTTATATTTGTTGTCTTGAGTTATATGGAGGAAAGGTTGGATATAACTACCGGTATAAAATAAATGGGAGCCAGTATGGTTTTGTAGTGGTTAGGACCTGGGAGACTAAGGTTTCAATCCCTACTCAGCCATGAAGCTGACCGGGTGACACTGGGCCTAGCCTACCTCACAGGGTCGTTGGGCGAGAAGAGTTTCAAAAAGTCCCAGGATGCCGCAAAAGTTGTCAAGAGCCCCAAGAACCGGGCACACCAGCCTAAGATCTTAGGAGGAAAGGCCAGGATATAAATGGAGGAAACAAGAAGAAGAGGGAGGATTTTAGCTATGTATTCAGCGCGTGTCCTTTGACGCGGCGCCTTGCGTGGGGACGGTTCTCTGCCCCGAAGGGATTGCAAATCGGAAATGATTTCTGCACACACACACACATCAATGCATTTCGGATGCTCATGTGCTGCTATGTTCTTACTGGGTGTTCCAAACGGCGGCTGATCCGATTAAGCTGAGCTGCTAATGCAAGGCGTCGAAAATAGTTTGGGCAAAGTGTCACTAGGGCAGAGGCTGTGGCTAGCAATGGCGATAATAACAAGACCAGTATTTTCCTGCTGGTCCAAAGGATCCCATCTCCTCACAGCGGGCACCCAGATGCCCCAGTGGTAAACCCCCCCCCCAAGCAGGATCTGAACTGCCCCCCGCCCCGGATGCTCTCGTCCCTCGACAATGATGGGAGTCGAAGCCCAGATGTGTCTGTAGGGCATTCGATGTTTCTATTGCACATTGTAAAGGTAAAGGACCCCTAGATGGTTAAGTCCAGTCAAAGGGCGACTCTGGGGTTGTGGCACTAATCTTGCTTTCAGGCCGAGGGAGCTGGTGTTTGTCCGCAGACAACTTTCTGGGTCCTGTGGCCAGCAGGACTAAACTGCTTCTGGTGCAACAGAACACCGTGACGGAAACCAGAGCACATGGAAACGCCATTTACCTTCCTGCTGCAGAGGTACCTATTTATCTACTTGCGCTGGCGTGCTTTCGAACTGCTAGGTTGGCAGGAGCTGGGACAGAGCAACGGGAGCTCACTCCGTTGTGGGGATTCGAACCGCTGACCTTCTAATCGCCAAGCCCAAGAGGCTCAGCCCAATTAAAAAACCTGGAGGATCCACAAAAAAACCAAAAATCCACCCGGGTGGGCTTGGCGGGCCCCAAAAGGAGGACATGTTTGGGAAAATACAAACGTTTGGCCACCCAGAGCAGATGGCTCTTGGAGCTTCTTCTGATTCTAGGATTCCGTGATTCCTGGTTAAATGCAAAGGGACCCCTGACCATTAGGTCCAGTCGCGGACGACTCTAGAGTTGCGGCGCTCATCTCGCTTTATTGGCCGAAGGAGCCAGCGTACAGATTCCATGTCATGTGGCCAGCATGACTAAGCCGCTTCTGGCGAACCAGAGCAGCACACGAAAACGCCGTTTACCTTCCCGCCAGAGTGGTACCTATTTATCTACTTGCACTTTGACGTCCTTTCGAACTGCTAGGTTGGCAGGCCACTGGTCCCATCACCTCCTGGCAAATAGAAGGGGAAGAAATGGAGGCAGTGAGAGATTTTATTTTCTTGGGCTCCTTGATCACTGCAGATGGTGACAGCAGTCGCGAAATTAAAAGACGCCTGCTTCTTGGGAGAAAAGCAATGACAAACCTAGACAGCATCTTAAAAAGCAGAGACATCACCTTGCCGACAAAGGTCCGTATAGTTAAAGCTATGGTTTTCCCAGTAGTGATGTATGGAAGTGAGAGCTGGACCATAAAGAAGGCTGATCGCCGAAGAATTGATGCTTTTGAATTATGGTGCTGGAGGAGACTCTTGAGAGTCCCATGGACTGCAAGAAGATCAAACCTATCCATTCTGAAGGAAATCAGCCCTGAGTGCTCACTGGAAGGAGAGATCGTGAAGCTGAGGCTCCAATACTTTGGCCACCTCATGAGAAGAGAAGACTCCCTGGAAAAGACCCTGATGTTGGGAAAGATTGAGGGCACAAGGAGAAGGGGACGACAGAGGACAAGATGGTTGGACAGTGTTCTCAAAGCTACCAACATGAGTTTGACCAAACTGCGGGAGGCAGTGCAAGACAGGAGTGCCTGGCGTGCTATGGTCCATGGGGTCACGAAGAGTCGGACACGACTAAACGACTAAACAACAACAGGTTGGCAGGAGCTGGGACCAAGCAACGGGAGCTCACCCCGTCATGGGGATTCGAACCGCCGACCTTCTGATTGGCAAGCCCTAGGTTCTGTGGTTTAACCCACAACGCGACCCGGTTATGGAACATTTATATCATTTTTACTAGTTTGTGACTCCATGCACATATTACATGTCTTCTTTTTATGGATTTTGATACAGTATAGTGTTATAAAAATACTGTCAGTATATTATTAGCCGACGTGTCGCTTGTCGTTGTTCAGAGTGTTCTGTTTTGCAACACGCGTGATTTTCTTCGCTGGAGAAACATCGGAGGGTGTGTGTTTGCGCCGCGGCGCCTGTTTTGCGGCCGGCGTTTCGTTAGCCCCAGAATGGAAAACGAGCGAGGTCCCAACCAAGGAAGAATGGCAACTTAAGTTGGCAGAATATGCGCTGTTTGCAGACTTAGCATATAGAATAAGAGAACAAGAAGAACATATATGTTTAGAGAAGATTGGAAAATGTTCATTGAATATATGGGGACTGATTGTGCACAGCTGAAAACGCTGGCAGCATTAAGATGAACTCAACAGCGTAAATAAGTTTTGATGGATGCAATAATGGAACAACTGGGTGGTATAGCTTTTTTGGGCTAACGAAGCACAGGCCGCAGTAGTGGCATACATAAATGACCTTTTTTGACCCCTGGGAATTCCAGTCTGAATTATCCCCAACAGGAAGGACTCTGGAGTTTGTTTGCTTTTTGAGAAAGTAGTTTTAAAACAATTCTTTCAATTCATTATGGATCATTTCCCAATACCCTTTACCCTTTTGTGTCTTGTTAAGATAAATTCAACAGTGCAAATAAGTAATAGCAGTTTAGGCTTTGTAAAATATGCAGGGGTTGATGACAGGTGAAATGAACCATGGAAAAAGAAGAAGAAGAAGAAGAAGAAGAAGAAGAAGAAGAAGAAGAAGAAGAAGAAGAAGAAGAAGAAGAAGAAGAAGAAGAAGAAGAAGAAGAAGAAAGGAAGTCCTTGATATCTTGAGTTTGTTCGGATGAGTATTTTAAAATGGCTAAACAGAAAATTTAATTTAAAAAAATTATATAAGGTTCTCAAACTTAATCTGTTCCGGAAGTCTGTTCCAAAACCAAAGCGTTCCAAAACCAAGGCACACTTTCCTATAGAAAGCAATGCAAAATGAATTAATCCATTCCGACTTTTTTTTAAAAAAACAACAACATGAATTTTATTATCTAATGAGACCATTGATCCAAAAAATGAAAGCAATAATCAATGTACTATAAAATAAATAAGACAGTATTGTAAATGATGATTTTTTATTTTTTTTAAAAAAATCTTACTTGCTCTGATGATAGTCATTGTTTGCAGGGGGGGGGGCACTTTTATCCATTTCCACAGTCACACAATCAATCAATCAATCAATCAGCTGAACTGGGTTCCGCACACAGTCACAAAAACAAATGAACCGAAAAAGCCTCAAAAACAAAAACTCAAAGAGCAAAAACAAAAACGCCAAACTTAATCTGTTCCGGAAGTCCGTTTGACTTCCGAAATGTTTGGAAACCAAGACGCGGCTTGTGATTGGCGCAGGCGCCCCGGAAACAATAGCCAACAGCCGCGTCGGACGTTCAGCTTCTGAAAAATGTTGGAAAACCGGAACACAGTGAAACCTCGGTTTACGAACACCCCGGCTTATGAATTTTCGGTTTACGAACGCCGCGGACCCGCCTGGAACGGATTAATTCACTTTCCATGACTTTCAGTGGGAAAGTTCGCTTCCGTTTATGAACGCTTCAGTTTATGAACAGACTTCCGGAACCAATTGTGTTCATAAACCGAGGTACCGCTGCACTTACTTCCAGGTTTTTGGTGTTTGGGAACAAAGGCGTTTGGGAACCAAGGTACCACTGTATATATATATATATAAAAAGAAACCGGCCAAATCTCTACGAACACTCACACAGACCCCCCTCGGCTGACCTTAGGGAGGGTTAATCCCTCTCCGGGGAGGGTGAGAGGGATTGTGTATTAACACAGTGCTCTACTGAGCTTGTCTAATTGAGGTTTCCCAAGAGCTATTCCGGGCCTTGTAAGCCCCTCTTTGGCCGGGACTTTGGAAAGACACCATGCTATGGCTTAGTGGTATATATAGCCAAAGCACTGACTCTGCACTCGCCCGGTTTGAAAGAGAAAATGACCTTGCTTCGTGGAAAGTTGCAGAAGGTGGAGACGCTCCTTGGAGACCCCTCCGTGGGGGGTCCCCCCCTGTCTGCCCCATCTCTTCTCTGTCCTGGCCCCCATCCCCATGGCACCCATATCACCTTACTTTTTCTTTATTTAGAATCATAGAGTTGGAAGAGACCACAAGGGCCATCCAGTCCAACCCCCTGCCAAGCAGGAAACGCCATCAAAGCATTATTGACATATGCCTGTCAAGCCTCTGCTTTAAAACCTCCAAAGAGGGAGACTCCACCACACTCCTTGGCAGCAAATCCCACTGCCGAACAGCCCTTACTGTCAGGAAGTTCTTCCTAATGTTTAGGTGGAATCTTCTTTTTTGAAGTTTGAATCCATTGCTCCGTGTCCGCTTCTCTGGAGCAGCAGAAAACAATCTTTCTCCCTCCTCCATATGACATCCTTTCATATATTTGAACATGGTTATCATATCACCCCTTAACCTTCTCTTCTCCAGGCTAAACATACCCAGCTCCCTAAGCCGTTCCTCATAAGGCTTCGTTTCCAGGCCTTTGACCATTTTGGTTGCCCTCTTCTGGACACGTTCCAGCTGTTCAGTATCCTTCTTGAACTGTGGTGCCCAGAACTGGACACAGTACTCCAGGTGAGGTCTGACCAGAGCAGAATACAGTGGTACTATTACTTCCCTAGATCTAGATGCTATACTCCTATTGATGCAGCCCAGAATTTCATCTTTGGCAACCCCTCGTATCCAAGTAAGATTGTCTTCCATAAACACGGTTTTAACAGTGAGTCCGTAAGTGACTGTGGAGGCCAATTCTGGATCCACACGTCCTTCCACAGTGGGGACATAGGTTTCTGGGTGGGAGTTGATCCCGGTGAGCGTTTGCCAAGCGTGTTTATCCCTTTCATCCTGAGTTCGAGTGTCTTCAAAGCCCATGACACCTTTGGTAAAGGCTGTTGTCCAATTGGAGCGCTTGCAGGCCAGTGTTTCCCAGTTGTTGGTCATTATACTACATTTTTTTAAAAAAGATTTGCCTTGAGACAGTCTTTGAACCTCTTTTGTTGACCACAAGCATTACTCTTTCCATTCTTAAGTTGGGAATAGAGTATTTGCTTTGGAAGATGATCATCGGGCGTCCACACAACATGACCAGTCCAGAGAAGTTGCTGTTGAAGAAACATCGCTTAGACACTTTGTTTCTTCCAGGACACCGGCATTCGTCCGCCTGTCTTCCCAAGTGATGTGTAAAAAAGGAAGTCAAACTCTGAAATGTTAAAATGATTGTAAAATGAATAAAATGTATAAATTTGAAAAGTTTGAATAAAAACTTTTAAAAATTAAAAGAAAAAAAGAAATGACCTTGCATTCTTTTCACAATGCAATGCGAAGATTGTCGACCCAATGAGGAGGGTGCACAATATCGGTTGCAAAATTGGAGGCCTGGTGTTGACAGGCCAGCATGGTCTGTGGAACTCCCGACCTCATGATGCGGGCAGAGGGCACCAGTTTGGAAGGAACCGGGGCAAATTCATGGAGGAAAGGAGCTCGGCACCAGATTCCCAGTCTTGAGCACATTAAAAGCAGCGCAGATAAAATCCCAATGGTTTAAAACCTATCCTTGAAACGTAATCAAACACTGATAGGGTTAAAATAAAACCCCAGCAATTGAAAGGAAAGCAAGGGGGTCATCAATAATTGGAATAACGGGGGGGGGGGGTTGGGGAATGCAGCATTACAAATTAAAATTAGAGACCACAAAAGGGGT
Source organism: Zootoca vivipara (assembly GCF_965207765.1). Taxonomy (NCBI): domain Eukaryota; kingdom Metazoa; phylum Chordata; class Lepidosauria; order Squamata; family Lacertidae; genus Zootoca; species Zootoca vivipara. The sequence continues at coordinate 94,806,934 of NC_142589.1, read as the reverse complement.
GGGGAAGTCGAGATTTCTTTTGTTTATCGTAATATTGGATTTGTATCGTTGTCAAAATAATTTTTTGAAAAAAAAAATACATTTCCAGCCAGATGCTGGCAGCAAGAGGAAAAAAAATATACAAAGGCTATTCCCCCCCTCCAAAAAATTTGGACTTCTGTTTTCACTGCAGACTGTGAGGTTTTGTAGATCATTTTTTCTGGGGGGGACGCAGGGGTACGCATACCCCTAAACATTTTGTGAACCCTTGTACCTTTGTCCATTTGCTGTATTTATTTTTTTCCAATTCGAACGATAAAACTGTAGTTTTCTTGAGTCTAAATGAGAGTAACCCAAAACATTTTTAGAAGAAAGAAGCCCTTTGTAGATCTCTTGATTTCCCCTACTTTGGTGCGAAGACGGGCTATTTAGGGCGGTGGCCCATGCTGTGTTTCCATCCTCCTTGTAAAACCGTCATATAATAACCATTTCTTTTACAAGCTCCATCTCCGAGAGCAAAGTCCAACACTTATGAAACAAGACCTTAAAACTCACCTCGACTCCGACACGTTTTTCGGGAAGCGGCAGGAACCATCTGAAACAAGCGTGGAATGGATATGTCTCGATATTTGCTTAGCCTGAGTTTGTAACCTGTGACTTCTTGATTCCAATAATATCCTCCGGCGAGTTCAAGGGGGGGTGCGAACCTTCTGTGACATCAGAGCAGTCTCAACCAATGGGAAGGAGCAGCGAGCGATGGAAGACAGTGGAAATGGCTTGGGTTCATCTTTTCTGCAGACAATGAATAATTTCCCGCCCTACGTGGCCATGGCAGGTGGAAAACTCCCCGTCCACAAAACCTCGAAATTCAGACTGCTTTGTGGAATGCCTGAAAACAGCAGACTCTCCGAGTATCCCTATTTTCCAGTCCTGAATTCACAGACACCATCCCAGTTTCTGATTTGATCCCAGAATGTCCTGCTTTTCCTTTGGACATCCCTATTTTCACGGGAGAAATGTTGGAGGGGATGGAATAGGACGTCCCTATTTTCATGGGAGAAATGTTGGAGGGGATGGAATAGGACGTCCCTATTTTCAGGGGAGAAACGTTGGAGGGGATGAAATAGGATGTCCCTCTTTTCAGGGGAGAAACGTTGGAGGGGATGGAATAGGACGTCCCTATTTTCACGGGAGAAACATTGGAGGGGATGGAATAGGACGTCCCTATTTTCAGGGGAGAAACGTTGGAGGGGATGGAATTGGATGTCCCTCTTTAATGGGAGAAACGGGAGGGGGGGATGTAGTTATGCGACCATCGAGCCAAGGAGATAAGTTACTAGACAACCTTTAGAAGGCATCTGTAGGCAGCCTGGTAGTGTTTTTTTTTAATGTTTCATTGTGTTTTTATATACGTTGGAAGCTGCCCGGGGTGGCTGGGGCAACCCAGCCAGATGGGCAGGGGTATAAAAATAATAAAATTATTACTATGATGATTAAATTATTACCATGATGATTACGGAATCGGGCGTCCCTATTTTCACAGGAGAAATGTTGGAGGCTTGGGAACAGCTGTTACACTTTCATTTGGCCTAGTTTTTCCGTGCGCTGCGCTCACAAGCGCAGTTGTTTGGCTCCCCTCGATTCCTCCCTAACGGAGAGCTGAGGTCTGGCTGGGTTGCTACGGCAAAGCTAGCTGCTTATTCACCATTCAAGGCTTGCGATAACTGGGGCTGCAGAGGGGAGGGGCGGCTACACACATGGCAGCCGCGTGCTGAACCCATTTCTCAGCGGAGCCAACCCACTGGGCCAGCCAGGAGCCGGAAGCCACAGCTGGATATTGCTGCCCTCGCAACCTGGGTGACGGAAGCAGGGAACAGGGGAGGGAAAGAACGCTATTTCGCAGTAAGAATATTTCCCCGCCCTCGTCTCATCGCACTCAGAGATGCTTCCGTTCCACTGCGGCCTGTTTCCAGCCCCAAACTGCTCTGGCCTGGCTAGACTCCGGGCTCCATCCTCTCCCCCATGCTTTTCAACATCTACATGCAGCCGCTGGGAGAGAACATTAGAGGGTTTGGGCTGGGTGTTCATCAGTATGCAGATGATACCCAGTTCTACCTCTCTTTTAAATCAGAACCAGTGAAGGCGGTGAAGGTCCTGTGTGAGTGCCTGGAGGCGATTGGAGGATGGATGGCGGTGAAGAGATTTCCCCAGCCACTCTGGGTGGCTCCCAACAGAATATTAAAAACACAACCAACATCAAACATTAAAAGTTTCCCTAAACAGGGCTGCCCTCAATGTGTCTTCTAAAAGTCAGATAGTTGTTTATTTCCTTGACATCTGATTGGAGGGTGTTACACAGGGTGGGAGCCACCACCAAGAAGGCCTTCTACCTGGTTCCCTGTAACTTCGCTTCTCACAGGGAGGGAACCACCAGAAGACCCTCGGAGCTGGGCCTCCGTGGCTGGGCTGAACGATGGGGGAAGAGGCTCCTTCAGGTATACTGGACTGAGGCCATTTAGGGCTTTAAAGGTCAGCACCAACCCTTTGAATTGTGCTCGGAAACATACTGGGAGCCAATGCAGGTCTTTCAGGACCGGTGTTATATGGTCTCGGTGGCCACTCCCAGTCCCCAGTCTAGCTGCCACATTCTGGATTAGTTGCAGTTTCCGAGTCACCTTCAAAGGTAGCCCCACATAGAACGCATGGCAGTAGTGCAAGTGGGAGATAACTAGAGCATGCACCACTCTGGCCAGACAGTCTGCGGGCAGGGAGGGTCTCATCCTGCATACCAGATGGAGCTGGTAGACAACCGCCCTGGACACAGAATTGACCTGTGCCTCCATGGACAGCTGTGAGTCCAAAATGACCCCCAGGCTGCGCACCTGGTCCTTCGGGGGCACAGTTACCTCATTCAGGACCAGAAAGTCCCCCCCATCCGCCCACCTCCTGTTCCCCCAAAAACAGTACTCCTGTCGTGTCAGGATTTAACCTCAATCTGCAGGGGGTGGGGCTGGATGACCCTCAGGGTCCCTTCCAACTCGGCGCATATCCGTGCGCAATGTCAGAACGGGATGGGGGAAAAAGAGTCAGCGCAATGAAACGAGAAACAACAGGCACGCAGAATTGCATGGCCTTAAGAAGCACATTTTTTCGTTCTCGGAAACCTTGGCCAGAGATGGAGCGCCGTGCCTCCCCCCACAACTGTTCCCACCACAGCGCGGGTCTCGCATGCTCCGCTCGCGCCCTGGCACAGTGGCCCAGATCTGCCATCACGCATGGCTGCCCCCCCTGCGACGCCACCCCCTCGGGGCGGCCCACGAGCAGGCAGATGGGGCCCTCACCGCGGCTGGGCTAATCCGACACGACTTTTCCATTAGGCCCGAGATGCTGGCAAAGAGCTTTCCGGTGTCAGGAGGGGGGCTAGCAAACCCTCTTGGCTGCCCCCTCCCCCCATGAAACATGCTCTCACTGCACAACCCCACACAGATCTCCACTCTTCTGGCTCAGCAATGGTTAAGGATGCTTCGAGGAAGAGTGTGTGGCGCATTTGTTTCCTGGTTTGGCTGATAATGCGTAAAGGAAATACATGTGGGGAGGAGATACACAAGGGGTGGGCAAAGAGGGCAGGTGCCCCCTGGCAGAGGAATCCATTCCTAGGGGCAGGAGCCCCTCAACTCCCCAGATCCTATTTTCCAGGGACAGTCCTGGATTTACAGATACCGTCTCAATTTCTGATTTGATCCTGGAATGTCCCAGTTTTCCTTAGGAAGTCCTTATTTCCATCGGAGAAATGTTGGAGGGGATGGAATAGGACATCATTATTTTCACTGGAGAAACGTTGGAGGGGATGGAATAGGACGTCCCTGTTTTCATGGGAGAAATGTTGGAGGGGATGGAATACAACGTCCCTATTTTCACGGGAGAAACACTGGAGGAGATGGAATAGGACATCCCTATTTTCACAGGATAAATGTTGGAGGGGATGGAATAGGATGTCCCTATTTTCACAGGATAAACGTTGGAGGGGATGGAATAGAATCGGACGTCCCTATTTTCATGGGAGAAATGTTGTACAGTATGGCCCCCCAATAAAATGTTTGAGCACCCCACCAAGTAGACACGCATTGCCACTCAAATGTGGTGTGTTTGCCACATCTTGTGATAGATTTTGCAGGGTGGGGGCTTCCCTGCCCCCACCTATTTATTTTCATACCTTCTTTCTCTTTTGTGTCCTGGTCCGAACCCAGCGGGAATCCTGTGTCCAGTTCTGGGCCTCAATTTAAGATGGATGTTGACAAGCAGGGCAGAGGAGGGTGACCGAGATGGTCAAGGGTCTGGAAACCAAGCCTGATGAGGAATGGTTGAAGGAGCTGGGTACATTTCGCTTGGAAAAGAGGAGACTGAGAGAGGAGAGCCATCTTCCAATATCTCAAGGGCTGCCACATGGAAGATGGAACAAGCATGTTTTCTCCTGCTCTGGTGGGTTAAAGCTCGAACCCATGGGTTCAACTTACAAGGAAGGAGATTCCGACTCAATGTCAGGAAGAAATTTCTGGCAGTCAGAGCCATTTGACTGTGGGATGGAAGGTGGCAGACTCTCCTTCCTTGGATTCTCTACCTGCCATGGATTCTCTAGTTGAGATTCCTGCATTGCAGAGGGTTGGACTAGATGACCTCTGGGGATACCTTTCCAACGCTAAGATTCTATGATTACCTGCATGGAAGTGTACTCTAATGTAACGGCACAATCCCTTTCGAAAACGCACCTTGCTGTTCCCCACCACCATTTCTATGCCGCAACGGGAGCCTTGTTAAAAATGCGTGGGGCGAAATAATTGATGCAAAAAGGGGGGGAAAATACCAGAAAGCTTTTCATGCAATTTACACATTCCTTTGCTCTGATGGCGCCGTGAATATTTCAGCAAGTACCAGGCATTAAAGTTGCATGGTTACTCGTGGAAGAGCCTGTTTAATAGGACAATCGGCCAGAAATGGGGCTCAACGGCAGGCCACGCGTGAAAATCCTCAAAAGCTCAATGTGGGGGCCCCTTTCCCCCTGAACTGAGAAGCCCTGAATTTTTGCACCAGCACGGTAAAAATAATTAAAAAACAAAACGTGCTGGCCATGTGTCAGGATTAAAATGTATCTTGTGTTGTTAAATGAGACTTACCAAGCAAAGGCCCTTGGGCCAACCTAGGTATTTGGCAATGTTGTCAGTTAATGTTTATTGGGGATTTCTGCGCCAAGATAATAACGGCCTAAAAACTTTCAGCAGGCAGGAAAAACTTGCAGAGTCGGAGGAAGAATCACAGGCACTACCCAATAGGCACCATGACAGACGCTCCGAGGGCCCCTATTTTCTGGGGACAGTCCTGGACTGAAAGAAGCCATCCCGGTTTCTGGTTTGATCCTGGAATGTCCCAGTTTTCCTTAGGAAGTCCTTATTTCCATCGGAGAAACGTTGGAGGGGATGGAATAGGACGTCCCTATTTTCACGGGAGAAACGTTGGAGAGGATGGAATAGGACGTCCCTATTTTCATGGGAGAAACATTGGAGGGGATAGAATAGGACGTCCTGGATTTACAGAAACCGTCTCAATTTCTGATTTGATCCCAGAATATCCCGCTTTCCCTTAGGCGTCCGACGTCCCTATTTTCACGGGAGAAACGTTGGAGGGGATGGAATAGGACGTCCCTATTTTCATAGGAGAAACGTTGAAGGGGATGGAATAGGACGTCCCTATTTTCATGGGAGAAATGTTGGAGGGGATGGAATAGGACGTCCCTATTTTCACGGGAGAAATGTTGGAGGGGATGGAATAGGACGTCCCTATTTCCACGGGAGAAACATTGGAGGGGATGGAATAGGACGTCCCTATTTCCACGGGAGAAACATTGGAGGGGATGGAATAGGACGTCCCTATTTCCACGGGAGAAACGTTGGAGGGGATGGAATAGGACGTCCCTATTTCCACGGGAGAAACGTTGGAGGGGATGGAATAGGACGTTCCTATTTCCACGGGAGAAACGTTGGAGGGGATGGAATAGGACGTCCCTATTTCCACGGGAGAAACATTGGAGGGGATGGAATAGGACGTCCCTATTTCCACGGGAGAAACATTGGAGGGGGTGTACCCAGTGCAAGGCATATCTTTATCTTTCTGTTGCAACATGGCGGATATTTCTTCGCCAGAATTCAGATGTGCCATGAAGACGTCCGCCCGGGCCCTCGCCTTCACCCCGGGGAAGGTGGTGGGGATAGCAGGGCAGGGGGGAACTTGTTGGCTGACACCGCACTCCTTGTCAGGATGCATTAGCCCCCCACGGCCTGGCAGATCGCCGGCACCCCCCCTCCCCACTCCTCCGTCAAGCCACGCCAGGCGCAGGCGGAGCGCCCCCCTTCCCGGAGCCATGGCCCGTCGGAAGAGATCAGCTCATTCAGGGGGAAAGATGGCGGTGGGAGTCGGCGCTGATGGATCGGGGCTGACAGCCCAGCTCCAAAGTGGTTTTTAACGGGTGTGGTTCTGCCGCTTATTGCAGGGTGGGGCGTTGTTGTTTTTTGTTGGGGGGCACACACCACGTGGGGCGAACCCCCAGACGGAGAAAAAACAAAACCCGGAAAGGCTGGGGAAAGAGCGGCGGCAGCGGCAAAGGCTTCGAAAGGAGAATTTGGGATTGAAGCATCGCCAGGCAATGTTGGGTGGGATTGAAGCATCGCCCTTGCCTCCCCAAAAAACACCCTCTACTCTTCCACTGGAGGCCATTTTGGAGGGCTGTGAACAAAGGCCGGACGAGACCCATGTCAATTTTGCAAGGGAATTTGCCTCCTCTCGGGCAGGAGGTCTTGGGCAGCTGATCAGAGCACATGGCGCGATGCCCGCCAATGCCCTTTCTGAGATACCCCGCTGGGTAGTGATTCTCAGGCTCCTTCGCCCCCTCTGGGGAGCACTTGGGAATGGCCAAGAGTCCCAGCGGACTGCTTAAATATGTTTATGCAACTGCGATGTGCTAGATGCTGTGCGGATTTTAAATTGCATTTTTGCAGGGACCATGCGGACCACGGCTGATACAGGCCTCAGCTTGGGTACCGCCATCTTGGCGAAGTCTGATGAGGAGCCGTCGAAGGAACTGGGTCCGTTGTGCCTGGGGAAAAGGAGACTGAGAAGAGATATAGGACAGCCCTCTTCAAATATCTGAAGGGCTGACGCATGGAAGAAGGGGGGGGGAGCCTGTTTTCTCCTGCTCTGGAGGGGTAGGACTCGAACGCATGGCTTCAAGTTGCAAGGAAGGAGATTCCGACTCAACACATCAGGAAGAACTTTCTGACAGTAAGAGCTGCTTGACAGTGGGACAGATTCCCCCAGAAGGACACTCCTTCCTTGGAGATTTTTAAGCAGAGGTTAAAATTCCTTCAGTTGAAATTCCTGCGTTGCAGCGGATTGGAAACCCTGAAATCAATCAAAATCAATAAAAATTTGAGGTTCTGCCCCCCATTAATAAAAGCTAGACAAAAATATGGGCTGCACCCATGCTTCCGATGTCTCCTAAAAGTTGTGTAGTTGTTTATTTCCTTGACATCTGGTGGGAGAGAGGTTCCCTGTAACCTCACTTCTTGCAGGGAGGAAACCGTCAGAAGGCCCTCAGAGCTGGACCTCAGTGTCCAGGCTGGACGATGGGGATGGAGACGCTCCTTCAGGTATACAGGGCCATTTTCAAGGTCAGCGCCAACCCTTAGAATTATGCTTGGAAACGTCCTGGGAGCCAATGTAGGTCTTTCAGGACCGGTGTTATGTGGTCTCGGCGGCCGCTCCCAGTCCCCAGTCTAGCTGCCACATTCTGGATTAGTTGTGGTTTCTTGGTCATCTTCAAAGGGAGCCCCACTTAGAGCGCATTGCAGTAGTCCAAGCGGGAGATAACCAGAGCATGCACCACTCTGGCCAGACAGTCTGCAGGCAGGGAGGGTCTCATCCTGCGTACCAGATGGAGCTGACAGACAGCTGCCCTGGACACAGAATTGACCTGCGCCTCCATGGACAGCGGTGAGTCCAAAATGACCCCCAGCTACGCACCTGGTCCTTCGGGGGCACAGTTAGGGTGCCAGGAGGCCCTAACAGACCAGCCTTCGTTTCCAAACGGAAACCAAAGTATCCCCAAACCAGGCTAGCCTTCTGTGTCTGCCGACGTGGAGCCTGGCACCTCCAGCGATGGGGTGACCACGACTAGGACCTCTGCTGCCTGCCCCGAATGGACAGGGCGGAAAGAGGTAGATTGCTCCTGGCCATGGAGGTTCCCCCATCTCCGGTTCTGGGGTGGGGAGCGGCCCGGAGCTTTCCCCTCCGCCCCCTCCTCCTCGACACACATTTCAAAGGAAAACCAATTCACTTCCCAGCTCACGCACATACACACACACAAACAACAACAACAACAAAGATTCTACGGTGTCCTACAAACCCACAACATCCTTTTTGTTTGTTCTGCCTGGCAGGACAATAAGCAATGCTCCTTTCTCTTATCAAAACACACACACACAAACACACACACCCTTCGCACAATAACTTGAGGACAGCCCCCACCCTATAAGGCAACAGAGTTTTTTATTATTATTATTATTCCTTGCGGACCCCCTGCCTGTCTCCGAGGCATGAAAAAGAGGCCTGCCGTCCATTCACAGCCTTTATTATTCGCTACCAAATGGCTTCGTCTCCAGCACAACAAATATAGACAGACGGAGAGATTTAGTTGTTACCAGGTGGAAAAAATAATAATAATAAAGCATTAAGCATCCTTTTCCTCGCTCCATTTTCCGTGGCCAATCTCTGGTCCCTATTCATCTATTGCCACGGCAACCGGGATCCATCAATGGCCATCGGTGATTCGGGACAATTAGAGAGGAGATGAGGGCAGGGGGAAAAGGACGTGAGTCCGAGGCAGAGATTTGGACCAGAGGGTCGCTTTGCAGAGCGATACGTTCCCACCCTCGAATTATCTTCATTATTGGCATCACCGCCAACCCCAAGCAGCCCAGGGCCTGGTCGCTGCCCCGATTCATGTTGCGTAAACGCGGCGTTTGCGGGAGAGCAGCCTCATTTGGGTGACCTCAAAAGATTTGGTAAGGGGGTGGGGACGCTGCCTCTCTATCTGCAAAAACCGGAATCAGGTCACTGGGGCTCGGGGAGATGTCACAGAGATGGGAAACAGCATCAGCCACGCTCAGAGCTTAGCTAGTCAGAGAATCAGAGGAGTTGGAAGGGGATCCTCAGCGGTCATCTAGTCCAACCCCCTGTAATACAGGAATCACAGCTCAAGCATCCAGGACAGGTGTCCATCCAACCTCTGCTTATAAAACCTCTGCCACCTTGTTGACTGCATTAAAGTAGGGTTGAGAGTTGTTTTTTTGATTGATTTTATCATTTCATCATTATGTAAACTGCTTTGAGGTTTCCCCCACCACCACCATCCAGCATCGTATAAATTTTACGAAACCAATGAATTATGTAATTCTTCTTTCTTTGGCGATCCCTCGTAGCCGAGTAAGATTGCCTTTCATAAACACGCTCTTAACAGTGAGTCCGTAAGTGACTGTGGAGGCTAATTCGGGATCCACACGTCCTTCCACAGTGGGGACTTTGGTTTCCAGGCGGGATTTGATCATGGTGTGGATTTGCCAAATGTGCCTTCCTCTTAGCACGTTTCTCCCTTGCGTCCTGAGTTCGAGTGTCTTCAAAGCCCAGGACACCTTTGGTCAAGGCTGTTCTCCAACTGGAGCACTCACAGCAGGCCAGTGTTTCCCAGTTGTTGGTGTTTATACTACATTTTTAAAGATTTGCCTTGAGACAGTCTTTGAACCCCTTTTGTTGACCGCCAGCATTACGCTTTCCATTCTTAAGTTCGGAATAGAGGAGTCGCTTTGTAAAACGGTCATCAGGCATCCGCACAACAAGACTAGTCCAATGAAGTTGATGTTGAAGAATTGCTTTGACATGGGTGATCTTTGCTTCTTCCAGTACACTGGCATTCGTTCGCCTGTCTTCCCAAGTGATGTGTAAAATTTTCCGGAGACACCGTTGATGGAATCTTTCGAGGAGTTGGAGGTGGCGTTTATAAGCAGTGCATGTTATAAATTATTATATTTGTGACCCACTTTTCCTTCAAGGATGTGTGTCTGGCTTCTCCTCCCCATTGCACCCCCCAAAACAACCAGATGGGTGGCATATAAATATTATTATTATTGTTATTATTAGTGCTATTTGTCTAGAAAAAAAGAGGTGCCAGAACTCAGCACGAACACCTCTTTTCTTTGCTAGAATGGCATCTACATGAAAGTTCTGGAGAAGTTCTGGAACTGAGTCCAGGTGAGTTCCCCTGATAAAAACCCCTGGTTGTTGTTGAAGTTGTTGTGCCCAGAACAAACCAGTAGGCAATGGAGCTACTGCAAAGAGAGCCCTTCTAGCCAGTGCCATTCAAAAGCCTGGCTGCAGAATTAGAGATCATACAAGTTTGGCAAACGGTCACAGAAACCGGACAGCGAGAAATATCTGAATGTACAATCGGTACCGGAAACCCACAAAACGCTCACCGTTTGTACGGAGATGAAGCTGTAACTTGAAAGGCGGCATACGATTGGTTTAAGCGTTTCCAGGAAGGGGGGCAAACCATCGAAGAAGACCATCGGACGAGCAGAACGGCGGCAAAATCAGCAGAGTCCATGAGTTATTGACGTGGGATCAAGCGTCTGTCCGTCCGAACGATGGTGGAAGAATCACATAGTCCGTGCGAAATCGTTCCTGGGGTTACTGAGTTGTCCCAATATCCAGTGCCGGATTTATGTATAAGCTAAACAAGCTCTAGCTTAGGGCCCCACTCTCTTGGGGGCCCCCAAAAAAATTAAAGGGGGGGAACTGGGTGTACATTTCCAAAATATAAGATAAAAAACAAATAAAATTAAACCTATCTACAGCAACCGTGTTTTGTGTTGTGTAGGCTCCTAGGATGTAAGTCATGGCCCCCGCCTGTTAGCCTGCTCCCTAAAATATCACTGATTTGCTCATTTATATATATTCGGTGACTACATTCTGCATGGACTGGTTGTAGGGCAACATGGGCAAATGGCTTGAGATACCTATTAGGTCCATCAATGACCATATAGCATATATTCAACTTTAATATGCCTGTTGTCTTTGTCCATGGAGTTTTCTTGGCAAAATACTGGAGTGGTTTTCCAGTTCCTTCTCCAGACCAGTGGAAATGATGATATTCCAGCTGAACTATTTTAAAAGATGATGCTGTTAAGGTGCTACACCCAATATGCCAGCAAGTTTGGAAAACTCAGCAATGGCCAGAGGATTGGAGAAGATCAGTCTACATCCCAATCCCAAAGAAGGGCAGTGCCAAAGAATACTCCAACTACCGCACAATTGCGCTCATTTCACACGCTAGCAAGGTTATGCTTCGAATTCTACAAGGCAGGCTTAAGCAGTATGTGGATTATGGAGAAAGCTAGAGAGTTCCAGAAAAACGTCTACTTCTGCTTCATTGACTATGCAAAAGCCTTTGACTGTGTCGACCACAGCAAACTATGGCAAGTTCTTAAAGAAATGGGAGTGCCTGATCACCTCATCTGTCTCCTGAGAAATCTCTATGTGGGACAAGAAGCTACAGTTAGAACTGGATATGGAACAACGGATTGGTTCAAAATTGGGAAAGGAGTACGACAAGGTTGTATATTGTCTCCCTGCTTATTTAACTTATATGCAGAATTCATCATGCGAAAGGCTGGACTAGATGAATCCCAAGCCGGAATTAAGATTGCCGGAAGAAATATCAACAACCTCAGATATGCAGATGACACAACCTTGATGGCAGAAAGCGAGGAGGAATTAAAGAACCTTTTAATGAGGGTGAAAGAGGAGAGCGCAAAATGTGGTCTGAAGCTCAACATCAAAAAAACCAAGATCATGGCCACTGGTCCCATCATCTCCTGGCAAATAGAAGGGGAAGAAATGGAGGAAGTGAGAGATTTTACTTTCTTGGGCTCCTTGATCACTGCAGATGGTGACAGCAGTCACGAAATTAAAAGACGCCTGCTTCTTGGGAGAAAAGCAATGACAAACCTAGACAGCATCTTAAAAAGCAGAGACATCACCTTGCCGACAAAGGTCCGTATAGTTAAAGCTATGGTTTTCCCAGTAGTGATGTATGGAAGTGAGAGCTGGACCATCAAGAAGGCTGATCGCCGAAGAATTGATGCTTTTGAATTATGGTGCTGGAGGAGACTCTTGAGAGTCCCATGGACTGCAAGAAGATCAAACCTATCCATTCTTAAGGAAATCAGCCCTGAGTGCTCCCTGGAAGGACAGATCCTGAAGCTGAGGCTCCAAGACTTTGGCCACCTCATGAGAAGAGAAGACTCCCTGGAAAAGACCCTGATGTTGGGAAAGATGGAGGGCACTAGGAGAAGGGGACAACAGAGGATGAGATGGTTGGACAGTGTTCTCGAAGCTACGAACATGAGTTTGACCAAACTGCGGGAGGCAGTAGAAGACAGGAGTGCCCGGCGTGCTCTGGTCCATGGGGTCACCAAGAGTCAGACTCAACTAAACAACAACATATATTCAACACAAAAAAGCAACAATTTGTTGTTGACAAAGGACAGCTGGACATAGAAAGGGCCCCATTACCTTCAGTACCTAAATCCGGCCCTGGGCACAGCACTGGCTTCAAAGCCCGCAATCCTGAGGGCCAAGGTGCTCTCAGGCCCCAATTCGGCGATGTGTGTGCCAATGTCTAGGATCTCCCTATGCAGCCGATCTTGGAGATTCCCGCTTCTCGAATTTTGCCTGCAAATCACCACCAAATGCATATAGTAGTGTAAAGCGAGATATAAATGCATATATTTGTGAAAATGACAGAGAAGTATCTCACCTGCAAGAGCATGAGCTTGTTCATCTCAGGGTGGTGGGTTCAAGCCCCACATTGGGGGAAGGATTCTTGCATTGCAGGGGGCTGGGCTAGATGCCCGCCCGGGGTCCCCTCAAACTCTACGGCGCTGTAATTTATTACGTCAAGGGAAGTGATTTTGGAAATATCTGTGCAAAAATTGGATACAAGCTTCAGGATATCCAGAGAACTTCCTTGAGGAAGAAAGGAAAGGAAAAGAAAATTTTCAATCTGAGTGTGGAGGACCGAATTTGAAACCGGTAAAATTAGAAACTGATCGAAACCAAAGATCACGTCTTCAGCTATCACTATTTTTTTTTATTTCATTTCGTACAATTTGTGCACCACTTGTAACAAAAAAACAAAAAAACAACAACTCAAGGCAGTTTAAGAAAAGAATAAAATTAATAAAACGGTAGGTTAAAACGATTCCCTGGCGAAGATATTTGGGTAAGTCTTACCTGCAATAGGAGACAGCAAACGCAGATTCTTTCTGTATGACTTTGTTGGCAAAATTGAGAAGCCGAGGTTGAGTTATCAAGTGCAAGTTCAGGTCTGGCTAAAAAATTCAGATTTATTCGAAAGCCACGTTTTTATTCTCCGCTGCCGCCCTCTGCTGGTAGGAAAGGAGATGAGCAGCTCCTTGTATTCCTAAAATCCATTAATTATGGCAGGCTGTATTTTTTTATAAGATATTTCTTTAAAAAAAAAACCCATTAACTTATGAGGTTGCCAAATGCGCACATTGGCCACAGCGCCTCTGCTTATTAGGGTTGCCAACTTACCAAAGGGACCCAGGTGCATTTTAATCTTGGCATTGTGGCTTTTTTTTAAAGTCAAGGATATTTTTTTAAATCTCCAGCCTCCCCTGTGTCAAAATTGGGAACTGCGATGTCCTCGGGGCAGGGAGCCTGTCTTCTTGGGAGAGCAATGTCGAGAAGCAGCACTGTGCAGTGGTTAGAGCGCCGGACGGGGACCCAGGAGAGAGCAGGATTCGAATCCCCATTGAGCCAAGTTGGCTGGGGCACCAGTTAAACTGGCCAAAATGTATAGAACAAAAAATGAATGTTGGAAATGCAAGGGAAAGGAAGGTACTTTTTCCTATATGCGGTGGACGTGTAAGGAGGTAAAAGCTTTCTGGGAAATGATATATAAGGAGGTAAAAGCTTTCTGGGAAATGATATATAATGAGTTAAGGAAAATGTTTAAAAACACCTTTGTTAAAAAAAAAACAGCCAGAAGCTTTTTTATTGGGTACAGTGGGTAGAGAGATACCGAGACAAGATAAAAAGTTGTTCTTATGTGCAACAACTGCGGCAATAATTTTATTAGCCCCAAAATGGAAACAACAGGAATTACCAACGAAAGAAGAGTGGTGGATGAAGATGATGGACTTTGCAGAATTGGCGAAACTGACGGGAAGAACCCGGAACCGGCGAGACCAAGCATTCCAAAAAGACTGGACCAAATTTATATTCTATTTGAAAGACAACTGTAAGCAATCAACATCCTTAGCAGGGCTATCTGAAGATCTGTAAGGTGAAATTGCTACCTATTCAGGTTGAGTCATATAATGTTTTAGGTAATGATGATATAACAAGGATAGGAAACGAAGCAAAACGCAAAGAAGATGAAAAGTTTAATTTTGTAAACCGTCCGACGGGAGGGAGGGAAGTCGATAGGTTCAGTCAAGCCAGAGAGATAAAATAAGAGGGTACAAAGTGCTGCAATGTGATTATATGTCAAACCAATTCAAATCATTTAGAAGACTCTCAGGCTACCCAGCATGCCTTGCTGGTATCGGGCATCTTTTAGATTTTCGGCATCTATTAAAGATAGGGTAACAAACCCACCTCCCTTGGCCCACAGATGCGGAGCAGACAAGAATATCTTTGTTTATCGGTGATGGATATTGAGGAATCGCAGAGTTCGGCGGTACCCCCAGAGGTCATCCAGCCCAACCCCCTGTGAGGCAGGAATCTCAGCCAAAACATCCATTATTGACAGCCACCCAACCTCTGCTTTGAAACCTCCAAGGAATGAGAGTCCAAAACATCAGATTGTAATTTTTTCCTTATTTCTGTCTTTTTGTGAAACTGCTCTGAGGTCGTGTGTGTGTGTGTTTTACATCCATAAATTTTAGGAAAAGAAAAAGGAATTTGTTTCACGTTATTTAATTCTAAGGTTCGTAGCCCACCTTCCCTCCAAGGTGTTCAAGGTTGTGCGAATGGTTCTCCCGGCGACCCTGCAAGGTCTACCCAGCTGTCTGGGTCATTGCCGGCGATTTACGAGTTATGTGCTTCGATTTGTGGGGAGGGAAAGTTTCTTAAAACTGGGGTGCTGAGACTCGCTGCCCAGAGGAAAGCCAGCGAGGGGGCAAATAGAATTTAAAGCTCGAAACATGTTTTAAAAGTACAGTGGTACCTTGGTTCCCAAACGGCAAAAACCTGGAAGTAAGTGTTCCGGTTTTCAAACGTTTTTCGGAAGCCGGATGTACAACGCGGCTGTCAGCTATTGTTTCCGGGGCGCCTGCACCAATCAGAAGCCACGCCTTGGTTTCCGAACATTTGGGGAGTCAAACGGACTTCCGGAACAGATTAAGTTTGCTTTTTATTTTGCGTTTTTGTTTTTGAGGCTTTTTCGGTTCATTTGTTTTTGTGACTGTGCGGAACCCAGTTCAGCTACTGATTGTATGACTGCAGAAATGGATAAAAAGCCCCCCCCCCAATTCAAACACGGACTATCATCAGTGCAGTAAGAAAAAAAATATTTTAATTTTTATCATCTACAATACTGTCTAAATTATTTTATAGTACAGCACATTGATTATTGCTTTCATTTTATGGCTTGATGGTCTCGTTAAGACAGCAAATTTCATGCTAAATTGCTGTTTTAGGGGTTGTTCTTAAAAGTATGTAACAGATGGATCCATTTTGCATTGCTTTCTATGGGGAAGCGCGCCTTGGTTTTGGAACGCTCTGGTTTTGGAACAGACTTCTGGAACGGATTAAGTTTGAAAACCAAGGTACCACTGTATCGTTTATGAGTATCTCATAAGCGTAAATGTCTCTAAGGAACGTTAGCTTGTGAGGTTGCCAAATGCACACATTGGCTGCAGTGCCTCTGCTTATTCAGGTTGCCAACTTACCAAAGGGCCCAGGTGCATTTTTTTAATTTTGGCAATGTGGCTTGGTGGGTGTTCCCAGGGCCAGACATTTGGCCCCCGGGGAATGCTTAGGTCCAGGACGTCCCCTCCAGAATCTGTTGTAAGGCACGATACATGCTTAAACTTTGAAAGTTTATCCACAATAACGCCCAGACCCCACGCTGCAAAACACAAGCTCTTCATCGGTAGCAAAAAAAGTCTTTATTCTTCTTATTATTTTATTCTTATTATTAAGAAGGCTCTGAAAGTTCAAAAAAATAAATCTCTGCATACAATTCTTGTAATTGGCAAGTGAGATCACCAAATATATATATGAGAACTTTAGCCACAGTCGGGATAAAGCTCCGCCCCCCGTCCCAGCCCCCCCCACTTTCTTTAAAAAATAAAATATATTTTAGTTCTTAAAATTTATTCAATAAAGTAAATTATTCTCCCCTAGAAATTCCCTACATATACACAGAAGTAAAAAATAAGTTTTCTTTAAAAAAAAACAACCAGGCTGAGAAAAAGAAAACGAGTGATAATGGGGTACAACTAAATGTTTAGCCCCCGCTCTTGAGTAGGCCCACTGAAATTAACGGACATTCGTTTAAATGGGTCTAACCCTGAATACAGGCAAATTTTCCTTTCTGTGTGTGCGTATTTGTGACTTAAATTGGCATAATGGGCGATTCCCCCGATCTTTTCCGATTGTGGTGAACCCCCAAATGACCCCACACTTCTCGTGGCATGGATTTTTTTTTGGGAGGGGGGGCACAGCGGGGTTTTCTTTGTCTTACCAACAAAAATTACATATGTATGTCCACCTAAATATGCCTGAGCTCTAACGTCAGCCATAACTGGAGAAGACTCATTGCAAAAACCAACAGTTTGATGCAATTTAAACCCACTGAAGGGGTTTACTCTGCGTATGACTAAGGAAGGCAGATACATTGGGCTGGATTGGGCATTTACACAGAGTAGACCCATTGCGATCCGTGGGCATGGCCAACGTCAGTCCGGGGACATGAATAACGGCCGCGTTTGTGGCACCATAAAGTCCTGGGAAGCGTAGTTTGTTCAGGGCGCCGAGAGTGGGGAGGAGACCACCCCCAGTCCCCCTCGGTAAAAACTACAATTCCCAGAGTTACCTGGGAAGAGGGGCTGGTTGCTAAACTACCCTGGGAACTGTAGCGCCAAGAGGGAAACGGGGTGCAGGTGTCCTAGCAACTCTCAGCGCCTCAAAAGTATACTTCCCAGAATTCTCAGGACTCTTCAAAGTGGCGCTATTCTGCTTTAAATGCGTGGTGTGAATTTGGCCCGTTGACACTAGTTCTGTAGAACTGAGCCAAACGCAATCCACAAACCCGGAACCGCAAAACCCCAACCCCCCCCCAAAAAAACGTATATTCAAAAATATTAATAGACAGTGTTCTCGATTAAAGAACAACAAAACATACAACCATGGCCCCTTTCAAAGTGCATGCGGACCTCGGTTTTCGCTCCCTTCGTTAGTGTTTGTAAAAAAAAAGCGAGAAAGAAAATACTGCTATTTGGAGAAAAAGGTTGTGCCCGGATCGAGAGTTAAAGCTATCCTGTAAACAATATCGTTTTAAAATATATTTCCGTCGGCCCACCTCTCGAAATCTGCAAATCTGCTTTCATCCCCGCCCTCCCGCTCCCCCAAATTTTTTAATTCCCCTCCCGTCCACCTCCAAATCTTGCTTATTACGCAGCGAAGGCGTAACGGATGAGTTTTGAGCTCCCCTCCCCGCCGCAAATCATCGTGTTTATGTGTGTGCTTTTTATATAAAAAAAGAGGTTCATAGAAACAGTTTGAAAGTTCACAAAAAGCCGGCCGTGTTTTCGTAAAAGGGTGGGGTGGGGAAACGGGGCCGCCGGCCACCCCGGGGACCCGCCTCGCCTACGAGAAAATGTGGATGGCTTGCGTGGCGGGCGTGTGGCAGGCGGGGCACTCAGGGTCGGAGCGGCCACAGATGCGCATGGCGCACTCCATGCAAAAGAGGTTGTGGCCGCAGGGCACCAGCGCGGCGATCACCTCGCTCTCGAAACAGACCATGCACTCGCGGGAAGCCTTGCGGGGGCCCTCGGAGACGGTGGAGTCGGTGGGGGACCCCGAGGCGGCTGAGAGGCTCCCGGGCAGCGAGGACGACGAGGAGTAGCCCGTGCTGTTGGAGAACGATGAGAGGGAGCCCTGCGGCGGCAGCCAGGGGAGGGCGTTGACCGGGTCGCTTGGGATGCGCCGGGCGAGGGGGTGCTCCAGAGCCGCTGCGGCCTCTGGGAAGGTGGGCGAGTGCCGCGGAGTGCTCTTGCGGCGCTGGGAAGTACCGCTGTGTGACGAGGAGGAAGACCGGCTGAAGGTTTGCAGGGGGTCGGCGGGGGGCTCAAACGGAGACCAGATGTGGGCGGGCGCCGCCAGATCCAAGGGGAGGAAGTCGAAGGCAAAGTCGCCGTCGTCTGAGCCCAGCGCACCGGCCGGGGTGTCGCTGAAGGGGAAGCCACTGGAGCCAGAGCCAAAGGGGCTGCTGGGGGCTCCATCGGAAACGGGGCCACCGAAAAAGGTCTCCGCTGGGGAAGTGTCACTGCGGAGGCCGGGCAGGGCCCGGTGGGCCGGGTTGGGGGCTTTCGACCACAGGCTGGAGGGGCCACCGGACAGGAGGTCCAGACAGACGTCGGTGCCATTGGAGTGGAAGTCATTGTCGGTGTTTACATCGACAAAAGAGCCGGTGCGCATGGTGATGTGCGCCTCGATTTCCTCCCGCGCCCGGTCGACGTTCTCGGGCATCCCGGTCACCTCGAAGACGGGCTCCTTATCTCGACTGGGGGTGACGATGTAGGTGTGGGTCTGCTGCTGGATGCGTTTGATGGTGGCCCCCTTGGGACCCACAACCAGCCCCACCACTCTGTAAGGGACGCGGACCTGGATGGTCGTCTGCCCCGGGAGGTTGGGGGGCCCCAGGACCGAGCCCCCCGTGCCGCTGGCTTTGTTCCGCGTGGCTCGGATCATGGAGAAATGCTCGGCGGCCGAGAGGATCTCGCGCTTGGCCATTTCGACGTCTTCTTTTCTCCCCGTCACGATGAAGACCGGGTCCTCCCCTCGCACTGGGGTCTTGATGTAGGTGTTGGTTTTGGCTCGCAAGGCCTTGATCTTGCACCCTGGAGCCGGGCGGAAAGGAGGAAGGGGAAGAGAAAAGGTCAAAATGTTAGCTCGCGGTTGAAATAAATGTTCAAAAGTACTTTCCCAAGTAAACCAGAGTCCTTTTTGTTGGGGATATTTCAGACCGAAATACCCAGGTGTCAAAAAAGGTTATTTATGTATGTCACTACTGCGGCCAGGGCCAGATTTAGGTTTGATGTGGCCCTCAGCTACTGAAGGTAACGGGGCCCTTTCTATGTCCAGCTGTCCTTTGTCAACAACAAATTGTCGCTGTTTGTGTGTGTGTGTGTGTGTGTGTGTGTGTGTGTGTTGAATATATGCTATAAGGCCACTGATTGACCTAATAGGTATCTAAAGCCATTTGCACATAACAAAATATGTATTTTATCAAAGTAATGGTCAAACTGAAATACAGTTAAGAAGAAGTATATGAATATACCATGGATAATGGTAAGCTGGATGTGGTCAAAAATGAGATGGCAAGAATAAATATTGACATCCTGGGCATCAGTGAACTAAAATGTACGGGAATGGGCGAATTCAGTTCGGATGACTATCATATCTACTACTGTGGGCAAGAATCCCGCGGCGTAGAAGAAATGGAGTGGCCCTCATAGTCAACAAAAGAGTGGCAAAAGCTGTAATGGGATGCAATCTCAAAAATGACAGAATTATCTCGATACGAATCCAAGGCAGACCTTTTAACATCACAGTAATCCAAGTTCATGCACCAACTACCGGTGCTGAAGAAAGTGAAATTGACCAATTCTATGAAGACTTACAACACCTTCTAGAAATGACACCAAAGAAGGATGTTCTTCTCATTACAGGGGATTGGAATGCTAAAGTAGGGAATCAAGAGGTAAAAGGAACAACTGGCAAGTTTGGCCTTGGAGTTCAAAATGAAGCAGGGCAAAGGCTAATAGAGTTCTGTCAAGAGAACAAGCTGGTCATCACAAACACTCTCTTCCAACAACACAAGAGACGACTCTACACATGGATATCACCAAATGGGCAGCATCGAAATCAGATTGATTATATTCTCTGCAGCCAAAGATGGAGAAGCTCTATACAGTCAGCAAAAACAAGACCTGGAGCTGACTGTAACTCAGATCATCAGCTTCTGATAGCAAAATTCCAGCTTAAACTGAAGAAAGTAGGAAAAACCACTGGGCCAGTAAGATACAATCTAAATCAAATCCCTTATGAATACACAGTGGAAGTGAGATACAGGTTTAAGGATTTAGATTTGGTGGACAGAGTGCCTGAAGAACTATGGATGGAGGCTCGTAACATTATACAGGAGGCAGCAACGAAAACCATCCCAAGGAAAAGGAAATGCAAGAAAGCAAAATGGCTGTCCAACGAGGCCTTACAAATAGCGGAGGAGAGGAGGCAAGCAAAATGCAAGGGAGATAGGGAAAGATACAGGAAACTGAATGCAGATTTCCAACTACCACACAATTGCGCTCATTTCACACGCTAGCAAGGTTATGCTTCAAATTCTACAAGGCAGGATTAGGCAGTATGTGGACCGAGAACTCCCAGAAGTGCAAGCTGGATTTCGAAGGGGCAGAGGAACTAGAGACCAAATAGCAAACATGCGCTGGATTATGGAGAAAGCTAGAGAGTTCCAGAAAAACGTCTACTTCTGCTTCATTGACTATGCAAAAGCCTTTGACTGTGTCGACCACAGCAAACTATGGCAAGTTCTTAAAGAAATGGGAGTGCCTGATCACCTCATCTGTCTCCTGAGAAATCTCTATGTGGGACAAGAAGCTACAGTTAGAACTGGATATGGAACAACTGATTGGTTCAAAATTGAGAAAGGAGTACGACAAGGTTGTATATTGTCTCCCTGCTTATTTAACTTATATGCAGAATTCATCATGAGAAAGGCTGGACTGGATGAATCCCAAGCCGGAATTAAGATTGCCAGAAGAAATATAAACAACCTTAGATATGCAGATGACACAACCTTGATGGCAGAAATTGAGGAGGAATTAAAGAACCTTTTAAGGAGGGTGAAAGAGGAGAGCGCAAAATATGGTCTGAAGCTCAACATCAAAAAAACCAAGATCATGGCCACTGGTCCCATCACCTCCTGGCAAATAGAAGGGGAAGAAATGGAGGCAGTGAGAGATTTCACCTTCTTGGGCTCCTTGATCACTGCAGATAGTGACAGCAGTCACGAAATTAAAAGACGCCTGCTTCTTGGGAGAAAAGCAATGACAAACCTAGACAGCATCTTAAAAAGCAGAGACATCACCTTGCCTACAAAGGTCCGTATAGTTAAAGCTATGGTTTTCCCAGTAGTGATGTATGGAAGTGAGAGCTGGACCATAAAGAAGGCTGATCGCCAAAGAATGGATGCTTTTGAATTATGGTGCTGGAGGAGACTCTTGAGAGTCCCATGGACTGCAAGAAGATCAAACCTCTCCATTCTGAAGGAAATCAGCCCTGAGTGCTCACTGGAAGGACAGATCCTGAGGCTGAGGCTCCAATACTTTGGCCACCTCATGAGAAGAGAAGACTCCCTGGAAAAGACCCTGATGTTGGGAAAGATGGAGGGCACAAGGAGAAGGGGACGTCAGAGGACAAGATGGTTGGACAGTGTTCTCGAAGCTACGAACATGAGTTTGACCAAACTGCGGGAGGCAGTGCAAGACAGGAGTGCCTGGCGTGCTCTGGTCCATGGGGTCACGAAGAGTCGGACACGACTAAACCACTAAACAAACAAACAAAAAATACGAATAGTGAAATACAATTAAGTATATGAATTGTGAAATAATTATTAAGCTCTAACTTAAAATGATTTTTTTTTATTCATGACAAACTAAATAATGCAAACACATTGGCATTTGGTAATAATAAAAGTTCCTTTAGAAACACCATTTACAAAGACTCATACTCTAGTCTCTGGACACTTGCTATAACATGAAATAATAATAATACATCACAGGAGCCTACACAACACAAAACACTGTTGCTGTATGAAGGTTTTATTTTATTTGTGTTTTATCTTGTATTATGGAAATGTACATCAAGGTTGTTGTTTTTCCCTTTAATTTTTTTTTGGACCCCCCCCCCCAAGAGAGCGGGGCCCTAAGCTAGAGCTTGTTTACCTTATATGTAAATCCAGCCCTGACCCCAATGCATCTCCCACCCCCCATCCCCTCTTGTGTGCAAAAAATTGAAGCTGGGCATAGGAGCTGAATTTAAGAGGGGCGTGGTCCAGGGGGCGGGCAGAGGGTGTGTGTGCTCCCGGAACAGCCCAATCGGAAGCAGGGAACGTGATGTCACTTCTTCCCAGACAGCATGCCCCTCTCACAAAGGGAACAAAGCAAAGATTAAAGGGGGGGGGTTGAGAGATGCACCCCCCCCCAAAAAAAACGTTAGGGAAAATAAAAATATTTGCACCCAAGCAAAACCCAAAACGATAAGTTGGAAATCCAGGAACATTGCACAGCAGCTCAGGCCTCTTAAGGATGGAGGGCTGAAGGGACAAAGGAAGGGAAGTTTGCAGTACACGGGAAGCCCAGCCTTAGATATATAGATTTGGGGAAATGTTGGGGTGGGGGGAATTGTACGTCACAACCGGTTCCACGCTTAAAGCAGGAAGAGTGTGATACTGTTCCATTTCAGTTGTTTGCAAAACCTAAACAGATGCTTTAAAAGCAGGTTTGCTTTCATCCGTAATTTTTTTTTTTTTTTTTTTTTGCAAAAAGGAAAGGGGCGGAGGTTTCATATTCGACCTACTCTCCTTTCTGGCCCGTTTTTAAAATATATATCTCCCTTTTTCCAAGCAGGGAATCAAAAGACAGGTCGGTTTGTTTGTTTTTTTAAAAAGGGGTGAAGTTTGTTTTGAAAAGGTGAAGTTTGGAAGCGCATCTCAAAACCACAAGATAGAAAGCTGCCCACAGAGCAAATGGCAACACGGAGGTCCATCAGGAATTTGGGGAGGGGTTTTTTTTTCCGGTGGGGGAGAAAGGACTGATGGCAAAGTTCATCCTACTCAGGGTAAGGCCACTGAAATTCAGGCCCGTTCGTTCCAGGCCCATCGACCCTGAGCAGAGCTCGTTTGGATGCAACCCATTTTTCTTTAATTATTATTATTTAAATTTGGTGGAAGGTTCAAAGTGTTCGACAGTTTTACCTGGGTCTTGTTGCTCTGCAAAGTGAGGCAAGCCTTGCCCCCAGGCAGACATGGGTCTCCCAGAGAGGAGGGATTTCCCCGCCCCCTTCCAAAATCATAGATCCCTAAACTCTCTCTCTGTGTGTGTGTCTCTCTCCGAATTATAAAAGCGAGAGACAGATATAAAAGAGACATTGATTTAATTCACTTTGGGATGAAAAAAAGTCAAGCGCTCCCCAAACTTCCTTCCCTTCTCTCTGTTCCTAGGATACAGAAGAACAAAAGGATTTGGGGTTTGTTTGGGATTTCCCCCCACCCTCACCCCAAAGCAGAAATGAGATAGGCCTGAAGTTTAAGGCATTTCCTGGCTGGAGGGATCTTTTGAGGCCTTAAAACCTGTGAGAAAAAGCTCTATAGGGCTGCATTTATAAATTCAGGTGGTAAGCAATGTGGTGGTGGTGGGGATTTTTTTGGGGTGGGTGGGGAGGAAGTCAGAGATACCCCCCTCCCTCAATTTCCATCCTATGTTGAAAACAGTAAACATATATTTATGTTAGACCATTTGGGGGCGGGGTGTCCTCTAGCTTAGCTCCCCCAAGCATGCCTGTTCTCTAATTCCACCCTCCCTCCACGAAAGTCCCATTTCCAAGAGAGAGTGGGATTTTTCTTCGCAAGGCGCTGCCTAAAAGATGCCCATTTTATTTCTTGGTTAAAAGAAAGTTAAGGAGAGAGGCTGCTCCGGGAAAACACAGCCCCCCCCCATGCAAAAAATAATAATGACCATCACCCCCACGTGAATTTTACTAGGTGGGTGTCCTGGCAATGCAAATGGGAATAACCCCAGGTGGGTGGGGTATAATCAATAAAATTATTATTTGCGCATTTCGGAAAGTGTCTCCCCGTCGCTCCTTACCTGCTGGGCTCCTGTTCAAGGTGGGCAAAGCAAACCAGAAGCCCCCCCCCGCCCCCACCCCCACGGTTACCTATCCATTGACGGTTTTGTGGATTTACCTTGCCTGCCCACGATTTCGGCCACATGCTCCGAGCTGGGCACAGAGACGCACTCGGTCATGTTGACGCTCCTCTTGCGGCTGCCGATGCTGCCCAGGGGCCCGGCCAGCAGGGGGGGCTGCGGGGTGTGGGGGTGCCCCAAGTGGGCCGGGAAGGCCCCAAAGATCTCGGCTGGGCGGGCGCTGCCACCCTCGGGCCCCAGGAGGGGCAGCGCTGCTCCTCCTCCTCCTCCTCCGGCATAGGCAAAGTGGTCCAGCCCCTCTGCCTCAAGTGGTCCAGGATCTCCATCCTTTGCCTCCTCCTGATGCTGCTGCTGCTGCGCCTCCTCCTCTCCTCTACCCTCCTCCTCCGCCTTTCCTCTAGCCGCTTCCTCCTCCTCCTCCCCATCCTTGGCCAAGCCCAAGATGGAGAGCTGGTCCAGGGCGAAGCGGAGAGCGGCCGAGGGGTCCTCTTCTCCATCATCTCCATCTCCATCCTCAGCATCCTCATCTCCCTGGTGGTCTTCCGGCGCAGGAGGAGGAGGAGGAGAAGGATGCTCTGAGCCACCTCCCTTGGGGAGGAGGATGGCGTCGGGGTCGAAGCAAGCGGGGGGCAGGACCTGGGGGTTCAGAAGCAGGCTCCCCAAGCCGGGAGGGGGGCAGCAGGTGCCGGGGCCCCCCTCCAGCTGGCAGAGGGCGCTTGGCATGGCAGGCGGGTCCTCCCCCTGAACCCGGCCCCCTCCTCCCTCTCCCTCCTCCTCCTCCTCTTCCTCCTGCTGGCCCCCCAGCCTGGGAGCCCGGCCGGCTTTGGGGGGGGCTCCGCACCGCCCCCAGCTGCCGCCCGCCTTTGCGCGCGCCCCAGACCCAGCCCCTTCGCCCAGCCCCCCGCTTTGGTTTGCAAGCCCATCCAAGGGAGGAGGAGGAGAGAAAGAAAGGAAGGAAGAGAGGGAGGGAAGGAAGGAAGGATGGAAAGGAGGAAGAGGAAGAGGAGGAGGGGAGCCAAGCCTGCCACCCCTCCGCACCCACAAGGCGCCCCAGCCTCGCCCCGCGACGCCCGCGCGTCACCCGGTGCCCAACAATGAGAGCCGGCGCCGGGAGGAGCGGCCGGGAGGGCGCATGCGCCCAGGGGGGAGAAGCAGGGGGAGGGAGGGCAAATCACAGCCACGCCCTCCTCGCCTCCCTGGACCCGGGGGGGGCAACGGGAAGGGGGGGGGATTGCTGCTGCTGCTGCGGATCGTCTTCCTTCCTTCCCTTCCCTCCCTATCCTTCCTTCTCTCCCTCCCTCCTTCATTCTTCCCTTCCTTTCCTCCTTCCCTTCATTCTATCCTTCCTTCCCTCCTTCATTTCTTCCCTTTCCTTCCTTTCCTCCCTCCCTCTTTCCTTCTTCCCGTCCCTTTCCTTCCTTCCATCCTTTCCCCCTCCCTCTTTCCTAAATAAAAAAATTCCTTCAGTAGCACCTTAAAGACCAACTAAGTTTTTATTTTGGTATGAGCTTTTGTGTGCATGCACACTTCTTCATAAGTCCCTCTTTCTTGCCATCCTTCTTTCCCTTTCCGTCCCTTCCTTCTTTCCCTCCCTCTTTCCTTCCATCCATCCCTTTCCTGCCCTCTTTCCTCCTTCCTTCCCCTCCCTTTCGTCCCTCACTTTCCTCCTTCCTTCCATCCCTTCTCTCCCTCCCCTTTCATCCTTCTTTCCTTTCCCCCTCCCTCTTTCCTGCCATCCTTCCCTCTTCCCTTCCTTCCTTCTCTCCCTACCTTTCCTTTCATCCTTCCTTCCTCCGTCCCTCCTCTTTTTTAAAGGATGGCGATGCCATCCAAAAGGAAGTTGGGCATTTTTGGGGTGTGTGTGTGTTTCCCCCTCCCCAATTACTTACAAAAGGATTCCAGATTTAACAGGGGCTCTTTTATATGTATATATTTTTTTGTGTGTGCTCTGGGCTGCATGCAGACCTATCTCCCACCCTGGCTATTAGCAAGTCTCTTTCTGGGCAAAAGGTCCTTCCTAGCCCTATTTAGATATATCATGTTTGGACCTGTATCTGGGACCAAGCTATGCAACTGCTGTAATTTATCTGGGAGTAAGATCTTTTGACCAGAACAACACCTCCAATAGCTTGGGCCGATGCAGTTTTCCATAAATTTTACTTTTCAATTCTTCAGGAATGTTTCGACATAAAAACCCAACGTTTCCCAGCAAATATATCTATTTTGACTTGCACTACTTTTACGGTTTATCATTTTTTAAAATCTGTAACGTTGCCTTTCCTACAATTCGTAATTTATCACCTAGTTATTTTTTTTAACATTAATTTTAAGTGTTTGGTTTAAGTCAGGCGTAGGCAAACTCCGGCCTGCCAGATGTTTTGGGACTACAACCCCCATCATCCCTAGCTAACAGGACCAGTGGTCAGGGATGATGGGAATTGTAGTCCCAAAAACAGCTGGAGGGCAGAGTTTGCCTATGCCTGGTTTAATCTTGCTAGCGAGTTTCTACATGTACAGTGACATTTCAAATAGTCCACAAATCCCCCCCCCCAGTCTTTATTATACAGGTGAAACTCGGAAAATTAGAATATCGTCGAAAAGAGCATTTATTTCAGTAATGCTACTTATTATTTTTTCTTTTTCTTTTAATTGTTACAAAGGCTTTCTTTTGGAAATTCCACAGTAATAAAACAATTAGTTACAATAATATAAAAATAAACATTGCTATTATATTTCATTAATTACATTCCATTTATAATTGACCTGCCTAACGACAAATAATTACAACAAATAAAGGCTTGGCATATCTTGCTTTGCATGTCATGCATCTATCTCAGATATTGGTTTCGCCTTTTATGTTGCGTTACTGAAATAAATGCATTCTTCGACGATATTCTAATTTTCAGTGTTTCACCTCTACAGTGGAACCTCGGTTTATGAACACCTCGGTTTACGAACTTTCGGTTTACGAACGCCGCAGACCCATCTGGAACGGATTAATTCACTTTCCATTACTTTCAATGGGAAAGTTCGCTTCCGTTTATGAACGCTTCAGTTTATGAACAGACTTCCTGAACCAATTGTGTTCATAAACCGAGGTACCACTGTACTACCGGTACAATGTACACAATCCTTGCCGTTTATTTTGTTTGCAGCTTGCAAACCGCCTTAAGGCGGAATACAAATTAAAAGTGAAACCCCTCGTGGAGGGTGCCAAACGTTTGGGATTCCCCCCGCTACTTCACTGGATCAGCTGCACCCACCCAAGGAAGGGGAAAAGCAAAGAGTGAGCTTTCTAAGTGATCTGGGGGAAATGCAGATCTGGTAGAATTAATCCGAGCCTTGGAAAAAGCACAGAGTGACACTCTTCCCAACTTCCTCCTTCCAACACTTATTATTATTATTATTTCCAAATGGGGAAAGTGGTGAACTGTTCTACCACCTCATTGAGCAAAAGCCCAGCGGGTACAGAGATTTCCTGAGCGCCAGGAGGAGATCACAAGAGCAGTTGCGGCAAATTTTTTAGAAGGCAAGATGCTTGATCCTTTTCTCAGCGACGTTCCTCCACCTCCCAATCCTTTTCCAACTCCACAGCCTTGAGGTCGCAAAACAGCTTGCATTCAAGCTCGATGTTTTCTTGCCAAGCGTTAAAAGAAACAGACGGGAAGAAGGTACGGAAAACAGTGTTTTCTTTTTCCCTTTTTAATTACAAAACTAATAGTCCCCCCCAAACAAATATTACAAATATGATCACGGCTGAAAGGACACCATCAGTTAGTGCTAAGGAGGCGAGGGGGGGGGAAGAGAAGGGGCTCCTGAATTGCCGCGAAATTTCTAAAAGCTGCAAAACCCCGCACTATACCCCACCCCGCAAAAGCAGTAGAGAGAAAAGTCGCTTCGAGGAATAAAAGAAACTCGCTTCGGACGGGGACCACCGGGTAGTGACCAGACACCGCAAAAGTTCCTGTCCGTGCGGCAGGAACAAGGTTTCTGCTATGGCAACATCGCAGGGAGCGAGAGAAGCTCGCGGTGCCGTTTTTACTTCCGGCGAAACCTTAAAAGGAGAAGCTTTGCATGGAGTTACCTGAAAAGGTGGAACCGCAGGTGGAGAAAAAAAAGGAGAGGGAGGAGGAAAGGAAAGACAGGCATTTGTGTGTGTACAAAACGGGTAAATCCCTCCATTGTAAGAATGTGCCTCTCCTAACTTCCCCTACCCAAAAGGGAGTCTTCAAAAACTGCTTCGGAACGGAGTGAAAATTCGCGCTTCTGGGATTATGACACTGACACACACACACACACACACACACACACACACACACACACACACACACACCGAAATGGACAAAATTCAGTAGCAGGGATGGTCAATGAACCGGGTGCAGTGCGGAGCCCCACAGAAACAATCCCATAAGTGGTTTGGAAGCACCAATGTGGAGCTGGCAGGTGGGATGGCAAAAAACCCCAGCACTGGAGATGGGATTGCGGGAGGGGGCAGGTGCTACGCTGAACCAAAGCTGAAAACTGCATGGGTCCCGGGCGGCAAAAACAAGCCAGGATTTTCCGCCACAGGTTCCCGTCCTTGTGTGTGGCTCCAGAAAGCAATGGTTTAAATAGGTTCAGAACAAGCGCGGGTAAAAAGTAAAACCCACAGACTTTTGCAACGGTGCGATTAAAACCAACAGATTTCTGCATGGCAACGGTGCGATTAAAACCCAGATTTCTGCACAGCAACGGTGCAATTTAAACCCAAATATTTCTGCACGGCAACAGTGCCATTAAAACCTACAGATTATTGTACAGCAACGGTGCAATTAAAACCTGCAGATTTTTGCATGGTTTTGCACGGCGACGTGCCGGCTCCTCGGCGCAAGCGTTGCGCTAATTCCAAGCAAGCCCAATTTTGTGACAGCTTTGTGTTGTGAGGTTTACTCCGTGTACGATGCTGAACACGTCTAATAAGGCAGATTCTGCATCGCTGCAAAACCGGATGAGCTCAGCTCCCCTCTTCCAAGGACAAGCGGCACTTTCAATCTATTGCTTCTAATTGCGTGCGAGGAGCAAAAAAGGCCCCCCACCTGCCCCACCCCCAAGCAAATGATTTGAATCTAGTAAAACGGATTTGGAGAGGTCAGTATATACCGCCCTCGCAATGCACTGGTCATTAAAAACACAAATGATACAGCACCTTTAAGCTTACGAAAGTTTTCTCCAAATGGGTCCCTCCGACATTGCCACTGGATAAATGGACTTTGTGTGTGTAACCCCAAATGTCTGCACTTTTGAGAGATCCACACAAAACGTCTGGCAGCTTTTGGGCCCCCCGAGACGGTTATCGTTCCCTTCCTATGGGAAGGACCCCCCCCCCGTTACACCTCTGGGAAGACCGGACAAGTCTTGAAAATGCCCTCCCCCCCCAAGTCAGATGGAAACACACCAACGCACACACAAAAATCCCATGGCAAGCTTTCGCAGAAGGAAGGATTATCTACAACTGAAGCAAACAAACAAAGTATGGGACAGGTGGTTCCCATTTAAAAACGGTGCCTCTACCTTAAGCTGAAAGAGGACGTTAAGTTTGGGTACGTGTCTGCTAATTAATAATTAAAAACAGCCACCACCAGGGCAAATTGCATCGCTGCCCTGGAAATAAAAGATGGAGTAGTTCATGTTTGGAGTTTCTCCGAGTTCCTTCCCTGTTAACACTTGAGAAAATAACAATTGGTGGTGGGGGTGGGTTGAGAGAGAGAAGAGAGAGAGAGAAAGAGTACGGATTTTAGTAAAGTCCATCTTCAAGCTAGCCAGGATCTACTGAGCCACTGGATTCTCAAGCTTCCGGCAAATAAAGGCTGAAGACGACCGGAGGCTGGAGGCACCTCCAGGCGGCTGCGGAGATGGCATGCGATGCTGTCCGATGGCAAGCTCGCCCCATCGCGGAGCGAGGAAAGGCTAGGATTCTCAAGAGGGACTCCCTGAAGGAAGAGAGATAGAAAGAGACTTGATCCATCACAGAGGACTAGCACCTTGTTTAAACATTTTGGGTCTGCAACACTGGCCTCCGACCCTCTTTCCCTCCCTCCCTCCTCCTATGCCCACTCGCATCTCTGCTGCCCAAAGGTTTGCATGGCTGTTTGTTGCAGCAGCCCTGGCTACAAGCTCCGCAGGCGAACGGTGCCTCTGGGGCTGGCCAGGGGGTGCTGGGTGCCAGGAGCTGGGGCGGCCTCGGAGTAACCAACCTAGTGGGTGAGGGAGCCCAGCCAGCCAGTCCGCCAGCCCTTGCTGTTGGGAGTGGACAGACTAGTGGGAGGCCGGTCAGGCAAGCAGCCTTTCCTGTGCTTGCTGTCTGCAATGCCAGCCTGGGAGCTGAGTGCCCGGTGCTGAAGGGGAGCCTTTCCGCCATGCAGGCCTGGCAGCGCCCGCTGCTGCCTCCCCCCCTAGGCAAGCTGCTGGCCTCACGTCCACCTTTGTCCGGTCTCCGTTGGGCCACTGAGGCTGGGGGCATCCTCTTCCCAGGCCCCTGTGGGGCAGCGTGAGGAGGCACCTCTCTTTGGGGCAGCTCAGAGACCAGCGGCTGCCCGGAGGACTCCCAAGGAGAGGAGGCCGAGGGAACACTCCACAAGGGAGGGTGTTCAGAAAAGGGTGAGGGGCTGCCAGCTCTGTGGGGAAGGGGGGGGGCATAACTGGGCTCCTGAGACCCACAGGGCTGCCGCAGAAATAACACAATTGGTCAAGGGAGCTGCGGACCCTGGCTTGCACTGACTGGCAGCAGCCCTCTAGGGATTCAGACATGGAAGAAGTCTTTCTTTCCTGCCTGCCTGCTCTGCCACGGAGCTACAGAGTTTCCCTTGGAGCAACTGAGGGTATTGTTACCTGGACTATACGCTCTCCACCTCCGGCCCGCGATCCACGTCCTCCTCCTCCTCCTCCTCTTCTTCCTCCCCGTCTTCGTCCCCCAAGGCCTTCTCCTCGGGCGCCTCGCCGTCCCTCGCGATCTCCTCTACGTGAGCGAGCATGTCAGCCATCAGAGCGTCTTCTAGCCTCTTCCGTACCTGCTGTACGAGCTCTTCCTGTTTCCTGTTGCGGAGGGAAGGAAAGCTGAATGAGGCTGGGGGACAGTGGCATAGCCCCCCTCTCCACAACCGCCTGTCTCGGCAGCTGCTCTGCGTTTTCCGCCGCATGCCTGGGAGACCTGTGCGGAGACCCCTTTGCGGTCAAGGAGATGGGACCCTCAAGGAGCAAGAACAGAAACGGCCACAAGAGGAAGAAAAGGTTGGCGGTTGGAATACTGGGCGCAGTTAAGGCCAGCTCAGCTCAACAAGGATATTGCAGAGATTGAATAGTAGTAGTAGTAGTAGTAATTGTGAAAGAGAGAGAGGATAAGAGAGAGAGAAAGGAAGGAAGGAAGGAAGGGGGGAGAGAGATAAATAAAGAGAGAGAAAGAAAGGGGGGAGAGAGAAAGAGAGATAAAAAGAGAAAATAGATAAAAAATAGAAATAGAGAGAAAAAGGGGGAGAAAGAAAGAGGGAGAGATAAAGAGACAGAGAGAAAGGGAGAGAGAAAGAGAAAAAGAAAGAAAGAAAGAAAGAGAAAAAGAAAGAAAGAAAGAAAGAAAGAAAGAAAGAAAGAAAGAAAGAAAGAAAGAAGAGATAAACAGGGAGAGATAACAAAAGGGAGAAAGAGAGAGAGATAAAGAAAGAGGGAGAGATCAAGATAAAGACAGAGACAGAGAGATAAATAGGGGGAGTGAGAAAGAAAGGGGGAGAGAGAGATAAAGGAAGAGAGAGAGAGAGAGAGAAAGAACCTTTCCCTACTCCAGGGAGCCTCACTGACCTGATGTCCTCATCGGTCACCATGAAGGCTTTGCAGAGGGGCTGGGAAGTGTTGAGCCAGACTCCGGGGTTCTTCTCCACAGCGGCAGAGAGCTGCCCAGTGATGGGCATAGTGCTGGTGTGCAGGGCGCTGGCAATGGCCGAGAGGAGGGTCTCGTCGGTGCAGCCGGGCCCCACGCCTGTGTGGGGAAAGGGTGCCAGAGGAGACAGGGGGCAAGCGGTCACTGCAGGGCTGCTGACGGGGGCGAGGCCTTGCCCGCCTAGAACACCCCTGGTCAGAGACTATCGTAGGCCAGGCCAAGTTTCAAAACGTTACCCGTCTTTCCCCTATTTTAAGACTGTCTTATATTTATTTTACTCAATGGCTTATTTTCGGGGGGGGGGAGTGTCTTATTTTTTTAATTACCGTTAAGTACTGCATGGTTCCAGGCGCCTGCCTCCTCCTGCCGCACAGACGGCGGCAGAAGAAAGAAAAAGTTCCAGGAAGATCCAGCCTTTTCCTGTCCCTATAAAGTTGTCTCATTACCCGCCCAATAAAGACTTTAAGTGCCATAACAGGATCAGGGGCCAACCTGGCAGGACACAGGGGAAGAAAGCGAAAGGCTGTAGCAAGTAAACAGGGATGGTGAAGAAATCTCAACCTTTTACCAGGGGACGCTGTGGCTTTAAATGACTCCCAGAAGCAATCGGGTGGGTTTCCTCCCCCGCCCCGCTTGAACAAACGTGTCCCCTCCCTGCTCCGTTGCCTCGCTCGCTTTCTCACCTCCGAATGGCGAGGACCTAGCCCCCCCCACCCGTGCTCCTGTGTCTAATTAAATGAGAAGGAAGTGTGGGAGTGGAGGCTGTGAAGGTCTCCCTTTAAGAGACAGCCTGCAATGACGAATTGTCAAAATTGCCACTGGAGGGTGGCATTCCACTATAAACTCATTGTTCCACCTCCTCTCATCTTCACAGCTCTTGCTCTTCTCCTCTGGTTCACATCGGCGGACAGGGGATAACGCCGCCGCCACCAAACACCCATTAAACTTGGAGAGGGAGGAGGGGGAACCTTGAAAATCTGGGACCTTTCTCCCACCCCCTGGCCGGCAAGGGAGGGCTTGTCCCCCCCCCTCTCTCACACACACACTCACTCTTTCTGCTGCCTGCCTCTCCAAACCAACTCATCAACCCAAAAAACAAGGGGACGGAGGAAGCCGGCGAGATCATAGAATCATAGAGTTGGAAGAGACCACAAGGGCCATCCAGTCCAACCCCCTGCCAAGCAGGAAACACCATCAAAGCATTCATGACAGATGGCTGTCAAGCCTCCGCTTAAAGACCTCCAAAGAAGGAGACTCCACCACACTCCTTGGCAGCAAATTCCACTGCCGAACAGCTCTTACTGTCAGGAAGTTCTTCCTAATGTTGAGGTGGAATCTTCTTTCGTGAAGTTAATCCTCGGACTCGTTCCTGCTGCTGGCTCCTGGAGGCTGGGGGCACTCCACGCAGCACTACTGGGCGCCGACCTGGCAGGCCTCCTCCTCCTCCTCTTGCGTTGCTGCTGTTGGATCCCGAAGGCAGCCTGCCAGGTAGGCGCCCAGCAGCGCCGCGCCCCAAGCCTCCGGGAGCCAGCAGCAGCAACGTGGCAGGAGGCTCGGGGAGCTCTGCGCGGTGCTGCTGGTCGCCGACGCGGCAGGCCACCTCCTCCTCCTCCTGCTGCGGCCATTGTGCTGGGTCCCACTGGATGGCTGGGGCGCTCAGCAGTCTCTCTACGCGCAGTGCGGAGGTATGGCTTATTTTCAGGGCATGGCCTATATTTCGCAAATGCTTAAAAATCCCGCTGCAGCTTATTTTATGGCTACGTCTTAAAATAGGGGAAACACGGTACTAAAGCCGATAGCTGTTTCGGACCACCATCAGCTTAGCCCGTTTTGGCCACTTGGATCTGCGGAACTGGCATTGATATAGGTTTATAGTAATCAGGGTGGATAAAAATCAATGGTTATTTTTTAAAAAAAATAAAAAATGATTTTTTAAAAAATAATAATTGGATTTTTTAAAAATTTAAATCAGATTTTAAAAATAAAATGCTTTTGGAGGAAAAATCTTTCTAAATATAGTTTCCTATTTAAGTTATAGTCCAAAGGCTATTCATCGGGAAATAAGGATTTGTTTTAAGTTTTTCATGTGTGTCTAAGTTTTTTTTTTTTTTTTTTAAAAACCCATTTAACCACACCAGTTAACAAACATGGATACATACGCTATCATGTTATTGTTTTAGTTAAATAAATTGTTTAAATTGTTATTAAGGAAATGATTGTTTTTCTCCTTCCAATAAAGTACAGCAGAAAAGTTGTCCAAATGTAAACAGTTAACTTATTAAACCTCACCATAATTTCATCATCATCGGCCTATGTATTTCTAATTGTATAACCAAATCAGTCGTTTTTGATATAACTGTAAAAATGACTCAGAAAATTTATTATTCAAAAAACAAAACCTTCACCTGGTTGTCAGTATTAAGATTTTACCAGCAAAATATTTTGTTGGGAGCTGGCCAGAGTGGCTGGGGAAACGCAGCCAGATGGGCGGGGTATAAATAATAAATGTTTATTATTATTATATTCCCTCTGATGGTATTTACTTGACCCCAGGATGCTGGACGAGGTATTTGCAGCGATCAAAAAGGTGCGCAGTACCTTGCAAACCTTTCGGGAGGTCCATGGTTTTCACCAGCTCCTCTGCGATATCGAAGGCATTCAGGCCGCTCAGCTTCTTCTCCCAGAAGAGCTGGGGAGAGGAGGAGAGAAAGGAGGGAAAGAGAAAAAGAACGGCCCGTTAAGCACATTTCTCTGAACATCACGACGGGCACAAAAACATCAGCTGCCCACACATTAAAAAGCACATGGGAAAGTGTTGTTTGTTAAGGGCACTTGGAACTGTAGCTGTGCGAGTAGAAAACTATATTTCCCACGGTTCTTTCTTTTTTTGGGTGCAGGTGGGGAGAAGCCATGTGCTTTTAAGTCTACACATGTACACAGTCCAATGCTGGCTCTCAGCCAGAGAAAATCCTTTCCAAGTGTCATTTATTTAAAATTATTAACTACGACTTGCATGCCAGTTGGATTTTATGGGTAAAAGGGAAGGGGAAAAGATTTAACGGTTTGGAACGACAATAGCTTTAAGAGAACCACTAACGATCCTTTTCGTTAACAGCTTTGAGGTTTCATTGCAAACGAGAGGAATGCTAATCACGTGAAATAAACACTACCGACCCTTTTCTGATTCTGTAACATCTGTAGTCATAGAATCATAGAGTTGGAAGAGACCACAAGGGCCATCCAGTCCAACCCCCTGCCAAGCAGGAAACACCATCAAAGCATTCTTGACATATGCCTGTCAAGCCTCTGCTTAAAGACCTCCAAAGGAGGAGACTCCACCACACTCCTTGGTAGCAAATTCCACTGCCGAACAGCTCTTACTATTAAAAACATAATAAAACATTAAAAACTTTCCTACACAGAGCTGCCTTCAGATGTCTTCTAAAAGTCAGATATTTGTTTATCTCCTTGACATCTGATGGGAGGGCGTTCCACAGGGCGGGCGCCACCACCGAGAAGGCCCTCTGCCGCCTGGTTCCCTGTAACCTCGCTTCTCGCAGGGAGGGAACCGCCAGAAGGCCCTCAGTGCTGGACCTCAGTGTCTGGGGTGGAGACGCTCCTTCAAGTCTACTGGGCCTTTGAGGCCGTTTAGGGCTTTCAGGGTCAGCACCAACACTTTGAATTGTGCTCGGAAACGTACTGGGAGCCATCTGGGGCTGCATCTGGTCCCTGGGTCTGAAGTTCCCCACTAGAGGGGTGGAAAAAAGAAGACCAAGAGGCCCTAGACATCTTCAAAGGCAAGAAAACACATGTGACGATAGAGTTCTATCCGCCTAAATAAAGTTTCCCTTTCGCACAATATGTCCCTCACCAGGACCCGTTTACATAACGGGGCAACAGGGGCACAACAACTGCTTATATGCATTCCTGGAAGTCTGGGCCACTCCCACTCCCAACGTGAATCACAACTCAAGAGTTCAATGGGGCCAATGGCAGAGGCCCAAATCCTGAAAATGTCCTGTGATTGGACGTCATGTATCGAATCAGAACAAGGGAGCTCAGAATCCTTAGTCCAGACCAGGCACCCCCAAACTCGGCCCTCCAGATGTTTTGGGACTACAACTCCCATCATCCCTGGCTAACAGGACCAGTGGTCAGGGATGATGGGAGCTGTAGTCCCAAAACATCTGGAGGGCCGAGTTTGGGGGTGCCTGGTCCAGGCCATGGGGAGGCAAACTAAGGCCTGGGGGCCAGATCCGGCCCAATTGCCTTCTCAATGCGGACTGCGGACGGTCTGGGAATCAGCGTGTTTTTACATGAATAGAATGTGTCCTTTTATTTAAAATGCATCTTTGGGTTATTTGTGGGGCATAGGAATTCGTTCATTCCACACCACCCCCCCAAAAAATATAGTCCGGCCCCCACAAGGTCTGAGGGACAGTGGACCGGCCCCCTGCTGAAAAGGTTTGCTGACCCCCTGATCCAGACTCCAGCTCAGGCAAACACAGACCCACTGAATACATAGCACGCAGGTGTCCTGCAACAGGACCCGCTTACCTGGCGGGGTTGATCAACTGCCTTTTGGGGGTCCGTCTTGACTTTATTGCTCGGGTGGTTGGTGATCTTGGTGACGGGCTGCTTGAAGATCGAAGCCGTCTGCCGGACGGGGAGCGCCGTGTTCAGGTCGGGTTTGCCCTGAAAACAGAAGAGGCAGGTGACTCCAACAGAGCGAAAAAGGCCCTTCCCACTTCCTAAACTCATGCAAATGTCGATAAACTTGCGAGCAAGCCCTTCTAGCCTGTGAACCTTCCACCCCGTCGTAAATCGATAATAATAATAATAATGCTGCCTCTGGACTTTCGGTCAGCTTTTAACCCAGTGGTTTTTCTGTCATCTCCTTAAACAAACTTTGCATAAAATAGAATAAAAATAAAACGTACATATTTACACCCCCACCAAATGTGAACGTAAGTCCCGCTTTCCTGTCACACAAATATTCCTTGTTTCTTTGATTTGATCTGGCTGGTGTTCGATACCACCCCCAAACTAAACTTATAGCCATTGGATTTTAGAGCGGAACCTCGGCTCTCGAACGTCTCCGTTGACAAACAATTCGGAACCCAAACACTGGCAAACTGGAAGTGAATGCGTCCGTTTTCAAACGTGTCTTGGAAGTCGAACGGCTTCCGAGGCGCACGTCTCCATTTTTTTCAATGGATTTTGCCGACCGCCCTTTGATCTTCAGTTTTCAAACGTTATTCATTCCTTCATTCAATTTATACACTGCCTTATACCCGGAGGTCTATGCAAAAGCCTTTGACTATGCAAAAG
The DNA here is from genome assembly GCF_965207765.1 of Zootoca vivipara. Classification (NCBI taxonomy): domain Eukaryota; kingdom Metazoa; phylum Chordata; class Lepidosauria; order Squamata; family Lacertidae; genus Zootoca; species Zootoca vivipara. Next base: position 94,769,350 of record NC_142589.1, on the reverse strand, counting down.
CCTTTGACTGTGTCGACCACAGCAAACTATGGCAAGTTCTTAAAGAAATGGGAGTGCCTGATCACCTCATCTGTCTCCTGAGAAATCTCTATGTGGGACAAGAAGCTACAGTTAGAACTGGATATGGAACAACTGATTGGTTCAAAATTGGGAAAGGAGTATGACAAGGTTGTATATTGTCTCCCTGCTTATTTAACTTATATGCAGAATACATCATGCGAAAGGCTGGACTAGATGAATCCCAAGCCGGAATTAAGATTGCCGGAAGAAATATCAACAACCTCAGATATGCAGATGACACAACCTTGATGGCAGAAAGTGAGGAGGAATTAAAGAACCTTTTACGGAGGGTGAAAGAGGAGAGCGCAAAATATGGTCTGAAGCTCAACATCAAAAAAACCAAGATCATGGCCACTGGTCCCATCACCTCCTGGCAAATAGAAGGGGAAGAAATGGAGGCAGTGAGAGATTTCACCTTCTTGGGCTCCTTGATCACTGCAGATGGTGACAGCAGTCACGAAATTAAAAGACGCCTGCTTCTTGGGAGAAAAGCAATGACAAACCTAGACAGCATCTTAAAAAGCAGAGACATCACCTTGCCGACAAAGGTCCGTATAGTTAAAGCTATGGTTTTCCCAGTAGTGATGTATGGAAGTGAGAGCTGGACCATAAAGAAGGCTGATCGCCGAAGAATTGATGCTTTTGAATTGTGGTGCTGGAGGAGACTCTTGAGAGTCCCATGGACTGCTAGAAGATCAAACCTCTCCATTCTTAAGGAAATCAGCCCTGAGTGCTCCCTGGAAGGACAGATCGTGAAGCTGAGGCTCCAATACTTTGGCCACCTCATGAGAAGAGAAGAATCCTTGGAAAAGACCCTGATGTTGGGAAAGATGGAGGGCACTAGGAGAAGGGGACGACAGAGGACGAGATGGTTGGACAGTGTTCTCGAAGCTACGAACATGAGTCTGACCAAACTGCGGGAGGCAGTGCAAGACAGGAGGGCCTGGCGTGCTCTGGTCCATGGGGTCACGAAGAGGCGGACACAACTAAACGACTAAACGACAACTAACCCGGAGGTCTAGGGGCGGTTCACAAACAAGACCACAACATATAAAATAAAACCAAAAGCAATAACCCTCCCCCCCCCCAAAAAGAACCGCATTCTAATAGGGTGTTAGATGTCAATCAGATCAACCCAAGGCCTGGTTAAAAAGGAACGTTTTTGCCTGGCGCCTCAAGGTGTGCAATGAAGGCGCCAGGCATCTCACAAATGGGGAGCCACTGCAGAGAAGGCCCCGTTCTTCCGGAACAGAGACGACAAAGTGCATTTCTTGGCACAGCGGGAAGATTTGTGCTTGGGTAACGAAACCCCAGCCCCATGTGCGTGCCCCAAGTCCTCCCCAAATCTCCTCCTCCTCGAGAGGAGCAGAGTGAAGATTTATGGAGATTGCAGAAGTTAAGCCTCCTTGCCCTAACGGAACAAGTTGGATTTTTTTTTTGCGTCGCCTGCAGCGTAGCAGGGCTGCCTTTCGCACAAAAGGCCTATGGGAGGCTGGCACGGGGAGGGTCAAGCGCAGGGGTCCCCAGACTACGCCCCCCGGGCCAGATGTGGCCCAATTGGCCTCCCAATCCGGCCCGCGACGACCCCCGCTGCCGCCTCTTGCGGCGCGCTGCGCGGCGGCGCACTTCCAGATCTGAAAAAAATTGCCGAAAATCGTTTCTGTGCATGCGTATGGGCCTCTCCCGACCCAGAAGAGGTCATTTCCGGTGCACTTCCGGGTCGGGGGAGGTCCATACGCATGCGCACAATTTTCGGCAATTCTTCCGGGGTGTGCGCATGCGCACTGGCGCGCACTCCCCCACCCTCCGGCCCACTGCGCGCGCACTCCCCCGCCCTCCGGCCCGAAGGCGGGTAAGTCTGGGGATCCCTGGTCAAGCGCTAAGGGGCTCACCTTGGCCTGGCTGGAGCAGTCATAGCGCATCCGCTGCCTGTTCTTGTTGACTTTGCTCATGAGCATCTTTCCCGTCCGGAAGTCGAAGGTGCTCAGGTCCATGGAATTGCCCAGGTAACGGGCCAGCTGCGGCTTGCTCCGGAATTTCTTCCCGCTCGGGCTGGGGGAAAAAAAAAGAGGGGCGGGGAGGGAGAGGAATTATGGCTTCTGGGGGCGTTAGCACGAGGGCAAACCGGGTGCGGGGAAAGAAAATCTGTTCGGGGCACAGCTGCCCTACGAAAACAACACAGCCGCAGAGCAAAGAAATAGGAGGAAACCTCTTCCGTCTCAGGGGCCAAATCCCCATCACAGGGAATTTTCTGAGAGCCGTGTCTCTCTAGAGGGCAGGGCCATAGGCAAATTCGGGTGAGGCTCTTACCTTTTTTTTTTTTGCAACGGGAGACACCCCGGAGGCACAAAACGAGGTTTCTGGACACCAAACCCTTGTCCAGCGAGCAAGAGGAACTATCGCTGGTTCCAGCCAGCCAAAAGCAGAGGAGCAGGCCCTGTGAGGGGGTGGGAGTCCCAGGGGCCAGGGGGAAAAGGCACGGAGGGTCACATCCAATCCCTATATCCCTCTGGCAGGTGGACTCAAAACCCACAAGCGCGAAAGAGAAGTGCTTTACCGCTAAAGCAACTGGCGGAGGGAGATTGCGGAGAGAGCCATTGTTTGAAATTAGCCAGGGGCCAGGCGCATTTTGCACCTGGCTATCGGCCACTTGCGACCAAGTGAAGATGCCCAGGCGCCTGACGTCTCCACCATCTGGAGGCACATGCCTGGGGATCCTCGGATCTGGACCGTTTTGTCACACTTTGACCCCCATCCTGTAGAATTCACGTTCCGAATGGCCCACGTCACATTTAAAAAGCAGTGGGATAGGCCAATATATACATTTGCAATTGAAATCATTCCAAATGAGGTTTATTACCACAATTTACAGGCTTCCCGCTGTTTGGAAGGAGCAAATCAAAGTTGCATTTTTCAGCTGAATTTGGGGAAAACCGCTCGAAGCATTTGCTGTGTGTCGAGCTGTTTCAATGGCTTTTGTTCAATGGCTTTTGCAAACAGATGAAAGTCTGTACATTTTGATAATAAGATTTGCAACATGGGTAGAACAATTTCAATTGCAACCATATGCAGACTTTCCATGTATTAAGCGACTTTTCATCTTTCAAAGCTCTTAACCTAGCTCAAGGTTGTCCTCTGAACTAGCTAGATGTTTAACCAAGAATCAACCACAGTCCATCCTTTGAAAAATAAGACTTTTGAGCCGTCTTGCCCCAAAGCGGCAACTGGACATTCTGTTTTGGTGATGGCGGCCTTCGTTTAAGGAGCCCAGTTTATATATCCTGAGTTTCTAACACTGCGTCCAAAACTGGTTTGAAGTCCTTTTGTGACTTCATCCGTTTCATAATTTTTGACCTGGGAATCTATTGTGAATTATGATGTTTGTGTGTGCTATGCAAAAATCACAAAGCAGGAAAAAAACCATGAAGCCAGCCAATACCTTCCTAGTTCCATCCTTATTTCGGACATCGTGGTATATATCAGTATATCACAAGGCTGAGCACAGACACAGAGCTGAAATCTTAGTTTTAAGGAAACATTTGGCACCTAGTTTAATGGTGACATGGACCATTCATAACGTTGGAATATCATTCACAGCGGTGAGCGGGGGGGAAGCGAAGACAAGCAGTGACGATTCGCTTTAATGTCGTTCGCTGCTCCTGCTAGGCTGCACAAATAAAAGAGAGCATTTTCGTTCCTGAAATTCATTCCGAGGGTGCAGATAAAATACAGTGGTACCTTGGTTCTCAAACACTTTGGCTCTCAAACTCCGAAAACCTGGAAGCAAGTGTTCCGGTTTCCAAACGTTTTTTGGAAGCTGAACATCCATTACAGCTATTGTTTCCAAGCTGGACCTTGGTTTTGGAAGTCAAATGGACTTCTGGAACTGATTAAGTTTGGCGCTTTTGTTTTTTGCTCTTTATTTTGTGTTTTGCTTTTGAGGCTTTTTCCAACTAATTTGCTTTTGTGACTGTGTGGAACCCAGTTCAGCTACTGATTGATTGTGTGACTGCGGAAATGGATAAAAGCCGCCCCCCCCAATCCAAACAATGACAGTCATCAGCGCAGGGAAGGAAAAAAATTGACAATTTTAGTATTTATCATCTACAATACTGCCTTATTTATTTTATAGTACAATACATAGATGATCACTTCCATTTTATGGGCCAACGGTCTCGTTAGATAGTAAAATCCATGTTCAATTGCTGTTTTAGGGGTTGTTTTTAAAAGCCTGGAACAGACTTAATCCATTCTGCATCATTGCTTTCTATGGGGAATGGTGCGCCTTGGTTTTGGAACGGAATTTCCGGAATGGATTCGGTTTGAGAACCAAGGTTGCCACTGTAGAACAGAGAGAATTCTACGGGATGGAATCTTGTGTGTGTGAGAACAGTCAGGATCCAAGGATGTGTGGGCAGCTGACCTCCTAGGACCGATCCAACTTTCCCAACAAGCTGAATTTCCAATGCTGTTTCCGGAGCTATCAATTCACAACCCCCTAGGCACACCCACACACACCCCACGAAAAGCCGAGCAAATGCAAAATTTCAGCGCCTGCAAAAATAAAAATGCATAAAAAGCCTCCGAAACTCGAAACCCGCACAACTCTGAAGCTGCGGCAGGAGAGAGAAGCCTCCCGTCGTAGCGAGAGAATGTCTCCCCTTTGTGAAAAGCAAGCGCAAAGCGACTTTTGCCTGCGTGACTCTCCCCCCCCCCCGGCAACCACAACCAAGGTTGTTTTTATTGTAAAGGAAGAAAAAAGGAGAAAGCAGCTGAGAAACGATTCTGCATGCTCCCCTCCTGCTCCTCAAAGTACGCTCGCTTTGTGAGGTATTCAATAGCTTGCCCCAGCCGCCGAGGAACGAAATATAAAAAGGGGGAGGCCTTTCCCCCTCCCCTGCAATTCTTTCACTCTTTTATTTAAGGCGCTCAACTTGCAAACGCAGACTTTTGGGAGCACGGGGCGGGAGATTAAGATGAATGCAGCCCCTATTCAAGGTGCCCAAACAAACTTCCATATGTCCAACTCTGCACGGGCAAGCAAAAATCTCTTTGTTTCCCTCTTTAGTGAGGAAGGGGAAAAAAAAGGTTTTGTAAATGGATCCCGGCTCCTATTATCAATAAAAGCCAGCTTCGTTGCACCTCCCCTTTCTAGCTCCAGACACCAGACATTTTTTAGAGCCTGGAAAAGAAAGAAAAAAGCCCATGCAAAGGGCTTGCTTTTTTCAAGAACACCCCCCCCCCCCGCCACTGCAAAAAAACCCCTGAGAATTAAACAATGGATTATGCAGAGGGGCCGTTTCAAAACTTTCTTTTTGCAAGGAAAGCCCTTGCAGAGGGTTCTGGGAAAGGCTCCATGCAGCCCCCCCCCCGCCCCCGGCATGAAAATTGTACTGGGCAAAGGCAAAAATTGCAAGCCTTTGCCCTGCCCACCGCTGGCTGGCATGCGGCCCTCAGGAGGCTGACAGGAAGGAAAAGTGGCCCCCCCAGGATGCAAAGAGCTCCCACAGCCCCTGTTCTAGGTCCAAAAACACAAGACCAGAATCGACGGCATGCAGAGTTTTCCCGTCTATGCCGGGCTCCCAAATCACATCCAAATAATCTCTATTGTGCTAGGCCGTGACGACAAAAGCAGTCAGGAAAAGGAATACCTATATAACTGCCTATAAAGTACAGATTGGGGACTCAATATTTTTATTGCAACCCAGTCAAATGGCCAGGGTACAAATTCTTCTTCTTCTTTAGACCTCTGAATCCTATTTGAATTCTATTTAGACCTCTGAATTGGTCCGGGTTAGCGTTGCCATATTTCAAAAAGTGAAAATCAGTAACAAAAGTTTTTTTGGGGAAAATAAGTTCTATTTTACGGTTTTAGGACTGCTTATATTTTGAATTTTCATATTTTCTAACAACTTTAGGCGACCTCCCCCCCACAAAAAAAACCCCAACCCTCAAAGTTATTCTCTCTGATGTTTAAAATACTGATTTCTTAATTTGGGGTTCAAAAAAATACGGCCCTTCTTATACATGGAGAAATACGATAGATATGGGATGCACCCTAATCTTTTAAGTGCTTTGGGGCTCCAAAGGTCTCCATCCTAGCTAGTAGCCACCAGCTGCCTCCAAGAATTTGCCCAATCCTCCTTGCTGCCTCCTGTGGAAGCGAATTCCTAAGTTTTGAATTTTAAGTTTTGATGTGCAAAGGAAAAGCTGCTGGCGAACGTGGGCTTCCGGGCCCCCTTATCCAGCCCTCAAGGCACTTTCCCAGGCTACTCCCCTCGCCAGTCCCGCTTTCCACCCTCCTCAAATATTGTGTCCAGTTCTGGGCACCACAATTTAAAGGGGGATGTTGACAAGCTGGAAGGTGTGCAGAGGAGAGCAACCGAGATGGTCAAGGGTCTGGAAACTGAGCCTGGAGAGGAGAGTCATCTTCCGATATCCGAAAGGCTGTCATGTGGGAGATGGAGGAAGCATGTTTTCTCCCGCTCCGGAGGGTAAGACTCGAACCCATGGCTTCAAGTGATGAGAAAGGTAACATTTTCATGGGAGAAATGTTGGAGGGGATGGAATAGGACGTCCCTATTTTCATGGGAGAAATGTTGGAGGGGATGGAATAGGACGTCCCTATTTTCATAGGAGAAATGTTGGAGGGGATGGAATAGGACGTCCCTATTTTCACGGGAGAAATGTTGGAGGGGATGGAATAGGACGTCCCTATTTTCATGGGAGAAATGTTGGAGGAGATGGAATAGGACATCCCTCTTTTCATAGGAGAAATGTTGGAGGGGATGGAATAGGACGTCCCTATTTTCACGGGAGAAATGTTGGAGGGGATGGAATAGGACGTCCCTATTTTCATGGGAGAAACATTGGAGGGGATGGAATAGGATGTCTCTATTTTGACGGGAGAAACTTTGGAGGGAATGGAATAGGACGTCCCTATTTTCACAGGAGAAATGCTGGACAGTATGGCCCCCCTTTAAAATGTTTTGAGCCCCCCCACCAAGTAGACACACATTGCCACCCAAATGTGTTGCCACATCTTGTGATAGATTTTGCAGGGTGGGGGCTTACCTGTCCCCAATATTTATTGTCATACCTTCCTTCTCTTTTTTGTCTTGGTCAGAGCACACCTGGAATACTGTGTTCAGTTCTGGGCGTCACAATTTAAGATGGATGTTGACAAGCAGGGCAGAGGAGGGTGACCGAGATGGTCAAGGTTCTGGAAACCAAGCCTGATGAGGAACGGTTGAGGGAGCTGGGGATGCTTAGCCTGGGAAAGAGGAGCCTGAGAGGAGAGAGGAGAGCCATCTTCCAATATCTCAAGGGCTGCCACACGGAAGAGGGAGCAAGCTTGTTTTTTCTCCTGCTCTGGAGGGCAGGACTCGAACCCAGAGCTCCAAGTGACAAGAAAAGAGATTCCGACTTGACACCAGGAAGAAATTTCTGACAGTAAGAGACAGTGGAATGGTTCCTCCCTGGAGGCTGAGGACTCTGCTTCCTTGGAGGTTTCCGAGCAGAGGTTGGATGGCCACCCGTCATGGATGCTTTAGCCGAGATTCCTGCTTTGCAGGGGGTTGGACTTGATGACCCTTGGGGGTCCCTCCCAACTCAAATGCTTATACGTGGGCTGGAGGATAGAGAGGGGTTCGCAAGTGCTTTGCCGCGGTGCAAAAGGCACTCTGGGCTAGAAAACATGACCGACCTTGGAACAAACAACATGATTGTTGCATGAATGCCGCGGTTAGCCGGAACAAACATTGCTTCAAACTGGCAAAAGCATATCCAAGGCAGCCCCCACCACCCACCTAAAGTTTCCTGTGCAGGCAAAACATTGCATGCCCCCCCCCCATGTAAACAACAGGAAACTATGCTATTTGCTCATATTCAATTTCCTTCAGCCAAGGAAGATGCTCTTTAACAGACATCTATGCAACAGGCTGACACTCCACCCCCACCCCCCAATAAAGAACCAGCTGAAATTGCTTCTACTGCCCTGCTGGCTATAATGGTTCTTATTGGACAGGACCCACCCCCCCAATGCCCCACAGCACACCTGTAAGTCTGCACAACCACATATCTAACCTGTGACAGCTGCAGTCCCAACCACCCCACCCCCCAAAAACCTGGATGCAATAGTATTTTGAGAGACCCGCTCCCCAACAAAACAATCCACCCCAGGTTGGCTGTGGAAATGTGACACCTATGAACCATTCAGCCCCCTCCCCAAAGACCCTCACCTGCCAAGGGAGCCAATAACTGGGAGGCAATCCTCAGCGACAAGCAGCTTCCCAATTTTTAATTTCATTTCAAAGGGCTGCATTCCTCCTTTCTAATACCCAGAACTTGGCTGCAACAGGGGTTCTGTTCCTGACTCCCCCCCCCCAATAATAAACCTCGGTGCAAGAAGCACCGGGGTGGGGTGGGCCTTATTATTTCCTGCATCCATCTGTCAGTCCGTTGCTATGTTAAAGGTTCACGAACTGTCACAGTGCTCCCATGCAGCAGAGCCACGATTTTCTAGACTAACAAGATCTGTGTTTACGTTGCCAAGGGTGGGGGGGTTCGTGTGCATCAGAGACACCCCTCATCCAATGCAGGCACCCCGTAACCTCAATGCAAAAATAAATAAAATATTCCCACTCACCCCTCCCAACACCAGTGCAACGGGGTTGCAACCATCTAAAGCACACACAGGCAATAATCCACGTATTCTCCCCCCCCTCCCGCAAAAAATTCAATAGGGTGCCCATTCAATCTCAAACTCACCCCCAACCTGCCTGCTCCCCCCCCAATCTTTTGCAAAATCAAAACTAGCACTGGGTGGCAGCGACTCGCAACGGGACTGTCACTTGCGGCCTCCCCCCCCCCTACAAGCAGCAACGCCTCCCAGCTCCGATCCGTGCCAGTGCAAACCGGGGTTCCCCCGCCGCAGGACCCCCTTCTTGCATAAGCAAGCGGCAAGCAGATCACACACACACACCCCGCGCCATGCACCGAGGTGCTGCCAGGCAGTGGTGCAGCGAAAGGGCATGTCCACGGTTGTCTGTGTGATGTCTTCACAGCGCCTTTTGCGACAGCAGCGAGGAAGCAGGCAGGAAGAAAGGCCGGCTGCAGGCAGCGTACCCCCCCTCCAACCCCCCCACCCTCCTTCCTCCCGGCCCCCCCACCTCCTTCCGCCGTGGCACATTCACCTATAATAATAGACATCACTCTTGCCAGCGGAGAGCCCCGATTTCCTGGTCACTTCTTCCCTTTTCCATCCCTGCGGGAGGGCTGAGCACTCCCACCTCTTCCGATCCATAGCTTCCATGAGGCCCGGCGGGTCGGGATCGGGCTCGGCCCAGCCTCCTCCTCCTCCTCCTCTGGCCCCTGCCTGCCTGGCAGCTCCGTGCTCTCTCCCTGCCAGGGTTGCGGCTGGCGCTGGGCTTGGCTGGCTGGCTCTGCTTGCTTGCTTGCTGCAGGCGACTGAAAGGTCCGCTCGGGCTTGCAAGGCCAAGCTAGGCTCGCTGCTGCTGCTGCTGCTGCTTGCAAAGGCGCCTCCGCCGGCTGCTCAAGGGAATGGAACGTTCCCCGGGAAAAAAGCGAGCTGTCAATCACGCCCGCATCCCCCCCAAGCGCTCCTCCACCTGCTCGGAAGGGGGCGCTGCGCTGCCTTACGCGACCGACGCACGGAACGTCGCGCCGTGCGTGGGTGCGTCGCGCTTCGGCCCCCATTGGCTCACCGCGGCGGCTCCATTCATCGTCCCGCGCGCGATCCTCAAGCTGCTCTGTTCCATCCTCTCGCGTTAACTTGCCCCCCCCCCCGCCGTGGGCGAGAGCGGGGGAAAGCGCGCGCACGGGAAGCCGTTGGCGAGCTAGTTTTTTAAAAAAGTTCTAAAGCGTCCGCCTTGATTCCCGCCAATTCGCTCGAGGCGAAACGCACTTTTTCGAAGGCGGTATCCCTCCGCTCCAGGGAGGAAATATAGTCCCCAGGTGTTTTCCCTCAGGAAGGGAAAACGCGTGTCTCGCCAAAGACACGTGAACGCGGAACGAAAACACACACTCTCCCCCCCCCCAATACACACCGGGAATAAAAAGCTCGACACCCGATCACAACAAAATGCCCCGACGCGCGTGAACAAAGCCTCTTCCCATTAAGGCAAAAGTCCGACAACGTCGGAACGCAACCAACAACGCCCGAAGACGAGTTTCGCCTTTTCCCTCCCCATGAAAAGGCAGGACACGCGTGTACGACGTGGTGACACACGAAGACAAGTCCCCCCCGCCCCGTCTCTCCGCATAAAAATGCTCGACACGTATTCAACGTCGGGACACGCTCTCGACACGTGCGTCTCGCTTTTCCCCCGCATAAGACCCCCCCTCCGATTAAAAAGCCGGGCACGTGTTCCGAGGGTTCCGCCTCGCTCTGTTCCCGCGCGCAATATTCTTCCGCTCGACGCGAAAACCCAGAACGTGTGAATGCGGCCCCCGGCTCCCTGCCACTCGCACTAAAAAAACCAAAAACCCTCGCCCCATGGCAAGCCTCCTCTTCTCCCCATATCTAAATTCAATTAATGATGATGATTATGGCTCTTCTGGAATCCCCACAGCCACCCTATAGGGCTGGTCCACCCCACACCTCCCCGCCCAAACCACCACCCCGCCCCCTATGGCTCCTCCCCAGAACTCTTCCCTAGCCCCCTTGATGTTAAACACCCCCTTATGAACCGAACCCTTCACCCCACATCTCCCTATACCTCTGTCGCCCCCTAACTGCCCCCTTGGCTCAAAGGGAGCCCCTCCCTCCGCCCCCTAACCTCCCCTTTCCCTTCTCTGCCCCACAGATCCCATCGCCCGCCCCCGAACCCTTGCCAGACCCCCCTAACATTTCACCCCCACCAGCTTCCCCCACCCACCTGTTCCCTCTCCCCATAGCAGCCCCCCAGCCCTGCCCTCTTGCTTCCACCCCACAGCCCCCATCTCCTTCCCCTATAGCACCCCACCCCCCTTAGCAGCAGCCCCACCTCCAAAACAAGCCTCTGCCCCCTAGATCTGACCCCCATATCCCTTGCCCTGGATCCCTTGCAACTCCCCTCCCTCCCAGTAACACCCACCTGCCCCATATCACGCTCCCCCGACCCACCCCCTGCCCTCCAAGCTCCCTCCCGACCCACCCCGGACCCCCACTTTTGCAAGATCCCCCCCTCCCCTTGCATGCACGGTGACCCACACTGACCCCATTGTTAGCAGCGGGACCTTCGCCCCCTTTGCATGCATGCATGCAATGCGTGACCCCCCCCCCCGCTTGCAAAAGTGCCTCCCCGCGCGCCCCCCAAGATATTGCAAGCTCACCCCAAAGGAGGGCACCGGGGGCCCCCTCCTCCTCCTCCTCTCGGCCCCCCAGCTCCCCCCGGCGCCTTGGCCATCTTCCTCGCCCCCCCACCCCCGGCAGTCGAGAGGCCGCCACGTGGTCCCAAAGCACGCGACCCCCGCCCCTCTCCGCCCCACAAGCCCCGCCCCACGGCAACCAGCTAGCCAGCCGGCCAGCCCCGAGGGGGTGGGGTGGGGAGAAGAAGCAATAAGGTGGGATGGGATGGGGGGCGAGAAGCACCCCACTCTTTTTTTTTTTTAAAACCTCCTCCCCTAAGAATGGGGGCTAGGAGCTGACACCTGCACGGACCCACTGAATTCAGTGGGGCTCCTTGTTGTCACTTTAATGGAATGGGACCCCCCCCCCAAAGTGGGAGAGAAGCCCCCCACGTTTCTGTTCTGCGCCCCCCAACCAAAAATACTTCCCACCTAATACAGGTGAAACTCGGAAAATTAGAATATCGTCAAAAAGTGCATTTATTTCAGTAATGCAACTTTTTATTTTTTCTTATAATTTTGACAAATGCTTTCTTTTGGAAATTCCACAGTAATAAAACAAATAGTTACCATAATACAAAAACAAACATCGCTATTACATTTCATTCATCCCATTCCATTTACAATTGACCCGCCTAATGACAAATAATTACAATTACAACAAATAAAATCTTGACATACCTGCTTTGCATGTCATGCATCTATATATTGCTTTCACCTTTTAAGTTGCATTACTGAAATAAATGCACTTTTTGACAATATTCTAATTTCCCGAGTTTCACCTGTATGCAACATTTCTCTCTCTCTTTTTAGGGCAGGAAGGAGTTCAACACGTGATCCATCAGTTCAACAGGTGAGGTTTCCTCTCCAAGGGCAAACCATCCCAGTGCTAAGAGGTGGGGGGGTGGCTTAACCTGGTGAATTTCCCATCCTAGCTGCACAGAGTAGACCCACTGAATTTGAGGGCCAATCATTTAAGTGGGGCTCCTTAAGAGTGTGATTTAATTGAACGGAAACCCCCAGGTGTGAAAGAGAAGCCCAAAGTTTCTATACTGCACCCCCCTTTTTAAAAAAAAGCATTTTCACCTAATATACAATACCCCCCTTTTTTTAGGGCTCCTGTGCAATCAAAGCAGGAAGAAATTCAACAGGTGAGGTTTTCTCTCCAAGCGCATACCATTGCGGTGCTAAGAGGGGGGACCCGCTTAACCTAGTGAATTTCTGTCTTTCCTATACGAGGTGCAAATTCTCCTTCCGCTTAACCTTGACCAGCTCAATATTGGTTAGGGTTGCCATACATCCATGATTTTTCCTGATTCTGCCGTCGGAAACTGTTTTTGGCAATTCTCCTTTTTTAAAAAAAGCTTCTTAAAATAAAAATAAAATTTTGGCTGTTGAGCCAATTTTTTTTTATTTTAAAAAAGCCTGTGTGTCTGGATTTTCACGTTTTGAAATATGAAAAAACCCCTAAATATTGGCAAAACCCACAGTTTCCATTAGGTGTTTAATTTAATTAATTTAATACTTGTTGTTATTCTTATTATTACCTCTAAATGTTGCAATAGAAGCACAAATGCAACTCAGAATATGAAAGAATGTGAAAGGCTTTCTGGGACTCTTTTACAGTGCTACTCAAAAGTAAGCCCTTTGGAGTTGCATCCCAGGTTTGCTTACTTCAGAGAATCGTAGAATCCTAGAATGGCAGAGTTGGAAGGGGACCCCCTAGGTCATCTAGTCCAACCCCACTGAAAATGCAAGAATCTCAGCTGAAGGCGAGATGCTCATCCCTGGAGGAAAAAGTGGAATGGAACTTACTTCCAAGTAGACATGCTTATTCGGAGCGCTCTGGCAATTCGTAAATTGTACGCATCGCAATTTAGGAATGACTTGGCCTTGACATGATGGAATAACACTATAAATTATGTATAGAAATGCTCCAAAACAGGAAAATTGTCTTTTTTAAAAACAATTTTTTTTAAAAAAAATAGCTTTCGTGATAGGACAGTGGTATACTTCCACATCTCGCCTGGCGACCCCCGAATTTGCAAAAGCGTCGCCCTCAACTCGGCAGAGGAAGACGTAATAAACTCCTAAGCTGCGTTCCAACCCAACATTTAACGGACAAAAGAATCCTGGGAACTGTAGTTTCAGCCTCACTGAGCTACAATTCCCAGCAAACTCCACAAGTTCCCAGGATTTTTTGGGGGGGTGTGTGTGTGGGAAACCATGTGCCTGGGTCCCAAATGAGGGGGGGCATGTCGTACCCTCCATCTCTAGGAATAAAATAGACCCCCCTCCTCTAGGGCATAAAATAGACCCCCTTCCCTTCGTTCAAGCAATGTTGACTTTTAAAATTCACAAATAAGCTCTTTGAAAAGGTTATGCGTCCTTTTACAAGTCCGATGTACATCTATGTATCGAAATTGGCGCCTTCTGAATGCAAAGCAAGCTCTGAGCTACAACTCCCAGGTGCTCCGACACTGAGCTACGATTCCCAGAGGTGATCTCTCAACTCTTATAGCCAGGTTTTTAAAAGGCAAAAAAGCCATGAAATCGCCAAGCTCTTGCCTTGAATTTCATGTGGGGGAAGCCTTTAGTCCACCAGGTGCTGCCGAACTACAACTCCCAAGGGCCGTGCCAGGCAGGAGGGCTAATTGCCGGGGTGCCGTTTGGCAGCACCCAGCGGCCTCCCCGCGACGTGACTCGAGGCTTCCTAATTTTTTGCAGGTCACACTCCTCCTCCTGCAATACGTCGCTACTGGCCTACCTTGCAGGCTTGTTGTAAGCCAACTGGATTTCAGAGCAAGGTTGGGATATCTTTTTCTTTTCTGTTGTGGGTCACGTTCCCCGGGACTGGGGGAGAACTCTAAAGGGGTCACAGGCCAGCCGTGGGGAGAGGGGCACCTCTCTCCCCCTCCATCTCTCCACCCCACCCCACCCCTGTCCAGCAGGCTGCTGAAAGATAGACAAATCCTAGCATATGTAAAAATATATATATATTAAAATGGGGTGCAACCGTGGTTGGGGCTTCTCAGCCCCGCAAAAGATTTTTTGCACACACTCCTCCGTGTGTGCAAGGCAAAAGTGCATCCTGGGTAAAACACCTAAGGGGCCGATGATGCAGAGCTGCTTTGGGTCGTGGGCCTGAGAGCCTCCCTATAACCCTCACCCCCATTTTAGGCGCCACGCTCTCCTAAATCTGCCTCTGGGTGGGAAAATGTCTCTCCAAACATTGCTGGCTTAGAACTTCCTGACTACGGGCCATTCTGGGTGCAGGGGCTGATGGGAGTTGGAGTCCTTCAGTGCTGCGAGGGTCCCAGAGATTTCTCCCCCATTCTGGATTAATGGAACAAAATAAAAAAAATTCCTTCCAGTAACACCTTAGAGACCAACTAAGTTTGCCATTGGCGTGAGCTTTCGTGTGCATGCACACTTCTTCAGATAAGTCTGCATGCACACAAAAGCTCATGCCAATGACAAACTTAGCTGGCCTCTAAGGTGCTACTGGAAGGAATTTTTTTTATTTTGTTTTGACTACAGCAGACCAACACAGCTACCTACCTGTATCTGGATTAACGGCTTCTTCTTAAAAATGGGATTCAAAGCAAGAAAAGATGGCCACCTGCTATCCTCCTGCGGGACAGATCGAATGCCGCACTAGGATTCTCTGGGCTCGCCAGGGTTCAAATTCAACCCAAACCCAAAAAATTCTGGGTTCGAAATCTGCCATGTGCATTTCGCACCCAGCTCTCGGTCCCCTTGTGACGGAGCTGGCCTGCCTGGTGGATCCTTGGATCCAGGCTGTTTCCACACACACTCACAACACACCCTATAGGATTCTACCCGTGGTATTTTATCGGGACGAATTTCAGGAAGCAGAAAGTTGGGTGGGAAATAAGGCTTTAGAGCAGGGGCCAGCAAACTTTTTCAGCAGGGGGCCGGTCTACTGTCCCTCAGACCTTGGGGGGGGGGGGGCTGGACTATATTTTGAAGGGGAAAAAATGAAGGAATTCCTATGCCCCACAAATAACCCAGAGATGCATTTTAAATAAAAGGACACATTCTACTCATGTTAAAAACACGCTGATTCCTGGACTGTACGCGGGCCGGATTGAGAAAGCAATTGGGCCGGATCCAGCCCCTGGGCCTTAGTTTGCCTACCCATGCTTTAGAGCAGTCGTCTTGCCTCAAAATGGCAACTAGGCCTTCCGTTTTGGTGACCGCAACCCTGGTTTAGAGAGTCATTTGGCGCCTGGCTTATATATGAGTGAATCCAGAATTTAAGGCAGCATCATAGACAGACATGGCTTACCGCAAAAAGAATCCTTGGAACTGCAGCCTGTGCATTGTTAGAAGACCTTTATCCACCCCCCTCCCAAGAACTACGATTTCTGGAATATAACTGCAGCTCTGCGAGGGGAACGGGAGTCTCCTAACAGCCCTCTGCAAACTACAGTTCCCAGGAGTTTTGGGGGGCAAAAGCCTCAATGATTCAGCTTCAAATGTAAAGGGGAGATGGGAGCTAAATTGCTGAAATTCTGACGGGAGGAAGAAGGCTGTCTCTCCCTCCTGTGCATCCCAGTCGGCAATGTAAAACACGCAACCGCAAAGTGGTGTTTCCAACCACAGGCCTGTGTGCAAAAAAAGGCTCCAACATCCGCCAACGTGTGAGATTTTGCGCCGTGATTTGTGCGACATTGACTCTGCAGGGGGAGCGCGTCTCCGCAGGGAAGCAAAACGTCTATAAGACCAGCACGTCCCCGTGCGCTAAAAGAGGCTTTATTCATTTTGAAATTATCGGCGCAGCATCTGCCCGTTCGACGAGAGGAAAAGGAAGGTTCCGGGCAGTTTCAGGGGTTCACAGTTCGAAGTGCCAGCAGGCAAAGGGGAAAGGAAGTCTCTCCGAGACCCAACAGGTTGCGCTGCAAAGGGAGGGAAAAGGAGAACAATTAAAAAGGATGCCACAAAAAGCTTTGGTGCTTTGCAGGAATCGCTCAGACAATGAGGATAGCTGAAGCAGATTCCCGCAGCCAGTGTTCGAAATTAGCATTTTGCACCTGGCTATCGGGCGCCTGACACGTCAGCCATCTGGGGATCCTTGGCTCTGGGCTGTTGTCACACACTAAGACCCCACCCTGTAGGATTCCATCCGTTATATTTCATCTGCACCATCGGAATGAGTTTCTGGAACCAGAATGCTTTTTCCGTGCAGCCTGCTCAGGAGCAGAGAACAGCGTTATAGCGCATTGTTGTCGCTTGTCTCCGCTTCCCCCCCTGCTCACCGTTGGGAAGAACATCCCTACGTTATGAATGATCCGTGTTGGCATTCAGAAAAAGGTCGGAAGAGGCCAATAGATATGCGGACTGTCCCTGGATCGGGGGACTTTCCTTCTTCCAAGTTCTCCAAGCTCTTAACCCAACTCAAGGTTATTCTCTGAACTAGCCTGATATTTAACTGAGAATCAATCACAGCCAGACCATCATTTGAAAAACAAGACTGTAGAGCCATCTTGCCCCTAAATAGCAACTAGGCGTTCTGTTTTGGCAGCTGCAACCTTGGTCTAAGGAGCCGTTTGGCACCTAGCATATATCTGAATTTTTAACACTTTCCACAGTGTGTCGCACTTAGAATCAGTTTCATTACCAAAATTTGCAGAGTTTCAGCTTTTTGCAACGAGTTGCATTTTCAGTCAAATTTGGGGAAACGGCTCGAAGCACCCATTGCGCAGAGCTATTTCACAGAATCGTAGGGTTGGAAGGGACCCCGAGGAACATCCACCCCAGGGGTCAGCAAACTTTTCCAGCAGGGGGCCAGTCCAATGTCCCTCAGACCTTGTGGGGGGCCGGACTATATTTTGAAATATATATATATGAACGAGTTCCTATGCCCCACAAAGAACCCAGAGGTGCATTTGAAATCAAAGGACACATTCTACTCATGTAAAAACACGCTGATTCCCGGACTGTCCGTGGGCGGGATTTAGAAGGTGACTGGGCCGGATCCAGCCCCTGGGCCTTAAGTTTGCCTACCCATGATCTACCCCAACCCCCTGACAAATGCAGGATGATGCATCTGTCCCATACGGGGATCAAACCTGCAACCTTGGCATTATCAGCACCCACGCTCCAACCGACGGAGCTATCCGTTTTCCCCTTCCCGCCAACGTGATCATTTGTTTCTCAAGAGAAGCACAAGACACAGACTCCCCTCGCTCTCTGCCTCGCAGCTTGCAAAGGGCCTCGCTTGGGCTCCGTGCCTACACAGAAGGGGAGTCGTTCCCGGCAGTGCACAACCCCGCTGACCTTTAAATCCCTAAAAAGCCTTGGCTCAGTATACCTGAAGGAGCGTCTCCACCCCGGACACCGGGGTCCATCTCCCGAGGGCATTCTGGCGGTTCCCTCCCTGCGAGAAGCGAGGTTACAGGGAAGCAGGCAGAGGACCTTCTCAGTTGTGGTGCCCTCCCTCCCATCAGATGTCAAGGAAATAAACAACTATCTGACTTTTAGAAGACGTCTGAAGGCAGCCCTGTTTAGGGAAGTTTTTAATGTTTGATGTTTTATCATGTTTTTAATATTCTGTTGGGAGCAGCCCAGAGTGGCTGGGGAGACACAGCCAGATGGGCAGGGTATAAATAATAAATTATATTATTATTATTATTATTATTATTATTATTATTATTATTATTATTTGTGGTTCAGGTGGGGGATGGAATCATTGCCTTGGAAAGTCGTGGTTTACCCCAGAACCGATGCCAAAGAACGAGAGCCGCCTCCCGAAGGGAGCAGCCGCAAAAGGCCCACATTTATTACCCAAAGAGGACCCACCTCCTTGCAGGGAAGGGCTTGCCGCTCAGTCATCTTTCTTAAACTTGCCGTTGATCCAAGGTACGTAGTCGAGGAACAGCCTCCAGTCCGTGGCCCATACCAGCCCCACAGCTCCCACGGTGCCCCACATGGTCATCGTAGGCACCCTGCGGGAAGGAGAGAGAACAGAAGCGGTGCTAGCATACCTCTGGGCATGTTCGCATTGAGCTTTCAGAACCATAGGAAGGGACCCCCAAGGGTCATCCAGTCCAACCCCCTCCAGCAATCTCAGCCAAAGCATACCTGACATAGATGGCCACCCAACCTCTGCTTAAAAAGCCTCCAAGGAAGGAGAGTAGTAGTAGTAGTAGTAGTAGTAGTAATTTATTTATACCCTACCCATCTGGCTGGGTTTCCCCAGCCACTCTGGGCGGCTTCCAACAAAAGATTAAAAATACACTAAAAGATCAGATATTATAAATATTCCTATACAGGGCTGCCTTCAGCGGTCTTCTAAAGGTTGCAAAGTTATTTATCTCCTTGACATCTGATGGGAGGGCTTTCCACAAGGTGGGCGCCACCACCAAGAAGGCCCTCTGCCTGGTTTCCTGTAACCTCCCTTCTCGCAGGGAGGGAACCACCAGAAGGCCCTCGGGAGGTGGACCCCGGTGTCCGGGGTGGAAACTCTCCTTCAGGGATACTGCGTTGCCACCTTCCATCCCACGGCCGGACGGCTCTGACTGTCAGGTAGCTCTTCCCGGCATTTGAGTCGGAATTTCCTTCCTCGTCACAGAGAAGTCACGGGTTCGAGTCCCACCTTCCTTGCTACCCTCTTCCATTCCGTGAGATATTTGAAGATGGCTCCCCCCCCCACATCCTGCTTTGGGGAGAAGGAAGGGGACCTCTAAGGAACTGTCTTCCAAAGCCACCCACCATCTGCTGGCCACGATTGCTTCCTGTGGCTGTGAGTTCCGCAGGTTAACTGTGCTATAAGAGTTTTAAGCTCTTAGATATGTAATAAATGTTCATAAATGTACCAAGCAAACACGTACATAAATATATAAAACACATGTCTGAAACCCCACAGAAAAAGTCCTGAAACCAATGTGTCCCTCCCAAATTGACCTCAAATATTTCTCTGCAAGGTCGAAGGGAAATGGAAAAGGCCTCCCCATTGTCTTTTCGTTCACAAACCCCTGTCTTAAGGGTATGTCTGTGTATGAATAGGGTGTGAGCCTGTGACCTGGCTCAGGAAGTAAGTACTTATCATTACAAAAACACTGGCCAGGCTCCCCAGGTAATGCAATCAAGTGACCATTAACAGGTAACCTGCCAGACAGGAGATAAACAACATTCAAATTTCTGTTGTAAACCGCAGTTTCTGTGATGCATGTATGATGTATGGAGAGGTGGTCTTGAGCTCCAGGGCAGGGAATTTCAAAATGTCTATATAAGGGCAGGTACACCTTTGTTGTGGGTCCTCCTCCTTTCTCCTGCGTGTGAGGGGAGCACCCTGTTGCAACAGTTCAATAAAGATCAGGCTTACTAGTTGCTTTGCTTCTCAATATTCTCTGCTTGGCCTCTGTTATTTCTCCTACCAATGGAGAACCTACAAAGGACTCTATAAAGGCTCTTGTGTACCCCATATGGGAATAAGGGCACAAGCGTTTTTGATCCTTGCATTAATCCTAGAGTTGGAAGAGACCACAAGGGCCATCCAGTCCAACCCCCTGCTGAGCAGGAAACACCATCAAAGCATTCTTGACATATGCCTGTCAAGCCTCTGCTTAAAGACCTCCAAAGAAGGAGACTCCACCACACTTCTTGGCAGCAAATTCCACTGCCAAACAGCTCTTACTGTCAGGAAGTTCTTCCTAATGTTTAGGTGGAATCTTCTTTCTTGAAGTTTGAATCCATTGCTCCGTGTCCGCTTCTCTGGAGCAGCAGAAAACAACCTTTCTCCCTCCTCCATATGACATCCTTTTATATATTTGAACATGGCTATCATATCACCCCTTAACCTTCTCTTCTTCAGGCTAAACAGGCATTGCAGGGGGCTGGACTTGGGAGGTCAATTTGGGAGGAGCAAAACGGTTTCAGGACATTTTCTGTACTATTTTCAGTCATTGGTTTATATATTTATGTACGTGTTTGCCTTGTACGTTTATGAACATTTATGACATATCTAAAGACATCCCTAAGACCTTAACATTCTTCTAACAATCTGGCCCTGGATTTCCCAGCAAGCCAGCCCACGTGTCTTCTACTTCCTCCAATTTAAGAGGGGTTTAATTTTGGGGGGTGGGGTGGCTGAACCCCCCACCCTTTGGAGCAGGGCGGGGCGGGGCCACAGGGAGCCCCCGCCCCTTCCCCCACCCCCACTCCCGAGCACTCACTCACCAGTTGCGCAGGAGCTGCCCGTAACGGGGGCCCATGAGCTTGCTCAGCATCCTTGCGGCTTTCCGCCTGGAAGGTCACCTCTCCCTCGCGCGTGCGCAAACGGCGCCTTCCCCCTCCGACGTGCGCTCACTTCCTTCCTTCGTGCGTGCGTGCCTTCCGCCCCGCTCTCACGTGCGCGCGTGCGCAGAGCCGCGACGCCCGCCTGGGCAGCTCCTCGTACCTATAGACCTCCAGCAAGCGTCGCAAACGCGCCGCAGGATTGCGAGATCGCTTTCCGCGCGCGCTTCGGGATAACGCCCCATCCTTCCTCCCTGGGAACGTTGTCCATAGACCTGAATCCAGCGCCATCTAGCGGCCATAGCTGCGTAAAGCCAGGCACGTTGAGCTGGACGACAGCCCTGCAGTGTAGTACATTAATAATAATAATAATATCAGATATTTCCTGCTTGGCAGGGGGTTGGACTGGATGACCCTTGTGGTCTCGTCCAACTCTATGATTCTAAGATGAAGGATTAAAAAAAGGATTATAAGATGAAAGCTTTCGTGAAAGCTCATACCTAGAAAGCTTATACTTAGTTGGTCTTTAAGGTGCTACTGGAATTATTTTAAAAAGAATTCGGGAAAGATTCTTTTAAAGATTGGCTTAAGACAAAAAGTATTGATTCTCTTAAGGGAGTTCTTTTTGGATCATCTTTTAATAATTTTTTTTTAAAAAAATCTTTCATCTTGTTATTTATAATGACTACGGCAGACCAAAAAGGCTACCTACCTGAATCAATCAATGATAAAGTTCGTGATGCTCTATCATAGATGATGGTGATTATTATTATGATAGAACATGGTTCCATGATCACTGCAGATGGTGACAGCAGTCACGAAATTAAAAGACGCCTGTTTCTTGGGAGAAAAGCAATGACAAACCTAGACAGCATCTTAAAAAGCAGAGACATCACCTTGCCTACAAAGGTCCGTCTAGTTAAAGCTATGGTTTTCCCAGTAGTGATGTATGGAAGTGAGAGCTGGACCATAAAGAAGGCTGATCGCCAAAGAATTGATGCTTTTGAATTATGGTGCTGGAGGAGACTCTTGAGAGTCCCATGGACTGCAAGAAGATCAAACCTATCCATTCTGAAGGAAATCAGCCCTGAGTGCTCCCTGGAAGGACAGATCGTGAAGCTGAGGCTCCAATACTTTGGCCACCTCATGAGAAGAGAAGACTCCCTCTCCATTCTGAAGGAAATCCCATTTTATTGAATGGGAGAGAGATCACACGTAAATATATATACTGTATACTGTATCTACCGGTATAATTTTTTTAAAAAAAGAATCAACCTCGCAAGACGACTGTGGTTGCGCGGCTCTATTTTGAAAAAAGATCTATGGTCAAACATGGCCCGCTTTGCTTTAACGCGCCTGCGCGGCGCTAGCTTTCTGCCTCATTCCATTGCCCTCCTCGTCGAAGGACCCCTGGCAAGTTGTTTTGTTTTCAAGGAGAGCGGGGAGTGCGCTGCCTACTGCAGTGCCTGATTAATATCAATAATGTTCAGAGGGACTGTGGCCACAACCTCAAACTTCTTAAAGCACTATTAAGGGCAGCAAGACTTAACAAAATGCCTGCAAAAAGCAATGCACCAGACATGATTTCCAAATACGCTTTTGAGTTTTCAAAACAATGAGATCAGCCAGGATCCCACCAGCCATTTCAAAAACTCCACATTTCTAAATCGCACTAAATAAACTTTCCTTCAGTAGCACCTTAAAGACCAACTAAGTTTTTATTTTGGTATGAGCTTTCGTGTGCATGCACACTTCTTCAGATACCGCTTCTTCAGATAAATAAACTTGTTAACCAGTTGTGCTTAGCCTTGTGCAGCTGGGCCACTGTTTAATTTAATTTAAATATATATTGGTGCTAGCTACCCTCCTCACAGCTGCACATTGCACCAAACACCTAGACAAGGACTTTATTTAAAAGCACTTTTAATTAAAATAAAATATGCATTTTAAAGCGCATTTAGCCTTTGCAACTGACCTCTAAGCGGCATGTTTCTTTCTTTCCGGTTGGTGCTTCAGTTTAATAATAATAATAATATTTTATTTATACCCCGCCCAACAAAATATTAAAATACTATGGTCTGTTAAACATTAAAAGCTTCCCTAAACAGGGCTGCCTTCAGATGCCTTCTAAAAGTCTGGCAGATGTTTTTCTCTTTGACATCTGGTGGGAGGGTGTTCCACAGGGCGGGCGCCACCACCGAGAAGTTTAAAAAGTGTTATGCAAATATTAGTAAAGGCAGCATCCCATTCTTCCTAGCAAGGGCAGCTTCCTAAACCCCACCCCAGCCATTGTTGCATATCAATAATAATTTATTCCGCAACTTGCCTGCGTTTGACAGATTTCAAGGCCCTTCCTTTTAGCTAGAGGCAGAAGAACCTGCGGCTCTCAAAATGTTGCTCCCAGCTCCCATCACCCCTGACCATGGAGCTGGCTGGCTAATGGAAGCTGGGAATTATAGAATCATTGGAAAGGTAACCCCAGGGGTCATCCAGTCCAACCCCCTGCGATGCAGGAATTCCAGCTAAAGCATCCACGACAAATGGCCATCCAACCTCTGCTTCAAAACCTCCAAGGGAGGAGAGTCCGCCACCTTCCATCGCGGTGTCAAACAGCTCTTGCCAACAGAAAGTTCTTCCTTATGTTTAGTCGGAATCTCCTTCCTTGTCACTTGAAGCCACAGGTTCGAGTCCTGCCCTCCGGAGAAGGAGAAAGCAAGCTTGCTCCATCTTCCGTGTGGCAGCCCTTGAGAGATTTGAAGATGGCTCTCCTATCTCTCCTCAGTCTCCTCTTTTCCGGGCTAAACATCTCCAGGTCCTTCAACCGTTCCTCATCGGGCTTGGTTTCCAGACCCTTTTTACAGGGCTGCACCCATCTTAAGTTCCACCCGTTGGAATCAACAAGACGGAGGCAAAGCAATCTCTTTTCATTTCAGCCGGTCGGAGTATGGCAAGCAACGGTGACAACCAAACGTGCCAACTGCACGTGGCCCCGGGCACCCAATAAATTCCGCATGAAGGAGCCAGGCACCCACAAATTTCGGTGCGGCGCCAGCGCTATGCCCAATGCATAGTGCCCCCGGGGCGCAGGGCCATGCTGGCACTCCTGGTGGAAAGAGTTTATCCCAGAGCAAGTTGCCGGTTTCAAATGGGATGTTAGCAGCCAGGAACCCTTGGGTCAATCTCAATATTGTCTATACTGACCGGCAGCAGCTCTCCAAGCTTTCAGGAAAGGAGTTGCCTATGAGTTGATCCCGGGACCTTCTGTATTTAATAGGCCTTGCTCCCAGGTAAATGGGTGTTAGGGCTGCAGCCCCCCAAAGTCTTTTAAAATAGAGATTCCTTCACGGACAAAAGGAAATCCTTCTTCTTGGGCTGCCAAGGAATGTCCTGGACTAAAGCGGTGAAAATAGCGTCTGGGGGCAATTTCAGAAAATCGGCAAAACAAGCCTTTTCTTTTTCATTTTTAAAGAAACTCAAAGCTGTTGAGTTTCCTAAACTCCAACAAAAGTTACTGCAAACAACTTCAAAATCCAAGACATTTTGCCGATTTAACAGGCTGCTTTCGCCGGTTAAATCCCAGACGCATGGCAACCCTAGATAAAAACTCCCTAAAACAGTGCAACCTCACGCCATTATCTACTCAGGAGTAATTCCTATTGAGTTCAATAAGTGGAATCTAGGATGGCAGGCTTTTATTCCTACCTAAAAAAATTAAAGCAAGAACTCGACGTTCCCATCAAGGTCAGGAATGAAGGGTGTGTGAGAGAGAGAGAACCAGGGAAAAAAAACGATTTTAGTACAAGGTAGAACCTTTATTACAACTTTTTCATTGATAGGTATACAACATCTGAGAGACAGATACGGGGAGAGGGACAAAAAAGGTAATATTGTTATAAAATGTCAAATTTATTGCTACATTACTGTTATATACAGGACAGTTCTCAAAATTCTACTTTTAAAAAAGTTAAGGATTATTTAAAAATTCCAAATAATCCAGCCAGCTGTTTTTTTTTCTTGACACTTGTATAAAATTATTATTATTATTTTTTTAAAAAATGAACACAATCCATATCTTGAGGCACTCGGAAACACAATTTTAACCCCCGTGCTCCCCCACCCCCACCCGCCCGATCCCAGAAATTTGTGATTCAGTCCAAAAATGTGGGTCCCCTCCCCTCCATTCTGTGGTGCCCTCCCCACCCACCAAATACTCTTTTCTTTCCATTTTCCTCCTCCTTCTACTTCTTCTTCTTAAACTGGGGTTAGGCCTATATATATATTTATACCATATATATATCTTTCAAAACTATAATGTGTATCTGATTTAATAACAAGGATTCTCAGCCACTTACGTACAGCTGGATTTTACAATGTAGGCAGCAAAAGGAGAAAAGAAAAGAAAAAAAAAACCTCCCCATAGCCCCCTCCCCAAATCCAAATACCAGCTAGGCATGACTTAACCCCCACCTTGTCCACTGAAAGCAAAAGAGAGAGGGGTTCGTCGAGTCCTTTCATTTCCCATGAAGACTTAAGTCATAGCTAACTGTACCTGGATCGGGGCCACTCACCCCTCCCACCCCCCATGAAAAAGCAAGGATCCATTTTTATCTTTTTTTAATATATATATATATATATAAAACCCCAATAACAACAAAGAGAGAGCCCCGAAAACAATCTAATAGAGGCTGAAAAGGATAAACAGCCTCCCCCACCCCACCTAAAAAAATATAGCTTAACGGGAATCAAGGTACAATTTGTTCTCTGCAGAGCGTGAAACCACTTTTTTTAAACAAAAAGTTAACATTTTCCCATGGTGCTGTTTCTCCTAAGACACTCCCACCCACAACAAAAAAAGGGGGTTTTTTTCCCCCTCCTGTTTTTTGTTTTGCTGGTTGTCCCTTTCTTACATTTCCTAACCCCGCAACAAAAATAAATATCCCAAGATCATTTGGGACATATCTATATTACAAACTTTAAGAAAGAAAGAAAGAAAGAAAGAAAGAAAGAAAGAAAGAAAGAAAGAAAGAAAGAAAGAAAGAAAGAAAGAAAGACAGTTTCAAACCCGTTTTTAAGCTATCATAGCGACCTAAATGCAGAGGGCGTCTGGGGGTTGCATGGAGTGGGGAGGGGGGCGCGACGCAGGGGGGGAGGTACTCCGAGCGCCCTCACAAAAATGGCAGGATTCCTTTAGATAGTTAAAACCGGTCTGAAACTGGTTTAAGAGTTTGTAGTGTAGACACGCCCCTACCGAAAAGGCGAGCTCCCCCCACCCTTTCCCTGAACGGAACGAAAACACAATAAAAACAGAACCAAAATTGTTAAAATAAAATACAACTTTGAAAGGAAGGAGGAGGAGAACTTATTTTGAGACAGTGGACTGGAAAGTGTTTTTTTCCCCTGGGGTGGGGTGTATGAACTGGCACTGGACAAGGAATTTGTTGCGACTCTCCTTTAAAGAGAGATTTAGTCAGGGTGGGGTGGGAACGAGGAGATGCAAAATGTTATCCTGTCTACTCCGCATCCTCGGCCGACCCCAGAGAACACCCCCGTCCCCCCAAAAAACTTCCAGTTTGGCGCAGAATTGCCAACAGCGGGAACAGGGCCAGAAATCAGATCTGCAAGGGGAGATGAATCAAGCCAGGCGACGGGTGGAAAAGTGGGGACCGTGGGCCGAGCCGCGGGTGGCACGGGGGATACCCACGCTGCAAAAAGGGGCCCCTGTTCCCACCCTAGCAAGCGCCCCCTCCCCCCCCCGGGATGCCACGCTCAGCTTCTCTGCTGTCGGAGTTGTGTGTGTGTGTGTTTCGAGCAGAATTTGCCCAAAGTCAACTTTCCGGGATATTCGAAACCTCCGATTCCAAGGTTGCAGCGACCCATGCGAGAGTTTCCAAAGACCTGTTGCCCCCCCAACCCCCAGAGGGCAAACTTGGGAGGACGACGCCGGGACGAGATACCAGGACAAGTCGACGCGCCCTCCCGAAATCCGAGACCGCGGCGGCGATCTCCTCTTGCCAGAAACAGCGGCCCAGGCACGGCCTTCTCTGGAGGGGCGCAAAGTTGCTTTCTGTCCGCAAGCTGGCGGGGGGTCAGAAGTATCCGGCGAGGGGGCCGCCCCACCGGCCGGCAGCAGTTCCTCCCGAGCTTGCGAAATGCAAGGCGGGTCCGTCTTCGGTAGGAAGTCCTCCGTGTGGCCTCTCCGGCTTAGAACCCCTTCCGTCACGCGCACCCCACCCCAAAATCTCGCCATCTCGTCTTTTCCTCGATGCGGCTCATTTGTTCTTCGTTCTGCCTCCAGCAGTTCTTTTAATATATATATTTAAATCGCTCCCAACCTCCCTCCTTTTGTTTGTTCCACGCCGGTTTTGCTCAGGTGCTTGTTTAAAAAAATGAAGAAGATTAAGTGGGAACGTGAGCTGGTCCTTCCATCTCCATCCTGCCTTTCAAAGTCCTCCGATTCCCGTCGTCTTGAGATCCACGTCTTCCGCGAAGAGGACTTAACGTTGCCTGTAGTGTCCTTGCGTTCCATTAAAGGGGGACCACAGATGACTTTTTTTTTGTGGGGTTTAAGATGGAAGCAAAGGGCACAATGTAAGACTTTTTGAGAACCCTGCGGGATGGAGGAAACTTTTCCGGATCGCTTTGCCATCTCTCCCCCTGTCCCCTTTCAACATTCGACAGAGATTATATGAGTACATCCTTCGCTGTGGAAGTTCCTAGCCAAATGAGCCCGCCTATTTCAATTCACGTTTGTGACATTTTCGTAGCGGAAAAACAACAACACTCTCACGGTCCGTGTGTCCCCCCCCCATTCCGTCCTCGAATTTAGTTTCCTTTTTGTGTGTTTTGTTTTCAAACATCCAGTCCTCTTAATACAAACTTTTAATATTTCTGGTTGATCTTAATTTTTTAAAAAATAATATGCAACATTAACTATAGAAACAGCAGCAGAGAAAAGAGATAGAGGTGGGGGGGGGAGAAAGCAGGTCGATGGGGGGGGGAAAACAAATCTCTTCGTTCTTTTTTTTTTTTACACGTCTTTTTTCGTTGCTTACAAAACATATACGCAAAAGAAGCTAAAAAAACAACAACCCAAAACGAAACAACCCCCCCCTCCACAAAAGGCATTACTATGTTTGTTCTACGTTAAAAAAAATTATTGTAACTAATGTTCTTTTTTAAAAAAAGAAAAAAGAAAGAAGAAAGAAAAGAAAAACAAAATGCGTAGGCACAATTTCTTTTTTCTTTTTGCTGGCCTTATGTGAACACAAGCCATTTGTAATGTTACACATCCCCGCAAACAACCCCCCCCAAACTCGGTAACTGAAGGATATGCACTGAAAGTTCAAGAATATAGACTTAAGGCAATCTTTGCTGTTGATTTTTTTTGTTTTGTTTCGATAAAACTTGTTGCTTTTCCTTTCCTTTAGAGAGAGAGAGAGAGAGAAAGAAAGAGAGAGAGAGAAAAGTTCCTTCTAGCACGCTGAACTTTTCTCCGCCTGTTCCCCCCCCCTCCCCAAAAAAGGACCGCACATCGGTATTTAAAACAGGACTACAGTTTCTGGTGCGGACACGCGGCGGTTGTCGGGGAATGGAGGAGGGGGGATATGTGAGAGATCGAGCCTTCCCTTCTTCCTACAGATGTCTGCTTGCAGGGCGAATAAAAGAATTCATCTGCGGAGGGAGAGAGAGGGGGGGGGGAAAGGGTGAGAGAGAAACAGCGCAAAAGCCCGGAGGTTCGTTGCGCAAAAACACAAATCTCAAAAGCGCCGCCCGCATACTCCACCATCCAAGGCTGCATCCGACTCAGCTCTGAATCGCTTAGCCCAGTGTTTCCCAACCAGTGTGCCTCCAGATGTTTTGGGACTACAACTCCCATCATTCCTGACCACTGGTCTTGCTAGCTAGGGATGATGGGAGTGGTAGTCCCAAAACATCTGGAGGCACACTGGTTGGGAAACACTGGCTTAGCCCAGGGGTCAGTAAACCTTTTCAGCAGGGGGCTGGTCCACTGTCCCTCCGACCTTGTGGGAGGCCGGAGTATATTTTTGAAAAAATAATAATGAACAAATTCTTATGCCCCGCAAATAACCCAGAGATGCATTTTAAATAAAAGCACACATTCTACTCATGTAAAAACACGCTGATTCCCAGACCGTCCGCGGGCCAGATTGAGAAGGCGATTGGGCCGGATCTGTCCCCCGCGCCTTAAGTTTGCCTACCCATGGCTTAGCCCTATCCTTGCTCTGCTGGCGGGGCATTTTGTGCCAGGAGGATGCTACTGCGCCAGGGAAGGCAGTGGAAGACAGGAGTGCCTGGCGTGCTATGGTCCATGGGGTCACGAAGAGTCGGACACGACTAAACAACAAGAACCTAGTTCGGCTACTGATGGATTGATTGTGTGACTGCAGTACATTGTATACTGCTTTTGTTTTATGGATCAATGGTCTCGTCAGATAGTAAAAATTAGTGTTAAATTGCTGTTTTAGGGGTTGTTCTTAAAAGTCCGGAACGGATAAATCCATTTTGCATTACTTTCTATGGGAAAGCGAACCCTGGTTCTGGAACGCTTTGGTTTGGAACGGAATTTCCGGAACGGATTAAGTTTGAGAACCAAGGGACCACAGGTAAGGACCATAGAGATGTCAAAATGTTCAAAAGTAGGGAGTCCAGGGCTTAGCTTTTGAAAAAAAAAGGTGGCCCACAGTAATTCTTTTACATGATTTGGTACCAGGTTTGACCAAAGCCCACTCCAGAAGAAACGAAACTTCCCAACCTGAAGATTTCCCACTGCTCCCAAGTAAAGACCCAGAACAGGTGCAGAGAGAGAGAGAGAGAGAGAGAGAGAGAGAGAGAGAGAGAGAGTACCTTTACATATGCCCCACGGGGTTGTGTCCATCTCCTAGACCCGGATGAGATGCCGAGAGTGCCATTTGAGGGTCTCCAACAACGCCAGACACTTTCTCCTCTTCGCGGCGCTTTAAGCAGGCTGCTTTTGGGTTCAGGTTACGTTCTGAGACGAGAGAAGAGAGAGAAGCGGTGGGGAGGAGGAGGAGGAGGAGGAACTCTGGACGTTCGGGTCTGGCAAGAGCCACCTGCAACCCCAACCCAAACCAAGGAGCATCCGAGGGAAAGTGGCAAGACGGAGAGAGGGATATAAGGATTGCACAAAGCGCAAGAGGGTTGGCACCCAGGCGTCGGCCCCCTCCCCACCTTGCTGCTCCGCTACACCCCACTGTTATGGGGGATCTCTGCATGGACCGTGAACCAGAGAGCGGGGGGGGGGGAGGGGAGAGAAGAGCAGTGGCGCAAAACCTCGAGCCCAGAGCAAAGGGTGGAAGGGAGAGAGGCAGAGACACTCGTGTGAGTGAGCGAGAGAGCGAGAGAGCACAGGTGGGAGATGTGCGCAAAGCGGGGGGCCGAGAACTCGGGGTGGGGAGCCCCCCGGCGCCGTACCTCGTACTTGCTGCTCCAAGCCTAATATGACTTGCACCGCCTGCTGGAGGATGATGAGCTTGGTCTGCGCTTTGTCTGTTTTTAAGTGAATTTGGCACATGCGTCCCAGCTCTTTAAAGGCCTCGTTAATGTCCCGGACGCGCACCCTCTCCCTTGCATTATTGGCCATGCGCCTCTCTCGGTCCCTCAGGTCTTTGTCTTCCAGTGAGAGCGCCTCATCTGTACTGCTGGGTTCACACAGCACCACGGGGGTTAGTCTGGGGAGCGACGGAGGGACTCCGCGGGGCGGGCGGGGGCAGGGGGGACGGTGCCAAGGTGGGCAGCGCGGGGGAAAGTCCACGTCAGTGGTGAGCCAAGGCGGCATGGCACAACTGACGGAGGAGGAGGAGAGCCCTTTTGTTCCACCTCAGAGACAAGGAGCTGTCGAACGCTTCAGAGGCCTGGTCACCCTGCCGTGCGTGCCATTTTGCAACACGGGCAAAATCAAACTTATAAACCAGGTTGTCCCCCTATCCTCTGGGACGATACAGGCACCGTCTCTCTTTTGACACCTTGGAACCGTGGAATCGTAGAGACAGAAGGGACCTCCCCAGCGGTCATCCAGTCCAACCCCCTAGCAATGCTGGGATTTCGGCTCAAGCACCCGGGACCGTTGGGCACCCAGCTTCCGCTCGGAACCCTCGAAGGGAGGAGAGGCCGCCACCTTCCAAGGGAGACCGTCCCTCTTGGGGCAGCCGATTCCAGAAGCAATACAATAAAATCGGGGATGGCTCCCCGCCTTTTTGACTCAAGTTCCCATCAGCCCCAGCCAGCCAGCGTGGCCAATGGTCACAATGGGAGCCAGAGTCCCACCAGATCTGGGTAAGTCGCTTAGCAGTTTCTCTAAGCCTAGCCCCCGGAGTCCCTATTTTGTGATGTTGATTTTGGACGTTTCAGTAACAACAGTCCAAACCAACTGTGCCGGCCTTTGGAAATCTGAACCTCGCCATCTGGAAGGAAGGTGAGTATCCTGCCTCCAGGGAGACCTGTTCACAGCTGGAAAGGGTGGGGGGTTAGATGCGTCAAGACTGGGCGATGACACCCACCCACCCCACAACTGACAGGTCTACTGCGACTGGAGGAGAAGCTCCGTCCTTCGAGGTTGCGGTCCCTCCCTAAATATTTGCCACATAAGCATTATGCGGTTTACTTGTAGAATCGTGGACTTGGAAGGGACCCCCAGGGCTCATCTAGTCCAACCCCCTGCGATGCAGAAATCTCAGCTAAAGCATCCACGACAGATGACCACGCAACCTCCGCTTAGAAACCCCCAAGGAGGGAAAATCCACCAAACCCCAAGGGAGTCTGTTTAATGGCTCTTACTTTCAGAAGATAATAATAACAACGATTTATTATTTATGCCCCGCCCATCTGGCTGGGTTTCCCAGAAGGAGGTTATTATATTAATAATATTAATATTCATAACAACCAGTGCTGTTTTTCTAGAAAAAGGTGCTGGAGCTCACCTTGTTCTCTTAGAAAAAGTATTATTATTATTTATTATTATTTACAGTTGCAATCGAAATCATCCAGCCCCCCCCATTTCAAACCACGTTTATTCTCAACATTTGCAAACTTTCAGCTGTTTGCAAGGAGCGAAATCCCACAAAAGCCACGGAAAACATATGCTCCGCACAACATACGCCCTCAGCAGTTTCCCCCAAATTCAGCTGAAAATGCAACTTAAGAGACTGGAGAAGCCCGTCAAAGTTGCCTTTCCAGCGGATTTGCAAGGGGTGGGGGGTGGAACAATTTTGATTGCAGCTGTAGGTGTTGCCTAGAATCTATCTCCTCTCCTTTCTCCCGTCTCTTGGCATTTGATATCCGGACCAAGGCAGGAAAAAAACGACCTAAGCCTACCCTCAAAATGTGTAAAGAACGTCAGAATTTTGATGCTTGATCCGGCCAAAGCTGGGCTGGGCTGGGCTGGGGGGGGGGTAGCATCTAAGCCAGAATTCTGTTCTCGCAGCGGCCAATCAGATTCCTCCAGGAAGCCCACAAGTGGACAAGACTCCCCTTACCTGCGATGTGCAAATAAAGTGGTACCCAGAGGCATCTAGCGCCTCCGGCAAGAGAATGCGGATTGGGCCATGTGGCTTGCTTGCTTGCTTGCAAAATTTCGCTCGGCCCCTGTGGCAGTATACGTCCTGCGGTAAAATCCCATAAAAAAGCTCAAAAACTTTGGGGTTAAATCCGGGGTCAGCCACCTTTTCCAGCCGTGGGCTCCCTCAGAGCTTGTGGGGGGGGCAGACTATATTTTGAAAAAGAAAAAAATTCCTATGCCCCACAAATAACCCAGAGATGCATTTTAAATAAAAGGATACGTTCTACTCATGTAAAAACACTCTGATTTCTGAACTGTCTGTGGGACGGATTGAGAAGATGACACCCGACTCAGAACGCAGAGCTGTTTCGGAGTCCGCTTGGTTTATTTTTTGGGGGTGGGGTGGGGGGACTGTTTGGGGGGGAAAAAACCCTGAAACCTCACGCAGGATTTGAGACAGAAGCAGTGGAGGGGAAATATTAGAGGGGTTCCCGTATTAGGCAAGAGTTTGATATATACAGTGGCACCTCGGTTTCCGAACGTCTCCACTGACGAACGTTTTGGAAACCGGACACTGTAAACTCGGAAGTAAACGCTTCCGTTTTTGAACGTCCATCGGAAGTCGAACTTCCGAGGCGGCTTCCATGTTGAGTTTTCCGTTCCAAGGCTTCCTGTGTTGAGTTTTCGGTTTCCGAACTCGGACGGTCTTCCGGAATGGATTACGTTTGAAAACCGAGGTACTGCTGTATAAGGAAAGGGTTCGAATGAAAACACTGTGGAGGTGGAGGGCAGGAATCCACGAAACTATTTAATTTGAAGTCAACATGTAAAAAAAAATTGTATTATTAAAGAGAATGCAGTGGTTTTGAAACACTAGAAATATTAACGTTTCCCTTTATTTCCAGGGGAAATAATTTCCAGGGGGAAGGTTAGCGATGCAATAAGCGATTCATTTTTAAAGTTACGCAGCAGGTGCAGAAAATGCTTAAGTCTCTCTGTGGCTACGAAAGCGACGGGGGTCACCGGGCGAACCTTAGAAAACTACCTTCTACCATAGGCCCATCGAGACCAGTGTCATCCGCACAGACTGGCAGCAATCATTCAGGGTTTCAGAGAGAAAGTCTGGCAGGAGTGGAACCTGTCTTGCTGCTACGACTGTTCCCCACAAAGCTGGATGCTGGAAGATTCAGAGAAAAGGCAGCGATTCTCCACATAGCGACATAGCTAGTCTCTGGGATGCGCTACCCCAGACAAGTTTTTAATGTTTGACGTTTTATTATGCTTTTATATGTGCTAGAAGCTGCACATATAAGTGCTGGGGAAAGCCAGACAGACAGGTGGGGTAGAATTATCACTATTATTATTATTATTATTATTATTATTATTAGCCTTCATGGCTAACTTCTTCCTCCGAAGTCGGAAGAAGGATAAAGCTGAAAATCACGGGAGAATGCTTGTCAAAATTAATGGGGCTTGGCAGAGATTTGCAAAACTGACCTCAGAGAAAGGTCTCTGTTGACGTTGATTAAAATATCGGGGACCTCCTTTTTGCACGGAAAAGAAAAAGAAACAAATGGATTTGGGGGGGGTCAAAGGTTTTATGTTGGTTTATAGCAAGCAGGGGGTTTTTTGGGGGGGTGTTATATCGGGGTAGATGAAATGACAAGGGCTGGGCGATACCTGGTTTTCAACATTGCAATGTATCAGTATATCACGGCGTCTGAAAAAAAGATGGAATTAAAACAATAGCGACTATTGTTTATACGTAGCAGACAGATGAAAAACCGGAAGTTCTTTAACTTTTGTTAAAGGACAAATTTTCATCTTTCCTATTAAGTTCTTTTCTATCTATCCAGAAGGGCATGGTATTATTATTATTATTATTATTATTATTATTATCTCTTACTTCTTATCATTTCCCCTTTTCTCCTCCTTCCCTTTTCTTCTTTCCCCCTATGTTTCTATTTTATTTAGATTCACGTTGGATAAAAAAAGATCTGGCATTGTGTTTTGTATGTTTTTTTATAAACCCTAATTCAAAAAGAAGGGGGGGAAATTCCTGTAGGGGAAAAAAAAGAAGTAGTGGAGAGAGGTGTTGCTGCCATGGGATTTTGCTTGGGGGGCTTCTCAGAAGAGGCACCCTTGGTTGGCCTCCGGAAAGACAGGAATCTGGACTAGATCATGAAATTATACAAGGTTCCGCCTGCAAAGCAGGGATCCTTTTGCCCAGTGTGGGCCTTGAACCTGCGAACCTGAGATTAAGAGACTCGTGCTTTGCCGACTGAGCTGTCCCAGCAGACGGATGGGTCTTGGGTCTGAAACCGCTTGCAGGTCTCTCCTAATGTTCTTATAAAAAGGTCAAGGACCCCTGGACGGTTAAGTCCAGTCAAAGGCAACAATGGGGTTGCGGCGCTCATCTCGCTTTCAGGCCGAGGGAGCCGGCGTTTGTCCACAGACAGTTTTTCCGGGTCATGTGGCCAGCAGGACTAAACCGCTTCTGGCGCATGACGGAAACCAGAGCAGCACACAGAAACACCGTTTACCTTCCCTCCAGAGCAGTACCTACTTATCTACTTGTGCTGGTGTGCTTTGGAACTGCTAGGTTGGCAGGAGCTGGGACCGAGCAACGTGAGCTCACTCCATCGCGGGGATTCGAACTGCCGATCTTCCAATCGGCAAGCCCAAGAGGCTTAGTGGTTTAGACCCCAGCGCCACCCGCGTCCCTGACGTTCTCATAAGGCTATTGGTAAGTACAAGTTACGCCGGCTGCCTATTCCTTCCAGTATCAGTATTTTGCCTACGAATGCCAGTTGCGGAGAACACAAGTGGGGAGCTCAGAGGCCTGTTCACTTTGGGGCACCTGCAAGAACAGGACCAGCAACCCAGTCCTCTCTATACTCTGCACATGCTTGGGAGACACATCCCATCCTACACAGTGCAACGCGATTTTCTAAATACGTACGTGCCCTTCTTCTAAGGAGAGGCATTCCCCGCATCCCCTTCTCTTGTATTTGTAGGGAATGTTGCTCCTTCGACAAGGGCTGCCTGCCTGTGGCTGGACTTCAGAAGCCCGCCTCTATCTGGAGGGCATGACGTATGGGACAACCGTGTCACCGGGGGGGTTTGGACTGGACGATCCTCAGGGTCCCTTCCCCCAACTCTACGATTCCACAGGCTACAGCCAGAGAGTGGGCCAAATCGAAGAGCTCTTCAGCTGGACAGTTTTAGGCTTGGGGGACGCCAGTGGCCGACCCATCCCAGACACGCCACAACTTTGCTGCCTTCAGGAACGTGGCGAAATAATAGCTTTAAAAAGGAGATGCACCAGAGACTTCAAGGTTAGGGGAGGGTGCGCCCGCCTTTCTGCTCACAGGCTATTCCTTCCCCCGCCCGCCCGCCTTCTGCCCACCCGGGTTTTCCTGTCTCTCTGAGGACGCAGCAAGTACAAGGTACAGGGTTGGAACCACCGAGGGGGTCACGGCTGGGGTCTGTCTGTAGGAAAGCAGAGAAGGGATGGCAGCAAATGAGGCATATACGCAAGAGAGAGAAAAGAGACCAGGAAAAATAAAATGAAAAGTTATACATGTAAATAAAAGGAAGCTCCAGGATGGAAGGGGAGAGAGGAGCACAACGGGGGTTGCAGCAACGAAGGAGCTTAGCAGAAAGACGGGGCACAGGTTCTGTACTGCCAAGAAACGAGGCGCGCTGCCCTCCCGCCCTCCGACCGCCTCTGTCGAAGAGGAGAAGGGGAAACTGCATTGAACTCAAGATGCACCCATTTCGCAGATTCCGAGGAAGGAAAAGTTAAGGGCTTGCATGCACAGCCAAGCATGGGGAAAAGACATTCGCAGAGAGGAAGGGAAAGCAGCCGGACTCTCTTCCGTGGGAGCCTGCCTGGCAGAGAAGTGGACTCGCGTTTTAGCCTCCAGCCAAGCTCCCCACCCAGCCCCCGGCTATCTCTGCGCAGATGCCTTTATCCCTAACTTGGCAGCTGGGATTGAGGGACCCAGGCAGGTGGTTTTCAAAATACAGCCGTACCTTGGATCACGAACGCCTTGGCACTCAGACATTTTGGCTCCCGAACACCGCAAACCCAGAAGTGAATGTTCTGGTTTGCAAATGTTCTTTGGGATCCGGAGGACCGACGCGGCTTCCGGTGGGCTGCAGGAGCTTCCTGCAGCCCATCGGAAGCCGCGCCTTGGTTTTCAGACGTTGAACGGACTTCCGGAACGGATTACGTTCTAGAACCAAGGTATGGCTGTAATAATAAAAGACCAGGCTCATCTCTCCAGAGCATCTTTCGCTGGTCTAAGATGGTTCCCGCTGGTTGGTTTCGCTGGTTCCCGCTATGACTTTTTTTAAAAAAGCAAAAACCCAACAAAGCTCAGACTGAGCGGCTTTTCCACAACGTGTGAATAGGTTTCCTCTCGCGCGGTGGATCTTTCCCTCTTGCACCCCCCCCCCAAAAAAATCTTTGCAGGGAGTTCCCCTAACTCTCGTATGGAGGGAAACTCACAGAGGGAGGATGGGGAAGTTTCACTCCACAAGAGGAAATCCTCGTGCGGACAGAATGACTTGGATTAGTACTGTCATTTATCGAATTTGTATTTATTCAATTTGTGGCATGCTTCCTGCAGCCCCCCCCCCCCGCGATGCTCAGTGAATCTCCTAAGCTCAGCCAAGGGCACTCTAGTAAGTGGGGGGCTACCCCATCCTCCGAGTCCGAAAGTCTCGAGGGGTGGAAATAGTTTTCTTATTTATTCCCATCCCCAGTAGCCCAGTAACGTAAGGAACAGCAGGCTACGCCAAGGAGCTGATCTCAAAACTCACTGCTGCAAGGCGAGAAACACAATGAAGTATTTCTTTAAAAGCAAGCCCTTGCCCCCGTGCAAAAATTGGATGAAAAAATAAATGGGAAAATACATAGGGATTTGCTGGAAACTCGTCCAGTGGGATCTTCGCATAACCTGAATGATCTTTCCCCCTCTCTGGAAAAAAACCAAACACCTCCCATCGTTGAAAGGCAGCAATTTAGAGCCCCAAACAGCCACCCCTTTAGTGCTACAGCTGCAATTGAAATCATTCCACCCCCTGATTAAAAAGGGGTAAAGGGACCCCTGACCATTAGGTCCAGTTGTGACCGACTCTGGGGTTGCGGCGCTCATCTTGCATTATTGGCCGAGGGAGCCGGCATACAGCTTCCAGGTCATGTGGCCAGCATGACAAAGCCGCTTCTGGCGAACCAGAGCAGCGCACGGAAACGGCGTTTACCTTCCTGCTTGGAGCGCTACCTATTTATCTACTTGCACTTTGACGTGCTTTCGAACTGCTAGGTTGGCAGGAGCTGGGACCAAGCAACGGGAGCTCACCCCGTCGCAGGGATTCAAACCGCTGACCTTCTGATCGGCAAGCCCTAGGATCTGCGGTTTAACCCACAGCACCACCCTGATTGCAAATCAGCAGATTTGCAGCACTTTTCAGTGGTTTGCAACAAGCCTTTTCAGCTGAATTTTGGGGGAACCGCTTCTTGCGCCGAGCTTATTTCCATGGCTTCGTCTGCTCCTTTGCAAACCACTGGAAGCCTGCAAATGTTGATTCATAAACCTGATTTTGCAGTGGTGGTGGGTTCCGAAGGATTCCGACTGCAGCTGTATGTGGCAGTTTGGGGCAGATGAGGAAAACAAAAATGTGTGCGAGTCCCCCCCGGAGGGGCGCGAGGGGTGGCGGCATGCAGGAAGCGCAACGCTTGCTTTCCCTTATTATTTCCGGCGCGGGGAAAACAACAAATGGGAAAAAGCGAGGGG
The DNA here is from genome assembly GCF_965207765.1 of Zootoca vivipara. Lineage (NCBI taxonomy): Eukaryota > Metazoa > Chordata > Lepidosauria > Squamata > Lacertidae > Zootoca > Zootoca vivipara. The sequence continues at coordinate 94,731,340 of NC_142589.1, read as the reverse complement.
TGCGAAAGGGGAGCAGAGAAAAGCAAAACAATGACAACCCGCTAAAAACCCACGACAACAGAGACCCCAAAATGGGCAAAAAATAAACCAAGATGTGAGAGTTTCAAGGGGTTGCCAGGGGGCGGGCGAGGGGGAGGACGTCAGCAGGATTCGGAGAGGAGCGCCAGGGAATGAGGGGTTTCGGGAGGACGAGACAGACAGCCCCTTGCCGCTCGGAAAACGTCACCACATCGGAAGCCTCCACTGACCTCTAACTTGTTGTTCCAGATTCAGGATAACCGACACGGCCTGGTGTAGAATTAGGAGTTTGGTCTGCGGCTTTTCGCTGTTTAGGTGCAGTTGGCACATGCGCCCGAGCTCTTTAAAAGCCTCGTTGATGTCGCGGACGCGAAGGCGCTCCCGGGCATTATTGGCCACCCTCCTCTCTTTCTCGCGCTCGGCTTTTTGCTCTGGGGGGAGGAGGTCGTCATCCTCGTCCTCATCTTGACTGATGATTTGAAATGAGAATGAGACAAGGGGGAGGACATTTTTTTCTCGCGGGCACACCTCGGCACCGGAAGGAATCGTGCACAAATAAGGGGGAGGGGGGGAAGGGATGCACAAAACACAACAGGGCAACACACCACCCGCCACAATTTATTTATTTATTTATTTTGCAATAACTGGAACGAACGTAAACCCAACATTCCCCACCCCCACCCCAAGCACCCACCGCATGTCTCAGGGCCAGATGGTTTGCAAAGCGTGTCCCCCAAACACACACACACCCCGAAAGGAAGAAGCTGACTGGGTAAAACGGCAGTAAACCGGAAGGGGGATTCAGAAGTCTAAAGAGAAAAATAGCGCATGCTAGCCGGAGAACCATATAGGCGTGTGCCTGCAATTTTATTATTTTCGGCGGTTTCCGTTTTTCTATACAGCCGTACCTTGGTTCTCAAACGGAATCCGTTCCCGAAAACTGAGGCGCGGCTTCCAATGGGCTGAGAGAAGCTCCTGCAGCCGACCGGAAGCCGCGTCGGATGTCTGGGTTCCAAAGAACGTTTGCAAACCGAAACACTCACTTCCAGGTTTGTGGCGTTTCAGGAGCCGAAACGTTCGGGTTGCAAGGCGTTCGGGATCCAAGGTACGGGTATTTCTGATAGGGTTTGTATGGTTTCACCGTGGCCTCTGGCTAGTACAACAAAGCCTCTTTGCAGTGCCCCCCCCCCCCAAGCCCCCAGGAGATGCTCAGAATCGGAAGAGGGATGTGTGAGCCATCTCCGGGAAAACTGATTCCCATCAGTGCTGTGGGGACACAGTTTGGAAACCACCGAGCTCGCGGCTGTGGGGACGAACGCCGCACCTTTTTGTCTCCCTACCCAAACCACCCGTGAGCAGGGGGCAAAATATGAAACACACACACACACACACATGGGCAACAATAAATAAATTTTGAACATACATGCACACACACCCATGCAGACATCTATAGGTTCATCAGCGGGGCTGCAAAATGCCACCACCCCTAGAAAGCTCGGAGGGCGCCTCTCCCCATCCCCCACCCCGCTCTCCCCCTTCCCCAAAGAAGCGAGTCTCTCCTGGGGGTGTTTGAAGCAAGCTGGTTTCTTCGCTTTTCCAGCCCTGCTCACCAAGTCGTCGTCGCCCGACCTCCCGTCTGTCAAGGGGCTTTGTTGCCCGGCTGCCCAAAAGGCCTAGGATCCCGGTGGGCCCCCCCGCCCCTCCCCCCCGGAAAGGGAACAGAGAAAGGGCTGAGACCTGTTCAAAGAGCACCTTGTTCGGTTCCGCGATGCCTTCAGCTCCTTCTTCTCCTCCTCCGAGTTGTCGGCCACCGACGTGTTTTCATCGTCTTCCTTGTCCTCCCGCTTGATCTCGCTGGTGCCCGAAGAGACGCTGGCCCGGCCGAGCCCCGACGTCAAGCCTGGTAAGGGAATCAGACAGGCAAAGATGAGAGGCAAGGCAGGGGATCGGAGCCTTCGAGATCTCGGCGGATCTGCTGAAGCGAAAGGGCTAGAAATTTGCTTCCCTTTTTCTTTTCTTTTTTAAAAACGAAATATCTCCCCCCCCCCAACCCAAAACTTTTATCTTCTGGGTTGACAGGGATGGGTGTTGTAGAATCGGAGAATTGTAGCGTTGGAAGGGACCCCAAGGGTTAACAACACACTCAGTAGTGGCCAAACTTGGCCCTCCAGCTGTTTTTGGACTACAACTCCCATCATCCCTAGCTAACAGGACCAGTGGCCAGGGATGATGGGAATTGTAGTCTCAAAACAGCTGGACGGCCAGGTTTGGCCACCACTGCTGTGCATAATGCGTTGGGGGCAGGGGTCTAGGGACTGCAATAAAACCTCTGCGTGTGCGATCAGCCTCGTGATATACGGATATATCGTTATATATGGATGTATCGTGATGTCCGAAATAAGGATGGAGCTAGGAAGAAGCTGGCTTCGTGTTTTCTCCTGCATCGTGAGTTTTGCAAAGCACACACACAAACATCACGATGTATTGCCAGGTCAAAAATCATGAAACAGATATCACAAAAGAACTTCAAACCAGTTTTGAATGTGGTGTTAGAAACTTAAGATATATATAAACTAGGCTCCTTAAACGAAGGTTGCTATTGCAAAAATGGAATGTCCAGTTGCCATTTTGGGGCCAGGTGGCTATAAAGTTTTGTTTTCCAAAGGATGGACTGCGATGGATTCTCAGCTAAACATCTGGCTAGCTCAGAGGACAATCTTGAGCTAGGTTAAGAGCTTTGAAAGAAGAAAAATCGCTTGATCCAGGGACAGTCTGTGTGTCTGTCTGTCTGTCTGTCTGTCTGTCTGTCTGTCTGTCTGTCTGTCTATCTGTCTATCTATCTATCTATCTATCTATCTATCTATCTATCTATCTATCTATCTATCTATCTATCTATCTATCTATCTATCATCTATATACAGGCTTATTCTGGTCTCTTTTTTGAATGATGACACGGACCATTCATAACGTAGGGATATTCTTCCCAATGCAGAGCGCGGGGGGGGGGGGGAAGCAAAGTCAAGCGACAAGAATTCGCTATAACGTCACTCACAGCTCCTCTCAGGCAGCACAAAAAAGGCATTTCGGTCCCTGAAATTAATTCCGATTGTGCAGATAAAATATCACAGATCAAGTCATACAGGATGGGGGTCTTAGTGTGTGAAAACAGTCCAGATCCAAGGATCCCCAGATGGAGACGTCAGGCGCCATGAGTGCCGGATTTACGTATAAGTAAACAAGCTTTAGCTTAGGGCCCCACAAAAATTTTAAGGAGAAAAAAACTGGATGTACATTTCCAAAATATAAGATAGAAAACAAATAAAATAAAACCTACGTACAGCAACCGTGTTTTGTGTTGTGTCGGCTCCTAGGATGCAAGTCATGGGCCCCTCCTGCTAGCCTGCTCCCTAAAATATCCCTGGTTTGCTCCTTTCTATATATGGCTTGAGATACCTATGAGGTCCATCAATGTCGATAGAGCATTTATTCAACACAGAAAGGGCCCCATGACCTTCAGGAGCTTAGGGCCTTGTCAAACCTAAATCCTGGCACCAAGGCATCTTCACTTGGTGGGCAATGGCTGGTAAAGGTAAAGGGTAAAGGGGACCCCTGACCATTAGGTCCAGTCGTGACCGACTCTGGGGTTGCGCGATCATCTCGCATTATTGGCCGAGGGAGCTGGCGTACAGCTTCCAGGTCATGTGGCCAGCATGACAAAGCCGCTTCTGGCGAACCAGAGCAGCACACGGAAACGCCGTTTACCTTCCTGCCGGAGCGGTACCTATTTATTTACTTGCACTTTGAGGTGCTTTCGAACTGCTAGGTTGGCAGGAGCTGGGACCGAGCAACGGGAGCTCACCCCGTCGCAGGGATTCGAACCACTGACCTTCTGATCGGCAAGCCCTAGGCTCTGTGGTTTAACCCACAGCGCCACCTGGGTAACCTCAATGGCCGGTAGCCGGGTGCAAAATGCGCCTGGCAAATTCCGATCCAACAATATATCGCCCGCCCCTAACGGTCCTCCTGGACAAGAACGCCGGTGTAGCTGCGACCCCTGCATTTGCAGGGGGCTGGGATAGATGGCACTTGGTTGCCCCAGCAAGGACGTTGGGACTTTTGAGGGGAAGGACGGCACGGCGAGGCCCGTGACTCAACCTTACCGCTGAAGGCATCCGAAGACTGGCCTCTGTTGAGGTCCGGGAGCGAGCTGGGCTGGGCTGGGAGAGGGACGTGATTGTGGAGGAGACTGGGGTTGCTGGGAAGGCCGTCTTCCGAATGCCCTCCTGCCACCTGAAAGAGCGAAGGGAGAGCCAGGCATTATTTATTTCTTAAAAAGTTTTCATTTATACTTCTCAAGTTTATACATTTCATGACAGCGGTACCTCGGTTCTCCAAGCGCCTTGGTTCTCAAACGCTGAAAAGCCGGGAGTGAGTGTTCTGGTTTCCGAACGTTTTACGGAAACCGAACGTCCGATGCGGCTGTTGGCTATTGTTCTGGGGCGCCTGCGCCAATCAGAAGCCGCATCTTGGTTTCCGAACTTTTTTGAAGTCAATTGGACTTCTGGAACGGGGCTTTTGTTTTTTGCTCTTTATTTTGCGTTTTTGTTTTTAAGGCTTTTTTTTTTGGTTCATTTGTTCTTATGACTATGTGGAACCCAGTCTGGCTACTGATTGTGTGACTGTGGAAATGGATAAAAAACCCCATCCAAACAATGACTATCATCAGTGCAGGTAAAGAAAAAAAATGTAATTTTAATTTTTAGCATCTACAATACTGCCTTATTTATTTTATAGTACAGCGCACTGATTATTGCTTTCATTTTATGGACCAACGCTCTTGATAGATAGTGAAATCCATGTTCAATTGCTGTTTTGTTTTTAAAAGTCTGGAACGGATCAATCTGTATTGCATTACTTTCTGTGGGAAAGAAGCGCGCCTTGGTTTCGGAACACTTTGGTTTTGGAACGGAATTTCCGGAACGGATTAAGTTTGAGAACCAAGGTACCACCATATAACGGTTTGAGTAACCTATCTAACTTTCATTATGGGGGAAAAAAGGAGAGAATAAAATATTATAATATATCGAAAATCCCCACAAGAGCTTTCGAAATGGCAAAAGGGTAGTCTGGCACCCTCGGCTCGCCCCTTACCAGGTTTGAGTGCCGATTGGCGATTGGCAAGACAGAGGCGGGGGGGAAGGATTGGCTGAGGCTGCCAACCGTGGTGCCGTGGGCTGCCGCTGCCGCCGCCGATGCTAGCAAGTCGTGGATGTCCCTGTGGTTGCTCTGCCCCACCGCATGGTTCCGGAGGACGTGGATGGCTTCGTCCAAGTGGTCTTCCATCTTGTTTTGCTTGGGGAGAGAAACGAGAGAGGGTATCAGACAAGGCGGGGCCAAGCTGGTTTTCTACTTGCTCCGGAGGGTAGGACTCGAACCCATGGTTCCAAGGGACGAGGAAGGAGATTCCGACTCAACGTGGCGGACTCTTCTTCCTTGGAGGGTTTTAAGCAGATGTTGGGTGCCCATCTGTCACCTGAGATTCCTGCATTGCAGGGGGTTGATAATAATAATAATATTTATTCATTTATTTATCCCCCGCCCATCTGGCTGCGTTTCCCCAGCCACTCTGGGCGGCTTCCAACAGAATATTAAAATACAATAATTCACAAAACATTAAAAGCTTCCCTAAACAGGGCTGCCTTCAGATGTCTTCTAAAAGTCAGATAGTTCTTTATTTCCTTGACACCTGACGGTAGGGCGTTCCACAGGGAGGGCACCACCACCGAGAAGGCCCTCTGCCTGGTTCCCTGTAACCTCACTTCTCGCAGGGAGCGAACCACCAGGAGGCCCTCGGAGCTGGACCCCAGTGTCCAGCCTGGACGATGGGGGTGAAGACAGCTGCATTCTGGATTAGTTGTAGTTTCCGAGTCACCTTCCAAGGTAGCCCCACGTAGAGCGCATGGCAGTAGTCCAAGCGGGAGATAACCAGAGCATGCACCACTCTGGCTTGACAGTCTGCGGGCTGCCCTGGACACAGAACTGACCTGCGCCTCCATGGACAGCGCTGAGTCCAAAATGACCCTCAGGCTGCACACCTGGTCCTTCAGGGACACGGTTACCCCATTCAGGATCAGGGAGTTCCCCACACCCACCCGCCAAGGGTTGGACTGGATGACCCTTGGGGGCCCATTTCCAACTCTAAGATTCGACGATCCCATGACTGTGCAAGGCAAGCTTCCTCGTACAGATGTTTGGGGCTAGAGCTCCCACCCATCCCACCTGGAGGGACACCTAGCTGACGGTGAAATCCCCAACCCCCCAAACTCAGGATAGCTACAGTAGCTACAGCCTGAGACTCTTCATCTCAGGTTCATGGGTTCGAGTCCCACGTTGGCCAAAAAATTCCTGCAGCAGAGTTTGGGCCGGATAACCATCGGGTCCCTTCTGACTTTACAATTCTAGGAGTCTATGAATCACGTTACGAGCTCCCTTTTCCGGAAGCAGAAGCAGTGGGGAACCGGAAGGAGGAGGCTTACCAAAGTATGAAGTGTCCCTTCGTAGCTTGGGGATAAGGCACCCTGTCCTCCAGCCCGGGGCCACTGTGAAGAACCTAGGGGGGGGGTGAAATAAAAACAAGAGAATTGGTGCCAGGGTCCCAGGACAAAACCCAGAGGTGTCTGCCGCTGGCGAGATTTATTTCTTTCGTAAAACTGACACTTAAAACTTTAAAAAGGCAACCTCGAGGCCGCTTGCGAAAAAAGCAAAGCCGTGACATTTCTGGTAAAAATAATAAATCCAAAGCCACAGTGTAAAACCGTGCAAAAATAATTAAATTTAATAGGGTGGGTGGAGATTGAAATGAATGCCAACACCCAACATATCTGAAGGTTTTGCCTAAGCAAAAATGCTTTAAGTAGGTGCCGGGAAGAGTAGAGCGAAGGAGACGGGCGTCAACAAGCAGGGAGTTTCAGAAGTGCGGGCAAAAGGAGAAAGAATAAAAGGAGATCGAAGGGGAAGAGTGTGGGACTCAGTTGTCAACCTTTTTGAGTCCACGACTCCCTTGACCAACTACCGGTACATTCTTTCTGTGGCTCCCCTGTGGGGCTCAGGAGCCTCCTCTCCCCTCTCCTTGGGAGTCCTTTGGTCAACCGCTGGTCTCTGAGTTGCCCCAAAGAGAGGTGCCTCCTCACACTGCCCCACAGGGGCCTGGGAAGAGGATGCTCCCAGTGGCCCAACGGAGACTGGCCAAAGGTGGACGTGAGGCCAGCACCTTACCTTGGGGGGGGGAGGCAGCAACAGGCGCTGGCCAGGCCTGCATGGCACAAAGGCTCCCCTTCAGCACCGGGCACTCAGCTCCCAGGCTGGCATTGCAGACAGCAAGCACAGGAAAGGCTGCCTGCCTGCCCGGCCTCCCACTAGTCTGTCCATTCCCAACAGCAAGGGCTGGAGGACTGGCCAGCTGGGCTCCCTCACCTGCTTGCTTGCTTACTCTGAGGCCGCCCCAGCTCCTGGCACCCAGCACCCCCTGGCCAGCCCCAGAGGCACCGTTCACCTGCGGAGCTTGTAGCCAGGGCTGCTGCAACAAACAGTTGTTGCAAGCCTTTGGGAAGCAGAGACGCCAGAGGGCATCAGGGGAGGGAGGGAGGGAGGAAAAAGGGACAGAGGCCAGGGTTGCGCACGGCACCCCTGACCATCCTCCAAGGCACCCCAGGGTGCCACGGCACACGGGTTCAAAACCATTGGGCTAGGCGATCCCGCAAGCAAACTGCTCCCAAGCTGTTAAGGGCTTTGTATACCCAAAGTAACCCCTCAAACTCGGCCCGGGAGCAAGCTGGCAACCAGCACAGCTCTCTGAGCAGGGCAGTTAGCCCCCCACCCCGACAAAGAAACTCTCTTGTGTGCAGAGAGGAGGCAGGCTATCGAGGGCCAGATTTGATGAAGTGAACATGTGTGAGGGTCGGCCAAAGTTTTAACGGTCTGGAACGGATTGATCCATTCTGCATTACTTTCTATGGGAAAGCATGCCTTGGCTTCAGAACGCTTTGGTTTTGGAACAGACTTCCAGAACGGATTAAGTTTGAGAACCAAGGTACTACTGTAATAGCCTTTTTCTTTTTAAAAAGTCTGCTTCTTGGGTGGGGGGTGTTTTCTAATGTCATGCTCTAGGTGGGCACTCCAGAAGCGATGCTGACCTGCTCTAGGGTTGCTACATAACCCCCCACCCCCACCCTACAAAAAATGCAAAAAACTCACCTGTTATTCCCTGAGGGGAGCCCACCGGTGTGGATGGGTTCGAAGAGAAATTATTGCTAGAGTGATCTGGGGAGTAGATCTGAAAAATGGGGAAACAACAACAAAAGGTTTTTTCTTTTCTTTCCAGGAGCCAGGCAAATAATACGGGGTGGGCCCTTTTATTCCCCAAAGGAAAAACTTCTCCTAAACTTACCGAAGCCAATGCTTTTCCAAGCGCATCTCCTGAACTTCCAGCCGTGGTTCCTCGGTTACCTGGCACAAGAGGAGAGGGGGAGGATGAGGGAGGAGGAAAACGCGCACACGCGAAAGGAGAATCGCCCGCGGAAATGGGGAGCCGAGGCAGCTGCTTCGATCAGGCCCAATTCGTTTTAAATATTCAAGCAGGGATAGATTCATGCAGTGCTTTTTTTTCCTGGGGGGAACACAAGGGTACGCATCCCCCTAAACGTTTTGTGAATCTTTGTACTTTTGTCCATTTACTGTATTTATTTCCCCCAATTTGAACTATAAAATGGTGATTTTCTTGAGTCAAAAGGAGAGTACCCCTAAACATATATTTTTTGTGGGGGGGAAAAGCACTGGATTTATGAACACCTGTTACCCCAAGGGCAAAAAGGGAGATAAATGTTGCAGCGAAACCAAATGGAAATTTAGGATGTCAAGGAAAAATAGGCCTCCTCGCGATAGCAAACACCTAGAGACGTTTCACGGTTGCGATAGATAATTGCCATTGTTATTAGGTTGTTGCATCGGTTGTTGGGCTAATGGTTTGCAACCGAAAATGCAAAAATAAAAGCTGAGGAAAGAAAATAGATTAATAGCCACCGGGGTTTTGCAACCGGGTTTTGCAACAGGTTCATTGTAGGGTGAGGGAGATTAGCACGTTCTGCGTTTCCAGCCCCCCCCCCCCCGTGTGTATGTGTGTGTGTGTGTGTTTCACAACAGAACCCTCAGCCTTTCCGAGCCTTGATCCGACCACGACGCCCCTTCCCCCCAACCCGATCCGTGTAATCCCCTCCTCATCTCGTCCAAAGGGTCTGCATTTCCCCTGCCCCCCCCCGATTGCTTCTTTTTTGGGGGTTGGAATTTGCATGCTCAGAGACGAGCACCCTCCACCGTCCCGGGTGCAAAAATAAAATAAAAATAAAAATGCATCGCTCTCCCTGCAAAGACGCTGTCTGGTTACCCCATGGCAAAGACAGGCGTTCAAAAGCACAAATAATATTCCATCTATCTATCTATCTATCTATCTATCTATCTATCTATCTATCTATCTATCTATCTATCTATCTATCATCTATCTTCTATCTATCATCTATCTATCTATCTATCTATCTATCTATGAATGAAATATTTTTTGTGCTTTTTATATATAAACCTGCTTCCAACTCCAAGTAGAGGGAGGCTGCGTGCTTGCGGCCGCCGTACAAGGGGGAGGCATTAGTGTCGGGCGGCCCCTAGACAGCGGCTTAGACCCAAACGCATCTATTTCCGTAGCACTAATGGCTTTCCGACACTCCCCAAGGGATTAACCTACATCCAAGCAGGAAAGGACGAGAACTTGGGGGGGGGGGCGGGGGGGCGGAGAGCCGGCAGAAGGAAGCAGGAGGAAGAAAAGGCCAGAAGAGGGGGGGGGTTTTGGCACCTGAGACAGGTGACGGAAGGGAAATAAACCTGCGGGACCACCACCCCTGTCGCTGCAAATAAACCAGCCCCCCTCCCCGATTCATCATCGGGGTCATCGGGGCAGCTGGGAAATTCATTTTTCTGATCGCGAAACTTATGCAATGATGAGCAGGGTCCTTACCACGGGATCACATTCATCCGGTGCTTTACCAGCTGCACAGGGTCAGGTTTAAGGTGCTGGTTTTGACCTTTAAAGCCCTATGCGGCTTAGGACCCTCGTACCTGCGGGACCGCCTCTCCCAGTATTCCCCGCGGAGGACATTAAGGTCCACAAACAATAACATACTGGAGTTCCCGAGTTACAAGGTGGTTAGGCTGGCCTCGACCAGGACCAGGGCCTTCTCAGTACTGGCCCCGACCTGGTGGAACGCTCTCTCTCAGGAGACTAGGGCCCAGCGGGAGTTGTCATCTTTTCATAGGGCCTGCAAGACGGAGCTGTTCCGCTTGGCCTTTGGACTGACTCAATTCTTGTCAGACCCCGGTGTTATCCTCCCCTAAGGCTTTATCCTACAGATATTTAAATGAGGTTGCACTTGTAGATTCCAAATATTAAAATTGAATTTAATCTACATTTTAATTGAATTGTTTCTTTTATGCTTGCTTTGATATTCTTGCTGTTAGCTGCCCTGAGCCCGGTCTTGACTGGGAAAGGCGGGGTATAAATATAATAATAATAATAATAATAATAATAATAATAATAATAATAAGGCCAATTTTCTCTGTCCCGCCCTGTGTCTCAAACTCATCATTGCGCCTAGAGCAGGGGTCCCCAAGCTAAGGCCCAGGGGCCGGATGTGGCCCAATTGCCTCCTCAATCCGGCCCACGGACAGTCCGGGAATCAGCATGTTTTTACATGAGTAGAATGTGTCCTTTAAAAAAAAAGTAGCTGACCCTGCCACGCATTGCTGTGGGTAATCCCTGTGATTCCCGCCACCCTGTCCTGTCCCATGACACATCATGCCCCCTCTTCCCCCCACCCCCTGGCTCATCCCTGTGACTGGTCCCATTGTGCCCTGACCTATCCCGTCCCCACCTCCCCCCAACCCCCACCCAGGCGAGTCAGTGACTCCATTCAGCCTAGTCTGTAAAGGCTTCGGCCTAGTATGTAAACTGCAGTAGAGGTGCTGTTGAGAGGGAAGGTTCTATAGCTGCAGTAACATGTTGCTGTCGCTAGAGGGTGCTCTTTTGAAACCTCTTCTGGCTTCTTTTCCCCAGCATGCACTATTGGGTGAGTTGTGTGTTCTGAAACACGGGGTTTGGGGTTTTTTACGTGGCCCAGCTGTTACACCTGTCCACGCAAAGTGTCTTATATTAATCTCCTATTCGCATGTGACGTTGTGTCAAAATTTCAACGCATTCGGTCAAGCGGTTTTGTAGATCATTCAAGCAGAACGAACGGCGAACGAACGGACACATTCTACATTTTTATATATATAGAAGCATCTCTGGGTTATTTGTGGGGCATAGGAATTCGTTCATATATTTTTTTTCAAAATATAGTCCGCCCCGCACAAGGTCTGAGGAACAGTGGACCGGCCCCCTGCTGAAAAAGTTTGCTGACCCCTGGCCTAGAGGCTAATCTTCCCCCGGTAGAATGACGGATCCTGCGTAGGACACTTAGCTATTGGCTTTGCCTAAACTCAACCCACCCACCCCGGTCTAATATCCCCAGTGCTGCAAGATTGTCACAAGAGCTGGGGCAATCAGAATAAGATCCACTATTTGAGTACTGATTCAAAGCCCTAAGATTTATCTATATATATAAAAATGTAGACACTGCGTGCGCGGAGGTAACACCCTTGCACCGTAACTGCTGAACTGAATTGCATCAAATTAGGGCAAAGCGTACCTTGCCCATCAGGGAGGGATCTGGCATTTTATAAAATCCAAAAAAGCACACCTTTCATACCTAAAATAATGATTAAACACACAAAAAAGTGGCACGCAAATTACACATCACCAGAAGACTCCAGCAGCATCCAATAGAAAGGCAGATCGCGCGCTGTCACCAGCAAAAGCTCTGAAGGGCGGCGCCAAATAATGACGTCATCAACCGAGCAACTGAAACCACCCAGGCGGCCATTACCAGACAACCCAGTCAGGCCGGGACCAAGGAATGGAGATACAGGGTGGAGGCCTTAGCTTGCATTTAAATACTAGCCCAAGCCAAGGCCGACAGACTAGGCCTCGCCTCTACTTTACAGCCTACTTCACAGACTAGGCCTTGGCTCCACATTACAGACTAGGCCTCGGCTCTACTTTACAGCCCACAGGCTAGGCCTCAGCTCTAATTTACAGCCTATAAACTAGGCCTCAATTCTACTTCAGACTAGGCCTCGCCTCTACTTTACAGCCTACTTTACAGACTAGGCCTTGGCTCCACTTTACAGACTAGGCCTCGGCTCTACTTTACAGCCCACAGACTAGGCCTCAGCTCTAATTTACAGCCTACAAACTAGGCCTCGCCTCTACTTCACAGACTAGGCCTCGCCTCTACTTTACAGCCTACAGACTAGGCCTCGGCTCCACTTTACAGACTAGGCCTCAGCTCTACAGCCCTTTAAATACTACCCCAAATGGAGCCCTGGGTGGGGTGGGGTGGGGTGGGGTGGATGCACGAATGCATCCAATCCTCTTGTAAAACCATCCACGGCTGCACCCATCTCTGCCTCCTGTGGCAGGGAATTCCGCAGTCTAACAACTCAGCTCAGCAAGGTTAAGATTCCTTTTAGATCAAACCACAACCCTCTCTCCTTCCTTGGATGATTCTAGGATTCCCACCTTTGTTTTAGAAAGCTGCAGCCCTCGTGGCATTTCGGTTGCCGGAGCATGCATGCGCCTCCAACTTTGGCCTGTAAATTTCTGGGAAAGGAAGGCAGCTCGGATCCTCAATTATATCAGCAATAATAGGAAAAAACAAAATAAAATAAAAGGGAAGGGTTTGGATACGAACCCATGACACTCTCCGTTCCGCTGATGGGGGGCGTGTGGCTGGAAACTCCGTACTGGTTGGAGGCCGAGGAAAACCCCGAGACTGAGGGGATCCCGCCATTCACTTCCCCTGAATGCATCGGGTAATTCTGGAAGGGGACAAAGTGGTCAACCTGTTTTTTAGTAAAATTGCCCCAAAAGGATATTTTCGCTGCCATTTGATAATTCCACCCGGACAACATTCTCGTCTGGCTATATCTGGGAAACTTTGTGCGTACGGCAGCCCTACATTAACCGCATCCCCTTTACTCCATGGCAATAGGGCAATATTTTATTCTTGCCTTAATCCCCCCCCCCAATCTCTTCCCCCCCCCCATGCAAAAATGACGTTTCTCATCAGGCACCCCCAAACTCGGCCCTCCAGGTGTTTCGGGACTACAACTCCCATCATCCCTAGCTAACAGGACCAATGGTCAGGGATGATGGGAAATGTAGTCCCAAAACATCTGGAGGGCCGAGTTTGGGGGTGCCTGTTTTTGAGCTTATTTTTTAGTGATTTTCAGAAATTCTGCCCGGCGCTTTTTTCCGACGGACAAGTCCTGGATACACCTGGAAATTCTGGATGTATGGCAGCCCTAGGTGTACCAAAATGAAATTATTATTATTATTATTATTATTGGTCCCAGGGGGGAATGATTGGGTTGCTGCTTTTATTTTGATTACATATTATTTGGCTTTATATTTTGCTTTTGCTTTGCGAACCGCCCCGAGACCTCCAAGTATGGGGCGGTATATAAATTCAAAAAATAATAATAATGCTAATAAACACCCAACAACCCCTTTTTCTTGGGTTCAGGGCATTCAAACCTGCCATTGTTGCGTTCCTAAAATGGGCTATGAATGAGCCCCATTGGTCTGGAACGGATGGACACATCTCAGGGACCCCCACGTGGTTGTCTATACCAGACCAAACTGTGTGTGTGTGTGTGATTGTGGGGTGCAGCCCCGCTCTGCCCTTCAGGGACCCCTGTTGCCCTTGGAAGTTATCACACACACCCAAACCCCAAATCGGAACCAGTGAAGGCAGTGAAGGTCCTGTGTGAGTGGCTGGAGGCGGTTGGAGGATGGATGGCGGCTAACAGGTTGAGGTTGAATCCTGACAAGACAGAAGTACTGTTTTGGGGGGACAGGGGGCGGGCAGGTGTGGAGGACTCCCTGGTCCTGAATGGAGTCACTGTGCCCCCAAAGGAGCAGGTGCGCAGCCTGGGAGTCATTTTGGACTCCCAGCTGTCCATGGAGGCGCAGGTCAATTCTGTGTCCAGGTTAGCTGTCTCCAAGCTCCATCTGGTACGCAGGATGAGGCCTTCCCTGCCTGCAGACTGTCTGGCCAGAGTGGTGCATGCTCTGGTTATCTCCCGCTTGGACTTCTGCCATGCGCTCTACATGGGGCTCCCTTTGAAGGTGACCCGGAAACTACAACTAATCCAGAATGCGGCAGCTAGACTGGGGACTGGGAGCGGCCGCTGAGACCACATAACACTGGTCCAGAAAGACCTATATTGGCTCCCAGGACGTTTCTGAGCACAAGTCAAAGGGTTGGTGCTGACCTTTAAAGCCCTAAATGGCCTAGTATCCCTGAAGGAGCGTCTCCACCCCCATCATTCTGCCCGGACACTGAGGTCCAGCGCCGAGGGTCTTCTGGCAGTTCCCTCTTTGCGAGAAGCGAAGTTACAGGGAACCAGGCAGAGGGCCTTCTCGGTGGTGGCGCCCTTCCATCAGATGTCAAAGCAATAAACAACAATTTGACTTTTAGAAGACATCTGAAGGCAGCCCTGTTTAGGGAAGTTTTTAATGTTTGATGTTTTATGGTGCTTTTAATCTCTTGTTGGAGGCCGCCCAGAGTCGCTGGGGAAACCCAGCCAGATGGGTGGGATAAAAATATATTATTATTATTATTATTATTATTATTATTAATACTACTACTACTACTATTACCTCCCTCCCCCCAAAAATATCTGTGCCATTACCATCCTTTCGTGCTGATGAAGACTGCTGAAGTTGCCGGACTGCGGGATAGGGGAGGACGACGCTCCCAGGATGGCCCCGTAATTGGACTGGCTGATGGAGGTGGAGGAATTCCACAGATCCGCTGAGTTGTGAAGTCCATCTGCGAGATGAGGACAAAAAAAAGAGGGTTTCTTTTTCTCTCTCCATTTTTCAAAGAAATTATTTATGCTTTTCAAATTTATACATTTCACTAATTTTGAAAAAAATACATTGAATTTGACATAGCTCACTCTTGCCACCTAGTGTTGCATTTGTATATTGCGCTTTGCAACCTGTTTATAAAGCGTTTTACTTGCAGCTGTGTAGCTGAGTCCAGAAAGAGAGAAAGAGATAGATAGATAGAAAGAGACAGAGACACACAGAGAGTGTGACAGAGGAAGGAGATAAAGAAATCTTCTTTAAATGTTTGTTCCTCTTGTTCTCAGCGAAACATTTTTTTTAAAAAAAAACTTTTTTTAAAAAAAAGTTTGGAAAATTACATTGCATTTGGCATAGCTCACTTTCGCCACCTAGTGTCGCATTTGTATTTCGTGCTTTGCAACACATTTAAAGTGTTTTACTTGCAGCTGTGTAGCTGAGTCCAGAAAGAGAGAAAGGGAGAAATAAATGAGAGAGGGAGAGAGAGGAAGGAGAGGAAGAAAGAGAGAGAAGAGGGAGAGAGAGAGACAGAGAGAGGAGGGAGAAAGAAAGAGAGCGAAAGAGATGAAAGAAAGAAAGAAAGAAAGAAAGAAAGAAAGAAAGAAAGAAAGAAAGAAAGAAAGAAAGAAAGAAAGAGACAAAGAGAGGCGGGAGAGAGAGAGAGAGAAAAAAGAAAGAAAGAAAGAAAGAAAGAAAGAGAGGGAGAGAAAGAAAGAGATAGAGGGGGAGAGAGAGAGATGAAAGAAAAAGGAGAGAGAAGAAGGAAGGAAGGAAGGAAGGAAGGAAAATTGTGACCCTCCAGAGATGCTGTGGGGACTCCCAGAGCCCAGTAGGTCCTGAGGCCAAGGGCCATTTTGAGTTGTAGCCCAGTAACAACCAGAGGGCCACAAATGTCTCCCCCTCGGGTCAGAGTCCCATTCCCCGCCCCCCAAGTCGGACCAGGCTCGAATCCCCATGCTCCGGGCCCACCTCGCAGGGTGGTCGTACGGGGTTTTTTAAAAAAAGGCTCAGTCCAATTGAATCCAATTTAATCTTTCGAGGTTGGTAAAAATGAAGGGACAGCTCCATGGGGCCAGGTTTTTTCTCTCTGGCCCCCCACCGCAAGGCACCCCAAAAGTTCACCCCCCCTTGTTCTTCCGCCCTTACCTGGCATGTAAAAGGCTCCAGGGTAGACAGTGCTGGGGGCTTTGGAGGGGGGGTAGCTGGCCGGTTCCCTGCTATAGTCGTCACCTGAGTTGGGTGGATATACCTGTTAAAAGAGAAAAAAAGGGAAAGTTGTCAACGCTTTTCCCCAGCCAGCAGCATCTACAGAGTCCGTGCCGGGTGCGAATCCCAACGACCTCCGGAGGAACCTGCGATTCCCGAGCCTAGAAATTTTATTCTGTTTCTTTTTTTAGTCTGTTTTTTTTTCCTTTCTTTTTCTAGAGGGCCAACCCAGCCAAATGAGCAGGACATAAATAACAACTTAAAAATTATTAATAATTGGCGGCTCATGGAATATAATAAATAATAATAATAATAATTTTATTTATGCCCCGGCCTCCCCTGCCAGGGCCAGGCTCAGGATGGCTAACACCAAATACAGTATAAATTACAATGAAACGCAACAGGCTGGTGGTACCTGGTTCCAAAACACCAAAAACTCAGATGTTTTCGAACGTTTTTCGGAAGCCGGACATCCGATGCGGCTGTCGGCTATTGTTTCCGGGGCGCCTGCTCCAATCAGAAGCCGCTCCTCGGTTTACGAACATTTCAGAAGTCCAACGGACTTCCGGGACGGATTAAGTTTGCCGCTTTTGTTTTCACTCTTTATTTCGCGTTTTTGAGGCTTTTTCGGTTCATTTGTTTCTGCGACTGTGTGGAACCCAGTTCAGCTACGGATGGATTCATTGTGCGACTTCGGAAATGGATAAAAGCCCCCCATCCAAGCAATGACCGTCCCCCGTGCAGGTAAAGAAAAGAAACCAATTTAAATTTTTATCGTCTACAAT
Organism: Zootoca vivipara; assembly: GCF_965207765.1. Taxonomy (NCBI): domain Eukaryota; kingdom Metazoa; phylum Chordata; class Lepidosauria; order Squamata; family Lacertidae; genus Zootoca; species Zootoca vivipara. The sequence goes on along the minus strand of NC_142589.1, from coordinate 94,714,255 downwards.
ACTGCCTTATTTATTTTATAGTACAGCGCATTGAATATTGCTTTCTTTTTACGGATCGATGGTCTCGTTAGATAGCAAAATTCATGGCAAATTGCCATTTTAGGGGTTGTTTTTGAAAGTCTGGAACGGATTAATCCGTTTTGCATGACTTTCTATGGGAAAGAAGCGCGCCTTGGTTTTGGAACGCTTTGGTTTTGGAACGGAATTTCCGGAACGGATTAAGTTTGAAGATCAAGATACCGCTGTACTTAATTAACCTCCTGCCCTTCACCCCGAAGACCTCAAGGTGGCGCACTTCTCCCCCCCTCTCTCCCCCTCTGCCTTGCCTGCCATGTCATCCTTACAACAGCCCTGCAAGGTAGGTCCAGCCAGGAAGCAGGGAAGTTGCATGCCCCCCCCCCACCAAATGAGCTTGGTGTCGAGCTGAGGATTTGAACTCGGGTCTCCCCGAGCCCAGCATTCTCCAGCAGCAGTGGAGCAAAAGAGGCGGGGCCTGTCAAGAGAAGGTGGAGCCTAGTCTTTTAAGAGGGTGGCGGCTTGGGGGCAGAGCTTGGTAAAATGTTGGGGTGGGGCTAAGACTGACCCTGCCCACCGAATCCTTTTAGGAGACCCCCAGGGAGGGCAGGAATAACCCCTCAATGTCAACATGGAAGCCATGGGCAGCAGGTCTGCTCAAGGGGTTAGCAAAGCTCATTCAAGCCTCTTGAGTCCAGATTTGGAGGAGATCGTAGAATCGCGGAACCGACCCCAGAGGTCATCCAGCCCAACCCCCTGCAATGCAGAAAGCGAGAGGCGTTCTCCCAACTTCTTGCATGCAGCTGACGGTCAGAGCAGGGAACGGCCGCCTGCCTCCTACTCCCTACGAGGCACAGCCCTTAAATCTCAGGGCCATGTGTTCGAGCCTTGCGCTGCGCCAAAGACTCATCGCACGGCAGCGTCTCAGGGGCTGGGTGACGGCCCCTTCCGACTCTGTCCCGGGGCTCAATACTGCTTGCACGGGCCGGCAGCGACTCCACGGGCAAGGGAGCTTCTCCCTCACCCGACCTCATGGCGACTGAAGAGCCGATTGAACAGGAACACTGGATGGTGCCTTATTCAGAGTCGGACCACAGGGTCCCTTTGGCCCAGTGTTGCCTACTCTGACCAGCAGCTACTCTCTAGCGATTTTTTTTTTTGCCCGGGGGGGGGGGTATTCCCAGCCATGCCTGCATGCCATTGGGGAATGATCTTGGGACTCATTTGCCTACCCATATGGTTCCTTTATGCGCTTCTCATTCCTTCTAAATTGTACCCAGGACGCCTTTTTTTGGGGGGGGGGTGTGCATTCAGAAATGACCGATTCTGAGACACCAAAAAACCACAAGCTGAAACTGGCCTCAGAGTTTCAAAAGAACCAGAATTTAGGCCTCCGGGAAGATTCTCAAGCTCTTTTAAAATGACGTGGGTTTTTCGCTCGCTTTGCATATATCATGGGGGGGGGGAATGGGGGTAGAACGGTTCGCCGTCCCCCGTCCAAGCTCTGACTATGAGAATCTTGCACCAATGCTAAACAGCTCTTTCTTTTTTTTAAACCCACCCAACTCGAATTTTCAGGAAGCCAGGAACAAATAATAATAATAATAATAATAAATGATTCCAAAATCGTACACGCCCCCCCCTCCAAATTTCGATGATGAGAATCTTGCACCCATGCTAAACAGCCTTAAAAAAAATTGCATCTTTTTTTTTTAAAACCACCCAACTCGGGGGGGGGGGGGAAGGGGGCGGGTTTGCAGGGAACCAGGAACAAATAATAATAATAAACGATTCCAAAATCGTACACGCTCTACCCTCCAAGTTTTGATCACCCTTGCTAAACAGCCTTTAAAAAATAATAATCATCTTGCATATATATTTTTTAAACCACCCAACTCGAGGGGGACAGGTTTGCAGGGAATAAAATAAAAATACGACCCACCCCCCCTTTCCCCCCCTGCAGCGTGTTCTGTGTAATGGAGCGAGAGGTGCAGGTTTTTGGGGTGGGGGGAGAGAGAGAGAGAAGAGGGGAGTCAGAGCGGGGGAACGTAGCCGGCTGCAAAGAATAAGAAACCCAGCAAATTGCCTTTTCCTATAATTTGATTACATAGCAGGAGCCGGGGAGCCGAGCAGGAATAATAGCTCCGTGCCATCTGCCAGGGGTTGGCAAGCGGCCAGATTTGCAGGCAGCTGCGTGGGGCTGGCGGGGATGGGGGGGGGGAACACGAGGAGGAGGGGAGACGAGACCAAAAAAATAAAAAAGAGGGTGGGGGCAGCGGGAGAGAGGAGAAAAGAGCAGCTTCAAAAAACAGGGGGTGCAAACGGAGAAAATCCCAATATAAGGGCAATCTGCAAACAGGACGGTGTGTTTGTGCATGCAATGGGAATGTGTCGTTGTCATCCCCCCCCCAAAAAAAAATTATGCAAACTGAAGCAAGGATGATTCCTTCCCTCTTCCCGGGGAAAAAAATAACCATGCAGTTCTCGAATCAGAGGAAATGAGAATTCTCCTCCGCCTGCTGTCTTTTTGGGGGGGGGATAAGATTGGGGGTTGGGTTTGGGGCTTGAGGGTTTCATTATGCACCCCCCCAAAAAAATGCAAAATTCTGGGCATATACCCCCTTCCCCTCATCTGGAAAATAAAAGAGAAAACTCAGGCGCAGAGGCGTTTCTGGGGGGGCCCCCCCCGGCTGCTCGCCCCCTGAAAACCCACAGCTTGGGAATGTCTTTGCTTGCAGGGGGGGTGACCCTAAAATAAAAACGGAGAGGGGAAGCGAGAGAACGGGTGGGTCAAGCGCGAGTTAAGTGACCGACACGCCTTATCCGTACATGTGCATTCAGGGGGAAAGAGGGTGTCCCCCCCACATCGTGGCTAGGGGAACCCAGCCAGATGGGCGGGGTATAAATAATAAATTATTATTATATATTATCGTCCTAAAAGTTTGGGGTGAAGGATGAGGAAAGGGGAGAAACTCCCCCTGAGGCTTCTGAGCTGAGATTTTTATGTCTTTAAAGTCCCAGCCGGCATCAAGAGTTCATTCGTATTATTATTATTATTATTATTATTATTATTATTATTATTATTATTATTATTATTATTTGTCCTGCTCAACCTTTAGGGTTGCCATACACCCGAAATTTCCTGGACTTTGGTGGGTATTCTGCCATCAGAAACAGTGTCCTGGTGGAAATGGCTTAAATGTCCGGGGAAATTCAGACGACGACGACTACTACTAATATATTATTTCTACCCTGCCCATCTGGCAAGCCATGTCAGAAGCGTCGATTTCGGCTCAACCACTTTGGCCAAAAACCTCAACAACTTCTGTGTCCAGATTTTCACTTTCTGAAATATGGCAATCCTACCCCCCACCACCCACCCCCGTTTTTCGATTTGGCTCCTCCCTTTCTCTGCCTCCTGAGAGTCACCTAGTCCAACCGTACAGGGAATCGAACCCATGGCTCTAACCAACCGAGCTATCCGGTGGGCTTATTCCCCGCTTCTCCCCAATATAGATTTTCCCTCTTTATTTATTTAATTTGTTAATCTTTTTTGGGGTGTGTGTGTGTGTTATCGAGTAGTTGTTGCTGTTATTGAGTAGTTGTTCCGTGAACCGCCCTGAGCTCTGCGGGTATATTCATTTAATGATGATGATGTCTATAGCTCTCAGGGCAGTTTGTGAGATAAAACCGGAACATCAAAAACACAAAATACACAGTTGAAATAAAAACGAAAAACTAACCCCCATTCCCAAATGAAAATGAAACACATTTCAAAAGGGACCTGGTTGAAGAGGAACGTTTTCGCCTGGCACCTAGTGGAGGCGCCAGGCGAACCTCCCTGGGGAGAGCATCTTGCAAACGAGGAGCCACCGCGTAAAAGGCCCTGCTCTCGAGTTGCCACCGTCCGGGCCTCTCCTGGAAGAGGCACACGGAGAAAGGGATCCAAAGATCTCAGGGTCTGGGATCCCTTGATCCATAAAGGGATTCCCCACTTCCCACCTTGTTCCCGATATAGAGTTTTAATTCCCACCCCACCCCCTTTCCCCGCCAGGTGCCCAAATGTCTCCGGCCAGCCCTGCCTGCAGCCCACCCCTCTCGAACTCGACGCATTCCTAACGTTTGCAACCGCCGGGCATTCGGTGACATCACAGAAGTCCGGCCAATGGCAGGCACAGGCTGGTAGCGCCCCCCCCCTGACAGCACAAGGGGGGAAAAACACCCCCAGCTGGGCCGACTTTGCCAAAGAGTAAAACGGAAAATTGCTTACCGAAGAGGGGAGTCCTGGAGGAACTTTCCGGACTTTTTTCGGTTGTCCATCTGAATTTGGGAGAAAAAGGGGGGAGAGTTTTTTTTAAGCATTAGCAAACATAATTACAGATTTTTTAAAAAAGCCATTCCTAATGTGGCAGAATAGATTTCGTAGCGCCAGGGGGATGCCTTCTGCCAACCGAGGTCCCCAACCTGTTGTGCCCCAGATTTATTAATTCTTATCACCGCATTTTTCCGTCTATAAGGTGCCCCCATGTATAAGACACCCCCTATTTGGGGGGACTCCGATTTAAGAAGACGGGGGGGGGGAGGTATATACTATCTGTGTGTAAGACAAGCCCAGATTTTGGACATTATTTTAGAGTAAAAAAAACCCTTAGCCTTATACACGGAAAAAGTACGGTATTTTATTTATTTGTTGAATTCATAGACCGCCCTAAACCCACAGGTCTCGGGGGTGATTCACAAGCAGATCTCGAAAGGATTAAGAAATGCATTTTGGGGTTTAAAGGGGCGAAAAAATCTCACCAACTTCTGTTGGAGTCAGAATACTGGGGGTGTTTTTTGTTTGTTTGTTTGTTTGTGTGTGTGTGTGTGTGTGTGTGTGTGTGTGTGTGTGTGCTATTGGGTTGTTGTTTTTATTCTGATGATGTATCTTGCAGTTTTATATTCAGATTTCTTTCTGCAAACCGCCCTGAGACCTGCATGCGTAGGCGGCATATAAATTCAATGAATAAGAATAAGTTTCCAAGCCGCGCTCAAAGTCCAGTGGATTTATTACGGGCGCAAGCTTTGGGTGGGCGCACAGAGGCCATGATCCGTTTTGAAAAAGGTCCCCCGAGACGTTTCCGCTCTTCCGGTTATGACCGTGCAACTCGCTATTTCGGGGCGGGGGTATTTTTAGCATTCCTGGTTTCCGTGCTGTAATCTCGAGGGTTTCGTTCTCGAACTCAAGCCCTCCAAGCTGCATAAAAGAGACTCCTGCCAAGCATCTTGTTCTCACGGGGGGGGGGGGGCAAGTATATTGCTACATGTGTACAGTGGTACCTTGGTTCCCAAATGCCCCAAACCCGGAAGTAAGTGTTCCAGTTTTCAAACGTTTTTCAGAAGTCGAACGTCCGACGCGGCTGTCGGCTATTGTTTCCAGGGTACCTGCGCCAATCAGAAGTCGCGCCTTGGTTTCCAAACATTTCAGAAGTCCAACGGACTTCCGGAACGGATTAAGCTTGGTTCTTAAGCCCGCCCCCCCCAATCCAAACAATGACCGCCATCAGTGCAGGTAAAGAAAAAAATTTTTTTTTATTTTTATCATCTACAATACCGTCTTGTTTATTTTATCGTACAGCACATTGATTACTGCTTTCATTTTATGGATCAATGGTCTGTTTAGATAGTAAAATTCGTGTTCAATGGCTGTTTTAGGGGTTGTTTTTAAAAGTCTGGAACGGATTGATGCGTTTTGCATTCCTTTCTATGGGAAAGCACGCCTCGGTTTTGAAACGGACTTCCGGAACCGATTAAGTTTGAGAACCAAGGTACCACTGTATATCCCCAGGGAGACAAAGGGCTCTCTTCCCCATTTCTCTCCGGGAACAAAGGTCTCCTCCATCTCCCCCTGGGCACAACGATCTCACTTGCCCATCTCTCCCTGCCCCAGGGACAAAAGGGCCCTTCCCTTTGCAGGTGGGTGGAGGTGACCATTGTCCCACCTGCCCCAGAATCCCCCAGTGTCGGAAATCTTCTGGCAATCCTTTATTTCGTCTCGCTTTGGAACGCTTTGGTTTTGGAACGGACTTCCGGGACGGATTAAGTCTGAGAACCGAGGTACTGCCGTGCCGTATTCCTGCAGCTTGAATTTCTAACCGTTATCCCTTCTGCGAAACCTTGAATGCCAAAATGCGCAACATGCACCCGGCCCTGAGAATTCGGAACAGGGAGTCGCACAGAGACACGACAGCCCCTCGGGTGGATAGGGGCTCCAGGCATCCGGGAACGTTTTAAGTTTCCTTTCTTTAGACACGACCCCCTTTGGGAGACGGATCCCAAAAGGCTCGGCGCTAAGACCCCGTCAGGCCAGAGCAGGCTGGAGGGGTGGGGGGGGGGGAGAGAGAGGCATTTTACAGAGTGAACCTGCTGCCACAGAACAGGTGGATTTCATTAGTTCCAAGGCGGGAGGATGAAAGCAAAAAATGGGGAGAGGAAGGGGCAGGAAATTGTGCAGGAGGGAGACCATGGGGGGAGGGCGTTGCGCAGGCAGAGCGGCCCCACGCCCTTTTCCAGACAGGGAATGTTCAAGGGATTTTATTATCATTATTATTTTTTGCAAAAAACGGTTTTGCATGAAAACGCCTCTTCGCTGGTGAGGGGGCCACAGGCAGAAAAAAAGCGTAGGTTTGGGGGCATTTTGCAAGAAAATGTGTCTTCGCTGGGGAGGGAGACATTTCTGGAGAGACTCCCTGCCAGAAACCCGAAGAGCTGCTGCCAGCCAGAGCTGGATGAAGAGATGTTTCGACTCGGTGCAAGATAGCTGGGCTTGCCAACTTCTGGAGAATCTCGGTTGTGGTTTTAGGTTTCTAGACCTCACAGTGCCGAGAAAATGCACTGAAAAGGGCACCTATTGAAGGCCTGGTTTATTTCGGGGTGGGGGTGGGTGGGTATTGCCTGCTTCCTTGACTACTACCGCCCCAAAATAAAGCAGAATAACTTAAGCAAAGTGGAAAGGGGGGGGGGAGAATGAAGCTTTTTTTTTTTTTGCACATGGCCGAGTTCTCCAACAAGTCTCCATTCCTGAGATTCCTTTCCCGCAATGAATGCCAGATGTCTGGAACCGGAGCAGAGCGTTTCCTGTAGGCACCTCCGCCCCACACCGTAATAAATGGGGAGGGGGGCTTCTGAAGAGCTGGGGGGGAGGGTCTCCCCGCCCCCAGGAGATGCAGCAGCTCGTTGCCTTTGCAAATTCACCCCGTTCCCTGGCAAGCTAGGTAGGGCAGGTTTGGGGGCATTTGGGACCAGGAGGGTTTTTGATGGAAAGTGTGCAACTTGTCCCCCCCACCCCCCACCGTGGCTGAGTGGTGGGACACCTGCCTTGCATGCAGAAAGGCCCCAGCTTTGATGCCCAGTCTCTCCAAGCAGGGTGAGGAAGGAGAGCTGCTGCCGGTCTGTGCAGGCAATATCAGCCAGATGGGCCAACATACTGATTTCCGCAGCAGCAGCACCACAAACGCCCCGCGGAAAGGCGGCCTCCCCAAACCCCGCCAGGCCCCATATATACCTATGCTGCTGTCCGCCCCTCTCCGGCGAGGGTTGTTGGCGTACGGGTAATATTGCGAGCCGCCCTTCACCCCCGTCGGTGACAACGCGCTGGGGCTCGAAATCCCCATTTCACCGGGCAGGAAGCCGGGCTGCGGGGATGAGAGAGAGGAAAACAACGCCGTCCGTGAAAAAGAGAGGAGAGAAAAAGCGGTTGACGCGCCGACCCTAGAAGGCAGGCCCATTCTCTCCCCCACCCCACCTCACCTAGAGGACGAGGAACGGGGGCACCCGGTTGTGGGTGCGAGAGAGGCAGGCAGGCAGCATATACCATTCTGACCTAGAGAGAGCCAGGGCTCGGCTTCAGAGAAGGCTGTGTGTTTCTGCTTCCCCTTGAAACCATGAGGACTAGCGCCCTGCGCTAGTTTGGGGAGACACGGAAAGACACTCTTGGGGAGCAGCTGCCGGTCAGTGTAGACACCCCCCCCCCGAGCTATAGGGGCAGCTTTGCCTGCTGCTGCATTCAGATCCTGCCCCCCACCCTCACGCCTCCTCCCTGCAAACAATCCCCGCCCCAACCCCGCAAAGAAACGCAGAACATTAAAACCCACTGCTGGCTGGCATTTATGCGCCTCCGATTAAAAAAATTAAATCCTCGCTGGCAACGAGGAGCTAGTCCCCACGCAGCTGTTTTGGAAACGCAACGCCGGGGAAAAACGGTGTGGGTTTTAAAACAGCATCTTGGTTGGAGGGTTGGTGGGGAGAGAGTATAGGAGTGCAGAGCCGGGAAGGGCCCTCCAGGGCTCATGTAGCCCAACCCGCTGCAATGCGGGCAATCTCAGCGAAAGCATCTAACTAAAAAGGAGCAGGGAAATCTGATTTCAGGAGTGCAAAGGGGCTGCCTGCCTCTTTGAGTTGGGAGTTCGCCAGATTTTCTCCGAAAACTGCTGGGGGTCTCGTAGCCGAACGAAAACTCCACATTCTGCAGCAGTCTACCTGTGAATACCCGCGTATACCCAAGCCTTTGTGCCATTTGCTGGCGGGCTCTGGGTGACCAAAACCCTGCCAAGCTCTGTACTGGCAACCCTACTAACAGCAAAAGCAGATAAGGATTAAGTTAAGGACATTTTGCTCACCTGGTTGAGAGCCGGCATGTCTCTTCCAAACGGGTAGGCACCTCTTTCTGTGCCTTTCCCTAGAGAAAAGAAGAGGAGGAAAGAAAGAAAGAGTCTGTGAGCACCCAAAACCAGGGGACCGCTTGCGGAGCTGCTGTCAACATTCTTGAACCCGCGTTTCAGGCAATGGGGGTTGGACTGCATGACCTCTGGGGTTCCCATTCCAACTTTTATGTTTGAGAACAGGGCAAAGAAGTGAGGGTGAACAGGTCTGGGAGCATTTGAGTTCACGTTTTTAAGCAAAGCTTCTTCTTCTTACCTATTATTATTATTATTATTATTATTATTATTATTATTATTATTATTATTATACCACCCTTTACCCAAAACTTCACACCTCCCGAATGAATGCACAGATCAGGGCGAAATTCTGCCGTTCTGGAGTTCGCACTCCTCCGAATTTTGCCTCCACTGAGAAAGGTATTACGCCACAGACGGTGCATTTTTGGAGATAAAAGGAGGTGTCAAAGAACATATTTTGTGATGAAATTGGGACTTAAAATATACATTTGCATATGGGTTTTCGGAAAGAAAAAAGGAAAACGCAGATTAATGTGGAAATGGGACAGGATGTAGTTGTCAAATAAATAAATAAATATTATTGTTATTTGTCTCGGGGTGGCTTCCAACAAATTAACCCTTAAACCTTAAAAAAAACACCTTCCCTCTACAGGGCTGCCTTCAGATGTCTCCTAAAAGTTGCATAGTTCTTGACATCTGATGGGAGGGCGTTCCACAGGGCGGGCGCCACCACCGAGAAGGCCCTCTGCCTGGTTCTCTGTAACCTCATTTCCCGCAGGGAGGGAACCGCCAGAAGACCCTCGGAGCTGGACCTCAGTGTCCGGGATGGAGATGCTCCTTCAGGTCTACTGGGCCGTTTGGGGCTTTCAAAGTCAGCACCAACCCTTTGAATTGGGCCCGGAAATGTCCTGGGAGCCAATGTGGGTCTTTCAGGACCGGTGTTATATGGTCTTGGTGGCCGCTCCCAGTCCCCAGTCTAGCTGCCGCATTCTGGATTAGTTGTAGTTTCCCGGTCACCTTCAAAGGCAGCCCCACAGAGAGCGCATTGCAGTAGTCCAAGCAGGAGACAACCAGAGCATGCACCACTCTGGCCAGACAGTCCGCGGGCAGGGAGGGGACATGATTGGGCTGTGGCTCCCATAATTCCCCAACCATTTCTCACGATGGCTGGGGCAAAAGGGAGCTAGCTGCTTTAAGGCAAGAAATCCTGGAGGGCCGCAGGTGGAGATGCCTTCTAAAAGCTAGATAGTTGTTTATTTCCTTGACATCTGATGGGAGGGCGCCACCACCGAGAAGGCCCTCTGCCTGGTTCCCTGTAACCTCACTTCTCGCAGGGAGGGAACCGCCAGAAGGCCCCCAGAGCTGGACCTCAGTGTCCAGGATGGACGACATTCTGGATTAGTTGCAGATTCCGGGTCGCCTTTAAAGGAAAGCACATGGCAAGATTCGCTGCCATGCACTCTCCAACTGCCTTCCCTGGTTCCAGTTTGAAGGGGAGGCAGAACTGGGAATCATCCTGGTATCTCACACCAACTGCCAAAAATGTATAAATGTAAAGCTTAGGGCTGCCGTACGTCCGGAATTCCCCAGACATAGCTGGGACCTGTCCGCCGAAAATGGCGCCCGGGCGGAATTCTTCCGAAAAACGGCTAAAATGTCCGGAGAGGAACGCAGTCATAGGGCAGCCCTTATCAGAATCACTGACTTTTTTTGCCGGTGTCCCTAAAAAAGGGGGGCGTGTGTGTAAAAAAACCCCCAAAAAAACCACCCACAAACAAATGTCAAAATATGACCACCCTACAAGTGGTGTGCTTCTCCACGACGCCCACATTCCCCGACTCTTCTCTCGAGAGGCTTAGCGTTAAGTCAGGAAGAGGTCACGGGGTTGCAGGGCAAAATCTTTTAACTGACCTAATTCCCCCCCCCCCCGCCTCTCTCAAAGCGGTTTAGGAGCTAAATTTGCCACGCGGAGGACGGCCTCTCGCACGCCCTCCCTTTATTTCTCCCTCCTCTATGCGCAAAAAAAATGAATGCCGCCGGGTTTCGTCACCAGGCTGATCTAGGGCCTAAATCCCCTCTGCCGGGAGAGAGAACCGCGAGGTTTCCCCTTATTTCTTTTCTCCACACATGCCGCCCCCCCTCCCCCCAGTTTTCCAAATGTGATCTCCTGGTGCACATCAATCTCTGTGAGACGAGGATGCGAGATGAGTCCAAAGGGGGAGAGTAGCGTTTCCTGAAATTTCGCTCCCTCCAATCGCCTTGCAAATCTAGCACCGGGGTTTAAAGGTAAAGATATAGGTACCCCCCTTAGGTCCAGTTGCGGATGACTCTGGGGTTGTGGCACTCATCTCGCTCTATAGGCCGAGGGAGCCAGCGTTTGGCCGCTGACCGCTTCCAGGTCATGTGGCCAGCATGGTAAGCTGCTTCTGGCAAACCAGAGCAGCGCACGGAAACACCGTTTACTTTCCCGCTGGAGTGGTTCCTATTTATCTACTTGCACTTTGATGTGCTTTCGAACTGCTATGTGAGCAGGAGCTGGGTCTGAAAGACGGGAGCTCACCCCGTCGCAGGGATTCGAACTGCCGACCTTCCGATCGGCAGGCCCTAGGCTCTGTGGTTTAGACCGCAGCGCCACCTGCGTACCGAGCACCGGGGTTTAAGAGACCCCGAATAAGTCACGCAGGGGGGCGGGGAGAGGGACGACCTGCAACTATCTTGGACAACTTGGGTTTTTGGACAGAAGATGCTTTGCTCCACCTTCCATGTGACAGCCCTTGAGATATCTGAAGGTGGTTCTCCTCTCTCCTCTCAGTCTCCTCTTTCCCAGGCTAAGCATATCCAGCTCCTTCAACCGTTCCTCATCAGGCTTGTTTTCCAGACCGCTGATAATCTTGGTTGCCCTCCTCTGCCCACCTTCCATCTTATGCTTAAAATCCTTCAAGGAAGGGAAGTCCACCAGGGACCAAATGTCTGAACATCTATCTATCTATCTATCTATCTATCTATCTATCTATCTATCTATCTATCTAATCAGGGTTAACTCTAAACCATGGTTAAGAGAAGCAGGCGCAAAAATCCCAAGCTAAACCACGGTTAAGAAAAGCAGGTGCAAAACCCAGAGCTGGCGCATTTGCTCAGGGTCCCAGGGACCAGAACGAAAAATGTCTGAACATCTATTACATTACAACAACAACAACCAGGGTTAAGGCTAAACCGCGGTTAAGAAAAATAGGCGCAAAACCCAGAGCTGGCGCGTTTGCTCAGGGTCCCAGGGAGCAGAACGAAAAATGTCCAGATCATCTGAATATCTATTATTTTTTAAAACCAAACCAAACCAGGGTTAACGCTAAACCGTGGTTAAGAAAAGTAGGCGCAAAACCCACAGCTAACATCTTTGCCCCAGGTTCCAGGAACCAGAACAAAAAAATGCCTGGATCCAATAATTCAGGCGCATCCAACAGGTAGATCGTGATCTACCGGTAGATCACTGGACGCCTGTGGCAGATCACTGGCTCCTCCCTAAAAAAAAGAGAAAGCTCAACAAAGTTCAACCTGAACCCCTAAAAACAGGGCTTTCCTTCCTTAAAAAAAACCCTCAACAACTGTGACCTGAAACCCCCAAAAGGGGGTAGATCACTGCCAGTTTTTAACTCTACGAGTAGATCACAGTCTCTTGGGAGTTGGCCACCCGTGGAATAATTTTATTAAAAATGCAATTTATGGCATGCTTTTTTTTGGGGGGGGAGTGGCGAGAGAGGAAGGAGGCGAGATAAGGTGGAGAGATTAAAGGCGGTGATTGGCATGGGGGGGGAGGCGGGGGGGTTAGTGGTGAGTGTGTCTTGCTCAGCCTGAACCGATTAAAAAACATTGTCCAATACGGTGTCGGCTCAGATTAGCAGGCTGGGTCTTTTTGGAAAAGGAGTTAATTGCGAGAAATAATGACTTGAAAGGGATCCCCACCCAGGGCTTATTGGCTCCCAGGCTACTTAACCACTATTTGCTGCCCCCGCCCCCCCTCCAAAATAAAATAAAACCAAACCCGATGATTCCTTTGCAGATATGCAAGTTTGCAAAAGGGAGCAGAGATCAATGGAGATATTATTGGTATCTATCAGTTTATTGACACAGGTGAATTAACAGACACCCCCTCGGCCTTCCCTCTTTCTCCCCCCCCCCGGAACACCCGGATTTGCGGGGATTAGCAGTGTCTCAGACTGGGGGGGGGCCGTTTCGGAAGAGGGGAAGGGCAGACGCAGACTGTTGCTGACGGGCAGAGATGGGAAAAGGCCAAAATTCACTTTGGGGTTCCCCCATTAGGGCGGTTTATAAAAAAAAACTTTTTAAAAAGTCTTATCTCACTACGCTAGGGATTATATAGTCTATCTGAAATTTCATGCCTATCGGTTCCTATCTTGACCCTGCTCCACTGAACTGAAATGTCAGCCTTCACGATGACATAAAGTAGGAAAACGGCCAAGTAAACAGCTATTTTCATGGAGGAGGGTCGAGATATAAACTGATGCGCATGAAATTTCAGGTATAGCTATATAATCCCTAGTGTAGTGAGATAAGACCTTCGGAGCAGACATTAAAAAATAAAAATGAATCGCCCTATTCCGAATCTTTGCAGACCCCACCCATGTGGTTTAGAGGTTAGGGTGGCAGACTAGGAGCTGGGTTCAAACCCCAAAACTCAGCTGTCCGGCCCTGTGTGCGAAAGCAGCCGTCCCGGTACCGGAAAAGCTCCTTGCGGCACTCGGGGCATGCTCAGAGGCGCCCTTGTTCTCCCGTCCTGATCGCGCTCAGGCCGCAAAACGAAATAGCACACCTGAAGCGACCGCCCTCTGCTAACCCAAACGCAGAAAGCTAGATCTGGTCTGTGCTGCTCGCTGTACCAAATGTCCCATTGACTTCAGTGGTGTCCGCACTGGTTGGCAGCGCCTCTGCAGGGTTTCAAGTGGGGGGGGGCAGAGGGGCATTCCCAGCCCTACCTTGCGAGTGGATGTGGGGCGTTCTGCATTCAAAGCAGGTGCTCTAGGGGCTGTGGTCCTGTACCCCGCAAAAGAAAGCAAGTTTGTCGTCCTGATGGTCACCTCGGGTGGAGCCCGGAACCAGAAGGGACCCCCAGCGGCCATCTAGCCCACCCCGCTGCCAAGCACCCTCGCCGAGAAACATTTTGTGCAGTTAGGTTCTCCCACCAACACAGCGGCTCTCACCTACAATCCCAGACCCCAGGAATGATGACGAAGATAGGCTATTATGGGATGGAAGTTCTCTGTGCTCGCCGTAGTGGGAGCCTTCGCCGTAGCCCTGCTGGAAGGAGGAGAAAGAAAACATTGTAGGAGCGGGTCCTTAAAAAACAAACACGACACGGGTCACTTTCCGAAAGAGTGGATAAAAATCAATGATTTTTTTTAAATTGGATTAAAAAAAATTAAATCACAATTTTAAAATTAAATGCTTTTGGGGGGGAATCTTTCTAAAGATAGTTTTCTGTTTAAGTTGCATTATTGTTTTAAGCTTTTCATGTGTGCAAAAACTCAGCCTAAGTTTTTAACAACAACAACTATTATTATTATTATTTCCATTCTAAGGTATTTTCTAAAAAATAGTTAACAAACGTAGATACATATGCTATAATGTTATTGTTTTAGTTAAATTGTTCAAATTGTTATTGAGGAAATGATTATTTTTTCTTTCCAGTAAAGTACAGCAGAAAAAGTAGCCCAAATTGTTTATATTCAGACGACTTTTTCTGTTGTACTTTATTGGAAGGAGAAAAATAATCATTTCCTAAATAACAATTTGACCCATTTATTTAACTAAAACATTCTTACTAAAAAACCTCACCATAATTTCATGATTATCTGTCTATGTATTTCTAACTGTATCACCAAATCAGTCATTTTTGATATAACTGTAAAAACTACTCTGAAAATTTATTATTCCAAAAATGAAGCCCCTCCCCCATTGTGAACCTGCTCCTACTTGAACATGGGTAGGCAAACTAAGGCCCAGGGGCCGGATCCGGCCCAACCGCCTTCTAAATCCGGCCCGCGGACAGTCCAGGAATCAGCGTGTTTTTACATGAGTAGAATGTGTGCTTTTATTTAAAATGCATCTCTGGGTTATTTGTGGGGCATAGGAATTTGCTCATTTTTTTCTTTTTCAACCTATAGTCCGGCCCCCGACAAGGTCTGAGGGACAGTGGACCGGCCCCCTGATGAAAAAGTTTGCTGACCCCTGGACTAGAACCTCTCTGTCTTATCCGGATTGAACTTCAGTTCAGGCAAGCAAGAGGCACGAGTTCGAGGAGAACGTCGCAACCCGGGCGAACCGTCCAGGAAGGCCTGGACCTGGGCTCCCGGTGGGGGCGCGGCCTGAAGAGAGTGCTGGGGGCCGGAAAGAGAGAGATGGGGGCCACATTCTGCCTCTGGGTCCGGGGTTCCTCTTTGCTGGTGCAAGAGCATTCCAAGTTAGCTGGATCGCACAAGGAATAATAATAATAATAATTATTATTATTATTAATATCCCGCCCTCCCTGGCCAAAACCGGAAGCAAGGCTGGCGAGGTTCAGGCTGAGAGTTTTGGCGGGCCGCATTAATTGCATGCACCGTTTGACTATTGATTCAAAACCCCAAAATGCATTTTATATAATTGACTTTTTTTTTGGTATATTGTATTGTTGTTTTGTTGCTATGGCCGATGGCTGGCGCAAATAAAGATTCATTCATTCAATTGCAAGCAACCCTATTTGCACCCTTTGCAAACCCGCCCCCCCCCAAAAGAACGATTCTCGAAAGGAAAGAGATTTATTTATTTATTTCTCTCCATTTCAAAGTGTGTGGTTTTTTAAAAAAATCCTTACCCTGACTTGGTCAAACGTGGAGTTATTTTGATCTCCTGCTGCCCAGGAGCCAGAGGCCGGCCGCTCGTCCAAACCTGCTGGAGAAGGGGATTAAATAAAAATTAAACAAGCCCAGGAAATTATTATTATTATTTTTTTAAAAAAAGGAATCGGCTTTGATAAGCAGCCCCTTCAAACAAAGACAGTGTTCTCCTGAAGCTAAAACAGCTTTCCTTCCAAAAACAGAACAATATTTGGATGTTTAAGAGAGAATAAAGAGACTTTTTCCTGTTTTGCAAAGTTCCCATGCAGGGATTCCCAGCTTCAGAGCACAGCTGACCGGGGGATGATAGCTTCTTGAATTTCGTCATGGGCCGGGCCGCCTCTTTCCCCACCCACCCACCCTGGAAAGCCTTGCATGCAGAAAGTTAGGGTGTCAGGATGAGGGAGGGGGGAGGAATTTGGTTAAACTGAATTCTTTTCCCTGGATTGTTATAGTTCCAGTGGTTTCGTATTCTCACACGCAGTCAGAAGAAGACCCCTCCCCCAATGCAAATCCCACCATTACTAAAGTGGGTACAGGCTATCCCCCCCCCCGAAAATAGGTTGTTCGTTGTGGTCTGTTCCCCCTGAGGTCACCCGCGGGAGCCAGTCCCTTTTGTTAAATGCTACGTTTGAAACACACAAAGCAGACGATGTTGGCCCACGCCCTGTGCTGCTAGCTTTCTGCTTGCAGGGAGTTAAAGCAACATCAGGGGAGGCTCGGGAAAAGAGCTCTAAGTGGGAATGTGGCCACTGACAAGAGCCGGGACAGGATCAGGCTCCCTGAGTAGGAGACCCCCCCAAAAAAATACCAACTACGGAAGCGGAACGAACACACACACACACACACACACACACATGCAGGAGAGGATTTTGAAGGGATGTTTTGGGCCAAGCAATTTCGATATACGAAATTTCTGTGGGTGTCAATACAGTGGTACCTCTGGCCGGATCCCGAGGTTTCTGCCAAAAGTTTGCCGCTTTTGTTTTTGCCATTTATTTGGCGTTTTTGTTTTTGAGGCTTTTTCAGTTCATTTGCTTTTGTGACTGTGTGTGGAACCCAGTTCAGCTATTGGTGGATTGATTGATTGAGTGACTGCGGAAATGGATAAAAGCCCCCCACCCAAACAATGACCGTCATCAGTGCAGGAGAAGAAAAAATAATAATTTTTATCATCTACAATATTGTCTTATTTATTTTACAGTACAGTACATTGATTCTTGCTTTCATTTTATGGATCGATGGTCTCGTTAGATCAGGCATCCCCAAAATGCGGCCCTCCAGATGTTTTGGCCTACAACTCCCATGATCCCTAGCTAACAGGACCAGTGGTCAGGGATGATGGGAATTGTAGTCCAAAACATCTGGAATGCCGGAGCTTGGGGATGCCTGCGTTAGATAGTAAAATTAATGTTCAAGTGCTGTTTTAGGGGGTTGTTTTTAAAAGTCCGGAAGGGATTAATCCATTTTGCATTGCTTTCTATGGGAAAGCGTGCCTTGGTTTTGGAACGCTTTGGTTTTGGAACGGAATTTCCGGAACGGATTAAGTCTGAGAACCAAGGTCCTTGATTCCATCCTGCTCGAGACTCCGAGGAGCCGAAATGCAAGCCCCGATGTGAGTGTGCAAGGCTGGGTGTGCAAAAGTGCAACGCTGCACTCACACGCAATAACCCCACCCCCACCCCATTGTGTGCATCGTGTGTCCCCCCCCCCAGCTTATTATTATGTGAATCGCAGCCTTTGCAGGCTTCCAATCTCCCCTCGCTGTTCATTTAACCAGAAACTTCTTTCAAAATTGCAAGGCTTCCATTCCGCAGCCTTTTGTGTTAATCATTTCCCCGGAGAATCGGTGTTTAATTGCTGTCTAATTTGCATAATTATGCATATTAATCTCCACGCCTAATGAATATTCATAACTCTCATTTAGATTTTGTTTTCTAATCAAAAAAATAAAAATCCTCCCCCCCCCAATTCCTTTCACCAATCCCTGCTCTCTCCAATCTGATTACTTCGCGGAATTGAGGTGCCGGAAAAAGATGCTAATGCGACTTGGGATAGTATTTTGGGGGGGGGTGGCGGCGGGGGCGGGGAGCTGTGCATTCCTGCACCATTTACTCCTTCCCACCCCCACCCCCACGGTGATTCCCTTTTTTCGATGCTCCGCTCTAGAAGAGTTTAATCTGCATTGGCCAAAAACGTGAAATTTACAAAACACGCTAATAATGCAGGATTGGGAGCCGCCGAGAAACTTCTAAATCACCTATACATGGGGCTCTGCCCGCAAGGAGCTTACAGATCTACATTCCAACACAGAGGACCGGTTAAAGGAGCAGATCATATGATAAAATCATTGAACTGTAGAGTTGGAAGGGAACCCCAACGGTCATCTAGTCCAACCCCCTGCAATGCAGGAATCTCAGCTAAAGCATCCAGGACAGAAGGGCCATTCAACTTCTGCTTAAAACCCTTCAAGGAAGGAGAGTCCGCCGCCACCCGGGGCTTCAGAACACCTCTGACTGCCAGAAAGCTTTCCCAGATGTTGAGCCGGAATCTCCTTTCTTGTCGCTCGAAGCCGCGGGTTTGAGTCCTGCCTTCCAGAGCCGGAGGAAACAAGCTTGCTCTCTCCCCCATGTGACAGCCCTTGAGATATTGGAAGATGGCTCTCCTCTCTCCTCTTTTCCAGGCTAAACACCCCCCCCCCGGCTCCTTCGACCGTTGTTCTTCATCAGGCTTGGTTTCCAGACCCTTGATCATCTCGGTCTCCCTCCTCTGCCCACCTTCCAGTTTGTCAACATCCTTCCTAAATTGTAGTGCCCAGAACTGGACACAGTATCCCAGGTGTGGTCTGACCAAGGCAGAATAGAGAGGGACTATGACTTCCCTTGATGTGGACACTAGACTTCTGTGGATGCAGTCTAGAATAGTGTTAGCAGAATATTCTCCATGCAGACATTAAAACAGAGACTGCCTGGAAAGGAACCTGGGTACAATAAACGCCGGTCAACCTTACAGGGAGGGTGTTTTGGGAAATAAAGCGAAGAAGCCACTGCCAGTCTCTTTATAAAGAGCTAGGAGCCTCGCACCCAGCGCTGCTCAGATATTCTAATAAAACCCCAAACCAGTTTCGAAAATGTCCGCCTGCAACCCAACAGCATCTGATGGCAGGAAAACCTGCTCCTCGATCTCAGGGAAGGCAAAAATTGCCGCCCATCTCTTACAAGGTGTCCAAACACAGAGCCATCCCCCCAAAAAAGATATAGTAAGACGGGCACCCCAAAACACTAGGCAACGTTGAACTTCACACATCGCTGGGAACTTTTAACGCTTGGCCTTATAGATGTATATACATTGCGTTGACATCTTAAAGGCACTTTCTGTGTTGTATTGTCCAAATGCTGCAGTTTCCTATTAAGTTTCCACAGTTGCTCCCCAACGTCCCCCCTCTTAACAGTAAAAATAAGGTGCAAATTCTATTTCAATGTTCACATCCCCTCCAACATTTTGCCGGTGAAAATAGGGATGTCCTATTCCATCCCCTCCAACATTTCTCCTGTGAAAATAGGGGTGTCTTATTCCATCCCCTCCAACACTTCTCCCGTGATAATAGGGACGTCCTAGTCCATCCCCTCCAACATTTCTCCCGTGAAAATAGGGATGTCCTATTCCATCCCCTCCAACATTTCTCCCGTGAAAATAGGGACGTCCTATTCCATCCCCTCCAACATTTCTCCCGTGAAAATAGGGACGTCCTATTCCATCCCCTCCAACATTTCTCCCGTGAAAATAGGGATGTCCTATTCCATCCCCTCCAACAATTCTCCCATGAAATTAGGGATGTCCTATTCCATCCCCTCCAACACTTCTCCCGTGAAAATAGGAACGTCCGACCGTCATGTCTAGATGGCATCAAGAGCCTTCTCATGCACAAAATCGTCAAATGCTCTTAGGACAACATCTCGGTGGATATCACTACTTCCTGCAGCAGCAAGTTCCGCAGTTAAACTCCTTGCTGTATGAACAAATCCTTCCTTTTATAACTGTCCTGAATCTCCCAGCTTTGGAGTTCCATGGATTTCATTTGCAAGTTGCCTTTCCTGCAAGGGGTGTGTCCTGCTGCTTTGCGCTGGGAGGCAGCAAATTGTCTCCGAAAAGTTTTACACATCACTTGGGAAGGCAGGCGAACGAATGCCAGTGTACTGGAAGAAGCAAAGATCTCAAGTGTTGAAGCAATGATTCTTCAACATCATCTTTGCTGTACTGGCCTTGTTGTGCGGATGCCTCATTATTGTCTTCCAAAGCAACTCCTCTATTTCAAACTTAAAAATGGAAAGTGTAATGCTGGTGGTCAACAAAAGAGGTTCAAAGACTCTCTCAAGGCAAATCTAAAAAAGTGTAGTATAAACACTGGCAACTGGGAAACACTGGCCTGCGAGCGCTCCAGTTGGAGAACAGCCTTTCCCAAAGGTGTCCTGGGCTTTGAAGACACTCGAACTCAGGACGCAAGGGAGAAGCGTGCTAAGAGGAAGGCACGCTTGGCAAACCCTCACTGGGATCAACTCCCACCCGGAAACCTATGTCCCCGCTGTGGAAGGACGTGTGGATCCAGAATTGGCCTCCACAGTCCCTTACGGACTCACTGTTAAGACGATGTCTATGGAAGACCATCTTACTCAGCTATGAGGGATTGCCAAAGAAGAAGAAGATATATAGGGTTGTATGCAGCCCTAAGTCACAGAGCGGACCCAGGGAAACCTAGCCTAACCCAGATGGGCAGGGTACAAATACTAAAATTATGTTTCCCATCGTGACACTAAATGCTTTCCCTTCTGCAGTGACCAAAGGCAGATTCTCACGTACTCCATATCGAGCCCGTTTGTTTGTTTGCCTGCAACCAAGGAAGACCCGATTCAATGGACCACATTCTCTTAGATTGCCTTTTACACGGCAGACCTCGTCAACTGATGCTGAGCAAGATGTTGGACCTCCAGCCCACAGTCCCAAGGGGAAGCCAAACGAGGTTTCTCCTGGCAGATCGGGACAAAGATATCACTGTCTTAGTAGCTTCCTTTTTAGCCACAATTCTACCCGAAAGGGTTCCCAATGAACTATCCTTTTGGAAAACAGGTAAAAGGTAAAGGTAAAGGACCCCTGGACGGTTAAGTGCAGTCAAAGGCGGCTATGGGGTTGCAGGGTTCATCTCGCTTTCAGGCCGAGGGAGCCGGCGTTTGTCTGCAGACAACTTTCCGGGTCATGTGGCCAGCTGGACTGAACCGCTTCCGGTGCATGGCGGAAACCAGAGCGCACAGAACTCCGTTTACCTTCCCGCCGCAGCGGTACCTATTTATCTACTTGCACTTGACATGCTTTCGAACTGCTAGGTTGGCAGGAGCTGGGACCGAGCAACGGGAGCTCACCCTGTTGTCACGGGGATTCGAACCGCCGGCCTTCCGATCAGCAAGCCCAAGGGGCTCCGTGGTTTAGACCACAGCGCCACCCGCGCGGAAAACAACACAGGGAGCAGCAGAATATCAAAATGCACACGACCATATTGTGACCTTAAAACCCTTGACAGCGTCCCCTTTGTCCTTTAAATTATTCCAGTTACTTGAAACATTTTACACTGCGATGCCAATAAAGGTATTTGATTGATTGATAATAAATTTATTATTGCTGTTGTTGTTATTGCTGAAATGAGCAGGCATGGATTATATTCTTCCAACATGTCTTCTCTAAATAAAAACCTAACTGGCTATACGGTCCACTGCAAATAAAAATCAATATTGTTCTTTAAGCAGAGACCAGTGAAATAAAAAAATACGATCGCTTCCAGCTCGCAAAGAACTTCTAAACGCCCCGTCCCGTCCCGTCGGTAGGAAGGGGCAATGATACAGGGCTCCCTTTTCCCCTCCCCTCCTGGCTACGTTAATAGAGTTATTAAAACGGGGGGGGGGGAGAGAGAGAGAGACCCCACAGATTAATTATGCATTTTAATAACCCTGATCATGAATATTCATATAGCATTCGTGTGTTCGTGTTCTAATTAAATACGTACTAATAATATAAAATGTAGCTTGTCGGGGGGGGAGTGTGTCCTCCCCCCCACCCCCCCATTAAAGGGTTTTGGCGCTGCAAAGCTCGCATGCAAACCCACCGTCTATGGTGGAGAGAAAGTGGACACACACACAAACACAGAGTGTTTCCTCCCTTTGTCGTAACACTCAAACTCGGGGTCAGCCAAAGAAGCAGGACGCTGGAAGCTTTGGGACGGATCAAAAGGAGAAATTCTTAGTGCAGAGTTAAGACTATGGAACTCCCCACCACAAGCGGGAGGGATGGCCAATGACCTTGATGGCTTCAAATGAAGATTAGAAAACTTGGGTCCCTTGTGACTCTTAAGATTCCTGGAGGATAAAGGTAAAGGGATCCCTGACCGTTAGGTCCAGTCATGGCTGACTCTGGGGTTGCGGCGCTCATCTTGCGTTATTGGCTGAGGGAGCCGGCGTACAGCTTCTGGGCCATGTGGCCAGCATGACTAAGCTGCTTCTGATGAACCAGAGCAGCGCACGGAAACGCCGTTTACCTTCCCGCCGGAGCGGTACCTACTTATCTACTTGCACCTTGGTGTGCTTTCGAACTGCTAGGTTGGACGATAAGACTATCAATACACTCATACCTCGGTTTACAACCATCTCGGTTTACAAACAAAGCGGACCCATCTGGAACGGATTAATTCACTTTCCATTACTTTCAATGGGAAAGTGCGCTTCAGTTTAAGTACAGACTTCCAGAACCAATTACACTCATACTTCGGGTTAAGTACGCTTCAGGTTGAGTACTCCGCGGACCCGTCTGGAACGGATTAATCCACTTTCCATTACTTTCAATGGAAAAGTTCGCTTCAGGTTAAGTACAGACTTCCGGAACCAATTGTGGTTGTAAACCGAGGTACCACTGTTATGTGCAAATTCCACTTCAATGTTCATATAGCCTCCAACTTTTCTCCCATGAAAATAGGGACGTCCTATTCCATCCCCTCCAACTTTTCTACTAGCCATGATGGCTTTCCGCTGCCTCTGCATTGCTTTTCCCAAATTGCATTCTTACATTCACAAAACCCACCTCGGTCAGTGGCCCTCCTAACCAGGGTTAGAAACTCGGGTGCATAGCCTAGGATCCTTAAACCAGGGGTAGGCAACCTAAGGCCCGGGGGCCAGATATGGCCCAACCCCTTCTCAATCTGACCCATGGATGGTCCGGGAATCACGAGTAGAATGTGTCCTTTTATTTAAAATGCATCTCTGGGTTATTTGTGGGGCATAGGAATTCCTTCATTATTTTTTCCTTCAAAATATAGTCCGGCCCCCCACAAGGCCTGAAAGACAGTGGACCGGCCCCCTGCTGAAAAAAGTTGCTGAGCCCTGCCTTAATCCAAGGTTGCAGTCACCAAAAAGGAAGGCCTAGTTGCCATTTTGGGGCAAGACGGCCCTAAAGTCTTATTTTTCAAAGGATGGACTGGCTGGGATGGATTCTCAGTTAAATATCTGGGTAGTTTAAGAGGACAACCTTGAGCTGGGTTAAGAACTTAAGAGAACTTAAAGAGGAAAAGTCCCTTGATCCAGGATAGTCTGCATATATATTGGCCTCTTCCAACCTCTTTTTCTGAATGGGGACACGGACCATTCATAACGTGGGAATATCATTCACAACGGTGAGCAGGGGAGTTTAAACTTTCCCCTTTCTTTTAAAACTCGCAAGTTCCTAGTCCTCATCGTGGATGCGAAAACACAGTTGCTAAGCGTATCTCTGGTGGCAGGGCCGGCTCTAGGTAGACCTCCGGTGGCGCGGCGCGCCAGGGCGCCGGGCCGGTAAGTAGGGCGCCGGGCGGCAACCATACTGCTCCCTGCAAGGGCGCCGGAGCGATCTCTGCCCCTCAGCAACAGGCCGCATGACCTGCTCGAGACTGTCCTGTCTGGTGGCAAAATCTGAGAAGGTAGGTAAGGAAGAAGGGTGAACCGGGCAAAAAGGGATTGCGATCCCCTCTCTCAAACTGAATCATTTGTCCTTTTTTTTTAAATTGTTTGACCACAAATTAACAAACATGGATATATATGCTATAATGTTA
Organism: Zootoca vivipara; assembly: GCF_965207765.1. NCBI lineage: Eukaryota > Metazoa > Chordata > Lepidosauria > Squamata > Lacertidae > Zootoca > Zootoca vivipara. The sequence goes on along the minus strand of NC_142589.1, from coordinate 94,690,511 downwards.
TTGTTTTAGTCAAATAAATTGTTTAAATTGTTATCAAGGAAATGTTTATGTTTTCTCCTTCCAATAAGTACAGCAGTAATGTTGTCCAAATATAAGCAGTTAACTTACTAAACCTCGCAATAATTTCTTAATGATCTGTCAATGTATTTCTAATAGTATAGCCAAATCAGTAATTTTTGATAGAACTGTAAAAACCGCTCTGAAAATTTATTATTCCAAAAATGAAACCTTCATCTGGTTGTAAATATTAAGATTATACCTGCAAGAATGAGTCTTTCTGTGAAAAATAATAATGATTTAAATAAAGTCTTACTGACTAGTGATTTAAATCAAGTCTCACTGACTAGAGATTTAAATCATGATTTAAACCGTTTTGATTTAAATCAAATCCACCCTGTCCTGAGTTGTCTCATGTTCTTTTGAGCTAAATCCTTCCTTGGAGGTTTTTAGGCAGAAGTTGGGTGGTCATCTGTCCTGGATGCTTTAGTCGGGGTCCCAACTCTACCATTCCATTGCTGGTTGCTCTTGAGCACCCCCTCCAAGGAAGCTGGCCAGAAGGCGGAATTGCAGATCCACCTGGCGACTTTGCCATGCAACCATTTAAAACACAAAAAGCCCCTGCAGATCCTGTCCTTTCAGGGCTGGCCAACCTCCTGCTCCTTTTAGAGGGCGTCCTTCGGGGCCACAAACGCCGGAGGATCGCGCATGGGAGACACGTGAATTTTTTCAGGAAACTTTAAGAGACGCACAACAGATGTTCAGCAGAGCAATCTGACCCTTTGCACTGAGTTGGGCTCAGATTCCTGGGGTGTTTTCCCCCCCTTAAAGGGGGAAGGACCCCCAAGGCAGGTGGGGACGATAATTTGATTTAAACGAAGGTAGCAGACGGCTGCCATGATAAACACTTCCCTATTAAGCTGCTTTTAAGTGCCTAATCGGGGCTGCAATGGGGAGGGGGGGAGACACCGCGGAGCGAGATTTGGGAAGGGCGGGGGAGGGGGGAATCAATAAAAGAAGCCGGCCGATAATTAGGTTTAGCCTTCCGTCACGAGCAGCAAAGTTGTTTTCCACTATGCTCAAATCCCCTGCCCTCATCCTGCACAATCAGGTTACAATAATTTAATAATGATATTTTTCTATACCCCGTCCATCTTATTGGGTTGGCCCAGCCACTCTGGGCAGCTTCCAACACATATAAAAACGCAATAAAAACACTGAACGTCAATAGTAACGATGCAATGTAAAAAGTCGCAATTACTTTAGACATAAACGGCTTGCGGCAAACAAAGCATCATTCAGCCATCGATCCGAATCGAACAGTAAACAGGAAAATCAAACATAGGCAAATAATAATTAAACAGGTTGCAATGGACAGGCCCATATACAGTCACAATCGAAATTATTCCGCCCCCACCCCCATTGCAAATCAGTCTTATTCTCAACATTTTGGGCTTTCGGCTGTTTGCAAGGAGCGAATCTCACAAAAGTCATGGAAATTGAGCTGAAAATGCAACTGGAGGAGCCAGGATAAGTTGCATGTTTGGCTGAATCTCACCCGATTTGCAAGGCGGGGGTGTGTTGATTGATTTCAACTTCAATTTGCATCGTATCATTTTATGCACTGTGGCTTGCCGTTGTTTTATTGATTGCAGTTTGAAAATTATTTATTGCAAATGTCAAGAGCGAATTTCTGTTTAATTTTTATATGCAGATATTATTATTCTATACTATTCTAATGATTGTTGAGTGTTACTTTTTGATGTAAGCTGCTTATTTTAAAGTTATGTTTTATTATCACCTTTTGTATTGCATTCGATTGTTACAAGGTGTACATTTTTTGTTTCTTCCGCTTGTAAACCGCCTTGGGTATTGTAAGATAGAAAGACGGCGTACAAATTAAAAGTGATGATGAGGGTGGTGATAACAAACACTCTTAGAGGCGCTGTGGGTTAAACCACAGAACCTAGGGCTTGCTGATCAGAACGTCGGCGGTTCGAATCCCCACGATGGGGTGATCTCCTGTTGCTCGGTCCCAGCTCCTGCCAACCTAGCAGTTCGAAAGCACGTCAAAGTGCAAGTAGACAAATAGGAACCGCTACAGCGGGAAGGTAAACAGCGTTTCCGTGCGCTGCTCTGGTTCGCCAGAAGCGGCTTTGTCATGCTGGCCACATGACCTGGAAGCTGTACGCCGGCTCCCTCGGCCAATAACGCAAGATGAGCGCCGCAACCCCAGAGTCGGCCACGACTGGACCTAATGGCCAGGGGTCCCTTTACCTTTACACAGACCGCATGACGGATCAGCAGGGCCTTTAACTCAGCAGCAAAGCGCCACCTGCGTTGAAACGGCACCTACTCAACAATAAGGGGGCTTGCCGTTCGCCTGGGGCGAGCTACATCTCTCTTCCAGGTGAACAGGAAGGCAGGACAGCGCTGAACCCTTTTCCGACCAAAATGTGCACCCTTTTCCGGGCTCTTTCTCCCACTTAACAGGGGCTCGCATTTCAGAACCTGGTTTTGGGGGCCAGCAGAGGAGACGCCCAACCCACGGCGACAGGAAATTCGCCCATCAGTTTGGTAGTTTAAAAGGAAGCTACCGCTCCGAAGATCTATGGATGAAGGGCAATCTAAAATAAAGGTAAAGACACCCCTGACAGTTAAGTCCAGTTGCAACGACTCTGGGGTTGCAGCACTCATCTCACTTTACTGGCTGAGGGAGCCGGCGTTTGTCCGCAGACAGTTTTTCCGGGTCATGTGGCCAGCATGACTAAAGCTGCTTCTGGCGAAACAAAAGCAGCACACGGAAACGCCGTTTACCTTCCCGCCGGAGCGGTACCTATTCATCTACTTGCACTTTGCTGTGCTTTTGAACTGCTAGGTTGGCAGGAGCTGGGACCGAGCAACAGGAGCTCACCCCGTTGCGGGGATTCGAACTGCGGACCTTCTGATCGGCAAGCCCAAGAGGCTCAGTAGTTTAGACCACGGCGCCACCCGCATCAAGATAGGATTGCCATATTTCAAAAAGTGAAAATCCGGACACAAGTGTTTTTTCTTTGACAGTGGTACCTTGGTACTCAAACAACTTTGAACCCAAACACTGTGAACCAGGAAGTAAGTGTTCGCGAACTTTTTTCAGAAGCCAAACGTGCTCCGGTTTGAGTGTTACGCTGAGGTCTGTCTGGTTTTTTGCTATTTATTTTGCATTTTTGTTTTTGCGGCTTTTTCGTTTTGGTCTTTGTGACTGCGTGGAGCCCAGTTCAGCTACTGATGGATTGACTGTGTGGCTGCAGTACATTGTTTATCCGGAACGGATTAAGTTTGAGAACCAAGGTACCACCGTATACATTTTTTGCTGCATTCTAAACACTTCCACACAAAAAAATATAAAAACCCGCAGAGAGAGAACTTCTGAAGCTGGGAAGAAATACCACCCTTTTATTGGAGAGACCCTTCGGAGAGGGTCGCTTCCAAGTCTGAAAGCACAGGATCGGGTCGGGCAGCCCGAAGCAAACTCCAAGCCAGAGGTTTAATGCAGCTGCTCGCCTGGGGTGAGTCAAGGATCTCCTCCTGGTGAACCAGAAAGAAGCCATTCACAAACTAAACCACAGACCAGTGGCTCCCAATGTGGGCAGTGGGATAACTGGGAGGGGGGCTGGAGGTGCAAAAGACTAACTACCAGATTTTGCAAAGCTTGCTATCGCTGGATCAAGTCCATCAGTTCCGTTGAATTAATTAAACTAAACCATTTTAATTGGATTAATGTGCAATTAACTGCTGCTGTTTCGAATCGTATTCCGTTACGCTCTTCCTTAGCAGGGAGTATTTTTGCATGTTTTTTTTACAGGATAAGGGGGCAACCGGGTACGGATTTATGGGAAAGGTTTGGGAACAGCTGCGATAAGGTTGCGGCCAAATGCATTCTACTCGAGAGTAGACCTAGCCACGGCAACCACCCCAACTCGATTCCCTTTCCGCACAACACAATCCCGTCCTCCTCCCTTTGAAATCCTTACAGCAAAGTTCAGCCAAATGCTGACAGCAATCTCCGGCAGCAATTTGGGCTCGGTTCTAGCGATCAGTTAGACGTAAGGCTTGAAATCCATTCTAAACCAAAAATGAAAACGACAAAAGACTGCCTTTAAATAATAATAATCATCATCATATTTTCATAGTGCGGAAAAAGAAGGTATCTCTACCTGCATACGCAGGTGGCGCTGTGGGTTAAACCACAGAGCCTCTTGGGCTTGCCGATCAGAAGGTCAGCGGTTCGAATCCCCGCGACGGGATGAACTCCCGTTGCTTGGTCCCAGCTCCTGCCAACCTAGCAGTTCGAAAGCACGTCAAAGTGCAAGTAGATAAATAGGAACCGCTACAGCGGGAAGGTAAACGGCGTTTCCGTGCGCTGCTCTGGTTCATCAGTCATGCTGGCCACATGACCCGGAAGAAGAGTATGGATTTGATATCCCGCTTTATCACTACCCGAAGGAGTCTCAAAGCGGCTAACATTCTCCTTTCCCCTCCTCCCCCACAACAAACACTCTGTGAGGTGAGTGGGGCTGAGAGACTTCAGAGAAGCGTGACTAGCCCAAGGTCACCCAGCAGCTGCATGTGGAGGAGCGGAGACACGAACCCGGTTCCCCAGATTACAAGTCTATGGCTCTCAACAACTATACCACACTGGGTCTCAGTGTCGTCCGCGACTGGACCTAATGGTCAGGGGTCCCTTTACCTTTACCTGCATACCAGCCCTGCAAAGTAGGCCAGGCAGGCGGGGAACCGCAAGCCAGGTAGCCAAGTGAGTTTGTGGCTGGGCAGCGGATTCGAACCCAGATCTCCCTAGAGTGAGAAAGCTAACTAAGATCAAGGGGTGAGGCAGCTTAAATGTGGTCGTCCTCCCGGCCACCGGGCTGCACCCCACACTGTCCAGCTTTGCCACGCCCACTGGACACACCCACATTTTAGAGGTGGGGGGAGGGGAGAAGAAAACTTTTACTTTTTAGGGAGGCCGAGGATGAGAAAGCCAGAGGGTGGAGGCAAAATTGGATGCAGATCGTACTACGGTAGAACGGGAAGGCAGTAGCGTGACACGGTGGGGGCGGTGGGGACGAGGGTGCCCCGGGCTCCACTCTCCTCACGCAGGAGGAGCAGCGGCAGCCTGGACGGACCGCGCATAAGTTGCACCGTCACGGCGCATGCGTCGCGACACCCCGCCCCCAGGGGGCGCCTCCGCCTTTGCCGCCCTGGGCAGCCAAGCGGCAAGGTTCGCCACTGCGGGAAGGGACCCCGCGGGCCATCTAGCCCAACCCCCTGCAATGCAGGAATCTTCTGCCCCACACGGGGCTTGAACCCGCAACTCCAAGATTAGGAGTCTCTGGCTCAAAACGGTTGCAGCATCTGGGGCTTTTAAGCCCGAGAGGAAACGCAAGGAGAGGAGGCCTCAAATGCCCTTTTAAAATGGGTTAAGGGGGGCAGTGGTTCAAAATTGGGAAAGGAGTACAGTACTAAGATCATGGCCACTGGTCCCGTCACCTCCTGGCAAATAGAAGGGGAAGAAATGGAGGCAGTGAGAGATTTTACTTTCTTGGGCTCCATGATCACTGCAGATGGTGACAGCAGTCACGAAATTAAAAGAGGCCTGCTTCTTGGGAGAAAAGCAATGACAAACCAAGACAGCATCTTAAAAAGCAGAGACATCACCTTTCCGACAAAGGTCCGTATAGTTAAAGCTATGGTTTTCCCAGTAGTGATGTATGGAAGTGAGAGCTGGACCATAAAGAAGGCTGATCGCCGAAGAATTGATGCTTTTGAATTATGGTGCTGGAGGAGACTCTTGAGAGTCCCATGGACTGCAAGAAGATCAAACCTCTCCATTCTGAAGGAAATGAGCCCTGAGTGTTCACTGGAAGGACAGATCCTGAAGCTGAGGCTCCAATACTTTGGCCACCTCATGAGAAGAGAAGACTCCCTGGAAAAGACCCTGATGTTGGGAAAGATTGAGGGCACTAGGAGAAGGGGACGACAGAGGACGAGATGGTTGGACAGTGTTCTCGAAGCTACGAACATGAGTTTGACCAAACTGCGGGAGGCAGTGCAAGACAGGAGTGCCTGGCGTGCTATGGTCCATGGGGTCACGAAGAGGCGGACACGACTAAACGACTAAACAACAACAAGGGGGGGCAGAATGACTGGTTGTTTTTGATTATGAATTTTGTGTTTTTATATTGTGGTTTTATCCCGGGGACCACCCTCAGACCTGCGGAGAGAGCGCTGTATACAAATTTAACCAATAATATTAATCACAATAATAATCCTAGGGACCAGGAGGGACATCTAGCCCCCCCCCCAAGGCAGGAATCTTTTGAGAAGGTTAAATTTGAACCCGCGACTCTGAGATTAAGAGTCTCTGGCTCAAATGGTTGCATCGTTTGGGGCATTTTAGGAACCGCAGGGAGGAGAGGAGAAAGTACCCCTGGGGGTCATCTAGCCGAACCCCCTGACATGCAGGAATTCTTCTGCCCGACGCTGGACTCGAACCCGTAACTCCGAGATTAAAAGTTACACACTCTACCAGCCAAGCTCTTGCAAAGTCATGGAACCAACCGCAGAACATGCATGGAATCTTTTGCCTGTTGCAGGACTTGAACTCGCGACCCCGAGATTAAGAAACTCAGGCTCTGGCAACGCAGAAATCTGGCAGGGGAGGGATGGGGAGAGATGACAAGGAGCGGAGCGCAGATAAGCCGGAGGGTTGAAAACAATTTTTTTTAAAAAAAAACTTTGCGGCCCCCAAAACACTTCCTGGCAGCTGTGAAAACAAGGTCGCCCCACAGTGACCAAACAAAAGACCTCAAAGGAGAACGCCGCTGAGAAAAGGGGGGAGTTTTTAAAGTCAACACAATAAAATCAATTGTGTGGTTCTTTTATTTAAAGAACGCTAACACCAAGACGGAACCAGCCATTAAATACTTGTCCATATGTCTATGCCTAGATTACACACACACACACACACACACACACACACATATTTAAAAATAGTTTTGCAAGTTGTGTTCCCCACTTGTTGTTGTTATTATTATTAATAATAGTTTTGCAAGGTGTGTGTCCTTCCCCCCTTATTTTATTATTCTTATTTTAACATCTTTACTGAAAATTCAAAAAGGACTCAATCACACGTGCGCTAAACATGGCAAGGAGTAAGTAAAAACGAAGGGAAAAGGAAAATCCCCAAACTGTACAGTTTAGCAAAGTGGTTATTGTACTTCGCCAGATCTTAGCCTATTAAGAATGGATTCCAAATATCGTTGAATTTGTCCCATGGCAGGTCTGCGTTTATATGCAAGTTGTTCACACGTTTGTGAGTTTGTACAAGCCTTCAATCCAATCGTAGAAGGGAGCTGCGTTTTACTTTTTCCATTTCATCCATATCAGTCTTTTTGCTTCTTTCTCAACTTTGACCCTTTTATGCGATTTTGCACACTTTGGGGGGGGGAGGTTATGCATTGAGATTCGCTGCTGATTTATTGATTATGGATTGGTAACCCTCCGTTGTGGCTGATAAGTGTAGACAGTTGAATTGTTATCATTTGCTGGTTTTAACTTTACAGTTTGCTATTAGATTCTAATGAATTGTTTGTTTGTGCGTAACAGAGAAACCTGTTTACTTGCACCCAAAATTTGGAGTAGACAGGAATATTTGGGTGGGAGGGGCGGCGGTTGTGTGTTTCGGACTGTACCATTTTCCAACCTGAATTTTTAGAAATCCATGATTTTAAGAACAGGGAGTTTTTAGTTTGCTTTTTGACCTGGGCGATGTAAGTTTCGGGGAAACTGGGTTGAAGTTTTTCCAATTTTCAGAGTGAATTATTATTATTTTACCGCTGCTAAGCTTTAACCTCTCTCCCCAGCTAATACTGAAACAGCCTATCTAGCCCCATACTGCCTGCACTGACTGGCAACAGCTACAGCTAAAAGGTCTTATCCAGGCATCCCCAAACTTCGGCCCTCCAGATGTTTTGGACTACAATTCCCATCATCCCTGACCACTGGTCCTGTTAGCTAGGGATTATGGGAGTTGTAGGCCAAAACATCTGGAGGGCCGCAGTTTGGGGATGCCTGGTCTTATCGGTTCCAAATAAACCTAGTGGCTAAAAGCAGTTAAACTGCTAGCGAATTTGCAAAGCTAAGGAGGGGCTGGCCTGGTTTCAAACTGGATCAGAGACTTGCATGTCCAGGAGTTTGCCATATTTCAAGAAGTAAAAATCCAGACACAAAAAGCTGTTCAGCTTTACGGGGGGCGGGCGGGGGAAAGTGATAGAGCTTTTTCCGGGAAATCGCCCAAAGAAAACTGTTGAATTTCCCTAACCCCCCCCCCCCGGATGCTAATTCTGCAATTGAAATCCTAAGCAAAGCAAAATCTTACATGAATCAGCTCAAACGCTGAGGACTAGAATCTTATTTTGGGCTTTGCATGCAAAGGTCTGAGGTTCAATCCTCCGGCTTTGGGGAAGTAAATAAACTAACTAACTAAATAATCATTCCATGGTGTCACCCTGTATGGCTATGCAACGCCCCTGTCTGAAACCCTGGAGAGCTGCTGCCAATCAGAGCAGGCAACCCTGAGCTCGATAGACCATTGGTTTGACTTGGTAGAAGGCTGGTAATGAGGACTAGAATCTTGGCCCATCTTTACGGGATGGAGCCGAGCCGAGCGGAGCACTGCTTGGAGGTTGCGCAGGGTCACGATCTGCTGCGCGGGCAGCCCCGCCGTCAGACGGGTGACTCACGGAGCAGGAAAAGGAAATAAGGAGGAGAATTGCTCCTGCCAGGAAGGGCCTATTCCCTGCGCCCAGAAAAACAAGCTTGCCCCTCCGAGAAAGAAAGAAAGAAAACTTCTTTTCTTCCGTAAACAAAGTATTCCCTCGCTGCCACCTGCTTGCAACAAAAAAACAAGGGGGGTGGGAATAAAGGGGGAGGCAGGCAGCCTGGGAAATCTTTTGTCTTAAAGACTGTTTTTCCTAAGCTGCAGTTACCACAACAATACGGTGCGCTCCTTTCTTGGGGAACGCAGCTTGGCTTTGCAAAGAAGCTCGGCAAAGCAGCTTGGCAAGGCAGGACCCGTTCCGTTTGCAGATCTTATTCCGTTCCCGCATTTGCACCCTGCTTTCCGGAGCCAGGAGCTTCTCGCTCCCTCCCTCCTGCACATGCAAAACATCCCTGCGAAGTAGGCCAGGCTGCTTCCCCCATTTTGGGTGTCCTCGGGTCCAGGCGGCGGACGCGGCCCACTAACAGCATTCGGAATCCCCGAGCCGTGTTTTGCTACCGGCAGGTGACTACGGGGCCATTTCCGGGCACTAGTTGGCGACCGACGTTTAAAAACCTCAGCCTTAGTCCAGAGTTCGTACCATTTCCGTTTCGAACTGTGTCCCGTTTCCCCCTCTCGCATCCCAGGACAAGTGAATTGGTGCCAGTCGAGCAGTTGAGTTGAGATCGTAAAATCGCAGCGCTGGAAGAGAGACCCCCTGAGGGGCATCTAATCCAACCTGGAATCTCCTCTCTTGCAACTTGAAGCCATGGGTTCGAGACGTGCCCTCGGAAGCAGGAGAAAACAAGCTAGCTCCCTTCTTCCGTGTGACACCCCTTGAGATACTGGAAGTTGACGCTCCTGTCTCTTCTTTTCCAGGCTGAACATACCCAATTCCCTCAACCGTTCCTCATCAGTCTTGGTTTATAAATTTGGGCACCTGGACGTGGTTGAAGATTGAACCCGGGAACACATTGTCACAAGAGCGCCTGGACTAAAACTGTCTATCAAAACTTCACTCTTGTGGTTTATCCCCACAACAGCTACACACTTTGGGTTTTAGTAAAGCAAACCGTCTAATTTTTCAGCACCTAAATGATATCGAGCGTCAGAACAACTTGGCCACAATAAGGAGATTTTGCCCCTGGCATGACTATTTTCCACCTTCCCATTTTGACTCTCTGGCACCCTGTCTGCATAACTGAGCAATTCCAAAATATAGATGTGCTTTGACTCTCGCAAGATTGAATGTATTGAACCTCGGCTGGACTTGAGGAACGATTCCAACAGATTCCACACAAAAAACGTCCCTGTGGAGATGGCAGTCCCGAATCGGTGGCGCATGCCCTTCTGGCTTGCCCCCTTGATAAAGACTTGAGGAATGAGATTATCACCCCTCTTTTATTGTCCATTCCGGGTCGCCCAGCCACTGCCCCAGTGTCCTTTCTTTGGGCAGATCAAGAGGAGCAGGTGACAGCAAAGGTGGCAAGGTTTTTTAGCTGGGGCAATCAGAATAAGGTCCACTATTTGACTACTGATTCAAAACCCTAAAATGTATTTTATAAAATTGACTTTTTATTTCTATTCTTTGTATATCGTATTGTTGTTTTATTGCTATGGCCGATGGCTGACGCGAATAAAGATTCATTCAAACTGGGAACATCTGCATGCCTTGCCTCCAGTTCGTTAGAATCGTAGAATTGCAGCGGTCATCTAGCTCAACCTCCTGCAAATGCATGAATCTCAGCTAAAGCATCCCTGACGTACGGCCACGCAATCTCTGCTTTAAAAACTCCAAGGAAGGAATATCATATCTCCCCTCCTACGATATTCCAAGGTAGACTGCTCCTGAACACGAGCCTTTCATGCAGCTGATTCAGCCGTCACAGCAAAGAGCGGCTGACTTGACCCCCAGAAAAAAAGGGGTCCCAGAGAAAGCCCAAAAAGGATGCCAGGCCCAAGGTGGCCGTTTTACAGACCTGGAAAAACTAGGATGGTCCCCGTTTGTGCCACCTGATGCCTACTAAAGTCGGAATCCGCAACCCCACTTTTGGCCGTTTGTGGCGGAGAAAAAGTATTTCCTACTTCTGGGAAATGAATACACCTGCTTCCTACTTTTCCAGAGTCTTAGGCCGGCTTGTGATTTACAGGCAAGTAGGAATCTCGCCCAAAATATACATTACCAGTGCCCAGAAATATGGCAATTTGTTGGGGGTGGGGAGCCCAGAACGTCTGACAGAAACAAGAGACTGACGAAACGAAGCCTGGGAGAGGTCTCGAGGGACACACGCAAATTAAAAAATATAAAAAGTTGCATTTTCGTTTGCAGGCGATGGCGACAGACCAGTCTAAGTCTCTCTGCAACCATTTAACTGTACTGCAGACCAGCTTCTGAGCTTAAATGGTGGGGGGTGGGAGGGAGGAGAGAAAGAGATACCGAGAAATGTAGATTATCCAGCACTTCAAAAATAGTCTGCGTTAAAAGAGGCTGCCCGGAAATTCTAAATCCTGCCGTGCCCAGGTCCTCTTCAGTTCTGTTTACAGTGGTACCTTGGTTCTCAAACTTAATCCGTACCGGAAGTCTGTTCCGAAACCAAAGCGTTCCAAAACCAAGGCACGCTTTCCCATAGAAAGCCATGCAAAATTTATCAATCCTTGGTTTTGGAACGCTTTGGTTTTGGAAACGGAGCAAGCCTTGGTTTTGGAACAGACCTCCGGAACGGATAAGTCTGAGAAACAAGGTACCCCTGTATTTATATCCCGCCCATCTGCCTTTGCGCGCTTCCCCTGAGATTCCCAGGGGTCCTTTCATTGCCTGATGATACGTTAACAGGAAAGATTGCTAAGCTGGGATTTTGTCCAAAGGAGCTAAGTGAAACCCCAAACGGCCGTCCCCCCCCCAAAAAAAATAACCGGCAGCTCATTCACCCATCGGCTTCTGGTTCTCGTGTGCCGAACTATGAATGTGTGTTTTGTTTTGTTTCTAAAAAATAAGTTTACCAAATTTGGAGGGGGGGCGTTGAGAGAAAGAGAGAGAGAATTCCCGAGCCGATTTAAAATAGAACGGAGTTAAATTTAGGTTTCAGGACGGCTTCCTGACTTGAAACTGCGGCTCTCCGAATCTGGAATGATCATCAGGTATATAAAAAAGACTTGGCACGTTTTGAGATGCAAACTCTTGGCCGTTGCTGGATAAATTTGCCTGGAACGTCCCCTACCCCCAACCCCCTCCCGCAAAGGCAGGCTTGTCCTGCTTGCAGGAGGTTCAATCCTGAGCATCTACTGTGGTACCTTGGTTCTCAAACTTAATCTGTTTAGAAAATTTCATTCCAAAACCAAAGCGTTCCAAAACCAAGGTGCACTTCCCCCTAGAAAGTCATGCAAAACGGATCAATTTGTTCCAGACTCAAAAACAAAAATGCAAAATAAAGAGCAAAAAAAAACCACCAAGCTTAATCCGTTCCGGAAGTCCTTTGGACTTCCGAAATATTCAGAAACCAAGGCACAGCTTCTGATTGGCACAGCCCCCCCCCACAAACAATAGCCGACAGCCGCATCATATGTTCCGAAAAACCTTCGAAAACTGGAACACTTACTTCCGGGTTTTTGGAGTTTGAGAACCAAAGCGTTTGAGAACCAAGGTACCACTGTACTTAAATCAGTTCTTTGCTGAGAACAATGAGGACTAGAATGTTGCTTTATCATTAGGGCAAAGGACTGTAAATTCGATATTGGATGTCGAAGGTTCTAGCTGAGACTGGGAATGTCTGCCCCCCCCCCCGCCCACCAATCTATTTTATCATAAAACCGATTTATCATAAAATCGACCCACGTTCCCCATTATTTTCCTTACAAGCCGCCAGGGTGGATTTGATTTAAATCAAATCAATTTAAATCACGATTTAAATCACTGGTCAGTAAGACTTGATTTAAATCCTTTTTTTACAGAAAGACTCATTCTTGCTGGTATCATCTTAACATTTGCAACCAGAGGAAGCTTTCATTTTTGGAGGGAGGATGCAAGGCTGACTTGCGGAACTCACTGCCACAGGGCAGGCCGCAATTTGCTTTTTAAAAACCCAAGCAGAACTGCTTGCCTATCATATATTAGGGTGCGGTACAGATGTTTTGGGGGAGGCATCGAACCCAGGGCACCCATCTCTTCCCTCGATGATCATTTGTAGATGCCACAACAAGGATAAAAGTAAATTCCCCGCTAAGAACAGTAATTCAAAACAAAAACCATGCAGAAAATCCACAGAGATTTCAAGTCGGTAGGAAAGCAGTGTGTCGCTGCCTCCCCCCCCCCAAAAAAAAACAGCAAACATGCTTGCGTTCCCCATAGCAACCCCAAAACCTGGAGGCTTTTCAATATGGCGAAAATCCCATTTTGAAACACAGCCGGACTTTCAAATGCAAATAGCGACAGAGAAGGAACATATGGTGGAGGTTAGTTCTTATTTTTCCTAATTAAACGGCGCACTGCTGTTTTGTATAACAATGTTAATAGGGCATTTGCAAGCTTTCGGAAGGGAGGCCGTGGTGTCTCTCCCCCCCCCCCATTTTTTTAAGAGAGAGGCGGCAATTGGCAGAGAAAACTGAAGGCAGCGAAACACACACCCCGTCCCCGATCTTCCTTGATATCAACACGGTGGTTTGGCACGTTCCGAATTTAGGGGTGTTTTGGGGGGGGGGGAGAATAGTCCCCTTCAGATCCCATTGCTGCTTTTTTTTTTCAGACCGCTAAAAGCAACCTCCCTCCCTTTGGCAAAAACGCACCCCGTCCTCGCAGATTCGCATGCTGAACATGGACACCTAATTGGGTGAATTTTCCAATGGGCATACTGTGGTCCCTTGGTCCTCAAACTTAATCCGGTCCGGAAATTCCATTCCAAAACCAAAGCTTTCCGAAACCAAGGCTCGCTGTCCCATAGAAAGTCACGCAAAATGGTTCAATCCGTTCCGGACTTTTAAAAAACAACCCCTAAAACCGCAATGGAACATGTATCATCTCGAATGAGACCATTGATCCATAAAATGAAAGCAAGAATCAATGTACTGTACTGTAGAATAAAGAAGGCAGTATTGTAGATGATAAAAATAAAAAAAAAATTTTCTTTCCTGCACTGATGATAGCCATTGTTTGGATGGGGGCCTTTTATCCATTTCTGCAGTCACACAATCAATCAGTAGCTGAACTGGGTTCCACACAGTCACAAAAACAAATGAACCGAAAAAGCCTCAAAAACAAAAACGCAAAATAAAGAGCAAAAACAAAAGCGCCAAACTTCATCCGTTCTGGAAGTCCGTTTGACTTCCAAAATGTTCGGAAACCAAGGCGCTTCTGACGGGTGCAGGCACCCCGGAAACAATAGCCGACAGCCGCGTCGGACGTCCAGCTTCCGAGAAACGTTCGAAAACCGGAACACTTACTTCCGGGTTTTTGGTGTTTGAGAACCAAAGCGTTTGAAAATGAAGGTACCACTGTATTATAAGTGCCCATTAGGCTGTGATTTCTGGGATAAAAGTTGGCTTAAACCCTTCTCCTAAATTTCCCTAGTAAATCGGCCCCGCACGCCCCCACGCTGGATTGCAGTCAAGGACCCAATATGGCCCCCAGCCGGAAAATTTCCCCCTTGAAAGTCCTGCCCAAAAATCAGGTGGAATGGTTGCATCTCTCAAACCTGCCCACATCTGACAGCAATACACTGCCACAAAGTAAGCCCCGCTCCGCCCGACCCGATATCAGCAATAGTTTGGAGTTCTCCCACAAAACGGTGCGGGGGGGGGGGACGACAAAAGAGTTGCGCCCATTCGGAGCGAGGGCAAGCAAGCGCCGCCCTCGCTCGGCGCGGGCTTCACAGCGGTGCCAACTTTGCCAAACCTGCCGAGCTGGCAGCAGCTGGGAGATGCCAACGTGCCACCTGGGCCCTGCCTGACGAGATGGATCTCTCTGATTAGAAACACCCTGTACTTTTTTAAAAAAAGAATATTAACATCCAGTCGAGATTAAAGGGAGTGTTGCGTGAGAAACTTATTTACTCAAAACAGCAACTAACCATTCTGCTAACCCAAACTCCTAGTTAGACAGGATTTTCTTTCGTTTTTCCATCTTGGGATTTTCATAAACCCATTACTGAAGCGCAGACTTTTTGGTTTTTTGCAAGGTACAGTGGTACCTTGGTTCTCAAACGCCTTGGTACTCAAACAACGTGGAACACTGCAAATCCGGAAGGAGGTGTTCCGGTTTGCGAACTTTTCTCAGAAGCCAAACGTGCTCAGTTTTGAGTGCCACACTTCCGTTTTGAGTCTTACACTGAGTTCTGTCTGTTTTTGCTATTTATTTTGTGGCTCTTTTTCATTTTGTTTTTGTGACTGTGTGGAGCCCAGTTCAGCTATTGATGGATTGATTGTGTGCCTGCAGTACATTGATTATTGCTTTCATTTTGTGGATCAATGGTCTCGTTAGATCAGGGGTCCCCAGACTTACCGGGCTTCGGGCCGGTGCCTGCCGTGTCGACCGCGCGGCGGGCTGGAGGGCAGGGGAGTGCGTGCCCGTGCGCATGCGCACACGCACACGCACACGGGGAAAAATCGCCGAAAATCGCTTGTGCGCATGCGTATAGGCCTCCCCCGACCCGGAAGTGCACCGGAAATGACCTCTTCTGGGTCGGGAGAGGCCCATACGCATGCGCACAAGCGATTTTCGACGATTTTGAAGATCGCCGCCGCGCCGTGCGCCGTAAGAGCGGGCGGCGGCAGCGGGCGGCGGGGGTCGTCGCGGGCCGGATTGGGAGGCCAATTGGGCTGCATCCGGCCCGGGGGCCGTAGTCTGGGGACCCCTGCGTTAGATTCATGTTGAATTGCTGTTTTAGGGGTTGTGTTTAAAAGCCCGTTTAGCATTCCTTTCTATGGGAAAGCGCGCCTTGGTTTTGGAACGCTTTGGATTCAGAACAGATTTCCGGAACGGATTAAGTTTGAGAACCAAGGGACCACTGTATTGAAGTGCAGGGTTTTGCTTTTCAAAAAGGAAAGGGGGGGGGATGTAAGACTCTGGAAGTCTGGATCCAATTTTCCCTTTTAAACTCTTTCGCTGGAAAGTCTGAAGTCTATCAGCTTATTATCCTTCGTTATCGACTAGATTTTATAGCCTGCCTTTCCTCCGAGGGCTTCGAAAAGCAGCCGTTTCGCACTCGCGACAACAACCCAGCAAGGTTGCCCCACAGCAGAAAGACTCTAGGAAGGCAGTGGGGGCTGTAGTGGTTAGAGCGGGCATCCCCAAGCTCTGCCCTCCAAATGTTTTGGGACTACAATTCCCATCATCCCTGACCACTGGTCCTGTTAGCTTGGGATCATGGGCTAGGAGAACTAGGAAGAAGCTCTTAGAATCATAGAA
This sequence comes from Zootoca vivipara, assembly GCF_965207765.1. Taxonomy (NCBI): domain Eukaryota; kingdom Metazoa; phylum Chordata; class Lepidosauria; order Squamata; family Lacertidae; genus Zootoca; species Zootoca vivipara. The sequence goes on along the minus strand of NC_142589.1, from coordinate 94,674,318 downwards.
TCCTAGAGTTGGAAGAGACCACAAGGGCCATCCAGTCCAACCTCCTGCCAAGCAGGAAACACCATTAAAGCATTCCTGACATATGCCTGTCAAGCCTCTGCTTAAAGACCTCCTTCTGCTGACCTGCTGAGAAAGGTGGAGTGGCCAGGCGGGCAGAGATGGCCGCTGTGAACCTGGCGTCCAGAGATCTCCGCGTGGCCACAATGGGACCCGTGCCAAGTCGCAAAACGCGCCTGGTCAAAAGGTAAAACAAGGTTCTAGTCCTCAGGCTCCTGGTTTAAATAGCAACTGTGGCTGTTGCGAGGAAGGTGGCAAATTTTTATTGCTAAGACCTGGAACCCTGGGAAGACTCGACATGCCAGGACGGGTTGCCAAACCCATTTCATTTAGTTGTTGTTCTGCGAAAATGTGCCCGGTTCCAACCCTCAGTCTGACTTATGCAACGTGCAATTTATGCAATTTTTAAAAAAATAAATTTTAAAAAACCTTAACGGCCCGGAAGGGTTTTCTGTAAAATTAAAATCAGCGGGGTTGCAACCAATGCTGGCCTTACTCAAGAGTAGACCCGCCGGAAACAACGGGCGTACCCAACCGGGGTCTATTAACGTCACTGGGTCTACTCTGAGTAAGGCAAGCATCGGATGCAGCCTATGATTTTAATCTTTAGATTGGCCCAATACAAAGGAGTGGAGCAGGGGATGAAACGAAGTGTGTTTTTTTCACTGGAGGGGGGGCAGAGAATGTGTTGCTTTAAAAAGAAAAGAAAAGAGTTTAACCAGGAAGTAACACTCACTTTTAAAGCGTGTCAACTCTAATTCGCAAATTTCAGATTTATACGCAATTCAAAACGAGACCGACAACGCGCTTCTTCCAATTTCACAGCGTGTGCGAAAATGAACACGATTTGCAGTAAATGACATTTTATGACCAGACACGTTCTAAATACCCTTCCTATAGGTAGGGCTTGAGAAACTGCGATACATCGCATTTACTTGAGTCTCAAGCGCTGTCGAATCTAAAGCGCACCGCAATTTTCGCAATGTCATTTGGCCAAAAAAGGTGAGCACTGGATTCAAGAAAAATTGGCCCTGCTACCGTGTTTCTCCGAAAATAAGACACCGTCTTATATTTATTTTTCCTCCAAAAAACACACTATGGCTTATTTTCAGGGGATGTCTTATTTTTTTCCTCCTCCGCCTGCCACGGCCGGCATTGCTGCTGCGCCTATCACTATGTCTTATTTTCGGGGTATGGCTTATATTCCTTGAATGCTTAAAAATCCTGCTATGTCTTATTTTATGGCTACGTCTTTTTTTTTGAGAAACCGGCTAGTAGCAAAGTTCTTCAGATTCAACAACAACAAAATAATAATAATACCTATTTCTCCCTCGCTTGCCACATCCAAGTACTGGGGCTCATGTTCCCCTCTTTGGGAACATCAGTGTGCACAGAACAATTTATTAAACTGTTTCACATATGGACTTTCCTGAAGGAAGGTACTAGCGAAGACGAGCACATCTTATAGCCCATCCATCGCGGACATGCCTATATCTGCCTATAGACATAAAATCGTAAGGCTGTCGTCACGCTGCAGTTTGCATGGCAGGTATGGAGCTCAGAAGAGCTTCAATCTGCTGAATTAGTAAACTGTCGAGTTGGAAGCGACCCTGAGGTTCACCCCTGGGGCAATGCAGGAATATGCAGCTGCCCCAGGCAGGAATCGAACCCACAACCTAGGCGTTATCAGCACCACGCTCTAGTCAGCTGAGCTGTCCACTGGAGGCTGATGTTCATGTGTCCAGCGTGTGCAATCTAGAGGTTCTCCCTTCCTTACTGGCTTTGCTCAATCCCCAACCTCTCAGTACAGCCATTTTTTGATGGCTGAAATTCTCAGAGCTGAAATGTTTAGCCTGCGGCTGCTTTTTGAGGGTTCAAAACGGCAACATAAAGAATTGGACACAATTGTATATAATAATAAAAATATAAGATTATATGTATTGGGAAAATTTCGGGGAAACAATATGCAGGGTGAACAATATGGAAATAAAACAAAATGAGTATGAGCGAAGTCCAGGGGAGGGAGTAGGAAAATACGGAAAACTGTTACGAGAAATACTGTTAGAGGATGTATATACGGAAAAACCAAAAAAAGGTATTTTTTCACACACAAAAACCGGCAGGTTTTATGGCTTTGCAACCTCAAAACTCAAGAGCTGCCACCTTTGAAAAGAGCTCACTTCATTTTATTTTATTTTTAAACCAGAGCGGCTGGGGAAAGGCAGAACCCTTTTGCAACGTTTTTTATTTTTATTTTTTAAAAGCCCTCTGTCTCCTTAATCACAGCAGCGTATATATTAGAAAGGGATCCGGAACAAGCTGGCAAGAAGCCCCATTTGAAGCTTTTTACAGCTCAGGTGAACTTTTTGCACACACACACACACACCCAGCTCCACAATAAAGGGCGGAAGAGATTTATACCTAGGTGCGTGCGTACATATAAATATATCTTTCCACGGGTGTAATCCAGGCTGGCGTTTTAATTCTTTGTTTGGGAGACGGAGGGGGCGGGCAGGGAGAAAGGAGTTTGTCGGAGGGGGATGGAACAGCCCTCAGATGCAAAGCCAACCTTCCTTTTTGGAGAGAGATCAAAGTGTGCCAAATTAACAATTAAAGATGGGGGGAAAGAAAACAGGCGCTTGCTCCCTTGATATGCGGTTGTTGGTTTGGGGTTGTTGTGTTTTGGGGGTTTTGCCAGAAGGTAAGCTGCTGTTTTACTCGGGGGTCAAAGGGAGGAGGGAGATTTTCGGGGACCCACAGAACAGCGGAGCCGAACTGGTGGTGCCCGGATGGGAATAGCGAAGGTTTCCCCACCTAGAGGTGTAACTGGACTCCAGATCCCATGGTCCCTGGCTGTGGATGATGGGAGTTGTAGTCTAGAAACATCATTCAGCCTGGACTCTGGGGTCCAGCTCCGAGGGCCTTCTGGAGAGGACCTTCTCCGAGGGCCTTCTCCCTGCGAGAAGCGAAGTTACAGGGAACCAGGCAGAGGGCCTTCTTGGTGGTGGCGCCCGCCCTGTGGAACGCCCTCCCGTCAGATGTCAAGGTAATAAAATACTAGCTGACTTTCAGAAGACATCTGAAGGCAGCCCTGTTTAGGGAAGTTTTTAATGTTTGATGGTTTACTGTGCTTTTAATATCCATCTGGTACACAGGATGAGACCCTCCCTGTCCACAGACTGTCCGGCCAGAGTGGCGCATGCTCTGGTTATCTCCCGCTTGGACTACTGCCATGTGCTCTCCGTGGGGCTACCTTGGAAGGTGACCTGGAAACTGCAACTAATCCAGAATGCGGCAGCTAGACTGGGGACTGGGAGTGGAGACCATATAACACCAGTCCTGAAAGACCTACATTGGCTCCCAGGACGTTTCCAAGGACAAGTCAAAGTGTTGGTGCTGACCTTGAAAGCTCTAAACGGCCCAATATCCCTGAAGGAGAGTCTCCACCCCATCGTCCATCCCAGACACTCAGGTCCAGCTCCGAGGGCCTTCTGGCGGTTCCCTCCCTGCGAGAAGTGAGGTTAGAGGGAACCAGGCAGAGGGCCTTCTCGGTGGCGGCACCTGCCCTGTGGAATGCCCTCCCATCGGATATTCAAATAATATTTTTTATATATTTAAACTGGATTTTTATAAAATAAAATGCTTTTGGAGAAAGTTACATTATAGTCCAAAGGCTATCCATCAGGAAATAAGAATTTGTTTTTTAAGTTTTAAAAATTGTTTAACCACATCAGTTAACAAACATGGAGACACGTCCTACAATGTCATTGTTTTAGTTAAATAAATTGTTTGAATTGTTATGAAGGAAATGATTGTTTTTCTCCTTCCAATGAAGCACAGCAGAAAAGTTGTCCAAATATTAACAGTTAACTCATTAAACCTCACAATGATGTCATAATGATCTGTCTTCTGTATTTCTAATAATAGAGCCAAACCAGTAATTTTTGATATAACTGTAAAAACTACTCTGAAAATTTATTACCCCAAAAATGAAACCTTCATCTAGTTGTCAATATTAAGAATGTACCAGCAAGAACGAGCCTTTCTGTAAAATAAATTAATAATAATTTAAATCAAGTCTTACTGACTAGTGATTTAAATCGTGATTTAAATAGATTTGATTTAAATCAAATCCACCCTGGAGGAGGGAATTGAAATTTCCCGCAACAAATAAATTCTAGGCTGGCGATCCCTCGCCACAGATCACAGCCTATTGTACCACAAAGTCGGTAGCGACCCACTTAGGACACAGTGCCCCACGAAACAATTTACCCAGCGGAACAAGAATACCGCTAATTTAGTCTTACTACACTGGACGCGGGTCGCACTGTGGGTTAAACCACAGAGCCTAGGGCTTGCCGATCAGAAGGTTGGCAGTTCGGATCCCCATGACGGGGTGAGCTCCCGTTTCTCGGTCCCAGCTCCTGCCAACCTAGCAGTTCAAAAGCACGTCGAAGTGCAAGTAGATAAATAGGTACCACTCCAAGCGGAAAGGTAAACGGTGTTTCCGTGCGCTGCTCTGGTTCGCCAGAAGCGGCTTTGTCATGCTGGCCACATGACCTGGAAGCTGTACGCCGGCTCCCTCGGGCAATAATGCGAGATGAGCGCCACAACCCCAGAGTCGTCTGCAACTGGACCTAATGATCAGGGGTCCCTTTACCTTTACACTGGACACAACCTAAGGACCATTTCCCCCAAAACAAAAGCGCCCAGAAAGCTGGATTTTCTGCACCACTTCCGTTCTTTTCCCCATGCTCTAGCTGAATCTCAGCTTTGCTGCCTCCTCTACCCTATAATAAGTTCAGGGAACCTGCAAGAAGTTGAGCCCAGGAAACATCCTAGACCAGGGTTTCCCAAACTCGGGCATTCAGCTGTTTTTTTGGACTACAAATCCCATCATCCCTGAGCGCTGGGTCCTGCCAGCAATGGACGATGGGAGTTGTAGTACAAAAACAGCCAGAGACCCAACTTTGGGAAACCCTGTCCCAGACTTTGTGTGAGCACTCACCCCCTCCCCCAAAAGGCACTGGGGGTAACAATACAGTAAGCACAACCGTACTCAGAAAGAAGACACCCACCCACCCCAAAAAAGCCCCAAATACGACCAGAGAAAGTAAAGTAAATACCAAACCAGAGACTGAAGCTATTGAGCAGCCTTTGCAACAAACAGGAAATCAATTCTGCACAGAACAGCAAATTGCAATTCCTGGGAGAAACTTCCCAGCCAAAAAAAGGAAAAAGTTAAATGGGGTGGGGTTAAAACATCATTTTCTCTGCAGCTAGCAAAAGCAACAAAAAAAACACACAAATAGTCTATAAGGAGTGGATAATTTTTAAAGAATATTTTAAAAATTATGGTATAAAATGAAACCTTTTGACAGAACTAAACTGACCCTTGTATTGTATAAATATAAGTTTGTAGGGATGTATAAAGAAACTATACAAGAAATATGTAACTGTGCGGTATAAGGTAACCAATAAATATAGTGAGACTAATTGGAAGTCATTTTTAACTTTTTTCTTCACAAGTTTTAAAATTATTTGCATTGTAAACAAATGATATATGTTATATTAATTTTGCGGATTCTGATATTGTTGTTTGTTTCTTTCTTTTATTGTTTGTTTGTTTGTATACTTGTTTATTTGTTGTCTGTTTTTCTTCCTTTTCCGTTCTATGAATGCATGTTATTTTAAAACAATAAAGATATATACTTTTTTTAAAAAAAAAACCCCACATCATTTTCTCCCTCCTGCTATCCTGGAACAGCCATCGCCAAGCTAGGGCTCGCCAGATGTTTCACACCAGCCCAAATATCAGGAGGGCACCAGGTTGGAGACGGCCGCCCTGGGAGGGGGCGTCGCCCAACGAAACGGATCCTCGTGGGAAACTGGCAACGCAAAAATACCATCCACCCGAAAAAGCAGGAAGCCTAGCTGGAAAGGCAGCAGCAACAACAACCGCCGATCTAGACAAAGGATGAAGGAACATGCAGAACCCCAGATGTTGCTTTCTGCCCCCCCCCCAAAGCCCAGCAGCTTTAGCCCAGCAATATCCAGGGGATGGCAGACTTTGCCACCTGCAATTGAAGATGCCACGTTCCCTAGATCCAGGCAAGAGGCGGAAGAATGCTTCTATTCTCGAAAAGAATGCCTCTTCCTAGGTTAGGAACCTGTATCCATCGCGACCATAGTGGAGGGATGCCTCTACAGTGGTACCTTGGTTCTCAAACGCTTTGGTTCTCAAGCTCCGAAAACCCGAAGCCCTGTAACGGTGCGAGCTCCCGTTGTTCGGTCCCAGCTCCTGCCAACCTAGCAGTTCGAAAGCACGTCAAAGTGCAAGTAGATAAATAGGTACCGCTCGAAGCGGGAAGATAAACGGTGTTTCCGTGCACTGCTCTGGTTCGCCAGAAGCGGCTTAGTCATACTGGCCACATGACCAGGAAGCTGTCTGCGGACAAACGCTTGGCCCATAGAGCAAGATGAGTGTGCAACCCCAGAGTGGTCCGCGACTGGACCTAACGGTCAGGGGTACCTTTACCTTTTAAGCAAAAGCTCGCCCCTTCATGATACTCGGCCCTTTCTCCGAGGGTAGACCCTGCACTAAACAGAAGCTTCCTTTTCCTTTCCCTCTTTCTCAGAAAGGACAAGCGCTGCCAAGGCAAAAGAAATAGCCCAGCCCGCTCAGCCCAGCCCGGAATCTCAAACGCAGCTGGGGCGGTTGCGGCAAGAAGCCCAAATTATTTTGCGAAAAGCATCAAAGCCGGGGGTGGGGTGGGGTAGGGTGGGGGGGTTGAAGAAACCTCCTCAGAGGTGACAAGCTCCGGGCAGAGGGAGTGGAAAGGGGGGTGGGCAGTATATTTGTGTGTTGTGGGGGTGGAAGGGAGGGAGGGAGGGAGAGATTCCACTTTGTTGTAACCACCTGTAGCTTCAAAATTCGGGAACGTGCGCCGACTCGCCCCACTCGCAAGACACGCACGGGCGCAGAAGTCTCTAGAGCACACGCCCCATATCAAAGCAACCCCCCTCCATCAAACGAAGCACATTTCATGCTCAAAATCAAAGGACACAAAAAACCCAAGTTGGGAGATCCAAAAAAATGGGGGAAAGGGGGGGGTTTCCCTCCCCCCTGCACCTTGAACTTTTGCACCTGCAGTTAAAAATAAAAACGTAGACTTCTAACGAACCGTTCTTGCAAACCGGTTTTCTCCAGGTGTGGCCAGGCTACAAACCCCATTGTCCTAGACCAGGCCTAGGCGAACTCGGCCCTCCAGATGTTTTGGGACTACAACTCCCATGATCCCTAGCTAACAGGACCAGTGGTCAGGGATGATGGGGATTGTAGTCCCAAAACGTCTGGAGGGCCGAGTTTGCCTATGCCTGCCCTAGACCCCCTGGGCCCGGGATTGGCTGCTGGAAGTTGGGGGGGGGTCTGGCACAACCTCTGGAAGACACCCCTGGTCTGAGAAGAGGCATTCTCTCGCGGGCAGGAGGGGAAGGAAACCACTCAAGCAGTCAAGTACAGCACTACCTGTTTTGCTAGAGTGGTCCTGCAGGGGATGTTGGTCCAACCAGTCAGAACTTCCTGTTACACCTGGCTGGAGCATCTTTCCTTTGCTTGTGACTAGTAGGTGGGCGTGACCTTTCCAGACCTGCTAAAAGGCCAAGTCACGCAGCCACCTCCCTTCTTTTCCATCCTGCCTGATTCCCGATTCCCCTGGACTTCACCCAGGTGATCTTCCATATGGGCTAAACCTGTTTGTACATACAGTGGTCCCTTGGTTCTCAAACGCCTGGGGACTCAAACAACTTGAAACCCAAACAACTTGAAACCCAAACGCCTGGGGACTCAAACAACTTGAAACCCAAACACCGGTTTGCTCCGTTTTGAGTGTTACGCTTCCGATTTGAGTGTTACGCTGACGTCTTTCTGTTTTTGCTTTTCATTTTGCTTTTTTTTTTTGCTTTTGCGGCTCTTTTTTGTTTTTGCGACTGCGTGGAAACCAGCGCAGCTACTAATTGATTGATTGATCGTGTATCTGCAGTACGTTATAGCAATACCCCCGGTTGCGAACGTGATCCAAGCGGGAGGCATGTTCGCAACCCGCAGCGTTCACAGCCTGAAGCACCACGTCTGCGCATGCGCGTGACGTCATTTTGCGTTTCTGCGCATGCGCTGAAACCCAGAAGTAACCCGTTCTGCTACTTCCGGGTTCGGCACGATCCACAACCCGAAAACACGCAACCCGCAGTGTTCATAACCTGAGGTATGACTGTATTTATCACTTTCATTTTATGGACCAATGCTCTCGTTAGATAGTAAAATTCATGTTAAACTGCTGGTTTGGGGTTGTTTTTAAAAGTCTGGAATGGATTAATCCGTTTTGCATTCCTTTCTATGGGAAAGCATGCCTTGGTTTTGGAACGGACTTCCAGAACGGATTAAGTTTGAGAACCAAGGTGTACCACTGTACAGGTGAAACTCGGAAAATTAGAATCTCATCAAAAAGTGCATTTATTTCAGTAATGCAACTTATTCTTTTTTCCTTTTAATTTTTACAAATGCTTTCTTTTGGAAATTCCACAGTAATAAAACAAATAGTTACAATAATACAAAAATAAACAAGAATAAACATTGCTATTACATTTCCTTCATTGCATTCCATTTATAATTGACCCGCCTAACTACAAATAATTACAATAACAAATAAAGGCTTGACATATTTTGCTTTTCCTGTTTTAATTCTATCTCATATATTGGTTTCAGCTTTTAAGCTGCGTTACTGACATAAATGCACTTTTTGACGATATTCTAATTTTCCAAGTTTCACCTGCATTTGTAACTTTAAGCCGAAAGCCTGCCTTCAGGGATCGGACTGTGCTCTGCTTGATCATGAGCAAAACTTCCTTTTGTTCCTTATGAATAAGAGTGTGGTGTCTCTATTCTTTTAGGAGGGATCAAAGGGGTATCACCAGGAATAACAGAACATATCTCAACCTGGGCAAGCCAGATTAAATAGGCTTCTGAGACTCACACAAGTCTGCAACCAGCTTTCTGCTGTGTAAAAGGGGAAATGCACTCTGCTGTATAAAGAAACTTGCTAGCGAGGATATATTACTCAATATATCCTCTCCTGTTACCCACAACATTCCCACATGTCGCCCCTCTCCAGATGTTGTGCCAAAATCCCCACAACGTCCATCAACACCTCTGATGCTGCTTGCATCAATTATATTTTTATAAATTATTATATAATTATTATTATTATTGCCATGCAGGAAGCTGGAGTCCCGGCAATAGCAAGCGCAAGACCTTAGGCTCCTCGTTTGCGCAACCCTGGAGGAAAAAAAACCAGAAACACGGGGAGATATATTCAAGGTTACCTGATCCTCCGAACTGCGTGCTAGCGAGTGTCGTAGGCCTGTTTTTCCCATTGGCTACTGGCAGCGGAAACATCTGGGAAAGAAGAAGAAGAGGGGGAAAGCAGCGTTAGAAACTCAGATATATATATGCCAGGCGCCAAGCAGCTCCTTAAACCAAGGTTGCGGTCGCCAAAATGAAATTTCCGTTGCTGTTTGGGGGGCAAGACGGCTCTAAAGTCTTGATTTTTTTTCAAAGGATGGTGATGGATTCTCAGTTAACATCTGGCTGGTTCAGAGGACAACCCTGAGCTGGGTTAAGAGCTTTGAGAACTTAAAGAAAAGTCCCTTGATCCAAGAAAAGTCGGAAAGAAAAGCATTTCCTTCCGGGTTTTCCGCGTTCAAGAAACGAGGTACCACTGTATCTTGGTTTATTCCGACCTCTTTTTCTCTTTTTTAATATAATCTTTATTAAATTTCTGTTTTACATCTTAGAAAATTCACTTAAACCACCTTAAAACATTTTGCACAACATAAATACGCCCTGCCTATTTTATATAAACTAAACCAGGCATGTCCAACAGGTAGATCATGATCTACCAGTAGATCACTGGATGTCTGTGGCAGATCACCGGTAGATCACCAGCTCCCCCCAAAGAAGCTAAAAAACTTTGGCTCCCCTTAAAAAAAATAACATCTTTGCCCTGCACCCCTAAAAAACGGGGCTTTCCTCCCTAAAAAAAGCTCAGCGTCACTTTCCTCCTCCCTAAAGAAGCTCAACAACTTTGACCTGAACCCAAAAAGGGGGTAGATTTTTTTTAACTCTGTGAGTAGATTGCAGTCTCTTGGAAGTTGGCCACCCCTGAACTAAACCATTCAAAACTCATTCACACTGTTGAATTTATCTTAATGCTGGGCGGTGGGCATGTTTTCAAGTGTACACATCCCCCCTCCCCATATATTCAATCAATCAATCAATCAATCAATCAATCGTTCTTCTTGTTCTCTTATTTTGTATGTTAGATCCACAAAGTTGCGCATATTCCATCAGTTTATGTTGCGATTCTTTTTTAGTTCGGCCTTCGCTCCCGACCTTTTTTTTTTCTGAATGGGGACACAGACCATTCATAATGTAGGAATATTATCCACAACTCCGAGCAGGGGGAAGTGAAGGCAAGCAGCAACAATTCGCTATGACGCCGTTCTCTGCGCAGAAATAGAATTTTGGTTCCTGAAATGGTTACAGGTAGGTAGCTGTGTTGGTCTGAGTCGAAACAAAATTAAAAAATTCCTCCAGCAGCACCTTAAAGACCAACTAAGTTTTTATTTTGGTATGAGCTTTCGTGTGCATGCACACTTCTCCTGAAAGTCATTCCGATTGTGCAGATAAAATATAACAGACTGAATCCGACAGGATAGGGTCTGAGTGTGCGAATATGGTCCAGACCCAAGGATCCCCAGATAGCGAAGATGTCAGGCATCATCCTGGCAGTCGGGCAGCGTAGATAAAAATCTTTTTCTTTTTTTCCAAAAAAATTGGATTTATTTTTTTCAAAAATAAGATTGTTTTGATTTAAATCAGATTTTTAAAAGAAAATGCTTTCGGAGGAAAAAATATTTCTAAATATAGTTTTCTATTTAAATTACATTACAGTCCAAAGGCTATTCATCAGTATTTGTTTTAAACTTTTCATGTGCGCTAAAACACAGTCAAAGTTGTTGCTTTTTAACTGTTTAACCACATCAGTTGACAAACATGGATAAATATGTTGTAATATTATCACTTTAGTTCAATAAATTGTTTCAGTTATTAAGGAAATGGTTATTTTTCTCCTTCCAATAAAGTACAGCAGAAAAGTTGTCCAAATAATTTCATAATTATCTGTCTACATGTTTCAAATAGAATAGAATAGAATAGAATAGAATGATTTATTGGCCAAGTATCAACCATACTTGGAATTTTGCTTTGACTACCGTATATTCGGGCGTATAAGAAGATTTTTTAAGCCCAGAAAATCGCCTCAAAATTTAGGGGTTATCTTATACGCCAGGTACTGCCTGCTCGGCAAGTCCCCCGTGCGCTGCGCTAAACTGGGGACTCACCAAGCAGCGCCAGAAATTGCTTCTGAGCATGTCCGCACATGCTCAGAAGTGATTTCTGGCGCTGTGGACATTTTGGATATGGGCAGCGCGGCACCAGAAATCGCTGCAGACATTTTCGAGTTAAAATATAGAGTATATCCCAAATTCTATATTTTAACTCGAAAATTTGGGGGTCGTCTTATACGCCCAGTCGCCTTGTAGGCCGGAATATACGGTACATTGCAATGTAAAGAAGAAACATACCTCGAACAAACACTATTCCCCTCACAATACAACAGTAGAACCAAATCATTCATTTTTGATGTAACTGTAAAAACAACTCTGAAAATTCATTATTCCAAAAACGAAGCCTTCCTCTGGTTGTAAATATTAAGATGATACCAGCAAGAATGAGTCCTTCTGTAAAAAATAATAATGATTTAAATCAAGCCTTACTGACTAGTGACTTAAAAAAGTCTTACTGACTATAGTGATTTAAATCATGATTTAAAACGATTTGATTTCAATCAAATCCACCCTGCAGCTGGGCATCTTCACTTGGCGGCCGCAAGTGGCCAATAGCTGGGCGCAAAATGTGCCTGGAAAATTTTGTACACCGGGGAAGAGGTTAGCCAGAGAAGGAGAAGGGGGTGCTAGGGGGGGGGTGCAGGCAGAGGCAGCATTTAACAGCACCCAAAATCTGACACAGATTCTCCTCTCTGGGCTTACACACACACACACACACACACACACACAATCATAAGAGTTGGTAGGTGTACCCTGATGTCATCTAGTCCAACCCCTCTGCAGTGCATGAACCTCAGCTAACGCGGCCATGAAACGCAGCCTCCCTAATTCTGCTTCAAAACTTCTAAGCAAGGTCCACCACCTTCTAAGGAGGGACGCGGGTGGCGCTGTGGGTTAAACCACAGAGCCTAGGGCTTGCCGATCAGAAGGTCGGTGGTTCGAATCCCTGCGACGGACGGGGTGAGCTCCCGTCGCTTGGTCCATGCTCCTGCCAACCTAGCAGTTCGAAAGCACATCAAAGTGCAAGTAGATAAATAGGTACCACTCCAGCGGGAAGGTAAACGACGTTTCCGTGCACTGCTCTGGTTCGCCAGAAGCGGCTTTGTCATGCTGGCCACATGACCTGGAAGCTGTCTGCCGGCTCCCTCGGCCAGTAAAGCGAGATGAGCGCCGCAAACCCAGAGTCGTCCGCGACTGGACCTAATGGTCAGGGGTCCCTTTACCTTTACCTTCTAAGGAAGTCCGTCGTACTGCTTTTTAATATATGGGGTGGGGGAGCAAAATAAAAATTAAAAAACTCGCCCAATAAATTTCCTCTCGCCTCTAGTTGCAAACGAAAGTAATCTCCCTTTTTTGAACACGCAACCCCCTCCCCAACAAGAGCTGCAGTCAAAGAAGCAAAATTTCAATTTACTCGGTGAACTTCACCTAGGGTTGACATACCTGCACTGTATTTCAAACAGCAAAAATTTGGACACAAAAGTTGAGCTTCTTTTTTTTGGCCAAAGTTGCAAATGAGGTTTTGACATATGGCAACCCTAACCTCAACCCCCCCCCCCCGAAAACATTCAGATAAACCGGAAACTGCCCCTGTGATCACAGCAATATAAACATGCTTTGGCCCCAGATCAATGCATAAGCAAATATCTCTCCAGCTCCAAACACTCTTGCAGCCTTCCTGGTCAAAGTTTTGCAGGAAAGACCTGTGAAAATATGCATTTTTGATTTTTCTCTTCTGTGCTTTCTCTCCCAACGCTGGGAAGATCTGGGAAGAGGAATGATAGGGGCATATTTAAACTATGCACCTGAATCACAATGTTGTCTGTGCAAATTAAGGCAGTGTAGATTTCTAAAAAATAAAGAAAGAGCAGGCAGCCTTCTGCAACTTAGTTGGTACCATGATGTTGTGGGACTAAAAAGAAGATTTTGTCCATCCCTCAGATATGGCACAGGTTATCAGCAAACAGGTGGTTTGCGTGGGAAATGACTGTGGACCAGAAGCTTAAGCAGACTGCATTTGCAAGTTCAACATTCGCCGAGTTATGGCTCCAAGGGCCATTCACAGCGACTCTTTTCTGCTTAAATAAATTTTATTATGGTTTGTAGAGAAAAACACACAAAAGTTACTCTCTTTTCTCTTTTTTAACCAAACCAACTTTCATATAGATACCATAAAAAAAAACAAAAAGGGGCGAAAGAGAGAAATAAGGAAGGAAAGACTAGAAAAGAGGTTAAAAGAGAAAGAAAGATAAGATTCAGAAAGTTCCCAAAACACAAATTCAAGCCCCCAGGAAAATATTTCAGGTCCTTCTCTAAGGGGACATTTTCCTTTCCACATCTTGATCTACCTATTTAATTTATGGAGCTGCCCCATAGCAGAAAGACTCTAGGAAGACAGTGGGGTGCAGTGGTTAGGGGGTCAGACTAGGACCTGGGAGATCAGGGTTCAAATCCCCTCTCCGCCAGGAAGCTCGTTGGCTGACCTTGGGGTCAATCGCAGCCTCCTGACCTACCTCGGAGGGTCGTTGTAGGGATTAACTGGGGGGGAGCGAACCATGGACTCATTGGAGAAAAAGGTGTGCTATAAATGCAATGAATAAACTCACACCTGTCGCAAAATGCGTTGGAGCACCAAGGAAGTTGCCCATAGATGGAGCATCCCTAGGTTCAGAATGCTGAGGACTAGCGCCTTGCTCTGTTTTTAGGAAAGGAGCTTGCTGTTTTCCATACTGAAGATCCCGGGTTCGCGCACCCCCCCCGCCTCTCCAGAAACACACTTGCCTAAAAAAAAACCCTGCTGCGTAGGGTTGCCACATTTCAAAAAGCGAACACCCAGCCGCAAACGATGTTGAGCTTAGGGGGTTTTCTTTGCAAAAGAAAAATGAAGTTTTTGAGCTATTTTTTAAAGGAGATTCGCCATAATCTAGACTTCCAACACTGGATTTTCACGGACCTTTCAGCGCTTTCTGCCCAGACGCTGCTTCCGGGAACTGCAGTATTCCGGCTACGTCCAGGAAATACCAGACATAGGACAACCCCTAGTGTTGCCGGTCAGTGCAAGAAATACTGAGCTAGATGGACTGAGCTATGTTCTGGCTTAGGATCAATTCCACCTGTGGCGCTTTAAAGTATCGTAAGCACACCAGGCTTTTAAGAAAGCCCAGATATTTCCTGCAATTCAAGGGATGCAAAACCGCACCTTTAACTTTTTCCTTTTTACGCAGCGTCAGAGAAAGAAACAGATTTGCGAATGTGCAAAGGAAACAAGAAAGAAACGAATTAAACGACAGAAGGCAGGAGTTCCCTTAAGTTTTTTCTCTCCCCCCCTCTCTTTGTAAAATTTTCCATGCAGTGTGAAAAAATCCACCTTTAATGCATGCAGTGCTCGAGGACTACAGCTCCCATGATGCAGTGTGCTAAAACAACAACAACACCATATAAACACAGAGAGAGCTGGCACAGAGACATGAAAGGAACCAGCCAGAATCCCAAGTCTACAATTCTATGAATCCAACAGATAGCCCAAGGGCACCGAATTTCGAGAAACCGTGTACAGTAATATCATGTGCAGAATTTAGCAACCCGGGTGACCCCTTGGCCTGACCAAAGTTGAAATGGACTAGAGTAGAGAAAAGAGAGTGACGCTGTCCGCTGTCCCTCCCTGGGTTGTGTTTTATCTCTCTCCGTCCCTGGCCTCCTTCCAAGGCTCCTTATCTTAAAAAGCCAAGACCACACGACCGTCCAAGTTCAGCCTGCATGACACAACGCTCTCCTCCGACCGCACGTTGCCTGCCGAAAGTTTGCCTCCGTTCGGCTTCCCTCAGTAAAATCAACAGAAGGCGCCCCAAAAATGGAAGAATGCCTCTTTTTAAGAGGAGGCATTCCCTCTTGAGAAAGGAGAAAGCTTCTTCCTAGGCCGGGGGATCTGTCCCCCTACTGACGGCGGCCCCGCTTCAACTCCCGTCAGAATAGCCAATGGGGAAAAAAATCTGGAAAAACCAGAGATTCCCCGTCCCTTATTCTGGACTGCATGCAATAGTGTAGGTGCCTCCGTTTAGAGAGGCATTTCCTGCCGACAGATGGAAGAACATCGCTACAAGTGGTCCCTTGGTTCTCAAACGCCTTGGTACGCAAACAACTCGGAACCCAAAAGCTGCAAACCCGGAAGCAAGTGTTCCGGTTTGCGAACTTTTCCCGGAAGCCAAATGTGCTCCGTTTTGAGTGTTACGCTTCTGATTTGAGTGTTACGCCGAGGTCTGTCTGTTTTTGCAACTTATTTTGCATTTTTGCAGCTCTTTTTTGTTTTGTTTTTGTGACTGCGTGGGACCTAGTTCAGCTCCTGATCGATCGATTGTGTGACTGCAGTACATTCTTTATTGCTTGGATTTTTGGGGGATTTTATGGATCGGTGGTCTCGTTAAGATAGTAAAATCCATGTTAAATTGCTGCTTTTAGGGGTTGTTTTTAAAAGTCTGGAATGGATTGATCCATTCGGCATTGCTTTCTATGGGAAAGAAGCGCGCCTCGGTTTTGGAACGCTTTTGTTTTGGACTTCCGGAACAGATTAAGTTTGAGAACCAAGGGACCCACTGTATTTAAAAGAGGCCTTCCCTTCTGAGAGAGGAGAAAGCCTCTTCTTATTATGCCAGGAATGGGAAAACCTACAGCCCTCTAGATGTTCGTTGCCGGAGTCCCAACTCCCTCTTCTCTGGAGTAAACAAACAGCCGGAGCAACTCCACACAACTGGAAGCTTATTTTAGGAAGGGTGTTGAGAACCAAGGGTCTGGAGACCAAGCCTGGCGGTCGAAGGGGCTGGGTATGTTCAACTTGGAAAAGAGGAGACTGAGAGGAGAGAGGAGGAGTCGCCTTCAAATATCTCCCAAGGGCTGCCACATGGAAGGAGGAGCAAGCTTGTTTTCTCCCGCTCCGGAGGGCAGGACTTGAACCCATGGCTTCAAGTGGCAAGAGAGGAGATTCCGACTCAACATCAGGAAGAACTTTCTGACAGTAAGAGGCGCTCGGAGGTGGGATGGTGAACTCTTCCTCCTTGGGAGGTTTTTAAGCAGAGGTTGGCTGGCCACCTGCCATGGATGCTTTGGCTGAGATTCCTTCCTTCCTTCCTTCCTTCCTTCCTTCCTTCCTTCCTTCCTTCCTTCCTTCCTTCCTTCCTTCCTTCCTTCCTTCCTCCCTCCCTCCCTCCCTCCCTCCCTCCCTCCCTCCCTCCCTCCCTCCCTCCCTCCCCATAGCTGTCAACCCTCCCTTTTTTTTGCAGGAAACTCCCTTATTCCAGCGCTGTTTCCCGCTGCTATCCTGGATTGCTGATCCCTTATTTTCAAATCCGAAAGTTGACAGCTATGTTCCTTCCTTCCTTCCCTTTTCTCCCCCCTCTCTTTTCCTTTCTTTCCTTTTCCTTTCTTTCTTTCTTTCTTTCTCTCCCTTCCTTCCTTCCTTCCTTTTCTCTCTCTCTCTCTCTCTCTCTCTCTCTCTCTCTCTCTCTCTCTCTCTCTCTCTCTCCTTCCTCTCTCCCTCTCTCTCTCTCTCCCTCTCTCCCTCCCTCCTTCCCCTACTCCGCCCCCACCCTTTCCAAGTCTTCACAACAAGGAGACCGTAGCAATTATGCATCCCCCTTGATACTGCGACGAGGAACAAACAAGTTGGTACCAGCAACCGCTTTTGCCTCCTTGTGAGTTGCCTCCGTCCGACTCCCTCACGCACACAAACACACCCATCCAGCGTAACGCCACCGTTCCCTCCCCTCATGTTCACATGTGCGCAAACCCCGCAAGAGATAAATAACTAGAGTCTCACTTACCATACTGAAATCCAAGAGGTCACTCAGCTCCTTGTCGGTCCCGGCTGCGGCCATTCTCTGCTGCTGGTTCATATTCCCCCCAGATTCAAACGTAGTCCGTCCTTATTATTATTATTATTATTATTCCGCACGGAAGAAAAGGAGAGGGGCGAGGGATGGAGGAGGAGAGGAAGGGATGGGAGCAGAGAGGGGAGGTGGGAGAGAAAGAAAAAGAGAGAATTTATTTATTTAAAAGAATATTTGTGAAACGGAGGAACAAAACCACCCAGAAATAAACGTTTCATTTTGCGATACCATCCCCTCCTGCAGGGATCTGCGTTCAAATCCACAACAAGTGAGTTATTGAATGGAGAATGGAGGATTTTGGGGGGGGAGAATCGGTGGGTGCAAACTCACCCCCACCAATGACTTGAATTCCCCCCCAAAAAAAATGTGCCTCCCCCCCCCCGATTTCTGGGCCAGACGGGCTGCGAGGTGACAGCCACAGGTTTTTGCAAGGGGGTGGGCAGCGAATATGTGAAATGAAAACAGGATTTTTATTTTTGCAGGAAGGGAAGGGAGGGTGAAGGTACCGGGGATGCGGGTGGCGCTGTGGTCTAAACCACAGAGCCTAGGGCTTGCCGATCAGAAGGTCGGCGGTTCGAATCCCTGCAACAGGGTGAGCTCCCGTTGCTCAGTCCCTGCTCCTGCCAACCTAGCAGTTCGAAAGCACGTCAAAGTGCAAGTAGATAAATAGGTACCACTCCGGCGGGAAGGTAAACGGTGTTTCCGTGCGCTGCTCTGGTTCGCCAGAAGCGGCTTAGTCATGCTGGCCACATGACCCGGAAGCTGTACGCCGGCTCCCTCGGCCAGTAACGCGAGATGAGCGCTGCAACCCCAGAGTCGTCCGCGACTGGACTTAACGGTCGGGGGTTCCTTTACCCTTTAAGGGAGGGGAAAATAGAGACCACTTCTATCCCTGGGTACTGTTTGAGACTCTGCATCAAATAAATGCCTTTGGCCATCCTCGGAAATCAGAGAAGCTATCACTACCCAGAGAGAAAACAGGACGTAGATAGGGATGCTAAGGCCTTGGGAAGGGGGAGAGATCAGAAAAAGAAGGGGTACAGCCGGTTCCTCCCTCCATTTCACCCCCCCAAATAGGCATGAGAACGGGGGGGGGGCAGGAACTACCCCACAAGCCTTCACATAACCATGAACAAAGCTTATTCTGTTGACGATAGCAGAATGCTTTTCTCACGTTTGTGCATTTGTGTGAGTGTTAGAAACCCAGATATATAAGCAAGGCGCCCAATAGCTCCTTAAAGTAGGGTTGCAGTTACCAAAAAGGAACCTAAGATGGTTCTAGGGTCCTATTTTTCAAATGATGGACTGGCTGGGATAGAGTCTCAGCTGAACATCTGGCTAGGACTTTGGAGGACAACCCTGAGCTGGGTTACGAGGTTTGGGAACTGAAAGAAGGAAAGTCCCTCGATCCAAGGCCAGTCAGTGTATATATTGGCCTCTTCCAACCTCTCTTTCTCAATGGGGACATGGACCATTCATAACGTGGGAATATCATTCACAATGGTGAGCAGGGGGGGAGTGAAGACAAGCGACAAGAATCTGCTATAACGTCGCTCACAGCTCCTGCTCAGAATTTTGGGTCCTGAAATTCATTCCAATGGTGCGGATAAAATATCGCAGATAGGATTCTACAGGGTGGGGTTTTAAGTGTGTGAAAACAGTCCAGACCCAAGGATCCCCCCGATTCTGGAGGCCTCAGGTGCCATCCTGGCACCCAGGCATCTTCACTCGGTTGCAAGGGTGCAAAATGCGCCTGGCAAATTTTGAACGGCGTGGAAGAGGTTACCCAGAGAAAATGCACCTTGCGGATCTCCAACGCTGGCACGGACACTGGGAAAAGCCCACTGTGGGCACAACGTTGGAGACCCCCTGCTCTGGCTTCTAGGGTTGTCAGACTGCCAGGTGGGCTGGAATCTCCAGGTGAGAGCGAGAGGGTCTTTAAGAACAACCATAAAGCTATTAAGGAGACTGCGGCCACCGCTTGCAAGCTTCAGCATGGCAGGAACAGGCCGCAAAGCATTGCATGGACTCTGAGAGCGAGTGGCTGCCCCTCACCACTTCCCTTCTCCCAATTAACCTCCATCTCCAAAGCTTAGGAGATGGAGGGAGGACGAACCACCAGGGGCTGCCCTGTTACATTGCCTGGGCCCACCCCTGGGTGTTACCGACTGGCTTCTTTTCTGAAATACACATGCATTTGGCCGTCTGGGGTTCAAAGCTGCAGGCTGGGCTGCTTCCTTTTACACATATTTGCACAAGAAAACCTACACACAACTACGGAATCAGATCATCCTTTAATTATCTGCACAGGAATATTATAAATAAATCTTCCGTGGAACACTTACGTCCAGCCGGAACGAGCCCTTAAAACTCTGATAATGGGTTGTTATCCAGAGCCGGTCCAACTCAGAATAGACCCATTAGAAAGGAAGGCATGGCTCCCTTGCTTTCAGTGGGTCTACTCAAGAGGAGAAATGAGTTGGCCACAGCCCAATACCCTATTGCACGCACCCCCCAAAACTCGGCCCTCCAGCTGTTTTGGGACTACAACTCCCATCATCCCTAGCTAACAGGACCAGTGGTCAGGGATGATGGGAATTGTAGTCCCAAAACATCTGGAGGGCCGAGTTTGAGGATGCCTGCCCTATTGCAAACCACCCACCCACACAAACACAAACACAAACACACCCACACACAAATACAAGCGCCAACAAAATATTTAATCAGGTAAAGAATTGGATCTTGCAGATTACACCTTTAGGGAAAGCCTTCCTGAATCAAAATGTCTCCGACAGGTGCCTAAACCTCACTGTGCAGTGTGATAGGAAACAATATATAAGCTAGGTACCCTCGGCGGGGGCCCCTCCCAATACTACAAGTCTATTATCTCAACTATATCGCTTGCTAGTACAACAATTCACTTGTCCCGGGTCCAACAGGGCTCCCATATGCCTGGAACTTCCCCGGGCACAGCCGGGATCCGTCCGCTGGCAATGGCGTCCGAGCAGAATTTCCAAAAAGTGGTCAAAACGTCTGGGGAAATGTCCAGCAACCCCTATTGGAAGTTGTCATGGCGTTGTTGCGGCTACTCTTGAGTAAAGGCGCCCAAGTCCGCTCTGTCTTTAAGAGTTTTTTTGTGCATAGTATTTACAGTGCAGAGATAGCGGAAAACATGACCTCCTAGTCACTCGCAGAATCCGGGAGTGGACGTTTCCGGCTACGGGACCAGCATAAGAGTTTGGGCACCCCGAAACGCCTCCTCCCGACCTCACGTTTGGTGGCGCGCCTTAATTCGGGCGCCGGAAGGGGCTGCCTGCTCCCCTCCACCTCTTGGTCCTGGCGGCGCAGAGGCTCTCCAACACCGTTGAGCCCTGGCACCTCCATCCCCGCTCACTTCCCGATTCCCCTCACCTGACCCGCTGCTGCTGCTCTCCCTGGGCAAAGGGCTGGTCAGCAAGAGGGGAGGGAGGCTCCCTGTAGGAAGGCCCCCTGACAGAAGTGTTGATTTTTTTGTGTGTGGCAATTTTGATTTTTAAAAAAGCAGCTTACATTTTTTGGGGGGAGATTCTGCAACAAAAAAGCACGACAACTTTGGCCCGCCCCAAACCACCACCTTTTTGAAATATGGCAACCCTACGATATGCAAAAAAGGAGAAAAAACACACACATTGGAAACGGAAACAGCATTAACTGTGGACTAAGAAAGAAGTTTTTTAATGTAGTTGCAATTAGACCGGCGCCAGTCGCCAAGCACACCTGGCGAATTTCAAACACTGGCTAGGTTCTGTCTGATCTTGGCTCCACCCACTTTTGCCTGTAGCCCCTCCCTCACCGCTGCCATCCACGCCCCCCCCCCCATTCTCCAAGAGGGAGTGTGGCCCTCAGGATTGAGCGGCCAACCCTCGCCATTTTCCGGGCCCCTTGGTCGAAAGGGTCTGATTGTAATCTCCTTGGGGCAGAGGGGTTATCCTGCCTGGGGCTGCCAGATATATCTGGGATTCATCTGTTGGGCAGAAATTCCAAAAAAAAAAGGAGAAAAAGGTAAAAATGTCGGGGGAAACCCGGGCATGTGTCAACCCATGTTTTGGGGGGCGAATTTCCTTAAAAACAGCTTTAAAAAACAACAACTTTGGATCGGATGTTTGAATTAAGACTGGGGAAGGCAGAAAACAGATCCAGGTTCAAACGATTACCTTTTCCGTAACCAGATCAAAGGCTCTTCTCCCCCCCCCCCCCAATATGTGGTGGATTTTCAAGAACGCAAGGGCATTTTGGGAGACAATATATAACAAGATAAAAAAATGTTTAAAATGACTATACCCAAAAACAAAAACTCCTTTTAGGGATTACAGGGAGAGAAGTCCCTGAAAAGGATGATTAATTTGTTTATGCGCATTAAGGCAGCAGCTAGGAATTTTATAGGCTCAAAAACGGAAGGAAGGAAGATATTCCCACTAAAAAAAAAGGACGGATCAGTAAAAGGTGAAACAAAATAAAAAAAAAAATCCTTCCAGCATCACCTTAAAGACCAACTAAGTTTTTTTATTGTGCTATGAGCTTTCGTGTGCATGCACACTTCTTCAGATATGTGCATGCACACGAAAGCTCATACCAAAATAAAAAACTTAGTTGGTCTTTAAGGTGCTGCCGGAAGGATTTTTTTTATTTTGTTTCGACTACGTCAGACCAACACGGCTACCTACCTATAATCAGTAAAAGGTGATTTGGGTTCTGCCGAACTGGCAAAGCTGAAATAACAGAAGCTAATGGAGAAGGTTTTGTGGAAGGATGGAAATAGGATTATTTAAAGTGGTGTCATTGTATGGTGGACGCACGAGCAGGATTCGAACTATGAGCGACAGAAGGGATCAAAGATTATAGTTTTGTTAAGGTTTAAGAGATAGAAAGCAAGCTGCGGCAGAGGGAGAGAAACAGAGACACCGCGGGAAAGGGGGTGGGAAGTCGCGGGGGGGGGGTATTCTGTATCGAAATATATGTATGAAATTTCGGGAAACTTTCTAAAATAGAACTTCAGCTCAAATGATTCCATTTCCTTCGTTCCCTTTCCTCCCAGGGAGCCCAAAACAGTGTGCTGCCCTTCATTTTACCTACACAACAACCTTGCGAGGTCGGCCAGGCTGAGAGACACCGGTGGGCCCTGGGCTCCCCCCCCCAGCAAGACTTGCAAGGTCTAGCAGAGATCTGAACTTGGGTCTCGACTAGTCCCAACTGGCCACAACACCAGGGGTGTCGTGAGGGCTACCTCTCCTCAGAGGGAAGGAGGAGATAAAGGGGTGGGGTGGGGAGTTAAATTTTTCTGCCAGGCTTTGGTTTTTCTGAAGCCGTCATCAGATTTTATTCCCTTGTCAGCCAGTTTGCAAAAAGGCAGCCTGATGAAGGATTATTATTATTATAAATGTTATTATTATTATTACTATTATTACCCCACCCATCTGACTGGGTTTCTCCAGCCCCTCTGGGCGGCTTCCAACATATTGGGGGAATGAGCAAAACTCAGTGGCAGAATACCTGCTCCGAATGCAGGCAGTCCCAGATTCAATTCAATTCTCACCGTCTCTATATAGGGCAGGCAGGGGGATGGGACGAGGACTCACACATGAGACCCTGGAGCACTGCTGCCGGTCAGTGTAATAATAATAATAATAATAATAATAATAATAATAATATTTATGCCCCACACAAGATGAAAAACACAGTAAAGCATCGAACATTAAAATCTTCCCTAAACAGGGCTGCCTTCAAATGTCTTCTAAAAGTCGGAGAGTTGTTTATTTCCTTGACATCTGATGGGAGGGCGTTCCACAAGGAGGGTGCCACCACCGAGAAGGCCCTCTGCCTGGTTCCCTGTAACCTCACTTCTCGCAGGAAGGGAACCGCCAGAAGGCCCTCGGAGATGGACTTCCATGTCTGGGCAGAATGATGGGGGTGGAGATGCTCCTTCAGGGATACTGGGTCGAGGCCGTTTACGGCACGGTTCCCAAACTAAGGCCCGGGGGCCGGATGCGGCCCAATTGCCTTCTAATCTGGCCCTCGGATGGTCCAGGAATCAGCATGTTTTTACATGAGTAGAATGTGTCCTTTTATTTAAAATGCATCTCTGGGTTATTTGTGGGGCATAGGAATTCGTTCGTATATATTTTTCCAAAATATAGTCCGGCCCCCCACAAGGTCTGAGGGACAGTGGACCGGCCCCCTGCTGAAAAAGTTTGCTGACCCCTGGTTTAGGGCTTTCAAGGTCAGCACCAACACTTTGACTTGTGCCTGGAAAAGTCCTGGGAGCTATTGCAGGTCTTTCAAGACCGGTGTTATACTGTGAAGACAGCCCTGAGCAAGGATCTGATTCAGTTTAAAGCAGGTTTCACTTCGGAAACCATGAGGACTAGAACCTCATTTTATGAGAAAGCATCATGAGTACCTACTTTGAATGCTTAAGGTTCCAGGTTCTGACACCCCTCACAAGACCCTGGCCTGAAAATTCCCCCAGGGAAAAGAATGCCTCTTCTCTTCTCTTCTTAGAGAAAAGACAGCTTCATTCAGCGATAAAACCGCTAGCACCTTTGCAAAGCTCAGCAGGGCCCGGCATGGTTTGGAATTGGATGGGAGACCGCGTGTTGAGACCCCCTGGGATTGCAGCGGGCTGGAATGGATGTCCCTCGGAGTTCCCTTCCAACTCACAGGTTCTAGGATCCTATGAAATCTGTATCCCTTCAGATGTTGAAGGATTCCCTCACCAGTACCCTAGCCAGCCAGCATGGCCAAAAGACAAGAGACCAGAAATATCTCGAAGCCGCCAGGCAAAAACGGCAGCTTTCCCCCCAGCACAGAAGCTGCTGGAGCAATTTCTGGATCCGACCCTCAAAAGCTGCAATCGAGGTTTTTTATCCTACACTCCTTTGGTCCATAATGTATCCGCAGTTAAGGCTCACAGATCCACAAGTTTCTAGAAAATTTAAATGGAACTGCGGTCATTTAGTCCAGGAGTAGGCAACCTAAGGCACGGGGGCCGGATGCAGCCCAAAAGCCTTCTAAATCCGGCCCGCGGATGGTCCGGGAATCAGCATGTTTTTACATGAGTAGAATGTGTCCTTTTATTTAAAATGCATCTCTGGGTTATTTGTGGGGCCTGCCTGGTGTTTTTACATGAGTAGAATGTGTGCTTTAATTTAAAATGCATCTCTGGGTTATTTGTGGGGCATAGGAATTCGTTCATTTTTTCTTCTTCCAAAATATAGTCCGGCCCCCAACAAGGTTTGAGGGACAGTGGACCGGGCCCCTGCTGTGAAAAAGTTTGCTGACCCTTGATTTAGTCCAACCCCCTGTCAACGCAGGAAACTTTTGCCCAAAGTGGGCCTGCGATTGCCGGCTCGAGAAACAACACCAAACTCGGGGGTCATGCGACGGACAAAAGGAAACAGACGCAGAACGAAACCTGCGGAACTGACTGCCGTAAGATGTAATGCAAAAACAAAACAAGAATGCATGGAGGGATAGGCTTGTTCCTGAGAAAGGCCGGGGTGGCGTTGCAAGGAAATTGTACTTTGCACATGCTCTGCTGCCAGCAAACACTGCTCGATACACACGCAGGAGAGAGGACTGGCTTACATCTCAGAGAATTACAGCAGCGGGACCGGATCCCCAGATTTATTTACTTTTCATTTGTTTTGGTAGGAAATACATTTCCTCTTGACCACAATGGCCACGCTAAAATGAGATAGCTGTCCATTTCTACTCTGGCCTCCCTGAAATGTGCTCAGTTGCTCCAAAGTGCTTTTCGCCCACTTGTCGTTCTTCGTGTGGTGCAGTGGTTAAGAGTGCTGGACTAGGAACCCGGGAGAGCAGGGTTCTGTTACGGAAATTAGGGCCACACTCGGCCCCAAAGCTGACCCCAAAGAGACCTGGTCGCGGCCACCATCTCTCAGGCTAACCTACCTCACAGGGTTGTTGTGAGGATGAAGTGCAGAGGGAGAAAATATGCCCACCCTGAGCCTTGCTAAAAATGTGGGAGATAAATGCAACAACAACAACAACAACAACAATGTAGTTACTTGCAAAGCTGCTAGTCCACATTAAAAAGATATTTGAAGAGTGGAAGAATCGAATGCATGTTTACTCAGTGGGAAATCCCACTGGGTCCAGTGAGCCTTACTCCCATGTAAGCAGGCTCCGGACTGAAAAACAACAACAACACAACATCTCCCCTGTTTACTTGGCGCAGGATTAAGCCTCGTTGAACGTGGCACCCTTACTTTGGAGTATGCAAACAACATCCAAACCAGCCTTCATTTTTAAAAAAACAAAAAACAAACCTGCTATTTAGATTGTGTGCCCCCCCCAAAAAAACACAACCCAGCTTCTATTTTACATCATGTTTAAGAATTTAGTATCTTCAAAAACACCTGGCAATTTTAAAATTATTCTTTACACCGGCCTTCCTCGGCTCCAGCGACGCATTTAAAACTGAGAAGCCAACTGGGGGTGGGGGACTGCAAAAAATAATGTGTGGGTTTTTTTTAAAAAAAAAACCCTGCGCTCAAAGCGATATATCTTTGCTGATCCGGAGACCCGTGTTCCTGGGTTGGGAGAATACAAATTTGCTAGCAGGTGGCAGTGTGAGGGGGGGGGGAGAAAGCAAGGTAAATATGTATAGAATCACACATGGGGGGGGTTTCAGGACACAGGGAAGGGGGGGGCGTGCCACCCACAGAGAATTTCGCTTCCCCATCGAATGTTTCTACAGATATGGATATTGTTGCATGGGCGAAAAAGGTAACATCAATATTGACTGCTTCCTTGCATTCTGGGATGATGGAGGGGGGGCAGCTGTGGGGGAAGATTATCCCTTGCGGACATTCCTCCACCCGGTGGCACGCCGTTCGAGTGCCCAAACAGCACATGGGTCTTGCCACCCTAAGGCGTTTTGGAAGGACTTCCCCCAGTTTGGGAAGGAGACGGGGGTCCCAGACCTTGGGGGTGGGTGAGTGTTAAGGCCTGCGAGAACAGCTTCCTTTTGCTCTTTGCAAACCCCCCCCCCACGTGAAAAGGGCAAGGACGGAGCAAGACCCAAGGGCAAATAATACGGGACGGGGGACGGGATGGGACCGGACGACGACACAGGCAAGGCCCGATTTTGCCCTGCACCTGCCTCCATAAAAATAAATAAAAACACAATTTGGTATGGAAATGCCACGCCTCCACACACACACAAAAATACTGCGGAATTAAAAGGGGGGTTTCTACCTTCCCGGTGCGCCCACCCCCCCAAAGGAAAAAAAGAAAAGAAAACTCCCTTCCCTATTGCACTTCAACCTGACTCAGTTCCTGAGTCTCCTCCTGCCAAGGCCGGGAGTTTTATTACTTTAGGACAAAGAGTTTCTAGCCAGTCTCACCCAACCCTCCTCCTTTTTCAACTCCCCCTTCTCCCTTCCTCCATCTCTCTCTCTCTCTCTCTCTCTCCCCCCCTGCTTTCTTGTCCTCCAAAACCAATTCCCACAGCACCCATTTTCGTAATATTATTATTATTATTAATTTTTTTAAAAAAAACCCACCAGGCAGGGTTGCCAATACTTTGCGGAGTTGCTATCGAAGCATTCGACCCCAGTGCAATTTAACACACTCTCTGGAAAATCTGGGAAAAAATGGGGGTGGGAGCTGAGAGGGTGAAGGGGGGGAGAGAGAGATGGGGGAAGGCATCGCACACAAAGCAGAAGAAGGGGGCAGGTCCAGCCTCGTGCACTCAGCAAGAAAAGTTTGCAGAGAGGCACACACAAAGCTCCCAGCAGCTGCCATTCATACAGAGAGCTTTTTACTACTATCCACAGACAGGCAGACCTCTCCCCCCCCCCACCAAAAAAAATGGGTTTAATTCAGCAGGCAAGACATCTCTTTTGCATGCAAACAGCTGCTGTCTTGGAGCCCTCCAAAATAAAAATAAAAATAATTGCAAGGAGATAAACACTTTCATATTAGGGGGGGGGGCACCATTATGGTACTACAGTTCAGCCAACGGTGACAAATGTTGATCTATCCTATTTTTGCAAGCTACTCACACAGAGGCACTAAATCGGAGGTGTCTTACGGCACAAACCTTACTGGTTTCTGAAAGATCAGCAGCACAGGCAGAAATACCATAAATATGTATTTCCACGTTTAAACCTGGGAGTGTAGGGCTGGGGTGTGGGGAAGGGAGGAAGCGGCGACTCCATTGACTATTAGTCCTCATAATTCCACATGCACGCAGAAATATAAATAGATCTTTGATGCAATGCATTAATTTACTGTGCTGGTCGGAGGCCGTATTAAAGATTTGTTTGTAAATATATCTTCCTTCCAACAGCAACTTATGCAAAACAAGCTTCCAGATTGTCTGCATAGACAAGGCAGAATAAAATGTATTTTGGAAGAGTTTTTGGACTCCCTGGTTAAGACACAGACTACCAGGAGGTATGGAAAATTTGCACACACAATGGGATTTGGGACAAAACTTAGGATGGTGTTGTGTTTGTGTGTGTGTGTGTGTGTGTGTGTGTGTTTGGGAGGGGGGAGGAGACAGAGGAAGGCAAACCTGGTGCCCACAAACAGGCCAAATCAAGATTGTTTCAGACAAGCAAACACGTGCAAACAAAAAACAAAAACACCGAAAACACTAAACAGCCTTTTAAGAAAACCACCACCGGCCCAAACTTCCCTGAGTCGTTTCTTTTTGTCCAAAAGCTCGGCCTTATTCGGAGGGCTCCTTCGTGAAATTAAGGTTGTTTTGTGCAAAAAGGGGATTTTGAAGGAACGAGACAATCTATCCTTCATTTTGCTAACAATAAGGGGAGCTGTGGGTGGGGGGGGGTGGGGGGGAAAGGCAGAGAATAAAACCTGCGGTGGAAAATGGTATATTAAATTCGGGGAGCCGGCCAGCCTGTGTCGGAAAGGCTGGCTTGTGGGAAGGTGGAGCCTGGGAACCTGTAAAAGACGAATAATCTGTCCATGTGGTAGAGGCCTACCTGAAAAAAACAAAACTTAAGCCATTCCCAACTCTTTATTTACTGGATCTTTCAGGGTCAGTGGGCAGGGCGTGGGATGGTGAATTATGGAACGTCGAGCAGGAGGAATAAAAATGGGAGATTAAAACAGGAGAGATTATGATACTTTCTCAAACGCACCAGCCACCAGCAGTAGCCCGGTCGGCTGAAGTGTATATGTGGAGATGTTCGAAGGGACTGTTTAAAAAAAACCTCTGGTAGACAACTCTGGATCACAACCACCTTTGGGAACAACTCTCTGGTTTGTCCGTCCTCCGTCCCCCCAACAATCAAGCCTCTCTTTTCGCACATGTAAATTTAAGGGGGCGGAAAGTTTAACAGCCAGGGAACTGTACAATTAAAGGCCAGTGGTTGTTAATGGGGTGAATTGGGTGTGAAATTCGGGGTCCCCCCCCCACACCTCAAGGAAAAGAAACGCCTGGAATTCAAAAGCTTGCTACTGTAACCGGTTCAAAATAAAATAAAATAAAGACATCATGAACAACCCCCCACCCCACTCGCCAACAAGCACAATGTGACCTGACTCTATTCCTAAAGTCCACGAGGCAGGAAAATGGGGGGCTGGACCCCCCCCCACAAAAACAGAACTTTCAAATAGTTTTAGATACAGTAGCAGTAGCAGCAGCCCCCCCCAAAAGAACATTAACTGTGTTAGCGGAACAGGGAGACCCCCTCTCGCCCCCCCTTCCTTGCTTCCACTAACTTCCCGCCCCATAAAGTTTAACACCACTTCCGGGGGGGGGAGAGAGAGAGAGAAAGAGAGAAAGAAAGGGCAAGAGAGGGGGAAGGAATCCCTCACCATTTTAAAATAAAAAATAAATCAATCGCAGGGGGTGGGGGCGGCGATAGGGATGTGGGGGAGGGGGGGGCCACTGAGGAAAGTCGCGAAGAAACGGCCAAGTTAGTTTTCCACGGTGGGAGATTTAAGTCTGACCTGAGCCGCCCCCCCCCCCACGTCCTCACACATTACACACAAAATAGTTCCGAGGAGGGGGAGGAGTCAAAAGTGAACATTCTCCCCCCCTCAAATTAAAAGTAGGAGCCCCTCCCCCCTCCCTCCAGCTTACCTGCTCAGTTTGCGGTGAAATTGGGGGGCGCGGGGTGCGGGAACCGCGTCACATCCACGACTGGGTGGCGTTGATCCCCGGGGCGCAGCCGGGCTGGGCGCCCCGGTCCCTTCTCCTAACCCTTCCTATTGTTCTCCCGGCGGCGGCTGTGGCAAGGCTGACGGAGGCGGCTTCTTCCCCCCCCTCTCCCAGCTTTTTAATAACAATGTAATAAAAAAAGAGATACAGAGGCGAACGGAAATGGCTACAATGTAGCAAAAAAAGAAAGGGAGGGGGAAGGGGAGGAAGGAAGGAAGGAGAAGAGGAATTTAAAAAAAGAGAGGAAGAGGGGGGGGAAAGAACCGGGAGCGGAGGGAGGGAGAGAAGGAAGGAACGGGAAAGAGATTAAAGGGGAGGAGAGGACGGGCTCCGAACGTTCGGGGTCCGCGCGCGCCCCGTCCCGGCGCCCGGATTGGCCGCGCCGAACGTTCGATCGGATGTTTGGCCCGCGCCGAGCGTTCGATCGGATGTGCGCCCCGACGTTCGATCCCTTTGATGTGCCCTCGCCAACGTTCCACCCGCTTCCCGGCGGCCGCGGGGGAGGGAAGGAAGGAAGGCGGGGGGCGGGCAGGAAAGTAAAAGTGCCGCCGCTCCTGCTTTTTTTCTTTTCTCTTTTCTCTCTCTCTCTCTCTTTTCTCTCCCCTCTTTCTTTCTCTCTTTCCTCCGGCTCCGAGCCCCCTCTTTTTAGCGCTTGATTCGCTGGCTCATCGTTGCAAGAGCCTTTGGTTTTGCCCCTCTCTCTCTCTCCGTGGGTTTCTGTTTCTCTCCCCCCCTCCTCCCCCGCGTCTCGCTCGCTGGGGCAGGCAAAGGCGGACGGGCGCCCCCTTCTCCTCCTCTGCTTACACACGCATCCACACACACACACGCATCAAGGCCTCCCTTCCCCGACGTATCCTTCCGCCGCATCAACCACCATTACGACCAGCTGCACAAGTTTAAAAAAAAAATGAACGGGGTGGGGAGGGAAGGAAAGAGTTAGGATGGCTGGGCTCTGCCCACGAGGCTCCGTCCCCCTCGCCCGTCCCCCACCCGCCTTCCTCCTCCTCCTCCTCCTCTCTCCAGCTCCCAAATACTTAGGAGGGGGGAGGGAGAAATTTGGATTTTTTTCATCATTATGATTTAAAAGGGCTATCTCCCCAGAATATGGTCTCTCTCTATCTAGCAGAGGGCGCGCTTTTTTTATTTCCCTTTAAAAAAAATACACGCTCTTTTCCCCTACAGATCCAAATGTATTTTATTTTATTTTTTAGGGGTGTGGGGGCCGTGGAAGAGATGGAAGCGGTCGATTAAATGGCTGCCCTCGTGTGTGTGTTTTTTTGTTTTTAAAGGGGACGCAGTGCGGAGGGCCGTTGGTCCGCCGCTCACCCCCCCCCAAGCCAAAAACACACTTGCAACTCTTCACTCTTCTTCCATCGGCAAATGGAGGGGTGTGTGGGGAGGAAGGGTGGCAAGGGGTTCAAAATAACTGGTCCCCCCTCCACTTTTATGGAAGATCCAGCAATATTAAGGCTCCCCCCCCATATTAAGAGCTCACTCACTCTTATATATAAACTCACTCTCTCATCCCGTAAAGTGAGAGGGAGGGGTGAGAGTAAAGCCCCCCCCCATCTGGATTTCAATCTTCACACTCCAGGGTCAAGGGCCACCTGCTCTCCGTGACAGCCCCAAACAAGTTCCAGAAGCCCCCCAACTTTAAGCAGTTCCCCCACCCTCACAAAACACACACACACACACAAAATAGCCCCCACTACACAGACCTACGGGTGCCTCCTGCTTCCACCCTAAAACTATAGGGAGTTTGGGGGATGCCTCCCTCCCCACCCCACCAGATCAGGGGTCCCCAAAACCACAAAGAACTGGCAGAGGTTGAGTTAGGGTCCTTTGGGAAACCCCACAAAGCAGAACCTCCTAAATGATCTCTCACAAACCCCTCGAGTCTACATATCGGCCTCCTGTGTTCTGCACTCCCCAATCCCCCCTCCTGTGCTCCCCGGGGGGGCCCCCAAGAGTGGACTTCGGCATTTAGTGGTGACTCACAGGGCCCCACAGAACAGATCTCCCATTCCTGCCATCCCTGAGACCCACATCACAAGCCCTCCAACATTTCTCTGATGAAATTGTTGTTGTTTAGTGGTGTCCGACTCTTCGTGACCCCCTGGACCAGAGCACGCCAGGCCCTCCTGTCTTCCACTGCAGTCCATGGGACTCTCAAGAGTCTCCTCCAGAACCAGAATTCAAAAGCATCAATTCTTCGGCGATCATAGGGACGTCCTATTCCATCCCCTTCATTTCTCCCGTGAAAATTGGGGTGTCCTGTTCCATCCCCTCCAACGAAGAAGTGTGCATGCACACAAAAGCTCATACCAAAATAAAAAAACCTTAGTTGGTCTTTAAGGTGCTGCTGGAAGGAATTTTTTTATTTTGTTTCGACTACGTCAGACCAGCACGGCTACCTACCTGTAACATCCCCTCCAACGTTTATCTGATGAAATTAGGGATTCCCTAAGGAAAAGCAGAACGTTCTGGGATAAAATCAGAAACCAGTTGGCTGGAGCAACCCAGTCTGATGAGCGGGGTATGATTAATAAAACTATTATTAATATTGTGGAACAAAGCGTCCCTATTTTTCATCTGAGAAATGTTGGAGGTTATGAAGCTGAGTGCTGGGAGCTTTGAGACAGGTAAACGAAATGACTTATTCATGCAGCAAATTGTTCCATTATGGAGCAGGACTCATCTGTTCTTTTGAGCATAATCCGTTTGTTTGCTTATTTCCCTTAGACCTTTTCGAAGCCCCCAGAAGCTGGTGGCTGTGACCTCCCCCTGTGGCAGAGAGAGGCTGGCAGTCTTAGAACTTGTGAGAAGAAGGAATTCCTTGGGGAAAATAGTCCTGCAACCACCTGCTTTTCACAAGTGATACCAAGTGAACTTCCTAAAATTATTTAAAAAAAAAAATATTTATGATTCCCACCTCAAATGATTTACCCTGAAGGTCCCCAGATCTATCCTTATTCCCCTATGGAAGCGTAATTGGTTTCGTGTGCTGCTTATTTCATAGCATTGTAGAATCGGAAGGGACCCCATGGGTCATCTAGTCCAACCCTGTGCAACGCAGATCACCCAACCTGAGACTCGAAGCCATAACTCTTCGTCTTGTGCTCTTATCGGCTCAACTATCCCTTCAGCCCATTATTACCACTCCTTGTAATATTATTATTATTAGATATATTCATATCCCACGTTTATGATATGTCTTCTTCTCCTTGACATCCTAGGCCCTTTTAAAATGTGTTGTTTTCGTTTTTATTTTTTTTATGTATCTTGTGGTTTTATATTCTGATTTTATCCTGTGAAACACCCTGAGACCTGCGGGTATAGGAGGGTGTATAAATTCAATCAATAAAATAAAATATTCAAAAGTAGGCCCACTGGAATTAATAGGTATGATTTGTCCTATGGCCATGAATTTAGGTTTAGGAACTTAGGTCTATGACTAAATCTTCAGTCGTTAGAGCACAAGACTTATCAATCTCAGGGTTGTGGGTTCAAGATTCCCCAAAATTCCTGGAATAAATTGACCCAACTCAACAATTCTATTGGTTTTTTTAGGGGTGGTGGTGATGGTTATTGAGTTGGTTGGTTTTTATTTGGATTATGTATTTTGTGGTTTTATATTATGATTTTATCCTGTGATCTGCCCTGAGACCTATGGGTACAGGACAGTATAATAATAATAATAATAATAATAATAATAATAATAATAATAATATGAGCTCTTCAGCAGTGGAATGATCTGCAGGTTGCGGACTCTCCTTCACTGGAAGTCTTTTAGCAGAAGTTGGATGGCCATCTGCCACGGGATTCTTTAGCTGGGATTCCTGCATTGCAAGCCGATTGGGCTAGATGGCCTCTGGGGTCCCCATTTCCAACTCCACCTTTCTACGATTCTATGAAAATTGCAGCGGTTCTGCTGGATGCAACCCTATAGAAGTATAATTACATAATAAGGTAAGATCGATATAATTGGTTGCTTTCTTCCTCTCTTTCTTTTTAAAATTTATTTTTATATTATTTTGCATTCTTTAAAATTCACCTATACCAAAAAGAAAAGAAAAAAATACATAAAAGAAAAAAAAGAAAGAAAAAATATTTGTCAAATACACAAAATTATTTAAGGAGTACAAACCATAATTTGAATAACCTATACACAAAATTTTTTTAAAAAAATAAAAATTGCGGGTTGGGAGTTAGGAGAGAAAAGCCCGCAACGCTTAAAGGAAAGGGGGGGGGAAGCAAAACAAAATACTGTAGTAAAGTAAAGTAAATAAATAAATAATCACAGTGGGGGTGTGGCTCCCGAGAGTGGGCGGAGCGAGGAGGAGCCACGCTAGAGGGTGGAGAAATAGGAACTACTTTTCCCTTGGCGGAGGGACACGAGCAAGAAGAAGGTGCGCGAAGAGACCGCGAGAGCAGCAGCAGCAGCGTGACGAAATGGGAGCACCGGAGAGAGAGATGGAATGATAAGGCCGCGGGGCAGGGTCCAATGGGAGGGCGCGGCGGCGCGGAGTAGCGTGAGCGCCGGCCAATGGGAGAGGCCCCCTCCCTTTCCCCCCTCCTTTCCCGTCCGCCCCTCCCCTCGGACTGCCTGCCTAACCCTGCGAGCCCTTCTTCGCCCACTGAGCAAGGGGGAGGGGCCCCGCAGGCAGCTGCCGCGATTCTTCGTTTCGAGTGCGCCGCCCGCGCCTCCCGCGGTTTCAGGCGTCAATTGGTTTAGCGCTACCTGCGCCTTGGCAAATTTCAATGGCCCCTGCCGACGCTGAGTAAACGAATAAATAGGAATGAATGGGGAGGCTTGCGGGAATTGAAACACACATGCATTCCCCTCCCCTGTGGCTTCTGCTTTTAAACAAGTCCGAATTTTAGAATTCGGTCCACCCCAAATTCAGCAGTTAATGCAACGTTAGATTTGCTCCTCGCAAACGGCGGAAAGTGCAAATTTTGATGGTTTGCAATGGGGGTGCAAATTTTAATGGCCCTGCTAGCACTTAATAACAAATAAACAGGAATTAATTGGTAGGCTGTGGGAATTAAATGCAGGCATTTCCCACCCCTGTGGCTTCTGCTTCAAACAAGTCAGAATTTGAATTTGGTTCCCCCCAAATTCAACAGGAAAAATGCAACTTTAGATTTGCTCCTTGCAAATGGCAGAAAGCCTGCAAATTTTGTTGATTTGCAATGGGGTGTGTGTGTGTGTGTGGATAATTTCAATGGCAACTGTAATGTCCGGGAAGACCTGTTGGAATCAATGGGCTTCACAGAACCGCAGTTGGGTCTGTGCCACTCTAATCCCAACCCAGGACTCGAATCCATGGCCCTGAGCTTAGTAGAGTCGGCTGCCTTTTGTGGATGGATTTCTACGGGGCTGCTCTTGAGTTTGACTGCAGACAGAATGCAGGCCTAAAATTCTACTTTTTCGAAAATGGTTTGTTTGTGGGTTTTTTAAAAAAACCACCCCAAAACAATTAGTAGCATTTTTTTCTTCTTCAATATGAACCTAATTAAATATAATTCATATGATTGGATGCTGTTTGGATTTCTGCTTTTTATTTATTTAAACATTTTTTTTATTGGTGGTTTTTAAAAACTGCTTTAAAAGAAGGTTGTAGGACCACACCGATTCCCGACATGATGCTTACAAAATGGGTGCAAAATAACAATGACAACAATAATTTTATTATATATATATGCTGCCCATCTGACTGGGTGCACTCCGGCGGGCTCCCAATGGAATATTAAATAATTATATATAAAGTGCCTTGATGCCAGGCACTGTACAACCCAAATACAGTTGCCAACTTGTTAAACAGCCTTGGCTCCTGTGCATTTGCTTTTCAGTTGTTCTAGGAGGAGACCGTGCTAAGAGTTCTGCGTTGTTGCCTTTGAGGGATGAAACAAGCTGCTAATTCCTGCAGATAAAGCTATTGGCTGAAGGCTCAGGAGCAGCCGTTCGTGTCTTCCTTTCTGGTAAGCTGGCAACCCCCAAAACAATTCAGCGAAGGCGAGCAATCTTTGCAATAGCTACAATGCTCTGAAATAAAAATCCACGATCGAAAACAATAGTTTTTTTACTGGGACCAGTCGAGGTGTCACTAAAGAGCAACAAATGCCAGAACTCTTTCCAGTAGCACCTTAGAGACCAACTAAGTTTGTCATTGGTATGAGCTTTTGTGTGCATGCACACTTCTTCACATATCTTTTCTACCAGACCCTTTTATATATACCGGTAGTGAGAGGGTGGGGAGGGGTATTACTCAGAAGGGTGGTGGGAATGGGTGATTGACTGATAGGTGTGGTAAACCTGTTGACAACTGTTAATTGATCTTACAGGAAAAAGCAAGGGGTGAGATGGCTAAAAATAGCTTTATCTTGTATAATGAGATAAGAATCCAATGTCTCTATTCAGACCAGGTCTCTCCATGGTTTTAAGTTTGGTAATGAGTTGCAGTTCAACAACTTCTCTTTCCAGTCTATTTCTGAATTTTTTTGTAATAAGACAGCTACTTTGAGATGTTGTATAGAATGTCCTGGGAGATTGAAGTGTTCTCCTACTGGTTTCTCTGTCTTGTGATTCCTGACTCAGATTTATGTCCATTTATCCTTTGGTGCATGCATACGAAGGCTCATACTAATGACAAACTTAGTAGGTCTCTAAGGTGCTACTGGAAGGATTTTTTTGTTTGTTTGTTTTGACTATGGCAGGCCAACATGGCTACCTACCTGTAACTAAATTCCAGAACTATTCTAGAGAGGTCGGACTCTCTTTCATTGGAACGAGACCTTAGGGTTGTAGCAGATATCTCAAAGATGACGCTGCGGCAACTTTGAAGAAGCAGATTCCACGCTAGCAATTGTTAGGAAAGGAATTGAAAACAAAGCTGCAGGTATCATAATGCTGTTACATTGCAGGTTCAGAAAAGGGCAACCAAAATTTCAGACCCACCCAGTGTCCCTATTTTCCAGGGACAGTCCCGGATTTACAGAAGCGGTCCTGGTTTCTGATTTGATCCAGGAATTTCTTGCTTTCCCTTAGGACAGGTACCCCCAAACTTGGCCCTCCAGATGTTTTGGGACTACAACTCTCATCATCCGTAGCTAACAGGACCAGTCAGGGATGATGGGAATTGTAGTCCAAAACATCTGGAGGGCCGAGTTTGGAGGTGCTCGCCTTAGGATGTTCGTATTTCCACAGGAGAAATGTTGAAGGGGATGGAATGGGACGTCCCTATTTTCATGGGAGAAACGTTGGAGGAGATGAAATAGGACATCCCTATTTTCACGGGGGAAATGTTGGAGGGGATGGAATAGGACATCCCTATTTTCACGGGAGAAATGTTGGAGGGGATGGAATAGGACGTCCCTCTTTTCATGGGAGAAATGTTGGAGGGGATGGAATAGGACGTCCCCATTTTCATGGGAGAAATGTTGGAGGGGATGGAATAGGACGTCCCTATTTTCATGGGAGAAATGTTGGAGGGGATTGAATAGGACGTCCCTATTTTCATGGGAGAAATGTTGGAGGGGATGGAATAGGACGTCCCCATTTTCATGGGAGAAATGTTGGAGGGGATGGAATAGGACGTCCCTATTTTCATGGGAGAAATGTTGGAGGGGATGGAATAGGACGTCCCTATTTTCATGGGAGAAACGTTGGAGGGGATGGAATAGGACGTCCCTCTTTTCATGGGAGAAATGTTGGAGGGGATGGAATAGGATGTCCCTATTTTCACAGGAGAAATGTTGGAGAGGATGGAATAGGACGTCCCTATTTTCACGGGAGAAATGTTGGAGGGTATGGAGTTATGTGACCTCCCGAGCCAAGGAGATAAGTCACTATACAGCCTTTAGACGGCACCTGAAGGCAGACTTGGATAGGGAATTTTTGGGATGTTTTATTATATACCGGTATGTTGCAACCCTCCTGGAGTATCCTGGGGCAACTCAGGGCCCTGCCTGAAAGCATCAGACAGGGCAATATCATGTACCTGTCTACCCCATGGGCCTCCCTCCGGGCTCAGTGTGCTGAGCCACTGCATCTTTTGAATCCGTGTTTCGTTATTTAATTTAACTTTCCAGCCCTACCCGTTCCTTTCCTCCAGGAGTCCCCCAGTGACAAACAAAAAACCAATCCGTCTGGCTGTTTGGGGAGGCTGATTCATAGACCAGCGGTGGAGAGAAAAGAATGAAAGAAAGGAGGAGTGGGGGTGGAGTGGAGTGCAGAATCACTTTGGAGGAAAATATAGGGGGAGGGGAGAAGGCGAGAGTTGGGTTTGTTAAAGTTGTAGTAACATCATGACCCCACTGATCAAACAAACTCTCTCGCACCCAGACTTTGTGCTTCATTCCAGAGTCGAGAAATTTTTCCCGGTTCTAAAGTGCCTTCAGTTATAGTATTAGGGCATTGGGAAGTTCCTTGGAAGTTTCTCAGCTGCCCTTGCGAGGAAACGTGCCCCCAGGAATCCCCCCAAAAGCTGTGCCACAGTTTTCTTGTTGTTTTTTTCCCAATGTTTGGAAACCTCTGAACTTGTTTAGGGTTTCTCAAAGCCCTGCTGGCGGAGTCCGATGCCAAATGGCATCCGTGTCTCCCCAAAGATTGAGTTCTGGAGAGCATGGAGGCGGAAGAATGGCCTCGACGCTTCAGATCCGCAAAAGAGATCGGAGACTCAAACGGAGGAGCGACGGGGAGCCTCCTCCCAGGGGCTGGCGGTTCTGCAACGTCCCCTCCACGCTGAAGGCGGCTGAACGGCATGCTCGCACCTGTCACGGACAGAAGGGAATCGCCTCTCTCCCCTGCAGAGACTGAGCCGGACTCGTTCAGAGACACTGCAGGCGGCCTCCTCTGAACGTGATCCTGCAGAGTCTTTGCAGTGGGAGGGACTGAAAATGATCCAATCCGCTCCGATGGAGGAGCCGACGAGAATCGCCCCCTCCCGCAACTAGCATAGTTTAAGTTTATTGGGAAAGAAGGATCTATGCCCTTCTTAGTAATAGGAGCAAAAAATACCGTATTTTCCGGTCTATAAGACGCCCCCATGTATAAGACACCCCCTATTTTGGGAGACTCCGATTTAAGAAAATGGAGGGAGATGGCCTCTGTGTATAAGATGCCCCCACATTTTAAAAATTATTTTTAAGGGAAAAACCCCAGCCTTATACACTGAAAAATACGGTAGTTATTTAAACCACAGAGGGGGGGTTGGGGGGAGAACAAGTCTCCGACCGACCTCGACGAATTTAAGAAGTGGATTGCTTTAACTTGGTTAAAAGTGCCCCTACTTCCAAATCTTTAGTGGGGGGGGGGGTGGAGTATCTCTGTTTTCGTGTGCCACCCGTGTTGATGAGAGGCTGAGAAATATTTCAAATGCTTCCTCTCACGCCCTTCCGAAACGCCGCGTTTAGAAACGTGGTCATTTGGCAACTATCTTCCCGATGAAACACCCAGCGCTGGTATTCCCCCTGTTTGTTTCCTGTTCCGAGCACAAGGCCTAGGGTAGGATTGCATGTCCATCCGCTTTCAGGTCTCCTGGTGGGTTGCCAACTCCCCGCACCTCATCCCTGCTCTTGTGCCTTCAAAAGCAGCAGCTGGAAACACTCCGAAACGTGTTTGAAGCTTTCCCCCATGTCCTCCTCTGGCTCCACTCAAGAGCTGGAGAATTGCCCTTGCAGGAACCCCCAGGCCTCCCCTTGCTAAGATAGACTGCCCCTGTTGGGAAAGCTTTGCGCTGGCTCGAAGGAGATTCTGAGCCTTGGATTTTCCCTCTCTCCACTCCAAGTGCTCAAAGGCTTTCCAATTCTGGGTTTGCAGAAGCCGCAGTGTTATCGCCATCTAGCCAGCTGCCTTGGCCGAGCCTCTGAACTAACTGTCATCTGGCTGGTCCCCTGCAATCCCAAACCCTGGAGGGCATCCTATTTTCCTGGCGGATTTGGGTCTGGAATGGAAACCAGGGCCCCAGAGGCAAGGAGAGGAAGCTCAGGACCTCGGACAGTTCCCAATGGGCTTTGCTGTGGCTGAGCTAGAGAAAACGTTGTCTCAGCAAAGGCCCAGAAGCTCGGAAAGAAACGCTGCAGGGCTGGACCTTTTCGAGTGCCTCCACCACTGTTTGCAGGATCCGAAGGGGCTGCTACCAGTTCTGGAGTGTCACACACCTCTCTGGTTGCAAAGGAATCCAAGTCTGAGATTTGTGCTAGGCCACGTCCTCAGGCTGGCAGTAGGATTGGCAGTGTAGGAAGATGGGGTGTCCTCCTCAAGCCAAGACAGGGACACCCCCCCCTTTCTCCTCTACCTTGGAAAGAAGCCCAGAGAAAGAGTTGGGAGAGTAAGGGAATGCGCTTGATTGAAAGTGGGTAGGTAGAAAAAGGGGCGTCCCACCCACTTTTGACCTGGACCGAAACTATGACCACCAGTATGTGGCCCTTGGAATGTGGCCCTCTGGCCAATCTCCCAAGCCTATGACTCTTGCCGGCTCTGTGCTTTCTCTGGCTAGAATGTGGACTCTGATAAGGGATTGTATCCAATAGATGATGATGATGATGATGATGATGATGATATCTTCACCCATCACTGCCAGGATGTGTTCCCTGACACATACAGGGCTACCTTGGTTCTCAAATGCCTTTGGTGCTCGGAAACCAAACACTGCAAACCCGGAAGCAAGTGTTCCGGTTTGCGAACTTTTTTCGGAAGCCAAACGTGCTCCGTTTTGAGTGTCACACTTTCGATTTGAGCATTACGCAGAGGTCTGCCTGTTTTTGCTGTTTGCCTTTTTACCTGTTCTGCCTGTTTTTGCTGTTTGCCTGATCTTCTATTCCGCTTTCCTCTTTTATGAAGAAACCCTTTCTGGGACCCCACATTTAAATTCTTATTCACATACCTCCTTGCTGGCCCTAGTAGGACCAACATGTCCAGTTAGCCCTGGTGATCATTCGATGTCTACTGACGTTTTCTTTTTCTTTTTTCAAAAATGACCCATGAATTTTAGAATTTTATTGGTGCTGCATTTTATGTTGTATTATTCTATATTGTTTTATACTGTTTTAAAGGCACATTTTAATCAATGTTTTATATTTGCTGTTAGCCGCCCTGAGCCCAGTTTTTAAACTGGGAAGGGCGGGATATAAATAGCATCATTTATTTATTTATTTTGCATTTTTGTTTTCGTGGCTCTTTTTGTCAATTGCTGTTTTAGGGGTTGTCTTTAAAAGTCTGGAACGGATTAATTTATTTTGCATTACTTTCTGTGGGAAAGCGCGCCTTGGTTTTTGACAGAATTACAAGCCTGGTAGATGAAGGGAACGCTGTGGATGTAGCCTATCTTGATTTCAGCAAGGCC
This sequence comes from Zootoca vivipara, assembly GCF_965207765.1. NCBI lineage: Eukaryota > Metazoa > Chordata > Lepidosauria > Squamata > Lacertidae > Zootoca > Zootoca vivipara. Next base: position 94,633,372 of record NC_142589.1, on the reverse strand, counting down.
TTTGACAAGGTGCCCCATGATATTCTTGTAAAGAAGCCGGTAAAATGCGGGCTAGACAATGCTACCATTCAGTGGATTTGTAACTGGCTTACTGACCGAACCCAAAGAAGGATACTGACAAGCTGGAACGTGTCCAGAAGAGGGCAACCAAAATGGTCAAAGGCCTGGAAATGATGCCTTATGAGGAACGGCTTAGGCAGCTGGGTATGTTTAGCCTGGAGAAGAGAAGGTTAAGGGGTGATATGATAGCCATGTTCAAATATAGAAAAGGATGTCATTTAGAGGAGGGAGAAAGGTTGTTTTCTGCTGCTCCAGAGAAGCGGACATGGAGCAATGGATTCAAACTACAAGAAAGAAGATTCCACCTAAACATTAGGAAGAACTTCCTGACAGTAAGAGCTGTTCAGCAGTGGAATTTGCTACCAAGGAGTGTGGTGGAGTCTCCTTCTTTGGAGGTCTTTAACAGGCATATGTCAAGAATGCTTTGATGGTGTTTCCTGCTTGGCAGGGGGTTGGACTGGATGGCCCTTGTGGTCTCTTCCAACTCTATGATTCTATTATTTTAAAGTTTTCAAGGGCTCCGTAGCTAGGCATCTGCTTTGTGAATATGTGGATAATTCAATCTTGCTCTTTGAAGCCCTGGGTGGAAAACCAGACAGCAATAAAGGATCGATGAAGGCCTCACAGATGAAAAACCCAACAGAGTTGGGCAGAGATGGACGATGCCGCGGTCCAAATGGGGAGGGAGGGAGGAATCCGTCCACCGAGCAAAGGATAATTGACAGCGCTTCTCCTCCATGCAGACCACAAAATTCCTGTGAATGTGGAATCATGCTCCCAGCAAGCCAAAGGTGCCAGGAGGTAGCCAAGATATTGCCTGACGACGTTTCCAAGGACACAGCGAAATGTATTCTGCAGATACTCCTCTGGGAGCCTCGGATATTCCTCTGCATTTTGGCCTGTCTCGTTTGTTGGGGAAGGAGGGAAATCACAGACTGTTTCTCTGCAGAGGATGGATGGCGTCTAAACAGACTGAGGTTGAATCCTGACAAGACAGAAGTACTGTTTTGGGGGAGACAAGGGGGCGGGCAGGTGGGGGGACTCCCTGGTCCTGAATGGGGCAACTGTGCCCCTAAAGGACCAGATGCGCAGCCTGGGAGTCATTTTGGACTCACCGCTGTCCATGGAGGCGCAGGTCAATTCTGTGTCTAGGGCAGCTGTCTGCCAGCTCCATCTGGTACGCAGGATGAGACCCTCCCTGCTCAGAGACTGTCTGGCCAGAGTAGTGCATGCTCTGGTTATCTCTCGCTTGGACTACTGCCATGCGCTCTACGTGGGGATACCTTTGAAGGTGACCCGGAAACTACAACTAATCCAGAATGCGGCAGCTAGACTGGTGACTGGGAGCGGCCGCAGAGACCATATAACACTGGTCCTGAAAGACCTACATTGGCTCCCAATACGTTTCCGAGCACAATTCAAAGTTTTGGTGCTGACCTTGAAAGCCCTAAACAGTTTCAAAGACCCAGTATCCCTGAAGGAGCGTCTCCACCCCCATCATTTCTCCTGAGGGCCTTCTGGCGGTTCCCTCCCTGCGAGAAGCGAAGTTACAGGGAACCAGGCAGAGGGCCTTCTTGGTGGTGGCACCCGCCCCTGTGGAACGCCCTCCCACCAGATGTCGAGGAAATAAACAACTATCTGACTTTTAGAAGACATCTGAAGGCAGCCCTGTTTAGGGAAATTTTAAATGTTTGACCTTTTACCATGTTTTTAATGTTCTGTTAGGAGCCACCCAGAGTGGCTGGGGAAACCCAGTCAGATGGGTGCGGTACAAATAATAAATTACGTATATAATTATTATGGTGTCTAGGAACATAGGAAGATGCTGTATGCCGCATGGCGAGTCCGCCATTTATCCCCACGAGTTGGCAGAGATGCCTTCAGGAATTCAGCCCACGTGCAAAGGACCGAACAATGCTACTTCACATAAATTATGGGATAAATCTAGTCCTCAATGGCCAGAGGGAGCTGCCTTATCAAACAACACATCCATCAAGCTCACTATTGTTGACACTGACTGGCAGCAGCAACTCAGGGCTGAAGGCACTCCCGGCCTTGTCCAGAGAGGCCGGGAATCGAACCTTCTGCATGCAAAGCAGGTGCTCTACCTATGAACTACGGCCTGAGTCGATCTGTCTGGGCCAGTATTGATCTGATCTGGAGAGATCTTTCCTATTCTACTTAATTCAAAAGGGTTCTGGGAGCTTCTCTGCGTGAAAGAAGCAAGCAGAAGGTTCGTGATGTTTGGGTTATACCGTGGGTAGGCCAACTAAGGCCCAGGGGTCGGATTCGACCCAACCGCCTTCTAAATCTGGCCTGCGTGTTTTTACTTGAGTAGAATGTGTCCTTTTATTTAAGATGCATCTCTAGATTTTTTGTTGGGCATAAGTATTTGTTCCTCCCCCCCCAAAAAAAGAAATATAGTCCGGCCCCCAACAAGGTCTGAGGAACAGTGGACTGGCCCCCTGCTGAAAACGTTTGCTGACCCCTGGACTCTGGGCGATACCTGTCACAAATCTAATCCTTCGCCACATGTAGCAGGAGATGTGTGGCAATTATTTTTGGGAAGATCTGAAGGGGGGGGGCATGGGAGAAATTCAATTTGGGTCTCGTTCTACCTCATTCTGCACTCTACGCTAACCAAAACGCAGCAATTTTTTTGGAAGCTGCCCCCTTGTCCGAATTTTGCAATTTTTACATTTTCTCCAGCTTAAAAATTGCATACATGGGGAGCGTTTGCCCTTGCTAGTTCTAAAGTTTGTTATGTTGTTGATTAATTAATTGCTAAGCTCTGTCAAAGGATCACAGTACGGTTTACAGTATAAAAACAAAAAGATGACAAGCAAAACAAGACCCCACCACACACCATTTAAAAGGCCACAGATTAAAGAACTCATGACCCACATACTCTCAGCAACCAGAAACACCATAACCAGACACTGGAAAGACCTGTCAGGAGTAAGCATGGACCAATGGTACCAAATAGTATGGGAAACAGCCCTACTAGAAAAACTAACCAATAAGCTGAAACTGACACGGGGACAAATAGAAGACGACGACTTCACCCCGGTATGGCTCCCCTTTATCACATACACAGCCCAACAAGACAATGAGAAAAATCCACCAACAGCATACAAATCAATATGGCTAACCTGATCCAAAATACCCACCCACCCCACTCACACATGAAACGAAGACCACCACAGCCAGCCACAAATGAACAACCATACCCTAGGCCAACCCCAACCTCTCTCACCACCAAAGGAACACAAGGGAACAACAGAGAACCTGCGCAAGCGAAGCTGACCCCCCCCCATATATTAAGTAAAATAGAAACACCGTCACCTGACCCCCCATCTCTCCCCATTTACTTCTATCCCCCTCTTTCTTCCCAATGTCTCAACAAATGAAACTGATTTGTAAAAATGTTACGAGAGACATTGCATATATTTCTGTAAATCAAGAAAACCTTTAATAATAATAATAAGGCCACAGATTAATTAGCAAAAAGGACCAGATACTCTTCGGGGAAATTGTTTGCAAGAGGTATATATGCAAGGAAAGATTGTGTTCTAAAATGTATATATATAAGAAATGCACACTAAGATGTGGATGGATTTTTTTTCTTTCTCCATTCAAATCATCATCATCGCAAAGCGGTACGAAAAAGCCGAGGATTAGAACAATAAGAACTTAAATTGGTAGGTTCGTTTGCAGGTATGTCTGAGCCGCAATGCTGAAAAAGCTTTTTGGTGGTGTTCCTTCCAAAAAGAGGAGGAAATTGTGTGTGTGTGTGTGTGTGTGTGTGTGTTACTTTTAAAATGTCCTCCCTGCCTACTGGCTGGGCTGCTGTGATGTCGCCGACATTCTGCAACTTGAGTGGCTAGGATGCTCGCGGACGTACCGTGATGTCACAGAAGTTCGTCCAACGGCTGATTGAGGAGAGCGATGGAAACCAACAAGGCAATGTGCAAGATTTGAAAGAGGAAAGGAAGGGCAGAGAGAGAGAGAGAGAGAGAGAGAGAATTCAAAGTTCTGGGGCGATTGGTAGCGAGGGAGAAGGAACTCTCATACCTTTGTGAGTGGCAGGCGAATTTCAAGCCATGGCTCGTGGTGAAATAGGCCTTTGATCAGGGCCAGATTTAGGTTTGATGAGGCCCTAAGCTACTGAAGGTAATGGGGCCCCTTATATGTCCAGCTGTCCTTTGTCAACAACAAATGGTCACTGTTTTTTGTGTTGAATATATGCTTTCTGGTCATTGATGGACCTCATAGGTATCTCAAGGCATTTGCACAGGACATTGATTCTTGCTTTCATTTTATGGATCAATGGTCTCGTTAGATAGTAAAATTCATGTTCAATTGTTGTTTTAGGGGTTGTTTTTAAAAGTCCGGAATGGATTAATCCATTTTGCATTCCTTTCTATGGGAAAGCGTGCCTTGGTTTTGGAACAGACTTCTGGAATGGATTAAGTTTGAGAACCAAGGTACCACTGTATATAGAAAGGAGCAAACCAGGGATATTTTAGGGAGCAGACGAGCAGGCGGGGCCCAGGACTTGCATCATAGGAGCCTACACAACACAGAACACAGGTGCTGTATGTAGGCTTTGTTTTATTTGTTCTTTTATCTTATATTTTGGAAATGTACATCCAGATTTTTTTTCTCTTTCATTTTTGGGGGGCCCCCAAGAGAGTGGGGCCCTAAGCTAGAGCTTGTTTAGCTTATACATAAATCCGGCACTGCCTTGGACCCTCGCCCAGATTTTCTGTGCCAGCTTCTCTCCCCATCCAGGCAGCTCTGCACAATAATTTTTTTTTTAGTCATACTGTGAATCAGGCATCCCAAAACTTCTGTGGCCAACATACCTCAACGCTGACTTCTCTCTTTTTCGGACAGATGGTCTCTCTCCCTGTTGAATCGCCTCCTTTCTGTTCCCTGTACTTGATCAGCATCGCTTTCGAGTTCCTTGCTGGGTCAGACTGGAGGCAGCTCTAGTCCCTTATCCTCTCTGCCCTGTGGTACTGTTTGTCCTCAAGGCTCCAAGGTAGACTGCCTTGAGCACTGGATGCTCAACAATCATAGCCAACAAATGTAACCGCCATAAGACTATCCATGGCGAAGAGCCAGAGTGGCTACGTTCTACCTCCACTTGCTGGGAATCACAAATGGGGAATCATAGAATCCTAGAGTTGGAAGAGACCACAAGGGCCATCCAGTCCAACCCCCTGCCAAGCAGGAAACACCATCAAAGCATTCTTTACATATGCCTGTCAAGCCTCTGCTTAAAGACCTCCAAAGAAGGAGACTCCACCACACTCCTTGGTATAAAATTCCACTGCTGAACAGCTCTTACTGTCAGGAAGTTCCTCCTAATGTTTAGGTGGAATCTTATTTCTTGTAGTTTGAATCCATTGCTCCGTGTCCGCTTCTCTGGAGCAGCAGAAAACAATCTTTCTCCCTCCTCCATATGACATCCTTTCATATATTTGAACATGGCTATCACCCCTTAACCTTCTCTTCTCTTCTCCAGGCTAAACATACCCAGCTCCCTAAGCCGTTCCTCATAAGGCATCGTTTCCAGGCCTTTGACCATTTTGGTTGCCCTCTTCTGGACACGTTCCAGCTGGTCAATATCCTTCTTGAACTGTGGTGCCCAGAACTGGTCACAGTACTCCAGGTGAGGTCTGACCCGAGCAGAATACAGTGGTACTATTACTTCCCTTGATCTAGATGCTATACTCCTATTGATGCAGCCCAGAATTGCATTGGCTTTTTTAGCTGCTGCATCACACTGTTGACTCATGTCAAGTTTGTGGTCTACCAAGACTCCTAGATCCTTTTCACATGTACTGCTCTCAAGCCAGGTGTCTCCCATCCTGTATTTGTGCCTTTCATTTTTTTTGCCCAAGTGTAGTACTTTACATTTCTCCTTGTTAAAATTCATCTTGTTTGCTTTGGCCCAGTTGTCTAATCTGTTAAGGTCATTTTGAAGTGTGATCCTGTCCTCTGGGGTATTAGCCACCCCTCCCAATTTGGTGTTGTCTGCAAACTTGCTCAGGATGCCCTCAAGCCCATCATCCAAGTTATTGATAAAGATGTTGAATAAGACTGGGCCCAAGACAGAACCCTGTGGCACCCCACTAGTCACTTCTCTCCAGGATGAAAAGGAGCCATTGATGAGAGTTGCTCTTGCACACAGGTCCTGTAACCACTGGTCAACTGGTTGACTGCTGTGATAACAGGTTGCTGGATGAGGGGGGGGGCATTGGGGCTGATACAGGAGGGATGTTCTGATGTTCTTATAAGTCGTCTTCTTCTTTGGCAATCACTCGTAGCCGAGTATAAGATTGTCTTCCATAAACACGGTTTTAAAAGTGAGTCTTTAAGTTACCGTGGAGGCCAATTCTGGATCCCCACGTCCTTCCACAGTGGGGACATTGGTTTCTGGGCGGGAGTTGATCCCGGTGAGGGTTTGCCAAGCATGCCTTCCTCTTAGCACGTTTCTCCCTCGCGTCCTGAGTTTGAGCGTCTTCAAAGCCCAGGACACCTTTGGTAAAGGCTGCTCTCCAACTGGAGCGCTCGCAGGCCAATGTTTCCCAGTTGTCAGTGCTTATACTACCTTTTTAAAGATTTGCCTTGAGAGAGTCTTTAAACCTCTTTTGTTGACCACCAGCATTACGCTTTCCATTCTTAAGTTCGGAATAGAGGAGTTGTTTTGGAAGACGAGAATCAGGCATCCGCACAACATGACCGGTCCAACGAAGTTGATGTTGAAGAATTGCTTTGACATGGGTGATCTTTGCTTCTTCCAGTACACTGGCATTAGTTCGCCTGTCTTCCCAGGTGATGTGTAAAATTTTCAGAGACACCGTTGATGGAATCTTTTGAGGAGTTGGAGATGGCGTTTATAAGTGGTCCATGTTTCACAAGCGTACAGTAAGGTTGGTAGTACAATAGCTTTCTAAAAAAGCGTTTGGGTTTCCCTGTGAATGTCCCAGCCCTCAAACACTCTGCACTTCAATCTTAGAAGGGCCTTTCTTGGCACACTAATTTCTTCATTTGATGGACCTCTGATGTGATGGAAGATTTCGGGGTTGGTACTAGTGAGCTGTCAATGGCCTTGTCTATCTCTGGTCTGTCTCATCAGTCGTCATGGTGGGTATTGTTCTCCATCTGCTCTTGGAGACAGTCAATGCCACAGGGTAGGACTCGAACCCATGGCTTCAAGTGACAGGAAAGGTCTTTCAGGGGCACCGTTACCGCATTCTGGACCAGGGAGTCCTCCAAACCCACCTGCCCCCTGTTCCCACGAAACAGTACTTCTGTCTTGTCAGGATTCAACCGCAAACTGTTAGCCACCATCCATCCTCCGACCACATCACACGGAACAAACATTGCTTGAGCGGCGTTGCCCACGGACGGCAGGAAAAGTGGCCCCTCCGAGACTGGCGGAGGCGCCAACAAGCGCTCTCTGCAAAGGATCATTAATTTTGCTTGGTGGCTGTTCAGAAACCTTCCTTTGGGGCTCGTTCATTATCAGCGACAGACTCTGACAGGCTCTGGGAGAGCGTTGGAGCGGCTTCGGCGCTATTATAATTCTATCAGCTGAATTATGACAGTAAATATCTCCCCGTGGGGAGGAGAGGCAGGGAGGGAGGAGGAGGCACGGGGATCGATCCAACAGGAGTCTTGAAGAGTGAACAGCGGGGTCGTTTCTCCAAGAGGAAGCGGTTGCAGCCAGAAGGTGAGCTTGGGAGAAGGAGAAGGCCTCTTCTTCCATGAGGAAGACCCTCCCTGCCTGCAGACTGTCTGGCCAGAGTGGTGCATGCTCTGGTTATCTCCTGCTTGGACTACTGCAATGCGCTCTACATGGGGCAACCTTTGAAGGTGATTCGGAAACTGCAATTAATCCAGAATGCGGCAGTTAGACTGGTGACTGGGAGCGGCCGCTGAGACCACATAACACTGGTCCTGAAACACCTACATTGGCTCCCAGGACGTTTCCGAGCACAATTCAAAGGGTTGGTGCTGACCTTGAAAGCCCTAAACAGCCTAAAAAACCCAGTATCCCTGAAGGAGCGTCTCCATCCCCATCATTCTGCCGGACACTGAGGTCCAGCTCCGAGGGCCTTCTGGTGGTTCCCTCCCTGCGAGAAGTGAGGTTACAGGGAACCAGGCAGAGGGCCTTCTTGGTGGTGGCGCCCTCCCTGTGGAACGCCCTCCTGTCAGATGTCAAGGAAACAAGCAACTATCTGACCTCTTAGAAGATATCTGAAGGCAGCCCTGTTGAGGGAAGTCCTGCTAGTCTCATTGTTGGGCTGTCAATGAAAGCCTGAACGGTGCCTTGAAAAGATCTCATTTTTTTTGAGAAATAACGATGGGGAGGAGGGTGAACCCTCGTCACCTCTTGGTTTCAGACGGTGTTCCCTCCTCTCTCGCAAACACATGCAAATGCGCACCGAGTATAGAAGTCGCCCACGGACAGGAAGCCCCTTTCGCTCGCTGTGTGATCACAGAGGCAAAGGGGAATCTCCACCCAATGGAAAATGGAGAGAAAGAAAGAAAACCCGAAACATTTATTTATTTATGTGAAGCAGAATACCCAGAATAAAACACAAAACCTTTAAAAAAACTAGGGCTGCCTTCAGATGTCTTCTAAAAGTTCCCGAGTTACTTATCTCCTTGGCATGGGGGTTTCATAATTCCATCCCCTCCAACATTTCTCCCGTGAAAATAGGGACGTCCTATTCCACCCCCTCCAGTGGTATCTTGGTTCTCAAACACTGAAAACCCGGAAGTAAATGTTGCAGTTTTCAAACATTTTTCAGAAGCCAAACCTCCGACGTGGCTGTCGGCTTTTGTTTCCAGGGCACGTGCGCTAAACAGAAGCCGTGCCTTGGTTTCTGAACATTTCGGACGTCAAACGGACTTCCGCAATGGATTAAGTTTGGCGCTTTTGTTTTTGCTCTTTATTTTGTGTTTTTGTTTTTGAGGATTTTTCAGTTCCTTTGCTTTTGTGACTGTGTGGAACCCAGTTCAGATACTGACAAGCTGGAACGTGTCCAGAAGAGGGCAACCAAAATGGTCAAAGGCCTGGAAACAATGCCTTATGAGGAACGGCTTAGGGAGCTGGGTATGTTTAGCCTGGAGAAGAGAAGGTTAAGGGGTGATATGATAGCCATGTTTAAATATATAAAGGGATGTCATATGGAGGAGGGTGAAAGGTTGTTTTCTGCTGCTCCAGAGAAGTGGACACGGAGCAATGGATTCAAACTACAAGAAAGAAGATTCCACCTAAACATTAGGAAGAACTTCCTGACAGTAAGAGCTGTTTGGCAGTGGAATTTGCTACCAAGGAGTGTGGTGGAGTCTCCTTCTTTGGAGGTCTTTAAGCAGAGGCTTGACAGGCATATGTCAAGAATGCTTTGATGGTGTTTCCTGCTTGGCAGGGGGTTGGACTGGATGGCCCTTGTGGTCTCTTCCAACTCTAGGATTCTATGATTCTATGATTGATTGTGTGACTGCAGAAATGGATAAAAGCCCCCCATCCAAACAATGACTATCATCAGTGCAGGTAAGAAGAAAAAAAATAATTTTAATTTTTATCGTCCACAATACTGTCTTATTTATTTTATAGTACAGCACATTGATTACTGCTTTCATTTTATGGATTAATGGTCACGTTAGATAGCAAGATTCATGTTCAATTGCTGTTTTAGGGGTTGCTTTTAAAAGTCTGGAACGGATTAACCCGTTTTGCATTCCTTTTTATGGGAAAGCAGCGCGCCTTGGCTTTGGAACGCTTTGGTTTTGGAACGGATTTCCGGAACGGATAAAGTTTGAGAATCAAGGGACCACTGTATCCATTTATGACACATGTTTAAAGGCCTGAACAAAGAAAGGTCTGACTCCCACCCCCTCCCTCCTCAACACTGTCACCCAGCTCTTGAACTGCTTCTCCTTTCTGCACCCTCCCCCCCCCACCAAAGTGAGGGGGCACCCACCGCATGGAGGGTTACCCACACCTAAATTTAGAGGTGGCAGAGGGCCGTTGGCACCCCCACCCACACACCGTTCCCTCGAGCGGCGGTGGAGAAACGAAAAGAGAAGCGACCGGGTTTTGCGTGTGTTGTTTTTTCGGGGGGGGGGGGGTTAACCAGAAAGAAGCTATGCCACCTGCAAGGGACCGGCAAGCTTTCTACCCATGTGGAACTCTTTTCTTTCCATCCGAGGTTAACCACAGACTTACCTCTCCAGGCCGCGTCTTCAACAGAGCTTTTCGAGCGTTTCTCACGGAAGCAGTGCCGGATTTACGTATAAGCTAAACAAGCTCTAGCTTAGGGCCCCACTCTCTTGGGGCCCCCAAAACAATTTAAACTGGGGAAACTGGGTGTACATTTCCAAAATATAAGATAAAAAACAAATAAAATTAAACCTACCTACAGCCACTGTGTTTTGTGTTGTGTAGGCTCCTGTGATGTAAGTCATGGGCCCTGCCTGCTCGCCTGCTCCCTAAAATATCCCTGGTTTGCTCCTTTCTATATATAGGGTGCCTACATTCTGCATGGACTGGTTGCAGGGCAACATGGGCAAATGGCTTGAGATACCTGTTAGGTCCATCAATTACCCTATAGCATATATTCAACACACAAAAAACTGCGGCAATTTGTTGTTGAACAAAGAACAGCTGGACATAGAAAGGGCCTCATCAAGCCTAAATCCGGCCCTGATTTTGGGCATGGTTTGGGGCACAATCCACCCTATCCGGGCAGGAATAGCCTAACTCCTGTTGTCTATGCTCTGGTAACCTCCAGCTTAGATTACTGCAATGCGTTCTACGTAGGGCTGCCTCTGAAGACGGTTCGGAAACTTCAGCTAGTGCAGAATTCGGCGGCCAGGTCGCTCACCGGATGGCGAGACGGTTTGAGCATATTCTGCCAATCGTGGTTCAACTGCACTGGCTGTCGATTAGTTTCCGGGCCCAACTCAAAGTGCTGGTTTTGACCTATAAAGCCTTAAACGGCTCAGGACCGGAATCTCTCAAGGACTGCCTCTTTCCATATGAACCTACCTGATCTTGGAGATCATCTTCTGAGGCCCTCCTTCGTGTGCCTCCTCCTTGAGAGGTCCAGAGGGGAGGCAACACGAGAACGGGGCCTTCTCTGCAGTGGCTCCCTGTTTGTGGGAACACTCTCTCCAAGGAAGTTCGCCTGGCGCCTTCATTATACACCTTTAGGCGCCTGGCAAAAACATTCCTTTGCAAGCAGGCCTTTGGTTGACCTGATTGACATCCTATATAAAACATCTCTCTCTCTCTCTCTCTCTCTCTCTCTCTCTCTCTCTCTCTCTCTCTCTCTCTCGTGTGTGTGTGTGATTGGGTTACTGTTCTCATTTTGATTTTATACATCGTGATCTTTTTTGTGAACCGCCCTGAGACCTCTGGGTATAGGGTGGTATATAAATTCAATAAATAAATTCCATGCATGGAAAAGTCTTTGCTTTGGTGACAGTGACAGCTTTGCATGGGGTTCCAGTGCGAATCCTGGCTTGACCGCAAAAGACCTAGGAAGATGGAAGGTGATCTTCCTGCTCTCTCTCTCTCTCTCTCTCTCTCTCTCTCTCTGGCAAACCTTTCCACCTCTGTTGGCAACAGCTGCAAGACTTATGGAGTCCCCCACTCCTCCCTCCCTCCTCATCGCACTGTTCCCTTCCCTTCTTCCCCTCTTTCTCCCTCTCTCCCAAGTGTGATTTCCTCATCCTTCTCCCTTTCCCGCCGGCCACCCTTCCCCCTAGAACGGAGGCAAAGCAGCCTTCGCCAGGGTTGTCTCCCTTTCTGGCTGACGCATGAAAAAAGCCGGCGAGCTGAAGATGTGAGACAGCAGCTGCGAAGTGGCACAGAGCCAACACCTCCTTCGTTCTGAGCGAGACTTTGTCTTTCGGGAGAAAAAAGGGGGAGATGGAGAAAGAGAGAGGATGAAGGCCAAACCGAAGGATCTCCGCTCGCCGGCTACTTGCCTTCTCGCACTGAAGTTTCTAGTCCGCTTGAGGCAGGGCCCATATTCCATCCCCTTCAACGTTTCTCCCATGAAAATAGGGACGTCCTATTCCATCCCCTCCAACGTTTCTCCCGTGAAAATAGGGACGTCCTATTCCATCCCCTCCAACGTTTCTCCCATGAAAATAGGGACGTCCTATTCCATCCCCTCCAACGTTTCTCCCGTGAAAATAGGGACGTCCTATTCCATCCCCTCCAACATTTCTCCTGTGAAAATAGGGACGTCCTATTCCATCCCCTCCAACGTTTCTCCCGTGAAAATAGGGACGTCCTATTCCATCCCCTCCAACATTTCTCCCATGAAAAGGGGGATCTCCTAAGGAAAAGCGGGACACTCCACGATCAAATCAGAAACTGGGATGGCTTCTCTAAATCAGGGACATCTCTAGAACATAGGGGCGCTTGGAGGGCCTGAGCTGGTCTCGGAGGCTGTGCTGAGGACCCCCAGATTCTTGGTTATTGCATTGCCTTGTAACGTGGTTATTGCATTGCATTGTAAAGGACGTCCCTATTTTCAGGGGAGAAATGTTGGAGGGGATGGAATAGGATGTCCCTATTTTCACGGGAGAAACATTGGAGGGGATGGAATAGGATGTCCCTATTTTCACTGGAGAAATGTTGGAGGGGATGGAATAGGACGCCCCTATCTTCACGGGAGAAACGTTGGAGGGGATGGAATAGGATCTCCCTATTTTCAGGGGAGAAATGTTGGAGGGGGTGGAATAGGGCGTCCCTTTTTTCAGGGGAGAAATGTTGTAGGGGGTGGAATAGGATGTCCCTATTTTCATGGGAGAAATGTTGGAGGGGATGGAATAGGGCGTCCCTTTTTTCAGGGGAGAAACGTTGGAGGGGATGGAATAGGATGTTCCTATTTTCAGGGGAGAAATGTTGGAGGGGATGGAATAGGATGTCCCTATTTTCACGGGAGGAATGTTGGAGAGGATTAAACAACACAGCACAACAAAACCTCTCTCTCTCTCTGTCTGTCTCTCCTTTGTCCAGTGAAGCAATAAGTTTTACCCCACTTCAAAAAGTTATATTCCACATTTAAGGAGTGTGCTGCAGAGAGCTAGAGAGGAGTATGGCTTTGCAAAAGGGCAAAGGCCGAGGGGAAGCCCTGAAGGGCCTGGTGAGAGTCACCTGGCAGGAAAGATTTGGCCCAGAGGGTGGAGGTTGCCACCCCCTCGATCCCACAACTGGGTTGGGGGAAACCCAGACTGCCGTCCAAATTAGCATGTGGCGTCTCTGGGGTCTGCCAGCTCCCCCTTCCTCTTTCTAAGCAGCGCTTCCAGAACAGCACCATCCTCTCCCCAGAGGGGAAATTATCTTAGAAGAAGGCGAAATGCCTCTCTAAGAACTACGGCAGTGGCCCCTGTGTCCATGGTCAGAGCAGTAATGGTCCCTGTGAATGAAAATCCGGAAGTTGTTGAGCTCCCCCCCCCCCCGCAGGCATGGGTGACGTCTCCCCCCAAAGTTTTTGGCCTTTTTCGATTTTTTAATGTTTTTTTTAAAAAGGACCCCCCCTCTCTCATTGTCATATGCCCGGATATTTTGCTGATTGGCTGAAAACCCACCCGGACGCTATTTTTCTGCCTGATTCCCGGATGTGTCTGTGAAAACCGGGAAATAAGGCAGCCCTAGAGGAAACACGCTGCTGGTGTAGGTGACCCAGCAGGCTCTTCTGAGGCTCCTCTGGAACCTCCAGCTCTAGAGGCAGTCTATCTCAATTCCAAGTTTTTTAGGGGTATTTGGCCACTGTGAGAACAGGATGTGAGTCTAGACGGGCGATTGGCCTGATCCAGGAGCGCGTTTCTCACCCCTCCAATGCCTTCGTTTCTCTCAGAGACGTGGGTGGGTTAGGTTGTTGTTGGGTGTGGGGAAGAATGAAGAACAACCCCCCTTGCCGCAAGCTAGAGTTCAGTTCTGACCCTCCAGATGTCCCTGGTTTACAGGGACAATCCTGGATTTACAGAAGCCGTCCTGGTTTCTGATTTGATCCTGGAATGTCCGCTTTCCTTAGGATGTCCCTTTTTCATTGGAGAAATGTTGGAGGGGATGGAGTTATCTGTCCCCCCTCCCCCGAGCCATATGAAGCCAATCCTGTATAGTGGTTGTGCTTAGTCGTTTAGTCATGTCCGACTCTTCGTGACCCCATGGACCATAGCACGCCAGGCACTCCTGTCTTCCACTGCCTCCCGCAGTTTGGTCAAACTCATGTTCGTAGCTTCGGGAACACTGTCCAACCATCTCGTCCTCTGTCGTCCCCTTCTCCTTGTGCCCTCAATCTTTCCCAACATCAGGGTCTTTTCCAAGGATTCTTCTCTTCTCATGAGGTGGCCAAAGTCTTGGAGCCTCAGCTTCAGGATCTGTCCTTCCAGTGAGCACTCAGGGCTGATTTCCTTCAGAAGGGATAGGTTTGATCTTCTTGCAGTCCATGGGACTCTCAAGAGTCTCCTCCAGCACCATAATTCAAAAGCATCAATTCTTCGGCGATCAGCCTTCTTTATGGTCCAGCTCTCACTTCCATACATCACTACTGGGAAAACCATAGCTTTAACTATACGGACCTTTGTCGGCAAGGTGATGTCTCTGCTTTTTAAGATGCTGTCTAGGTTTGTCATTGCTTTTCTCCCAAGAAGCAGGCGTCTTTTAATTTCATGACTGCTGTCACCATCTGCAGTGATCAAGGAGCCCAAGAAAGCTCCAGGTGAATCACATTTAGTCTAAACTCTCGGTGACCATTGATTCATTAATCTCCTTCTAAACTCCCACCTCTCAAGGCAAAAACCAGTCAAACCCCTTTTTGCTTTTAAATTATTTTTAATTTTCTTCATGCTTTTACTTTTTGTAACATTGCAAACTGCTTTGGTATGTTTTTGTGATTTAGCAATGCAATATATAAACGCCTTTATGAATAAAGTAAGATGCAAACAGGGACATGGGTGGCGCTGTGGTCTAAAACACAGAGCCTAGGGCTTGCTGATCAGAAGGTTGGCGGTTCGAATCCCCGCGACGGGGTGAGCTCCTGTTGCTCGGTCCCAGCTCCTGCCCACCTAGCAGTTCAAAAGCACGTCAAAGTGCAAGTAGATAAATAGGTACCGCTCCAGCGGGAAGGTAAATGGCGTTTCCGTGCGCTGCTCTGGTTCGCCGGAAGCGGCTTTGTCATGCTGGCCACATGACCTGGAAGTTGTACGCCAGCTCCCTCGGCCTATAGAGCGAGATGAGCGCCGCAACCCCAGAGTTGTCCGCGACTGGACCTAATGATCAGGGGTCCCTTTACCTTTAAGATGCAAACAATAAATATGCTTAGAACAAGACCAAAACCCTGGCAAGCGGACCCCCGTGGTGAGGACCCCCTTATCAAGCCAGGGAGGCCTTTTGGAACAAAAATGTCTTTAGCTGTTCCCTGAAACGGCAGGCTGTGGATGCTGGTGGCTCCACGGAACAGGGGCAGCTACACTACAAGCCCTTCCAAGGAATGGGCTTCTCACATTTTGGCAGAGAAGCCTTTCCTGCCGACCGCAGTGATCGACTGGGTGTGTAAGGGACAATGCAGGGCCTCTTTGCCTAGCAGTCAGGTCCTGTGCTTCCTGGACCCTTGATCCTAACATGTAGCGTGCACCGACAGCCATTGGAAATCCCGCAAGTAGGGGGTTATGTGCTGGAGGTCATTTCCCCATGTTACGGAAAAAAATCTAGGTGCCAGGCTGCTCAGCCACCCAGCTCGTTGGGCAGAGCCCGCGGGTCCCTGCGGAACAAAGGAAGGAATCCAGCCACCAACCACAGCAAATAGCTGTAGACCAAAGTCTATTGCGCAACAGGTTCAAAGAGGAATTTTGAACCCCGAGAAAAGGGTGATGAGGACTTTTAAAAGTTTCTATCTTATCCCAGCATACAGTTCACTAAGCATCATCACTACATCAGAAAAGGGGAGGGTTATACACGATTAACATAGGAGGAATCTGTTGGGGCAACAGGCGGTTACAGGATATGTATTATATGATTTTTAAAGGTAGGTAACTTCCCTAAGCTGACAAGTCGGAAGGATACATTTAGGCACAATATTTGTAACATTTAACAACTTTTAAAGATGTGCCCCCCCCATAATTTCCGTAACGCCCCCACCAACATTATCGTTATGGAACGGGGCGTCCCTATTTTCACCAGAGAAGTGTTGTGGAGGAGATGTGTAAGATGTGTAAGAAATTAAGACAGATTGATTGACGAGGAAGGAGATAGATGATAGATAAAGAGGAAGAAGGCAGAAGAGGAAGAAGGATATAGATTGATAGACAGCATAGGTACCAACTCCCTGGGTGCCCGAGGACCCACAAAATTCTCCGTGAAGGGGCCGGGCATCCACAAATTTTGGTGCACTCTTCCTCTTCTTCTTCTTCTTCTTCTTCTTCTTCTTCTTCTTCTTCTTCTTCTTCTTCTTCTTCTTCTTCTTCTTCTTCTTCTTCTTCTTCTTCTTCTTCTCCTCCTCCTCCTCCTCCTCCTCCTCCTCCTCCTCCTCCTCCTCCTCCTCCTCCTCCTCCTCCTCCTCCTCCTCCTCCTATCTTCTATCCATCCATCCCACGTAGCCAAGTAATATTGTCTTCCATAAACACAGAAGATCAAACCTCTCCATTCTAAAGGAAATGAGCCCTGAGTGCTTACTGGAAGGACAGATCCTGAAGCTGAGGCCCCAAGACTTTGGCCCATAGCTGTCAAGTTTTCCCTTTTCTCGCAAGGAAGCCTATTCAGCATAAGGGAATTTCCCTTAAAAAAGGGAGAACTTGACAGCTATGCTTTGGTCACCTCATGAGAAGAGAAGACTCCCTGGAAAAGACCCTGATGTTGGGAAAGATTGAGGGCACTAGGAGAAGGGGACAACAGAGGACAAGATGGTTGGACAGTGTTCTCGAAGCTACGAACATGAGTTTGACAAAACTCCAGGAGGAAGACAGGAGGGCCTGGCGTGCTCTGGTCCATGGGGTTACGAAGAGTCAGACAGGACTAAATGACTAAACAACAAACACTACATTTTCAAAGATTTGCCTTGAGAAAGTCTTTAAACCTCTTTTGTTGACTGCCAGCATTATGCTTTCCGTTTTTAAGTTCGGAATAGAGGAGTTGCTTTGGGAGACGATCATCGGGCACCCACACAACATGACCCCGGGCACCCACCGGGCACCCACGGTCACTGGGACGAGCTGGCACTCCTGATAGACAGACAGACAGACAGGCCAAGGTGTGGCAAAATTCAGAGACGCGACAAAGGACTTTACAACGGGTGCAATAGGAGAGAACAGGGGATGGGTTTGCAGAGGCCTGTCGCAGGGCTGTGCGGAAGCGCTCACGGTTTCTCTCTCTCTCTCTCTCTCTCTCTCTCTCTCTCTCTCTCACACACACACACACACACACACACACAGTCTCTTGCCACGCACCTGTCATCTCCTTTCTCCCCCTCCCCCCTCCCCACAACCACAGCTGCTCCAGCATAGGCATCCCCACAAGTTCCTATTTTTCCTCCCATTGTAAAAACCAAGAGCCTCTCCCTCTCGGAGGAAGAATTGTGCATGCGTGTGTGTATTATGCAGTGTGTCGGTTCCAACCCCCTCCCCCGACGTGCTTCCTTGGGGTCCAGCCTCCCTCCCCCCCTCCCAACCTGCTTTCTGCCACCTCGTGGGCTCCCCCCCTCCCTGGGCTGTGTGCGTGGGGGTGAAATCTCTCGCCCATCTCCCAGCAAAGGAACCCATAACTTGATACGTCAAGCCAGCTGCCTTCCATGTGCCAGACAGAAGATTGATGGCTGGGTGGGGGGGGGCAGGGCAGGGAATTTTTTTGGGGGGGGGACGGGGGAAGGGCTGCGGCTCGGGGACGGACGCACGAGACCCCCGAGCATTTCCAGGTAGGTCTGGGGGCATCCTGCTGTCCGCAACCCGGGAGGGACACTGCCGGCCAGTGTAGACAATACTGATCTTGATGTACCAGCGATCTGATTCGGTATAATAAGGCCACTTCCTAGATTCCGATGTGAACCGGCCCATTTATTCAAAACCATGAGGACTAGGATCTTGCATGCTTTCTAGGAGAAGGACCGGGGCCTGGTGCTTGGGTCCCCGGCATTTCCTGGTACAGATGATGATCGTAATCATGGTGATTCCCCCTCTCTCAGGAGTGAATGCCTCTCCTGAAAAGAAGAGCCAGAAAATGCTGCTTCGCCTATCAGGAATGGGAGAGAACATCTGCAGCCCTCCAGATGTTGCCAAACCCCAACTCCCAGAATCTCTGACCAGGTTGGCGCTGGCCTTGAAAGCCCTAAACAGCCCAGTAGACCTGAAGGTTGCAGGGAACAGGGCAGAGGACCTTCTCGGTGGTGGCTCCCACCCTGTGGAACGCCCTCCCATCAGATGTCAAGGAAATAAACAACTACCCAACTTTTAGAAGACATCTGAAGGCAGCCCTGTTTAGGGAAGCTTTTAATGTTTGATCTTTTACCATGTTTTTAATGTTCTGTTGGGACCGGCCCAGAGTGGCTGGGGAAACCCAGCCAGGTGGGCGGGGTATAAGTAATAAATGATGATGATGATGATGGTTCTCCCCTTCCTCGTTCAATCGCAAAACCACCTACAGAGGCAGTGGCCAGCTTCCAAGGTCACACTCAATGAGCTTAAACAAAAAAACCAAAGCTTTACAAAATCAATCTGTATTTCTCTCAGCTTTCCTCCCCTCCTTTTTGTGGTTACTTTGTTTATATCAGATGGGTGGCATAAAGGTAATAATAATAATAATTTATTATTTATACCCCGCCCATCTGGCTGCGTTTCCCCAGCCACTCTGGGTGGCTTCCAACAGAAAAAAGAAATAAAATAATCTATTAAACATAGATTATAAAGGTAAAGGGACCCCTGACCATTAGGTCCAGTCACAGATGACTCTGGGGTTGCGGCGCTCATCTCGCTTTATTGGCCGGCGTATAGCTTCCAGGTCATGTGGCCAGCATGACTAAGAATGTGAAGGATTTCAGAAAGCACATACATGTTGTACAGTTTGAAATCTGGTGAACCAGAGCAGCACACAGAAATGCCATTTACCTTCCCGCCGGAGTGGTACCTATTTATCTACTTGCACTTTGATGTGCTTTCGAACTGCTAGGTGGGCAGGAACTGGGACCGAGCAACAGGAGCTCACCCCGTCGCGCGGATTCGAACCGCCGACCTTCCGATTGGCGAGCCGTAGGCTCTGTGGTTCTGTGGTTCTATCCATTCTTCAGGAAATCAGCCCTGAGTGCTCACTGGAAGGACAGATCGTGAAGCTGAGGCTCCAATACTTTGGCCACCTCATGAGATGAGAAGAATCCTTGGAAAAGACCCTGATGTTGGGAAAGATTGAGGGCACAAGGAGAAGGGGAGACAGAGGACAAGATGGTTGGACAGTGTTCTCGAAGCTACGAACATGAGTTTGACCAAACTGCGGGAGGCAGTGGAAGACAGGAGTGCCTGGCGTGCTCTGGTCCATGGGGTCACGAAGAGTCGGACACGACTAAACGACTAAACAACAACAACAGGCTCTGTGGTTTAGACCACAGCGCCACCCGATGGGTGGCATAAATTTATTATTATTATTATTATTATTATTATTATTATTATTATTATGAATAGTTGGGGGAGTTGAGTAACGGTATCTTCATCCTGAAGGAGAGGAGACAGGGAGGAGATACGATAGCTATCATTAAATATCTGCAGTGGCGTGCAGTCGGTGGACTGACCAAGCTAGTCTCCTAAACGTCCCCATATTCCAGTTGCAATCGGAATTACGATGCCTTATGAGGAACGGCTTAGGGAGCTGGGTATGTTTAGCCTGGAGAAGAGAAGGTTAAGGGGTGATATGATAACCATGTTCAAATATATAAAAGGATGTCATATAGAGGAGGGAGAAAGGTTGTTTTCTGCTGCTCCAGAGAAGCGGACACGGAGCAATGGATTCAAACTACAAGAAAGAAAATTCCACCTAAACATTAGGAAGAACTTCCTGACAGTAAGAGCTGTTCGGCAGTGGAATTTGCTGCCAAGGAGTGTGGTGGAGTCTCCTTCTTTGGAGGTCTTTAAGCAGAGGCTTGACAGCCATCTGGCAGGAATGCTTTGATGGTGTTTCCTGCTTGGCAGGGGGTTGGACTGGATGGCCCTTGTGGTCTCTTCCAACTCTATGATTCTATGATTCTATGATTCTATGATTATTCAACCCCCATTGCAAATCAGGATGAGTTTCGAAATCTGCAGACGTCCGGCTGTTTGCAATAAGCAGAGCAAGGTTTGACTTTCCAGCTGAATTTGGGGGAGCCACTCGAGGCGTCCGTTGTGTTGAGCGACTTCAATGGCTTCTGTTCAATCTGCCGCTTGCAAACAGCTGGAAGCCTGCAAATGTCGATCTGCAATGGGAGGTTGAAAATTTCAACTGTATGCATTAAATCCTTGTGCCTCCTTCCCAAAGCTTGAGAAGCTTCTGTCACCTGCACAATGTTGGCCCCCTAATCGCCCTCGCCAGCTGCTGACTACGGCCTTAACTGTCCCCCCCCCCCCAATGAAAAATTTCACCGCACGCCACTGTGTGGAAGATGGAGCAAGCTTCCTTTCTGTTGAAGGTCAGACCCAAACCGATGGATTCACACGACAAGGAAGGAGCGCCGAGCTAAGAACAAAGGCGGCCTCTACAAGGGTCGGAGCTGTTTGACCACGGAACGAGCAACCTCGGAAGGCCATAAAATCTCAGAATCATGGAATTGCATAGCTGGAAGGGAACACAAGGGTCAAAGGTGCCAGATTCTCCACCCAGCGATGTTTTTAAATGGAAGTCGTACGGATTCTCGGGTCGTGACCCCTTCATTGCAGGGGGTTGGTCTAGATGACCCCCCGAGATCCCTTCCCGACTCGACACTCTTGCAATTTTATTGCCGCGCAAGAGGCCACATCCTCGCCGTGCAGCCTCACAACATTCTCCACGTGTGGTGATTTCCAATGTTCTGAGCTCGCGACGGTGGGAGGGAAAGAGAAGAAGAGGAGGCTTTTTTATTCTCGCCCCACTCAGGAGCCCCACATCGCCGCACATACTTCACACCTGAGCAGAGAGGCCAGCTGTTCCTCCTAGATTCTCCCACCCCCCCAAAAAGAGGGTGTCGAGGGCACCCCATTCCGATCCCCGAATATAAGGCTACCATCACTGCGCCTGGCTGCCTTTTCCTCCCTGACAATAGAATTCATTATGATGGAAATATCCTCCAGAGGACTGCAGCTTAATTACCTCCTCATTTGCATTTTTGCATATTAATGACTGCAGTGCTGCTAATTTTTTTTTCTTTTTTTGCTGCAGTGTTTTTCCAAGACGAAGACAGAGTGGAGTTCTTTGCTAGGGTCCTTGTCTTTGAACGCCCTCCATTTTCTTCCCTCTCTGCAGATGGCGGCACTGTGGCTGGACCCCCCCCCCGAGGACAAAAGGGGCACCCTGAGCCCACAAGGATCTCTCTTAAATTCCGTGGGTTCAACTGCAGAAGCCAATTTCCTTGATGGCTGCAAAACCTTTTGCCCTCATTTATTTTCCATTAACCCCCCCCCCCGCCTGTGACCTCTGCACCCCCAGGACTGGTGTCCCAAAGACACCCCCCTCTCTCCACCAACTTTGCGCCTTCCTTCCTGCCTGACTTTCATGCCTGCAGCTCTCAGAGTCTCACAAACCTCCTCCTCCTCCCTCAGACAAAGGCACCGTAACAATAATTTTAGTAATAATAATTTATTACTTACACCCTGCCCATCTGGCTGGGTTTCCCCAGCCGCTCTGGGCGGCTCCCAACGGAATATTGAAAACACGACAAAACATCAGATATTAAGAAATGTCCCAATACAGGGCTGCCTTCAGATGTCTTCTAAAAGTCAGGTAGTTGTTTATCTCCTGGGCATCTGGTGGGAGGGCGTTCCACAGGGTGGGCGCCACCACCAAGAAGGTCCTCTGCCTGGTTCCCTGCAACCTCGCTTCTCGCAGGGAGGGAGCCGCCAGAAGGCCCTCGGAGTTGGACCCCGGTGTCCAGGGTGGAAACGCACCTTCAGGTCTACAGGGCTGAGGCCGTTTAGGGCTTTCTAGGTCAGCACCAACACTTTGAATTGTGCTCGGAAACATCCTGAGAGCCAATGTAGGTCTTTCAGGACTGTTGTTAGTGTCCAGGGAGGAGACGCTCCTTCAGGGATACTGGGCTGAGCGTCACATAGAATCATAGAGTTGGAAGAGACCACAAGGGCCATCCAGTCCAACCCCCTGCCAAGCAGGAAACACCATCAAAGCATTCTCGACATATGCCTGTCAAGCCTCTGCTTAAAGACGTTGGGCAGAAGATTCCTGCATTGCAGGGGGTGGACTAGATGACCGCAGGGGGTCCCTTCTGACCCGACAGATCCATGGTTCTATGATTTCGGCCCGGACAGCTGCTGGAACCAGTCTTGGTGCTCCGGAGAGTCTTGCAACACCGGCAGGTCTTGGAGGCCAGTGGCGGCAAATTGCAGGAAGGGCCAACCGCAGGCTGAGAAAGGAGTTTCC
This sequence comes from Zootoca vivipara, assembly GCF_965207765.1. Lineage (NCBI taxonomy): Eukaryota > Metazoa > Chordata > Lepidosauria > Squamata > Lacertidae > Zootoca > Zootoca vivipara. Next base: position 94,610,688 of record NC_142589.1, on the reverse strand, counting down.
GCGTCCTTGCCATCGGTCCCCATTGTTTGGCAAGCGGCTTTTTTGGCTGGTATGTCACAGGCCATTACTTCCGCCCGAGGGAGCCCAACCGCAGCCTTCGGCCAAGGCAGACGCTGAGCCCCAGGCGGAGGCTTTAACTGAGTTTGACACGAGCCCAGATAAAGTTCATGGTGGCAAGGGGCTTTTTTGGGTGTGTGTGTATGGGGGGGGGGATACTCAGTCAATTTCAAACCACTGGTTGCAGCTGGCTGGCTTGTTCTCCCCATTCCCCCCAACGTGATCCCTGGAAACCGAGCCTCAGGAGCGGTCGAAGGAGCTGGGTATGTTTGGAAAAGGGGAGATATGAGAGCCGCCTTCGAATATTTCCAGGGCTGGATGGAGCGAGCTTGTTTCCCTCCTGCTCTGGAGGTCAGGATTCGAACCCGTGGCGCACCAAACCCCGCACTCGACGGGCCTCTGATATGGCTTCTGGGGTTGGGACTAGTGAGCTGTTGGTGGCTTGTCTATCTCTGGTCCGTCTCGTCAACAGCTCACGGTTGCGATGGGTATTGTTCTCCCTCTGCTGTTGGAGAAAGTCAATTTCCACGGGGTAGGACTCGAACCCGTGGCTTCAAGTGATGAGGAAGGAGACTCTGACGTCAGGAATAACTTTCTGACAGTAAGAGCTGCTCTCCCCATAAGATGGGAGGCGGTGGACTCTCCTTACTTGGAGGTTTTTAAGTCAAGGACGGATGTCCACCTGTCATGCATGGGTTTGACCAGACAACCCTTGAGGTCTATTCTTACTCTACGATTCAATCAATCAAAACACTTTATTCGGCCGATAGTCAGAAAGAAAAACATTTCTCAATACAAATATAAAAATATAAAACTGAAGGCATCAGAGGGATGCATAAATTCTACGATTCTAAGACACTGGCTGAGATTCGGTCGCTTCCCCAGAATGCCAGCATGGCAGAAACTGTGTGAAACGCAGGTTCTCCACGGCGGACATCTGGCTACCTGAAGAACTTGGGACCTGGTGGCCTAAAAGACTTGTCTCTAAGATCACGACCGGGGCACCTCCATCTGAGGTCTTAGTACTCCCAACAGCCAGCATGACCAATGGTCAGAGAGGACGGTGGCAGCTGGAGACCAGCGACATTTGGAGAGGGGCAACTGCTCCGTCCCTGGGGGAAATCGGGGTACAGGTGGCTTCATCCGTAAGACACCTTTTTGCTCAGACTCCCCCCCCCTGACCCATCAGATTGGACCCTCCTCTTTCTTAATTCCTGCGTTTATAATTGGGGGGGGAGGAATATGCTCTCTTGAGAGGGGGTGGTCTTCCCAATTTGCATAATAATAATAATAATAATAATAATAATAATAATAATAATTCATTATTTGTACCCTGCCCATGTGGGCTTCCAACAGAGATTAAAAATACAATAATTCATAAAATATTAAAAGCTTCCCTAAACAGGGCTGCCTTCAGATGTCTTCTAAATGTCAGATAGTTGTTTATTTCCTTGACATCTGATGACAAGGAGCTCTTGGCCAAGAGGCCTCCGTTCAAACTGTGATTTGCAGTTGTTTCTTGGGATCAGTGAGATGCTATCGTCCCTTGGTGCCTCTTGTGGGATGTGATACACAAGTAGCAGTCAAGTACAACATTCCTTGTTTTCCTAGAATGGACATGCAAGGGGATGTTTGGCCCAGCCAGTTGGAACTTCCTGTTTCCTCCTGGACTGGAGCATCCTTCTTCTTGCATGTGACCAGAGCTGGGCGTGACCTTACCTGTGCAGGTAACAAAAGCACAAGGCACGCAGCCATCTCTTTCTCTTTGACTTCCTTCATGGTTGGAGCAGCTTTTTCACTAAAGATGCTCAGTTGGCCAACAGAGGACAAAGGGATATGGGATAGACTCACATGTATATATAAACTGTAACTAAGTCTGCCTTAAGGGATCCAACTGTGAACGGAATGTGAGTAAACTACTTTTATATACTTTATTACAAGATTGTGGAGTGTTTATTCTTTTAAGAGGGGTATAAGGGAACTTACCAGGAATCTAATATCGAGAGGCTTAAACAAGGCTGCAACCAGCTATCCGCTGTGCGTTTAAAAGGGGAATGTTAAAACTCTGCTAAGTTATAGAACTTGCTAGCGCAAGTTAGGAAGGATATTAATAAACAATATATCCTCTCCTGTCTCCCTGAACATTCCCACACCTGTTAGGTCTGGAGACCCTTCCAGGAGCCACTCGCTGCTGCCCCCCAGTGGCAAGATGAATCACTGACACTCTTCCCTGGTCCTGAATGGGGTCACTGTGCCCCTGAAGGACCGGGTGCGCAGCCTAGGAGTCATTTTGGACTCACAGCTTCCATGGAGGCACAGGTCAGTTCTGTATCCAGGGCAGCTGTCTCACAGCTCCATCTGGTATGCAGGATGAGACCCAACCTGCCTGCAGACTGTCTGGCCAGAGTGGTGCATGCTCTGGTTATCTCCTGCTTGGACTACTGCAATGCCTCTCCATGGGGCTCCCTTTGAAGGGGACCCGGAAACTACAACTAATTCTAAATGCAGCAACTAGACTGGGGACTGGGAGCGGCCGCCGAGACCATATAACACTGGTCCTGAAAGACCTACATTGGCTCCCAATACATTTCCGAGCACAATTCAAAGTGTTGGTGCTGACCTTGAAAGCCCTAAACGGCCCAGTATCCTTGAAGGAGCATCGGGGTCCATCTGGCAGTTCCCTCCCTGTGAGAAGCCAAGCTACAGGGAACCAGGCAGAGGGCCTTCTCGGTGATGGCACCTGCCCTGTGGAATGCCCTCCCAACAGATGTCAAAGAGATAAACAACTACCTGACATTTAGAAAACATCTGAATGCAGCCCTGTTTAGGGAAGTTTTTAATGTGTGACATTTTAATGTATTTTAATCTTTGTTGGAAGCCGCCCAGAGTGGCTGGGGAAACCCACCCGGATGGGTTGGGTACAAATAATAATAAATTATTATTATTATTATTATTATTATTATTATTATTATTATTATTCCTCTCTCTTCCTTTCTCAGCCCCTTTTTCTCCCTCCCTCCCTCCCTCCCTCCCTCTGCCAACGCCCGTCCCCACATTCCTTCCCACCCTCGTGAACTTCATATGCTCTCCAATGAAAATGGGGGTGTCCTATTCAATAACAATACAAGGCTGCTTTCCGATGTCTTCCGATGTCTTCTAAAAGTTGTGACTTATCTCCCTGGCTCGGGGGGTCGCGTAACTCCACGCCCTCCCACATTTCTCCGAAGAAAATAAGGACATCCTATTCCATAATAATAATAATTTTACTGTTTATACCCCGTCCATCTGACTGGGTTGCCCCAGCCACTCTTGGGAAGCTTCCAACCTCTATAAAAACGCAATGAAGCATTAAATGTTAAAAAACTTCCCTCTAAAGGGCTGCCTTCAAGTGTCTTCTAAAGGTTGTCTAGTCACTTATCTCCTTGACTTGGGGGTTCCATAATTCCATCCCCTCCAACATTTCTCCCATCAAAATAGGGACGTCCTATTCCATCCCCTCCAACATTTCTCCCGTGAAAATAGGGACGTCCTATTCCATCCCCTCCAACATTTCTCCCGTGAAAAGAGGGACGTCCTATTCCATCCCCTCCAACAATTCCCCCCTTCAAAATAGGGACGTCCTATTCCATCCCCTCCAATGTTTCTCCCATGAAAAGAGGGACGTCCTAAAGGAAAGCGGGACATTCTGGGATCAGTTCAGAAACTGGGATGGCTTCTGTAAATCCAGGACTGTCCCTGGGCAATAGGGGCACTTGGAGGGTCTGGAACCTAGCCCAAGGGCCATGTAAAAGGAAGCCAAGGGCCATTGGTGTCCCATCCCCGTTTGAGCCGATGATTTTTATTCGGAATGTATATGTTGAGCTGCAGGGCTGGGTCTGTCTTTTTTTTATGGGGGTTGGAGCATCTTTGGAGCATCCAAGCCAAGCAGGCCCCCAAGGCTGCTCGGCCCCTGCACCTACCAAACCTGGACCTTAGAGGGTGGCTAGTTTCAGACATTTCCCAGAAAAGAACACACAGCAAATTATAGACCCTGTACAGTTACTCTCGCGTTTCAAGAGACAACCGACAGAGGTTGCAGGAAGCAAGGGAGAATTCCCTGCATGCCAAATTCCAGCTTCTTTTAGGCGGAAACCCCCAAATTCCCTGCACCCCGCCCCCAGATCCCCCGGAGCCTTCAAGCAGCTCTTCCCAAATCATCAATTGTCCTCATCATGATAAAGTCTCTTGCGCCACCTGCTAGCAGTAGTGCAGAATGACAGCCTATTATTATTCTTATTACAGTAGCCTAAACTAAAACAGGCTGGTTCGCCAGAAATCCAACTCAATGGTGTAATGTTGGAAAATGTTGATCACTTCTCCTACCTGGGCAGTTATCTTTCCGCAAGGGTTGACGTTGATGCCGAAATCCAGCATTGCCTGAGCTCTGCGAGTGCGGCTTTCTCCCGATTGAAGTGCAGAGTGTTTGAGGACCGGGACATTCGCAGGGAAACCAAAATGCTTGTGATATAAACAGATTTACTTTTGTCCTTTTCACTTGTTTACAAAGCTATTGTACTACCAACTTTACTGTATGCTTGTGTAACATGGACCACTTATAAACGCCATCTCCAACTTCCATCAACGGGGTCTCCGAACATTTTTACATATCACTGGGGAAGACAGGCGAACTAATGCCAGTGTATTGGAAGAAGCAAACAACATCAACTTCGTTGGACTGGTCATGTTGTGCGGATGCCTGATGATCGTCTTCCAAAGCAACTCCTCTATTCCGAACTTAAAAATGGAAAGCGTAATGCTGGTGGTCAACAAAAGAGGTTCAAAGACTCTCTCAAGGCAAATCTAAAAAAATGTAGTATAAACACCGAAAACTGGGAAACACTGGCCTGCGAGCGCTCCAGTTGGAGAACAGCCTTTACCAAAGGTGTCCTGGGCTTTGAAGACACTCGAACTCAGGACGCAAGGGAGAAACGTGCTAAGAGGAAGGCGCACTTGGCAAACCCTCACTGGGGTCAACTCCCGTCTGGAAACCTATGTCCCCACTGTGGAAGGACGTGTGGATCCAGAATTGGCCTCCACAGTCACTTACGGACTCACTGTTAAAACTGTGTTTATGGAAGACAATCTTACTCGGCTATGAGGGATGGCCGAAGAAGAAGAAGGTTCACATTAAAACCAAACTGTTTTATATTATCCTACTGTAGTAGTATCGTAGTAGTAGTAGTAATAACAATAATAATGACACCCAATTTTTTTAATAATTTTTTTTCTTTGTACCTGTACAAACGATTCAAAAGTAACATGTAAAAAAGAACTAGGTAAATTAAAAAAAATAAACTATTAGTGACTAATGACAAACAGACAAACCCAGCATGGGTCTTCCCTTTCCCACCTTCCCTGATTTCTTTTGTTTTCCTTGTATTATAAGTTTCCCAAAGCCATTCTCCTTCCTCTTTGTCTCCTGCGATTTCATAGAATCATAGAATCATAGAGTTGGAAGAGACCACAAGGGCCAACCAGTCCAAACCCCTGCCAAGCAGGAAACACCACCAAAGCATTCCAAACAGATGGCTGTCAAGCCTCTGCTTAAAGACCTCCAAAGAAGGAGACTCCACCACACTCCTTGGCAGCAAATTCCACTGCCGAACAGCTCTTACTGTCAGGAAGTTCTTCCTAATGTTGAGGTGGAATTTTCTTTCTTGTAGTTTGAATCCATTGCTCCGTGTCCGCTTCTCTGGAGCAGCAGAAAACAACCTTTCTCCCTCCTCTATATGGCATCCTTTGATATATTTGAACATGGCTATCATATCACCCCTTAACCTTCTCTTCTCCAGGCTAAACATACCCAGCTCTCTAAGCCGTTCCTCATAAGGCATCGTTTCCAGGCCTTTGACCATTTTGGTTGCCCTCCACTGGACACGTTCCAGCTTGTCAGTATCCTTCTTGAACTGTGGTGCCCAGAACTGGACACAGTACTCCAGGTGAGGTTTGACCAGAGCAGAATACAGTGGTACTATTACTTCCCTTGAACTAGATGCTATACTCCTATTGATGCAGTCCAGAATCGCATTGGCCTTCTGGTGGTTCCCTCGTTGCGAGAAGCCAAGTTGCAGGGAACCAGGCAGAGGGCCTTCTCGGTAGTGGCGCCTGCCCTGTGGAACGCCCTCCCATCAGATGTCAAAGAGAAAAACAGCTACCAGATTTTTAGAAGACATCTGAAGGCAGCTCTGTGTAGGGAGGCTTTTAATGTTTAATAATAATTATTTTTTCATTTTTCTGTTGGAGGCCTCCCATAGTGGCTGGGCATTTTAATGATACATTGATTTTATAGTTGTGAACTGCTTAGAACCCATTTTGGAATATAAGCAGTATATAAATTAATTTGATGATGATAATTGTGAATGCAAAAGAGATTAATCCGTTCCAGACTTAAAAGCACACACCCTAAAACAGCAATTTAACATGGATTTTACTATCTTATCAGACCATTGATCCATAAAATGAAAGCAATAATCAATGTACTGTACTATAAAATAAATAAGAAAATGAACTGAAAATGCACTGATGATAGTCATTGTTTGGATGGGGGGCTTTTATTCAACATTCCCCCCATAAAAATAGGGACGTCCTATTCCATCCCCTCCAATGCTTCTCCCATGAAAATAGGGACATCCTATTCCATCCCCTCCAACATTTCTCCCCAGAAAATAGGGGCGTCCTATTCCATCCCCTCCAATGTTTCTCCCGTGAAAATAGGGACATCCTATTCCATCCCCTCCAATGTTTCTCCCGTGAAAATAGGGACACCCTATTCCATCCCCTCCAATGTTTCTCCCGTGAAAATAGGGACATCCTATTCCATCCCCTCCAACATTTCTCCCCAGAAAATAGGGGCATCCTATTTCATCCCCTCCAATGTTTCTCCCATGAAAATAGGGACGTCCTATTCCACCCCCTCCAACGTTTCTCCCGTGAAAATAGGGACGTCCTATTCCATCCCCTCCAACATTTCTCCCATGAAAATAGGGACGTCCTATTCCATCCCCTCCAATGTTTCTCCCATGAAAATAGGGGCGTCCTATTCCATCCCCTCCAATGTTTCTCCCGTGAAAATAGGGACGTCCTATTTCATCCCCTCCAATGTTTCTCCCATGAAAATAGGGACGTCCTATTCCACCCCCTCCGTTTTTCCCGTGAAAATAGGGACGTCTTATTCCATCCCCTCCAACATTTCTCCCCTGAAAATAGGGACGTCCTATTCCATCCCTTCCAACATTTCTCCCATGAAAATAGGGACGTCCTATTCCATCCGCTCCAACATTTCTCCTGTGAAAACAGGGATGTCCTAAAGAAAAGTGGGACATTGAGGGATCAAATCAGAAACCGGGACAGCTTTTGTAAATCCCTGAAAAATAGGGGCACTTGGAAGGTCTGCAAACTTGGATGGCTTTAACAGAGAATGGGACAAATTGTTGGAGGAGGAGAAGGCTCTCAATGGAGGCTGTACTCTGCCACCATGGTTGGAATCATAGAATGATAGATTCTTTGAAAGGGACGCAAGGGTTATCCAGTCCAACCCCCCTGCCCAATCCCCTTTTTAAAGGAGATTGGCTCCTGTGGCAGCGAGTTCTGTAGTTTAACCATGTCCTTCCTGAAGCAGGACTTTCTTTCACCCTTCCCAAACCCAGGGCCGGATTTAGGTTTGAGGAATCCCTCAGCTACTGAAGGTAATGGGGCCCTTTATATGTCCAACTGTCCTTTGTCCACAACAAATTGTCGCTGTTTTTTGTGTTGAATATATGCTATAGGGTCATTGATGGACCTCATAGGTATCTCAAGCCATTTGCACATAACAAAATATGTATTTTATCAAAGTAATTGTTTAACTTAAATACAATTAAGAAGAAGTATATCAATGCGGAAGTACAATTAAGAAGTATATTAATAGGGAAATGATAATCCAGCCGTAACTTAAAATGATTTTTTATTCTTAACAAACTTAATAATGCAAATACATTGGCATTTGGCAAGAACAAAAGTTCCTTTAGAAACAGAATTTGCGAAGACTCATAATCCGGTCTCTAGAAACTTGCTATAACATGAAATAATAATAGCAAACCAGTGATATTTTAGGGAGCAGGCTAGCAGGCCACGACTTACATCACAGGAGCCTACACAACACAACACAACACACTGTTGCTGTATGTAAGTTTTATTTCATTTGTTTTTTATCTTATATTTTGGAAATGTACATCCAGTTTTTTCTTTCTTTTAATCTTTTTGGGCCCCCCAAGAGAGCGGGGCCCTAAGCTAGAGCTTGTTTAGCTTATACATAAATCTGGCACTGGTTCCCTAACCTTCCGACATTCAGATTCCTTCGATGTCTACAAGTCCCAGTGTTAGCAACGATTTGCCACTAAGGGGCGGCAGATGCCCAGAAAATAAAACTGCCTAAGTCAAAGCGTCGCCAAATGGTTCTCAGAGTAGACTCCATGAAATGAGCTCCTTAGAATAAACAAGGCTGGATATCAGCACAATAAATAAAGAATCGTGATAAATAGAACAGGGCCCTCCCTGCCATGTGACATTTTAAACAATTTTATTTCATGGAATCATGGAGTTTGAAGAGACCCCCAGCGGTCATCCAGTCCAACCCCCCTGCAATGCAGGAATCTTGGCTAGAACATCCGTGACAGATGGCCATCCAACCTCTGCTTAAAAACCTCCAAGGAAGGAGAGTCTGCCACCTTCCATTCCATGGTCAAACGGCTCTGACTGTCAGAAAGTTAAGTCGGAATCTCCTTTCCTGCAACTTGAAGCCACGGGTTCGAGTCCCACCCTCCAGAGAAGGAGAAAGCAAGTTTGTTCCCTCTTCCATGTGATAGCCCTGTAGATACCTGAAGATGGCTCTCCTCTCTCCTCTCCGTCTCCTCTTTCCCAGGCTAAACATACCCAGCTCCTTCAACTGTTCCTCATCAGGCTTGGTTTCCAGACCCTTGATCATCTCGGTCACCCTCCTCCGCCCACCTTCCAGCTTGTCAACATCCTTCTTAAATGGTGGCACCCAATTTACAACGTTGATGGCACCTTCCCATCATTTAGGTATTGACGACATTCGTATCCCACCCCCCCTCTTTTAAAAGATATCTGAAGGGAGCCCTGCTTTGGGAAGTTTTTAATGTTTTATCGTGTTTTGAATATCCTGTTGGGAGCTGCCCAGAGTGGCTGGGGTGGCCTGGCCAAATGGGCAAGGTATAAGTAATAAATTATTATTATTATTATTATTATTATTATTATTATTATTATTATTAGGTTCTCCCCTTCCTCGTTTAAACCCGAAAACCACCTAAAAAGGCAGTGCCCAGCTTCCACAGTCACACTCAATGAGCGCCATGGGATGAGTGTGGGTTTCCGTAGCCCAAATCCGGCGCTCTAACCACTACACAACCGCTGCCTCTCCCTCCTGCTACCCTAACCCTGCTCTGAAAGCAGGAGGGAATCCAGTTTGAGGGATGGGGAAATGTGCAGCGGTCGTCATTTGGAGGAGAACAAGGTATGGGGGAATTACGGAGGACGTCTCGAATTATGGGGTACTTCCTCCCCACCTTCAAGGACCATCCGGATGAGGCCAGAGACTCGGACGTCGCTCCTCGCCCGCCCAACCCCCCACCTTAAACGATTTTGCTGGCATCTGGCGAACCCCTGGGTCGCCACCTCTGACCTCTTGGCCTTTCAGCTTGATCTTCTCCCCTCCTCGCTGTGACCTTTCCGTTTAGGACGTCACCGTTTCGGAAATTGGATGTTCGGAGGGGGGTGGGGGGAGATCGTTTACGAGGTGGCGAGGCAGCTGCAGTTTGTGGGCACGAGACCCAGCCCCACAGGGAGGGGGTTAGGATGAGGATGAGCAGAAGAAAGAGAGAGGGAGAGAGAGAGGGAGGGAGAGAGGAAGAGAGGGATTCGATTTCTTGGAGGTTTTCAAGCAGAGGTTGGATGGCCATCTGTCAGGGATGCTTTAGCTGAGATTCCTGCATTGCAGAGGGGTTGGGCTGGATGACCTTTGGAATCCCCCTTCCAACTCTACGACTCTTAAATTGAGGGGAACTGGGCAGTGCATCCTGGCCTCCCTTTTAGCCTTCGGTTCGGGTCAATGCCGGATTAAAAAGTTGTTGCGGGTGGATAATGACAACAACAACAACAACAACAACAACAACAACAACAACAATTTATTATTTATACCCCGCTCACCTGGCTGGGTTTCCCCAGCCACTCTGGGCGGCTCCCAACAGAATTTTAAAAACACAACAAAACATCAAAAATTAAAAACTTCCCTAAACAGCGCTGCCTTCAGATGTCTTCTAAAAGTCAGATAGTTGTTTATTTCCTTGACATCTGACGGGAGGGTATTCCACAGGGCGGGCGCCACCACCGAGAAGGCCCTCTGCCTGGTTCCCTGTAACCTCACTTCTCACAGGGAGGGAACCGCCAGAAAGCCTTCAGAGCTGGACCTCAGTGTCTGGGCTGGACGATGGGGTGGGGACGCTCCTTCGGGTATATTGGGCTGTTTAGGGTTTTCAAGGTCAGCACCAACCCTTTGAATTGTGCTCGGAAACGTCCTGGGAGCCAATGTAGGTGTTTCAGGACCGGTGTCATATGGTCTTGGCGGCCGCTCCCAGTCCCAGTCTAGCTGCTGCATTATGGATTAGATGTAGTTTCCGGATCACCTTCCAAGGGGTGGAGGCCCCCTTGTCTCTGTGTGTGATGCCGCAGCAAAAAAAAAAAGCTATCAGAAGTCTAGTGTCCAGATCAAAGGAAGTCATAGTCCCTCTCTATTCTGCCTTGGTCAGGGCATACCTGGAAGCCTGAGTCCACTTCTCTACAATTCTTCAATTCTATGAACAGATGAGCTCACTTCCGTCGCGAGGCTTCAGGTCCACATAAAGAATTTCATGGATTCTAACAGGTCCTTCCTCATTTTCTGACCCCATTTCAGCTTTCCAACCGTGCCCCAAGTCCAGTATTGAATATGACTCGCTTATTCAGCCTTTTTTTCTGTGCAATTCATAAAAAGATACCGATTTGGGCGACGTTGCCTTGAAATTGGAATCTTGGGTTTCACCGCCGCTGCTCTTGGGCGTCTCAAGTTCCTAGACCTTGTGGGGGCTTGAAATGGGAAGGCGGGAGAAAGGAGTGGAAGGGGCTTTCTCAGGAGGGAGAGAAAACACAGAAATATGCTTTATAGCGAGTCAAAACATTGGTCCACGGAGCTCAGAATTGTCTGCCGTTTCAGGCAAAGGGTGGCCCCGATCCTACGGTACCTGGAGAGGCCAGCGCTTGAACTTGGGACCTGGGATAACTTTTGTGGACCCCACCCATAGCTGTCACCTTTTGGATTTGAAAATAAGGGATCAGCAGCCTCGCCTGTCCCAGGGACAGTCTACGGTATATCTAACAATCCAGGATAGCAGTGGGAAACGGTGCTGGAATAAGGGAATTTCCAGCAAAAAAAGGGAAGGTTGACAGCTATGACCCCACCCCATCATATATGGGGGGGGGAGATCCACCCACCTGTTTAAACCTCCAAGAATACTGAGCCTAGGGCTTGCTGATCAGAAGGTTGGTGGTTCGAATCCCGTGACGGGGTGAGCTCCCGTTGCTCGGTCCCAGCTCCTGCCCACCTAGCAGTTCGAAAGCACATCAGAGTGCAAGTAGATAAATAGTTTACTGGAAGGTAAACAGCATTTCCGTGTGCTGCTCTGGTTCACCAGAAGCGGTTTTGTCATGCTGGCCACATGACCCAGAAGCTGTACGCCGGCTCCCTCGGCCAGTAAAGCGAGATGAGCGCTGGGACCTAATGGCCAGGGGTCCCTTTACCCTTACCTTTACCTTTACCTAGGTTTTAGGTACGATCTGCACATCCTTTTCCTATAGTTGAGGTGTAATGTTCACATCGAACTGTAGGGGGTGCAGCTGGGTAGGGTTAGGAAATGTTTGATCCAGAGCCCTTCGTCTTTTTTGTCTTTTTTGGGTGGGTGTGTGAGAAAGGGTGTTTGGCAACATGGGTTTGCCAGCCAGGGAATAAGAGCATCCGAACCGGGACAGTCTTGAATACGGCTCTGCTCTATCGTTGGCACGGCAAACCTTTGAAGGTGGCGGTCGAAGCCGAGCTGTCCCCCCCCCCCCGAAAAAGGCTCTTGTGCAGGTCCTGGGTGGGCAAGTCTAGGATTCTCCTCTGCCGCGATGCTGCCTTTGAACTCTGAAAATGCCTCTCGCCTCAGCGGCGATGGAATTGTTTTGTGCGAGTTTCTGCCCTGCTAAGGTGGAGCCTGCATTTGTCGCTTGGCCAGCTTTTGCCCCTGGGGGGGTCGTGTGCCCCCTTGGCTAGGTTGCCGTAGAAGGGAACATGCTGCAATCACAGCTTTGCACAATGAACAGTGTTAAAAGTCTAGTTGTGGCTCTGCATTAGCTAGTTGGTGGCAAAAGCGGTTCTCTCTCTCCTCTTGAGTGAGACAATCAATTGATAAATTTCCACGGCATGCAACCCTCTCCCACTTAAGCCTGACACTAAGGCAGTCCGTGGCTTAGAAGTTCAGAGTTTCCTCTTCCGAGATTGTTCCTTTTGGTTGTGAACAGGGCCAGATTTAGGTTTGATGGGGCCCTAAGCTACTGAAGGTAATGGGGCCCTTTCTATGTCCAGCTGTCCTTTGTCAACAACAAATTGTCACTGTTTTTTGTGTTGAATATATGTAATGTGGTCATTGATGGACCTAATAGGTATCTCAAGCCATTTGCACATGCAGAATGTAGTCACCCTATATATAAAAATGAGCAAACTTTAATTTTTTTTGGGGGGGGGCAAGAGAGTGGGGCCCTAAGCTATAGCTTGTTTAGCTTGTACATAAATCTGGCAATAAAGTGAGGGATATCCCTGGTGTTCTATTTGAGAGACAGGTGGTCAAACTCTAACTCTGAATTAGAAACAATTGTGGTGTAAGATTAACTCTTACGGTGTGGCCTTAAAGTAGCAGATTGTAAATAGTTTAATCTTTATTTAGTTTTCAATATTTGATGATTTACTGTGTTTTTATATATGCTGTAAGCTGCCCAGAGTGGCTGGGGAAACCAGATGGGCGGACTATAAATAATAAATTATTATTATTATTATTATTAGTAGGAGTGAACGAGCACCTGTCCCCCAACCTGGACAACAAAAAACCTGTCCAATAAAGGCTATTGATCTGGATACCCGATGGACTTTCCTGGGGAGAGAGGCTGGGTCAGCCTTAGCCCCAGGCTGCAGATGGAACAACCGAGGCCGGCGAAGAAACAGAGAGCTGCTTGAGTAACGCTGTGGAGCTGGATTTAAGGTTGGAGACTAGCCTGCCCTGGGCCCACAAAGTTCTCCTTACTTGTGGTTCCTGGGTTGCAGGGGGTGAGACTGGATGAGCTTTGGGGGTCCCCTCCAACTCCACATCCCCTACCTGCACTGTCCAAGCACCCTCTCCCCTCCACACCTGCTTGCGTCAACCACGCCGACACATTGCACAGTGGGCAGCGGAGGGGGGTGGGATGGATGTCCGTCGCCTTGGCAACGGGAGCTGGTCAGCATCTTAGTGACCTCTGAGACCTCAGAAGAGACCTTTTCTCTGCCAGGGTCAAGAAGGTCAATAGATTGCATTCAAATGAAAAAGGTCATTGCAGAATGCGATCGATAGGCACGTGTGGGGCTGGCCGGTTGCCGGGGGGGGGGGGGGAAGAAGAAGAAGAAAAAGGGCTGGCGTTGGGGCAGGGAGAGTGGGAAGGAGAGTTAGAGGAGATGAAGGAGGCAAGGGCAGATGTATTTGGAAAAGCTGTGGGTCATCTGGGCTGTGGCCAGCTAACCTCAGAGTAGACCCACGGAGGTGACGGGTATCCTTGCATTTTGATGGTTTGATAATCCAACCTATACTAGACGTTTCCAGGAGTTGCTCTGAGAATGACTCTCACTGGGTGCAAAAGAAGAGGATGGAAAAGGGACTGTTTGTGGGGGACAGGAGGCGGGCAGGTGTGGAGGATTCCCTGGTCCTGAATGGGGTAACTGTGCCCCCCAAGGACCAGGTGCGCAGCCTGGGAGTCATTCTGGACTCACCGCTGTCCATGGAGGCGCAGGTCCATTCTGTGTCCAGGGCAGCTGTCTTCCAGCTCCAACTGGTACGCAGGATGAGACCCTCCCTGCCCTTGCACCGTCTGGCCAGAGTGGTGCATGCTCTGGTTATCTCCCGCTTGGACTACTGCCCTGCGCTCTAAGTGGGGCTCCCATCGAAGGTGACCCGGAAACTACAACTAATCCAGAATGCGGCAGTCAGACTGGGGACTGTGAGCAGCCACTGAGACCATATAACACCGTTCCTACATTGGCTCCCAGTACATTTCCAAGCACAATTCAAAGTGTTGGTGCTGACCTTGAAAGTCCTCAATGGCTTCGACCCAGTATACCTGAAGGAGCGTCTCCACCCCCATCGTCCATCCCGGACACTGAGGTCCACTTCCGAGGGCCTTCTGGCAGTTCCCTCCCTGTGAGAAGCCAAGTTACAGGGAACCAGGCAAAGGGCCTTCTCGGTAGTGGCACCCGCCCTGTGGAACACCCTCCTGTCAGATGTCAAGGAAATAAAAACTACCTGAATTTTAGAAGACATCTGAAGGCAGCCCTGATTAGGGAAGTTTTTAATGTCTGATGTTTTATCGTCTTTTTAATATTCTGTTGGGAGCCGCCCAGAGTGGCTGGGGAAACCCAGCCAGATGGGCGGGGTATAAATAAGATATTATTATTATTATTATTATTATTATTATTATTATTATTATTATTATTACATTGCAGCTTTGCCTTCTTTTCCCTTCTTTTCTTTTTTCGAAGGTGAATTGTGATCAAAGGCAGTCAATCCCCAGAGACAGGGCTCCGGGGACTTCCGATAAGGCATTCAGGGCGCTGTTGGACTTCCTATTCTGGCTTGCAAGTCCTGTTATCAGAATTGGTAGGAGTTGGAGTCTAGCAACACTCGAGGAAGTTGCATCTCTCATAGGGTTGCCATGTGTCCTCCTTTTCCAGGACATGACCTCTTCTTCAGGGGCGAATTTTCTGTCCGCTTGAATTTGTAAAAATATCCAAAATGTCTCTGGCTATACTTTCTGGATGAGACATAGACATGGCTGGCAGCTGAAAAATCGCTTTCCTCTTCTCTCCCACTCCCACCCCCGGCAATATATCACAGCTTCTCTATATAGCCAACATATAGTAGGGGGTCCAGGTGTCCTTTGTCAACAACAAATTGTCACTGTTTTTTGTTGTTGAATATATGCTATACGGTAATTGATGGACCT
Source organism: Zootoca vivipara (assembly GCF_965207765.1). Lineage (NCBI taxonomy): Eukaryota > Metazoa > Chordata > Lepidosauria > Squamata > Lacertidae > Zootoca > Zootoca vivipara. Next base: position 94,595,280 of record NC_142589.1, on the reverse strand, counting down.
AATAGGTATCTCAAGCCATTTGCACACATTGCCATGGAACCGGTTCATGCAGAATGTAGGCACCCTATATATAGAAAGGAGCAAACCAGGGATATTTTGGGGAGCAGGCTAGCAGGCGGGGCCCATGACTTACATCCTAGGAGCCGACACAACACAAAACACTGTTGCTGGATGGAGGTTTTGCTTTATTTGTTTTTTATCTTATATTTTGGAAATGTACATCCAGTTGTTGTTTTTCCCTTTAACTTTTTGGGGGCCCCCAAGAGAGTGGGGCCCTATGCTGTAGCCCGTTTAGCTTATACAGTGGTACCTCGGGTTACAAACGCTTTGGGTTACAAACTCCGCTGATGTAGTACCTCGGGTTGAGAACTTTGCCCCAGGATGAGAACGGAAATTGCACGGCGGTGGCGGCAGCAGCGGGAGGCCCCATTAGCAAAAGCGCGCCTCAGGTTAAGAACAGTTTCGGGTTAAGAATGAATTAAGTTCGTAACCCGAGGTACCACTGTACATAAATCCAGCCCTGCGCGCAGAAAGACATTCGTGCTCCCACAGTGTTTTATTATCATTGCCAAAGGAAGAGGAGACAAATATCCCTTCTGCGTCTCTCCCCTTATTCCGCCGTTGTAAGATCTAGCTCCCATCTTACTGCTGGCCCTTCACTCCCTGTACATGGGGTGGAATCAGGGCGATTCCTGGCCAGGGTCCCTCCATGCCTCTTTGACCAGCCCGGTCGATCCTCAGACAGATTCCTTGCCTTGCCTCATGCGCTATTTCGCGCCCATCGATTTCTCCCGGAGTAAATGAGTTTGTATGGATCATTCAGCAGGGAGGCTGGGTCTGCCCATTGGTTTAGGAGAAGGGGAGATGGAGAAGGGGAGAAAGAGAGAGAATTTTTTTGGGGGGGGGAAAGAGAGATGGGAGGCTGAGAGATTTGATGGTGTGTCTGGGTACGCATGTATTGGGTACATACATGCAGGAGGCAAGCGCAGAGAGGAGCGTGAAAGCTGCGTTTGAGCATAGGAGAAAGAGCGAGAGCGCTGAACGCTCAGGATCAATGCTCGGGGTGTGAAGTGAATTAATGGAAGTCACGGAGCCTGGGATGTTAAGGGGAGATGAAGACCGGGAGAGACTCCCTCTGGGACGTGGCTGTGGCTAAATCCAACCCCACCAGGGCAGATAAGAAGAAGACAGGGGGCATTGCCCCACGGCTGCCCATTTAATATCTGAACCAGAATCCAACTGGTTGGCCTGAGGTTTAGAGCCAGGAAAGACCCAAGGCTGTAAACTGGAGGCGACAGGGTGGCGTAGAGACCAGTGTCAGATTTACGTATAGGCTAAATAAGCTATAGCTTATGAAAATTCATTTGCATTTCCCCTAGGTTGTTTCTGGGTGTTGTTTTTTTTTTTGCATTTCTGTAGACAAGTTTGGCATAATATTCACATGGCTGCGTATCATTCAGCACAATGCATTTTGTATGATTCTCGGTGCCAGATTTACGCATAAGCTGAACAAGCTCTAGCTTAGGGCCCCACTCTCTTGGGGGGCCCCCAAAAAATGAAAGGGGAAAAAAACCTGGATGTACATTTCCAAAATATAAGATAAAAACCAATAAAATAAAACCTACATCCAGCAACAGTGTTTTGTGTCGTGTAGGCTCCTAGGATGTAAATCAGGGCCCCCGCCTGCTCGCCTGCTCCCTAAAATATCCCTGGTTTGCTCCTTTCTATATATAGGGTGCCCTCACTCTGCATGGACTGGTTGCAGGGCAACATGGGCAAATGGCTTGAGATACCTGTTAGGTCCATCAGTTTACATATACCATATATTCAACACAAAAAACAGCAACAATTTGTTGTTGACAAAGGACAGCTGGGCATATAAACAGCCTCATTACCTTCAGGAGCTGAGGGCCGCATCAAACCTAAATCCGGCCCTGGTAGAGACATCTTATTCCATTCGTGTCAAGCAGACCCAGATCCACGTGTTTGGAAAGAAAGAGAAGGATGTGACGCAGAGATTTCACCCTCCGAAATTTGCAGCTATGTGGATTTCATGGTGCGATTCTCCGGCCACGTGATACTAGGGGAAAGTTGTTTGTTTGTTTGTTTGTCTGTGGGTTTTTTTTGGGGGGGGGAATGCATATGCCAGTGAGAACAGCAACTGCAAAAAAATGCATTGGGTCAGGGAAAGTTGCTGGTGAAAATGTGTAGAATCATAGAATCATAGAGTTGGAAGAGACCACAAGGACCATCCAGTCCAACCCCCTGCCAAGCAGGAAACACCATCAAAGCATTCTTGACATATGCCTGTCAAGCCTCTGCTTAAAGACCTCCAAAGAAGGAGACTCCACCACACTCCTTGGTAGCAAATTCCACTGTTGAACAGCTTACTGTCAGGAAGTTCTTCCTAATGTTTAGGTGGAATCTTCTTTCTTGAAGTTTGAATCCATTGCTCCGTGTCCGCTTCTCTGGAGCAGCAGAAAACAACCTTTCTCCCTCCTCTATATGACATCCTTTCATATATTTGAACATGGCTATCATATCACCCCTTAACCTTCTCTTCTCCAGGCTAAACATACCCAGCTCCCTAAGCCGTTCCTCATAAGGCATCGTTTCCAGGCCTTTGACCATTTGGGTTGCCCTCTTCTGGATATTAGCCCCAAACTGCCTGCATCAGGAGAAAGTCGTGCTGTCGACAAGCCACTGGTTTCCTCTCTCCCTTGACTGAGGACCTATTGGGATGATATTTGATGGGTGCATTTTAGGGGGCCACGGTTTCTGTTGTGTCACTGAGATGAGGTGGCTTAAGCCTCTGGCAAACACCCCCCCACATTTATAACATTTCTTAAACCACTGAGCCTAGGGCTTGCCGATCAGAAGGTTGGTGGTTCGAATCCCCGTGACGGCGAGAGCTCCCGTTGTTCGGTCCCAGCTCCTGCCAACCTAGCAGTTCGAAAGCACGTCATAGTGCAAGCAGATAAATAGGTACCGCTCCGGCAGGAAGGTAAATGGCATTTCCGTGCGCTGCTCTGGTTTGCCAGAAGCGGCTTAGTCATGTTGGCCACATGACCCGGAAGCTGTCTGTGGACAAATGCCGGCTCCCTCCGCCTATAGAGCGAGATGAGTGCCGCAACACCAGAGACGTCCGTGACTTGATCTAATGGTCAGGGGTCCCTTTACCTTTACTCTTCATGATAAGACGCCAGAGTGGGTTACAATATTCAGCTGTTGGCAAGAGACAATGGAGTGCGCCTCCAGGGGTGAGGTCAAACCTCTGTCCCAGCAGCACTGAATGTTCAAAGGGATGGAGTTGCAGACTAGTTGTTTCTGGAGGGTTAATCTGGTTTCCAGCCCAGTTTTCGTCCCCCATGGTAGATTTCCCAGGGACTGGTCGCTGGTTCAAAACATGACGTTGACTCAGGTCAGGGAGTGGCTTCTGGGGCGGGGGCAAAGGTGGGTAGGGCGGCGCCAGCACCACCACCGAGAAGGCCCTCTCTTGGTTCCCTGTAACCTCCCTTCTCCCAGGGAGGGAACCGCCAGAAGGCCCTCGGAGCTGGACCTCAGTGTCCGGGCTGGACGATGGGGGTGGAGACGCTACTTCAGGTATAATGGGCTGAGGCCGTTTAGGGCTTTCAAGGTCAGCACCAACACTTTGAATTGTGCTTGGAAATGTGCTGGGAGCCAATGTAGGTCTTTCAGGACCGGTGTTATGTGGTCTCAGCGGCCACTCCCAGTCACTAGTCTAGCTGCCGCATTCTGGATTAATTGTAGTTTCCAGGTCACCGGCAAAGGTAGCCCCACGTAGAGCGCATGGCAGGAGTCCAAGCAGGAGATAAGTAGAGCATGCACCACTCTGGCCAGACAGTCTCCGAACAGGGAGGGTCTCATCCTGCATACCAGATGGAGCTGGCAGACAGCTGCCCTGGGCACAGAATTGACCTGCGCCTCCATGGACAGCTGTGAGTCCAAAATGACTCCTAGGCTGCACACCTGGTCCTTTGGGGGGCACAGTTGCCCCATTCAGGACCAAGGAGTCCCCCATACCTGCCCGCCCCCTGTCCCCCCAAAACAGCACTTCTGCCTTGTCAGGATTCAACCTCAATCTGTTTAGACACCATCCATCCTCCAACAGTCTGTGATTTCCCTCCTTCCCCAATAAACGAGACAGGCCAAAATGCAGAGGAATCTCCCAGGCTCCCAGAGGAGTATCTGCAGAATACATTTTGCCGTGTCCTTGGAAATGTGGTCAGGCAATATCTTGGCTACCTCCTGGCACCTTTGGCTTGCCCCTCCCCCCCAACAGTTCTTCTATCTTGTCGGAATTCAGCCTCAATCCGTTAGCCGCCATCCATCCTCCAACTGCCTCCAGGCACTCACACAATCCACAGAGCATGAGACTTTTAATCTCAAGGGTCGTGAGTTTGAGACCCGCACCGGGCAAAAACAGGGGGTTGGGCTAGATGACCCACGTGACCCCCTTCCAACTCTGCGGTTCTGTGATACCAAGGAGGCTAGTTTTGACACTGCACCAGCCAGACAAGCAAGCAAGAGGAGTTCGCATGGTTCCGGGGCAACATTTCAGCCCGGCCAAAAACTCAAGAAGGGTGCAAAGACAGAGCTGGGGGAGGGTGTGGCCTGAGGAAAAGGGGTGTGGCTTGGCAAGAACCCCCAGGCCAGACAGAGAGGCTTAGAGGGGCTGCATTCGGCCAGTGCAGTTAGATGACCAGGGGTTGTGTGTGTGTGGTTTTTTTTTACCTGTCCAAGCGTTCAGGACTTGCATTTTTGCCTTCTTGAAAAGGCTAAGGAGGAAGAACTGGGAAACTGCCTGCGGCACGCTGTTCCTTTAAAAGAGAAGGAGGGATTGGGGGGGGGGTTCGTAAATCCAGCCCTGGCTTGCTGGGTTATTGATTGGCGCTATGGTAACGTATATTAGATTATGGATAGCTGGAAATGTGTGGTGGGCTGGGAGGGCTTGTTTGGGAAAGGGAGCCGGGGCTGTTCTTGTAAACGGGCTCCCTGCAGAACGTCTCGGGGCTGGAGAGGGCTTGCGGCATGTCGTTTGGGGCTGGCGGCGAGGGGGCCTGATCTTGCCCGGGTTAATAAAAGAAAGAAAAAGAAGAGGAAGGCGAAAGAGAGAGGGAGGGGGGAAGGGAAGGCTGCAGCTCAGGGGCAGACCACCCGCTTTGCATACAGAAGGTCCTATGTTCTGCCCCAGCAATGACAAACCTAGACAGCATCTTAAAAAGCAGAGACATCACCTTGCCTACAAAGGTCCGTATAGTTAAAGCTATGGTTTTCCCAGTAGTGATGTATGGAAGTGAGAGCTGGACCATCAAGAAGGCTGATCGCCGAAGAATTGATGCTTTTGAATTATGGTGCTGGAGGAGACTCTTGAGAGTCCCATGGACTGCAAGAAGATCAAACCTCTCCATTCTGAAGGAAATCAGCCCTGAGTGCTCACTGGAAGGACAGATCCTGAAGCTGAGGCCCCAATACTTTGGCCACCTCATGAGAAGAGAAGACTCCCTGGAAAAGACCCTGATGTTGGGAAAGATGGAGGGCACAAGGAGAAGGGGACGACAGAGGACGAGATGGTTGGACAGTGTTCTCGAAGCTACGAACATGAGTTTGACCAAACTGCGGGAGGCAGTGGAAGACAGGAGGGCCTGGCATCATGAAGAGTCGGACATGACTCAACGACTAAACAACAACAATGTTCTGCCCCAGTGGTATCTCCAAGAACACCATATAACACCGGACCTGAAAGACCTACATTGGCTCCCAGGATGTTTCCAAGCACAAATCAAAGTGTTGGTGCTAACCTTGAAAGCCCACAACGGCCCAGTATCCCTGAAGGAGCGTCTCCACCCCCATCGTCCAGCCCGGACACTGAGGTCCAGCTCCGAGGGCCTTCTGGCGGTTCCCTCCCTGCGAGAAGTGAGGTTACAGGGAACCATGCAGAGGGCCTTCTCGGTGGTGGCGCCCTCCCGTCAGATGTCAAGGAAATAAGCCTGACTTTTAGAAGACATCTGAAGGCAGCCCTGTTTAAGGAAGCTTTTAATATTTGATGTTTTATCGTGTTTTTAATATTCTGTTGGGAGCTGCCCAGAGTGGCTGGGGGAACCCAGCCAGATGGATGGAATAATGATAATGATAATGATAATAATAATAATAATAATAATAATAATAATAATAATAATAATAATATCCAAGTGTGGCTGGAAATGTCCCATCTAAAACTCCAAGGAGCTGCTGACAGCTGGTTCTCAACCTCGGGTCCCCAGGGGTTTTTAACCCCTGGTCATGTTGGCTAGGCACGATGGAAGTTGTGGTCAATTGACTTCTGGGGACCCGAGGTTGAGAAAGTCCGACGAAGGCAACAAAGGGGGCCCATGGTGCGACTCTGTGTGAGGCAGCTCTCTGTTCCTATTAAGCAGGCCTTTAATTCGTAGCCATGAGGACTAGAATCTTCCTTAAAGTTTTAGGGAATGGGCAACAGTTTGAGCCCCAGAAGGCCCCAGGTTCAGAGCTCATTGGCATATCGAGGTAGGGCTGAGATTAGGACCAGTGGCATAGCATGGGAGGGGCCCAGACGGGGCAAAATTCAGGGTGCGCATGCCAAATTTCAACAGAAAAATAAACCGCTTCGAGGTTTTTTCAATCAAGGGAGATAATAATAATAATAATAATAATAATAATAATAATAATAATAATAATATAAGCAGCCACCGTAGCTGTCACCTCCCCAGCTTTCCTCTCCCTGCTAGGAAGACCCTTCCCCACTGCTATGGCCGCCTGGCCTTGACAGGAACCACAGGCTAGGGGGTTGCCCTGGGCACTGGTAACCCACGCTACACCACTGATAAGGACCCCTGTGTCTGAATCGCCGGAGAGCAGCTGGCAAGTCGGTGTGGACAAGACTGAACTACGGAAGGCAGTTTTTCTCCGTTCCATCGGGAAAGGGGCAAGCCTGGAAACGGAAAACAGGAACGCGGGGGGAACTTGGGGAAGGACAGAAAGAAAGAGAGAGAAAGAAAGAGGGAAGGGAGGAAGGAAGGGAAAGGGGATCGGAAAAACCCTCTGAGGATAAGGCTATCTTACTAGGCATGATGGCTTTGCTATTTCTGTTTGGCAGTGGAACAGACTGTCTTGGGAATTTATGGACTCTCCTTCCTTGAGATTCCTGCATCGCAAGGGGGGTGGACTGGATGACCTTTGGGGGTCCCTTCCGACTCTACGATTCTATGCATTCAGAAGCAAAGGTTGCCTTTTCGCATCCTGCTCCCCCCCCCACTTCCCGCCCAGGGCTTCTAGCTTGTGTCGGAACCTCAAGCTTCAGGGGGTTCCTCGTCCGCCCCGAGTGCGGCAAGGCAAGATGGAGAAAGGGAGAGAAATCGCACGCACACACACAAAAAACCCCAGCCAGCCTTGTATAATCCCAGATGCTGGGATGATTACCTGCATTTAGCGAGCGCCTTTCAAAAGGAGCACTTTGGTTCCTGAGAAACACAGCCGCCACCCCCTTCATCATTGAGATTTTTCATGTGTGTGTGTGTGTGCGCACACACACACACACACACACACACACAGAAACAGAGAGAAGGAGAGAGAGCTAGCTTTGACCTTGAATACAATGGGGGTACTTTTGCCTTGCTGTCCTGCACCCTCTTAGCGACATTCTGAAGGCAAACCAGATCAATACGTAAGTGCAAAGTAGTGCCTGGTATGGATGGGATGAGAGACAAGTGTCTCTCTCTCTCTCTCTCTCACTTTCTGTGTATGTCCTGTCATCGCAGAGAGCCGAAGAATAGACAGATAGGGGAAATCAAGAAATATCTTCAGGCTGGGTGACGCAGAGTGATCCGGACAGGAGCAAGAGCCGAGGGACACCTTCTGGTATTTTCGTGCTGCTGAGCGCTTGCTCAAGAGACTGGTTCCAAGATGATGATGATGATGATGATGATGATGATGATGACGATGATGGCGTTATTCAGTCAGTTCTGGCACCTCTCTGGTGGGCACCATTGCCTTTATAAGAGTGGTCTTCTAGGTACTAGAAGAGTGGTCTTCTGGGTACTGTGGTCTTCTAGGTATCCCCAAACTTTGGCCCTCCAGATGTTTTGGACTACAATTCCCATCATCTCTGACCACTGGTCCTCTTAGGGATCATGGGAGTTGTAGGCCAAAACATCTGGAGGGCCGAAGTTTGGGGATGCCTGTACTAGAACAATGCTTTAACCGCTACGCTCACCCGGTGTGATCACTGGGTTCTTGAGTCACTCCTTAGAGTAAAAAGGTAAAGGGACCCCTGACCATTAGGTCCAGTCGTGACCGACTCTGGGGTTGCGCGCTCATCTCGCATTATTGGCCGAGGGAGCCGGCGTAAAGCTTCCAGGTCATGACAAAGCCGCTTCTGGCAAACCAGAGCAGCACATGGAAACGCCATTTACCTTCCTGCTGTAGCGGTTTCTATTTATCTACTTGCATTTTGACGTGCTTTCGAACTGCTAGGTTGGCAGGAACTGGGACCAAACAACGGGAGCTCACCCCGTCACAGGGATTTGAACCGCCGACCATCTGATCAGCAAGCCCTAGGCTCTGTGGTTTAACCACAGCGCCACCTGGGTCCCACTCCTTAGAGTAGACCCATTCAAATTAAGGGACATAGCAACATACCTAGCTGTGCCCATCCATTTCCAGGGGTCTACTTTGACTAAATGTAGAGACTGCAGGTTGAATGCCATGGAAATAGGGTCGTCCTATTCCATCCCCTCCAACATGTCTCCCGTGAAAATAGGGAATGTCCTATTCCATCCCCTCCAACATTTCTCCCATGAAAATAGGGACGTCCTATTTCATCCCCTCCAACATTTCTCCCATGAAAATAGGGAATGTCCTATTCCACCCCCTCCAACATTTCTCCCATGAAAATAGGGAATGTCCTATTCCATCCCCTCCAACATTTCTCCCATGAAAATAGGGACGTCCTATTTCATCCCCTCCAACATTTCTCCCATGAAAATAGGGAATGTCCTATTCAATCCCCTCCAACATTTCTCCCATGAAAATAGGGAATGTCCTATTCAATCCCCTCCAACATTTCTCCCATGAAAATAGGGACGTCCTATTCCATCCCCTCCAACATTTCTCCCATGAAAATAGGGACGTCCTATTCCATCCCCTCCAACATTTCTCCCATGAAAATAGGGACGTCCTATTCCATCCCCTCCAACATTTCTCCCATGAAAATAGGGAATGTCCTATTCAATCCCCTCCAACATTTCTCCCATGAAAAGAGGGACGTCCTATTCCATCCCCTCCAACATTTCTCTTGTGAAAATAGGGATGTCCTTTTCCATCCCCTCCAACATTTCTCCCATGAAAATAGGGATGTCCTATTCCAGGCTTCCTCAACCATGGCCCTCCAGATGTTTTTGGCCTACAACTCCCATGATCCCTAGCTAGCAGGACCAGTGGCCAGGGATGATGGGAATTGTAGTCTCAAAACATCTGGAGGGCCGAAGTTGAGGAAGCCTGTCCTATTCCATGGGCCAGACGGGTGGGGTATAATAATAATAATAATAATAATAATAATAATAATAATAATAATAATGGCAAACTGAGGCTCACTGATTCCATTGGGTCTACCCTGAGCAGGGCTAACATGGGCGATAACCCAAAGTGTTTCTTCTTCTTCTTTTTGTGGAAACGAGAAAAAACACAAATTACAGAGCCCGAGATGTTGGGAAGCAATTATCTTCAATTGGTGTGTTGCTAAATGCGTGGGGAGAGATTCCCCCCCCCCGTCTCTCCCCCCTTTCTTTAAATCGAACATAAAAATGCATCGATCCGCTCAGCTTGCGAGCTGTAAGACGGAAATGAGGGGTGGGAAGGGGGGGTTATGTGGGGGGTTTGGCCAGCACAGACCCAAGAGGGACAGGTGCAGATTGGGGTCGGCTAAGAGGAAGGATTCTCCCACGATGGAAAATGATGCTGTGGCTCCTCAGAAGAACAGCTGCTTATTCACCAGGAATAAGAGTAGACATTCCATGTGGTGCATTCATTTTTTGGAAAACGCTGGGCAATCAAATTGTGTCCAATGGGAGCCTCTCTCGGAGTCAGTCAGTTCAAATGTGCAGACACGATCGACTTAGGACTGTAGGACTTAGCTGGATGGAACCCTTTATTGACAATGTGGTGATTTTATTATCTTTCGATGGTCACAGATTTGCAGACCCTCTAAGTGTCCCTATTTTCCAGGGAGAGTCCTGGATTCACAGAAGATACTCCGGTTTCTGATTTGACCCTGGAATGTCCCCCTTTTCCTTAGGATGTCCCTATTTTCACAGAAGAAACGTTGGAGGGGATGGAATAGACCAGGCATCTCCAAACTGCGGCCCTCCAGATGTTTTGGCCTACAACTCCCATGATCCCTAGCTAACAGGACCAGTGGTCAGGGATGATGGGAATTGCAGTCCAAAACATCTGGAGGGCCGAAGTTTAGGGATGCCTGGAATAGACTCTGATGTTAGGAAAGATGGAGGGCACTAGGAGAAGGGGACGACAGAGGACGAGATGGTGGGATAGTGTTCTCAAAGCTACGAACATGAGTTTGACCAAACTGCGGGAGGCAGTGGAAGACAGGAGTGCCTGGCGTGCTCTGGTCCATGGGGTCGCAAAGAGTCGGACATGACTAAACAACAACAACAAATATTTTGTACCTGTTCATATTGTCCAAGGTGTTGGTTACATTACAAGTGAAATTAGAATCCTGCTAACGTTTTCATCTGCTTACAGCAGGTCTCCTAAATAAATTATTAATCCCACCCCATTCTTTTCTGAAGTTTTTGTCTTCTTGGTTCCTGAGCTTTCCGGTCAGTTTTACCATTTTGGCATAATCCAACAGCTTGGTTTGCCATTCCTCTCTGCTAGGGCCTCTTTCTGCTTTCCATCTCTGGGCTAATAGCACGTTGATGTTAACTATTTTCTTATTTGCCTGTCTGTCAGTATGCTCTTTATTATGTTTATTATTATTGTTGATGTCCTGTAATGTGTTTTTAATGTTGCGCAGCACCCTGGGATCTTTTGATAAAGGGCGGTATACATTTAATAATAATAATAATAATAATAATAATAATAATAATAATAATAATAATAATAATTCATATATACACTATATATAAAATTTAAGCTGTGTGTATTTCTAGGGTTGTCATATTGTGTGGGAATTCCTAGGCATGTCCTCTTTTGGGGGCCCTGTGGGAACGTTCAGGGAGGCAGGAGAGGATACTGTATATCGTTTATTAATATCCTTCCTAACTTGCGCTGGCAAGTTCCTTACCTTAGCAGAGTTTACATTCCCCTTTTACATGCACAGCAGATAGCCGGTTGCAGGCTCATGTGAGCCTCTCACTATCATACAATTCAGTATTGAATTGTATGTTTCTGGTGTTGTTGTTGTTGAGTCATTTAGTCATGTCCGCCTCTTTGTGACCCCATGGACCATAGCACGCCAGGCACTCCTGTCTTGCACTGCCTCCTGCAGTTTGGTCAAACTCATGTTCGTAGCTTCGAGAACACTGTCCAACCATCTCGTCCTCTGTCGTCCCCTTCTCCTTGTGCCCTCCATCTTTCCCTGCATCAGGGTCTTTTCCAGGGAGTCTTCTCTTCTCATGTTCCTGGTAAGTCCCCTTGAATCCCTCTTAAAAGAATAAAGATGCCACAATCTTATTCAAAGTCAATAAAAGAAGTTTGCTCACATCAGTTCATAGTTGGATCCCTGAAGACAGACTTAGTTACAAATATACACATGTGGATCTATCCCATATGGGGGAATAATCCCAGTGCTTCTGCTGGCTGAGAGATAAGAGCTGGGCAAATTCAGAAGGAAGTCAAAAAGAGGGAGGTGTGCTGCGTGACTCGTCCTTTTGTTACCTGGACAGGTGAGGTCTTGCCCACCTTCTATCACATGCAAAAGGAAGGGTGCTCCAGCCAGGAGGAACAGGAAGTTTCAACTGGCTGGACCAAACATTCCCTCGCATGTCTTCTCTAGCATTGCAAGGAATGTTGTACTTGACTGCCTCTCATGAATCATATCCCACAGAACCTACATGCCCATCCTGGGGGAGGGGGTGTTACATTTTAAAGCAAATGCCCTGGATTTTGGGTTTTTGTGTGCCTAGCTCTGGCACGGGTGGGGCAGGCGTGGTGGAGGGGCTGTCGGGCAATGGCACTCAAAAATCTCAACAGCAACTTTTTGTGTCTCTTGCAATAGGGCAACCTAATTTAGGATAACACTACTTTGGAGCGGACTCCCTCTCGCTTGCTTGTAGGGGGTGGCAGAGAGCAGCATGGATGGGAAAGTTGTGTGTAGGAACGAGCCAATAATACAAAGTTGAAATCTACATTTGCTGCCCCACCCACTTCCCATCTGGCTCCGCCCGCCATGGACACGCCCCTCCCCTGCCCCAATTTTGCCCAGACCTGATTGTGACCCTTAGATTGCCAAAAGTTTCGTTCAGCCCTGATCCAAATATTTTTTTAAAAACAAACCCATCAAAATAGCAAGATGCTCGATTCAACACTTTTTCTTTCTTCCAAAGAGCACCTACGTCAGGAAGGGAGATTCTTCAAAAGACAGGGAGCAACCAAGTTCAGGACTAGAGATTGGGGGGGGGGCGGATTTTGATTTAACAGGCACTGAAAGCTGAGTTTCCGAAGTTTGCAGAACAATATGGGAACTTCTAAGCCTTCACAATCCACCCTTATCTGAATTTTGCAATCCAATTCTCCAACCAAACAACATTGAAATAGAAACATATATTAGGGGGAAGTGTACAAACCCATGAAGGCATTACTGAAGCTAACATAAACATGGATTATATTGGGAAACATCGCTTGTAAGAGAGTGGCATGTAAATGGTGTCTATCGGGAGAAATTTGCAGTAAAGCGTGAGCGAATTTTCGTGAGCTTTTTAAATGATTATCTCAGATTGAACTGAATTTCAGATTTAAGCAAGCCAGTGTGGTTTGGTGGATCAAGTGTTGGACTAGGACCTTGGAGACTCAGGTTCAAATCCTCTCTTGGTCACGATGCTCAGTGGTTAGCCTTGGAGGCCAGTCACTGCCTCTCTCAGCCTAACCTACCTTGTTGCGGGGTTCAGGGGTGCCAATTTGAATAAAAAATTGGGGGGGCAGGCACGGGCATAGCCAGGATTTATTTTAGGGGGACAGGCTTTGCTTTGCAGGAGGGCAGAACCGAGTTATCTGCGGTGCAATTGGTCAGTTAGGTAAGCATTTTTATTCATTCACTTGATTTGCAACCCCCCCCCCCCCCCGGTTATGCCCATATGCCCAGGTAAGCCTTGCCCTGCATAATAGATCACAAGATGTGATACGTACACAACAATTGAATGACAATGCCTGTCAACTTTGTGGGGGCCCGGTCCTTGCAAATATTTTATTTTGTGGGGCAGAATGTGACCCCTTCAGCCCCTGGGAGTTGGACCCTATGTGTGGGGGTGAAATGAGGATGGGAGATATTGGAGAAGTGTCCACCGAACAGAAATTTTTAATAAATTGTTTATGTGTGCTACCGCGGCTGTTAGAATGATTTATGCCCAAAGATGGAAAGAAGAAACAGTTCTGACCGAGGAAGATTGGCGATTAAAATTAACGGAACATGCAGAAATGGCGAAACTCACCGGAAGAATAAGAAATCAGGAAGAGAGGCTTTTAAAAATAGAATCGATCGACTATTTGAAGATACATTGTAAACAAATTAAAACATTCGGGCCCTGAGACCTGCGGGTATATAAATTCAACAAATAATAATATTAATAATTAGTAGGACCGATATAAACACAAACAGTGAGAGGTAATTAAGGGGGAGAAATATGTAAATGTATTGGATATGCAGCAATAAAAAGATATGAAATAAGGAGCCACAGAAGGAAGTCAAAGGGGGAAGCTAAATGGGATTTGTAAACGTTTTGCAGGGTTCGTTTTGTTTTTAAGTTAACGTATTTGCCAAAGCTGAAAATGAAAAAAAAATAAAATTAAAAAATAAACGAAATAAATAGATCCATCTACGGCCACCTCGAGGAACTTCAAGGGAAAGGTGGCCTGGACATGCCACAGAAACGTAAAATGGCAAATATAGGGTTTGAAAATCAAGAAACGGAGAGAGAGAGAGAGAGAGAGAGAGAGAGAGAGAGAGAGAGAGAGAGAGAGAGACGGATTTTCCCAGGTCTTCCTGCCCCCTTCCCAATCCAGGCTGATTGCAAAGCAGTGATTTTTCTTCTTCCTTTCAGAAATAGTTTTAGCTCCCAGATAGAGGGAGTGGGAGGTGAGGGGAAGATGGGCTCTGTGGGAAAGGATGAAGAAATCAGGCAGATGAGAGAGAAGTGTACCAGGAACGGGCAGACGGGGGGGGGGGAGCAGCCCCCGATAGACAAACCACATCTCCCGAACGATCTTCCATCAAGCACGCCAGATCGATCTGGCCGAGGCGCTGGGACTCCTTCAGATCTATTTAAAGGATCTGTCTGAGCAGCTCTGAAAAGGGAGAAGCTTCTAATAAGCTCCATTCCCCCGCCCTCACCATCATGCCTCCAACCTTGTTACTTTGGTCAACGCATCAAGACGGGATGGGGGGGGGGGGAGAAGCGATTCTGAAATAGATCAAGACTTGCTTGTTCATGAGCATGTAAAGGAAGCGGCGTACCCCCCCCCCAACATTTCTCTTCTGAAAATAGGGACATCCAAACCACACTGGCTCACTTAAATCTGAAATTCAGTTCAATCTGAGATAATAATTTTAAAAGCTCACGAAAATTTGCTCAGGCTTTACTGCAAATTTCTCCGGATAGACACCATTTACATGTGACTCTCTTGCAAGCGATGTTTCCCAATACAATCCATGTTTATGTTAGCTTCAGTAATGCCTTCATGGGTTTGTACACTCTCCCCTAATATATGTTTCTATTTCAATGTTGTTTGGTTGGAGAATTGGACTGCAAAATTCATAGAATCATAGAATCATAGAGTTGGAAGAGACCACTAGGGCCATCCAGTCCAACCCCCTGCCAAGCAGGAAACACCATCAAAGCATTCTTGACATATGCCTGTCAAACCTCTGCTCAAAGACCTCCAAAGGAGGAGACTCCACCACACTCCTTGGTAGCAAATTCCACTGCCGAACAGCTCTTACTGTCAGGAAGTTCTTCCTAATGTTTAGGTGGAATCTTCTTTCTTGAAGTTTGAATCCATTGCTCCGTGTCCGCTTCTCTGGAGCAGTAGACAACAATCTTTCTCCCTCCTCCATATGACATCCTTTTATATATTTGAACATGCCTATCATATCACCCCTTAACCTTCTCTTCAGATAAGGGAAATTCAGATAATTCAGATAAGGGTGGATTGTGAAGGCTTAGAAGTTCCCATATTGTTCTGCAAAAGATCTAGGTGTTCTTTGGAAGAAAGAAAAAGTGTTGAATCAAGCATCTTGCTATTTTGATGGGTTTGGTTTTTTAAAATATTTGGATCAGGGCTGAACGAAACTTTTGGCAATCTAAGGGTCACAATCAGGTCTGGGCAAAATTGGGGCAGGGGAGGGGCGTGTCCATGATGGGCGGAGCCAGAGGGGAAGTGGGTGGGGCAGCAAATGTAGATTTCAACTTTGTATTATTGGCTGTTTCCTACACACAACTTTCCCATGCTGCTCTCTGCCACCCCCTACAAGCAAGCGAGAGGGAGTCCGCTCCAAAGTAGTGTTTTCCTAAATTAGGTTGCCCTATCGCAAGAGACACAAAAAGTTGCTGTTGAGATTTTTGAGTGTAATTGCTCAGCAGCCCCTCCGCCAAGCCTGCGCTACCCACGCACACAAAAACCCAAAATCCAGGACATTTGCTTTAAAATGTAAAATCCCTCACCCCAATGGGCATGTAGGTTCTGTGGGATGTGATCCATGAGAGGCAGTCAAGTAAAACATTCCTACATCCAGCAACAGTGTTTTGTGTTGTGTCGGCTCCTATGATGTAAGTTATGGGCCCTGCCTGCTCCCTGGTTTGTTCATTTCTATATATAACTGAGGTCCAGCACCGTAGGGCCTTCTGGCGGTTCCCTCGTTGCGAGAAGCCAAGTTGCAGGGAACTAGGCAGAGGGCCTTCTCGCTGGTGGCGCCTGCCCTGTGGAACGCCCTCCCAACAGATGTCAAAGAGGAAAACAACTAGCAGACTTTTAGAAGACATCTGAAGGCAGCCCTGTTCAGGGAGGCTTTTAATGTTTAATAGATTAAGGTAAAGGGGCCCCTGACCATCAGGTCCAGTTGTGTCCGACTCTGGGGTTGCGGCGCTCATCTCGCTCTATAGGCCGAGGGAGCCGGCGTTTGTCCGCAGACAGCTTCCAGGTCATGTGGCCAGCATGACAAAGCTGCTTCTGGCGAACCAGAGCAGCGCACGGAAACGCCGTTTACCTTCCCGCCGGAGCGGTCCCTATTTATCTACTTGCACTTTTGATGTGCTTTCGAACTGCTAGGTGGGCAGGAGCTGGGACCAAGCAACGGGAGCTCTCCCCGTTGCAGGGATTCGAACCGCCGACCTTCTGATCAGCAAGCCCTAGACTCTGTGATTTAACCCACAGCGCCACCTGGGTGTTTTATTTTTCTGTTGGAAGCCGCCCAGAGTGGCTGGGGAAACCCAGCCAGATGGGTGGGGTATAAATAATAAATATATTGTTGTTGTTGTTGTTGTTGTTGTTGTTGTTATTATTATTATTATTATTATTATTATTTGCCTACATTCTGCATGTGCAAATGGCTTTAGACATCTATGAGGTCCATTATACCATATAGCATATATTCAACACAAAAAACCAGTGGCAATTTGTTGTTGACAAAGGACAGCAGGACATATAAAGGGCCCCATTAGGACCTCATCAAACCTAAATCCGGATCTGGTTCCTAGCGTATGCAGTTTTGTAAACACTGGCCCGTCGGAGAACAGCATCGCAAAATTCGGACGAGTGCAAATTTCAAAGGGCGGCTGCATTTCGGTTTCCCCGCATTGCATCGAAAATTTCAATACATTTCGTAAAGTTGTTGCGGGCTTTGTAGACTAACAGCAGCACCTTGAGCCTGGTCTGGTAGCCAAATTCAACCGGTGCAGACCTCAGAGCAAGGGTATTAGATGCTCAGCCTGTCGCCATCCCTGGAGATGCAAGGCTGGTCTTCAAAAACCCATAAGCATCTTTACCACGGGTGGGGCAGCAAGAGTAACTCTTTGGGTGAAAAAGGGGTGCCTCTCAGAGACACAGACTGCATCTGCAAACCAAAGGCCGTATGGCACGCTCCTTTCCTCCCCCGAAAATATCCACTTCATCCCTCGCTCTCGATCCCTTAATTAGCGGCGGCGCAGAGTGGTTTGAGAGCTGCGGCTGGGCGCCCCCACCCCATAACATCTTTGCGGCAACAATTCTCCCCTGTTCTCCCTCCCCACAATACTCTCTCTCTCTCTCTCTCTCTCTCTCTGCTCACCCCATCAAGACACGAGCCATTTCCCCATCAAGTTCATTAAGGCTCGATGTGAGAAGCGCCACACATCGAGAGATGAAAGCCCCGACCGGCGCGTCCGTCACGACGCGTTTGGAACGGGATAAAAGGAGCTTTTCATGCCTAACGAAGGCTCTTGAAAGCGAGAGATGCAGATGGACACTCGCGCCTCTCGCACAAGCCTGCCTTTAATCTTATTACACTTTCTCCTCTCTCTTTTTGTTTCGCCCCCCTCTTAATCTATCCGTCTCACCTCCCTCCACTCCTTTTCTCTCCCACCCCCATCTGCACTCACCCCAGACAAATCAAGAGACACGTTTCGGACATTTGTCGGAAGCAGAACAGGCGCACCAGCGAGGGCTCCATTAGCTACGAACCCCGAAATTTTGCAACGCCTCTGAACCAGCACCTAAGTTTCCTGATCGTTTAATAATAATAATAATAATAATATATTATTATTATTATTATTATTATTATTATTATTATTATTTATACCCCGCTCATCTGGCTGGGTTTCCCCAGCCACTCTGGGCAGCTCCCAACAGAATATTAAAAATAGAATCAAACATTAAAAACTTCCCTAATCAAGGCTGCCTTCAGATGTCTTCTAGAAGTCAGATAGTTGCTTATTTCCACAGGGTGGGTGCCACCACCGAGAAGGCCCTCTGCCTGGTTCCCTGTAACCTCACTTCTCGCAGGGAGGGAACCGCCAGAAGGCCCTTGGGAGATGGACCCCGGTGTCCAGGGTGGAGACGCATCTTCAGGTCTACAGGGCCGAGGCCATTTAGGGCTTTCAAGGTCAGCACCAACACTTTGAATTGTGCTTGGAAATGTGCTGGGAGCCAATGTAGGTCTTTCAGGACCAGTGTTATATGGTCTCAGCGGCTGCTCCCAGTCTGGCTTTAGAGCTTTAAAGGTCAGCACCAATGCTTTGAATTGTGCTTGGAAACGTACTGGGAGCCAGTGTAAGTCTTTCAGGACCAGTGTTATATGGTCTTGGCAGCTGCTCCCAGTCACCAGTCTAGCTGCCGGATTCTGGATTAGTTGAAATTTCCAGGTCACCTTCATGTACTACTTCATGGACTACTGCCATGTAGAGCGCATTGCAGTAGTCCAAGCAGGAAATAACCAGAGCATGCACCACTCTGGCGAGACAGTCTACGGGCAGGGAGGGTCTCATCCCACATACCATATGGAGCTTCAAAGGCGGCCCCATGTAGAGCACATGGCAGTAGTCCAAGCAGGGGATAACCAGGGCATGCACTCCGCAAGATCAGGTGAAAGGGCCGCATTCTGCACTGAACCTTTAAAGTCCTTCCTTCCTTAAAAATATTTGCATCCCACTAAATCCAAAAATTTGCAAATTTGCAACAAAAGCGTTTCAAAAAAGTTAACCACAAGCACCCACGAGCTTTGGGTGAACTCTCAATAGACAATGTGAGGGACAGGGGATATCGCGAAGTCCCTCCCCTCCTGAGTTCAAGCCCATCCCCGAGCACAGGGGAAAGCAGAGAGAGTTCCGATGCCAGTGGGGAAGCAGGAAGTCGGGGCCGAGGCTCAGGCAAGGTAGAGGAGCCCGGGTCCCAGGTGGGACAGGAAGGGGCGAATAAGGGGGGGAGACCCATCCCCCCAACTCCGGAATTACGCAGAAAGAGGAGGGGAAAGAGGATGGGTCTGCCAAAGCTTTTGTGTTGGAGAAAGACGCGCCAAAAGCCATTAGGAGGTTCTGAAACCGACTGATCACATCACTCCGTGTAAATAGCAATGACTTTAGCACTGTAAATACGCAGCACCAATAAAAGAATGAAATGCAGAGCTGCGTAGCGTCGTTACTCTGAAGTAGTCCACTCCGGCCACTGTGACAGACAAGTTTTCAGCAGGAAGCTTCTGCAGGCAACCGGAAGCTGCTCCTTTGTTTTCGAACCGTTTCGGGAGTCGAACGGACTCCCGGAATGGATGAAGTTTGAGAATCAAGGCACCATTGTATTTCACTGACTTTCCATTTCTCTGTCTTCTTTTTTTCAAGCCAATGCCTTAAATGATGGAAATCTCTCATGGAAGTGAGCTGTGGGCACCCTCTGCAGAGGCAAGGTGTGTGTGTGTGTGTGTGTGTGTGTGTGTGTGTGTGTGTGTGTGTGTGTTTCTTCTAAGTAGAGAGAATCCTTGCAGGCAGTCGGCCAGTGTTAAGCCAGTCCTCTTAAAGATGAGCAACATCTGTCCGCCACGGCTGGTTTGTTCTCCGACCATAGAGACGTCAAGAGGTTGAGGGTGCTTCCGAGGAAGGTCTATTACATCGGGTTTATGGAGCATGGCCAGACCTTGCAGTGACCCCATGGAACATGCAGAGATAGGAGGGAGGTTTATCAGGTCAGCGGCCCGTGAAAGGACAGGTCTCTAAACGGGTCCCTTACGCCTTCCGGAGTCATGATGGCCTGCCGGTTGAGTGATGATAGTGCCACCACGCCACGATCTGAGGAGCTAGCGGTCTCATTTTTCACCAGACTTTTGCCTCTCTTGTTCAGCATCCCCTCCACGATTTCTCCCGTGAAAATAGGGACGTCCTATTCCATCCCCTCCAAAAAATTTCCCATGGAAATAGGGACGTCCTACTCCACCCCCTCCAATGTTTCTCCCATTAAAATAGGAACATCCTATTCCATCCCCTCCAACATTTCTCCCATCAAAATAGGGACATCCTAGATAAATGCGTGACTGAATGATCAGGCAAGTTGCCATTTCCCCCCAGATCTGCGGTGTACATCTTTGAGACTCAAAATTGCTCGCCGCGCCCTAAATGTCCTAAACTCAAGTGGGATATTCCTTCCGTCAAGCTTTCCGTCACATCAGAGGAACGGTGATGT
Organism: Zootoca vivipara; assembly: GCF_965207765.1. Classification (NCBI taxonomy): domain Eukaryota; kingdom Metazoa; phylum Chordata; class Lepidosauria; order Squamata; family Lacertidae; genus Zootoca; species Zootoca vivipara. Next base: position 94,574,871 of record NC_142589.1, on the reverse strand, counting down.
TGAACATTGAGGCATCCCTAGTTTTAATTAAACCCGTTTTGAAATTGATTTCATTAGCCGGGCACTTTAACTACCTTGCCGTCAGAGTGATTTAAACACCATGCCTTGTCAAATGGGCAGGTTGTCGGGGTGGCCATATTGCAGACTTCTTGGGCGTCTCCACCCCCATCATCCAGCCCGGACACTGGGGTCCACTTCCGAGGGCCTTCTGCCGGTTCCCTCCCTGCAAGAAGCGAGGTTACAGGGAACCAGGTAGAGGGCCTTCTCGGTGGTGGCGCCTGCCCCGTGGAACGCCCTCCCACCAGATGTTGAGTAACTATTTAACCTTTAGAAGACATCGAAAAGCATGCTCTGGCTATCTCCCGCTTGAACAACTGCCATGCGCTCTCCGTGGGGCTGCCTTTGAAGGTGACCTGGAAACTGCAACTAATTCAGAATGCGGCGGCTAGACTGGGGACTGGGAGCGGCTGCCAAGACCATATAACACTGGTCCTGAAAGACTTACACTGGCTCCCAGTACGTTTCCAAGCACAATTCAAAGCATTGGTGCTGACCTTTAAAGCTCTAAAGCCAGAATACCTGAAGGAGCATCTCCATCCCCATTGTCCAGCCCTGGACACGGAGGTCCAGCTCCCTGCGAGGTTACAGGAAACAGGGCAGAGGGCCTTCTCGATGGTGACGCCCGCCCTGTGGAACGCCCTCCCGTCAGATGTCAAGGAGATAAACAACTACCTGACTTTTAGAAGACATCTGAAGGCAGCCCTGTTGAGGGAAGTTTTTTAATGCTTGATGTTTTCTCGTGTTTTTAATATTCTGTTGGAAACCGCAGAGTGGCTGGGGAAACCCAGCCAGATGGGCAGAATAATAATAATAATAATAATAATAATAATAATAATAATAATAATAATAATAATGCTCTAAAGACAGCACCATGTAAGTCTCTTCAAGTCGGCCATTGCATTTAGCTGGTCTTTCCTTCTCTCTCCCTTTCTCAATTGCTTCCCGCTTGCAGAGGTACGTTGCCCGCCTTTCATTGCTGTTTTTTCCGGTGACCACAGGACTCTAGGGCTAGGGGAGGGGCAGCGGAACGGAGCTTGAAGCCTCAGAGAACAGAGAGTTGGGGGGGGGGAAGGGGAGCAGGCTTGCTCCTGGATACGTCCGGCCGGCTCCTTGGCTAATGGAATCCTCTGCTGAAGTAATTAAGAAAGGGCTACTGCTAACCGTAATGTGATATATATATGCCTTTAACTAATCATTTATTAGGGCCGCTGATGGTTTGTCAATATTAATTCATTTATTTAAACAACTCGGAGCTGTAATGAAGATGTTTGCTTTCCTGGGATGGGGGGTGGGCCGGGCAGATGGGAGATTGCAGGGAGCAAGGAAGAAGATGGAGGAGCTTGGAGGAGACTTTTCTGCATTCTCCATGAATGGATGGCGAGGGTGGGGCGCTTGTTGTTTTGCAAAATTTTCTGGCATGAGGAAGCCTTGGTCGGAAAGCTCCCCCCCCCAAGCAGAGCATCTAGTCTTGAAAGGCAGTGTGATGCAGTGGTTGGAGTACCGGACAAGGAGCTGGAAGGCCAGGGTTAGCTAGGGCTGATGGACTGCCATGGATGCTTTTGCTGAGATCCCTGCATTGCTCGGGGTTGGACTGGATGACCTCTGGGTTTCCCTTCCAACTCTACACTTTTACGATTCTATCATTCCATCATACATGCCACCTTGAGCTACTTGGAATAAACAAGGGTGGAATCAACACTCATATTTAAAAATGCTGTGAAAATGCATTTTTTTGGGGGGAGAGGGGAAACGTTTTGAAAAATATATTGGATTCTGCATAGCTCACTGTCGCCATCTAGAGTCACATTTGTATATTGCACTTTGCAACACGTTTTATTTGCAGCTGTGTAGCCAAGTCCAAGGCTGGATATCAGCAAAAAATAAAATAAAGAAATTGTGATAAATAGAACAGGGTCCTCCCTTCCATGTGATATTTTAACAATATTATTCCATAGAATCATAAAATTGTAGAGCTGGGAGGGACCCCGAGGGGTCATCTCGTCCAACCCCCTGCAACACAGGAATCTCAGCTAAAGCATCCAGGACAGGTGGCCATCCAACCTCAACTTAAAAGCCCCCAAGGAGGGAGAGTCCACCGCCTTCCATCCCACAGTTGAACAGCTCTGACTATCAGAAAGTTTTTCCATGTTGAGTCGGAATCTCCTCTCTTGTAACTTGAAGCCATGGGTTCGAGTCCTGCAGAGAAAATAGCTTGCTTCGTCTTCCATGGGAAAGCCCTTGAGATAATGGAAGACAACTCTCATATCTCTTCTCTGTCTCCTCTTTTCCCAGGCTAAGCACCCCCAGCTCCTTCAACCGTTCCTTATCAGGCTCGGTTTCCAGACCCTTGACCATCTCGGTTGCCCTCCTCTGCTCACCTTCCAGCTTGTCAACTTCGGTCTTAAATTGCAGTGCCCAGAACTGGACACAGGACTCCAGGTGTGGTCTGACCAAGGCAGAATAGAGCGGGACTACGAACGTCTGAAAAGCTGTAGGTTCTCCACCTTGGAGCAAAATATTTATAGCAAACACGGCAACAGTTTCGTACAGTCATTCCCATTCTCGCAATCCCTTTCCTGTCTCCATCCAATCCTGTTTCTCTCTGAGTGTTGAACTCAGCTGCATTAAAGTTAACTTTCTCTTAAAGAGACTTAATTAGGGTTCTCTTGACAAACATAAATTAATCCTCCGGCCGCAGCGCGAGGATGGAGAGATTCCCTCCTCAATCAATAGCCTGCCCGGCCTCCAAGCTTTTTACAGAAATCCAAGTCTGTTTCATCTCCATCCATAACACTCTCAGCTCTCGAGAAGCCAGCTGATGGAACGTCTTAAGCTTCTGGGCCTTAAGAGGGGTCCCTCTTGGCAGCCACCCTCTGGCCTTTCCCCACCTAAGGAAAAGCGGGACGTTCCGGGATCAAATCAGAAACTGGGGTGGCTTCTCTAAACCAGGGGTTTCCCTGGAAAATAGGGACACTCAGAGGGTCGGGAGTGGGGAGGGAAGGGATTCCATCTGAACGTTAAGAAGACTGAGCTATTCTGCAGTGAAAGACAGGCTGTCTTGGAAGCAGAGATTGTACGTCGGTCCCAACCCATCAGGGAGCCTGGATCAGCTGGTTACCTTCATTGCAAGGACTAGATGGCTCCTGTTGTCTTTGTCCATGGAGTTTTCTTGGCAGGGATACTGGAGTGGCTTGCCAGTTCCTGTTCCAGGTGGATCACGTTTAGTCTAAACTCTCCACTATGACCTGTCATAGAATCCTAGAGTTGGAAGAGACCACAAGGGCCATCCAGTCCAACCCCCTGCCAAGCAGGAAACGCCATCAAAGCATTCCTGACAGATGGCTGTCAAGCCTCCGCTGAAAGACCTCCAAAGAAGGAGACTCCACCACACTCCTTGGCAGAAAATTACACTGTCGAACAGCTCTTACTGTCAGGAAGTTCTTCCTAATGTTTAGGTGGAATCTTCTTTCTTGTAGTTTGTCCATCTTGGGTGGCCCTGCACGGCATAGCTCATAGCTCCTCTGAGTTATTCAAGCCCCTCTGCCACGACCTCCAAGCTTTTTACAGAAATCCAAGTCTGTTTCATCTCCATCCATAACACTCTCAGCTCTCGAGAAGCCAGCTGATGGAACGTCTTAAGCTTCTGGGCCTTAAGAGGGGTCCCTCTTGGCAGCCACCCTCTGGCCTTTCCCCACCTAAGGAAAAGTGGGACATTCCGGGATCAAATCAGAAACTGGGGTGGCTTCTCTAAACCAGGGGTTTCCCTGGAAAATAGGGACACTCAGAGGGTTGGGAGGGGGGAGGGAAGGGATTCCATCTGAACGTTAAGAAGACTGAGCTATTCTGCAGTGAAAGACAGGCTGTCTTGGAAGCAGAGATTGTACGTCGGTCCCAACCCACCAGGGAGCCTGGATCAGCTGGTTACCTTCATTGCAAGGACTAGATGGCTCCTGTTGTCTTTGTCCATGGAGTTTTCTTGGCAGGGATACTCATAGCTGCCAAGTTTTCCCTTTTCTCGCGAGGAAGCCTATTCAGCATAAGGGAAAATCCCTTTAAAAAAAGGGATAACTTGGCAGCTATGGGGATACTGGAGTCATAGCTGCCAAGTTCTCCCTTTTTTAAAGGGAAATTCCCTTATGCTGAATAGGCTTACTCGCGAGAAAAGGGAAAACTTGGCAGCTATGACTGGAGTGGCTTGCCAGTTCCTGCTCCAGGTGGGTCACGTTTAGTCTAAACTCTCCCCTACGACCTGTCATAGAATCATAGAGTTGGAAGAGACCACAAGCGCCATCTAGTCCAACCCCCTGCCAAGCAGGAAACACCACCAAAGCATTCCTGACAGATGGCTGTCAAGCCTCCGCTGAAAGACCTCCAAAGAAGGAGACTCCACCACACTCCTTGGCAGAAAATTATACTGTCGAACAGCTCTTACTGTCAGGAAGTTCTTCCTAATGTTTAGGTGGAATCTTCTTTCTTGTAGTTTGTCCATCTTGGGTGGCCCTGCACGGCATAGCTCATAGCTCCTCTGAGTTATTCAAGCCCCTTCGCCACGACAAGGCAGTGATCCATGAAGGAGCAGTGATCCATGAAGGAGGATCCTGAAGCTGAGGCTCCAAGACTTTGGCCACCTCATGAGAAGAGGAGACTCCCTGGAAAAGACCCTGATGCTGGGAAAGATTGAGGGCACAAGGAGAAGGGGACGACAGAGGACGAGATGGTTGGACAGTGTTCTCGAAGCTACGAACATGGGTTTGACCAAACTGCGGGAGGCAGTGCAAGACAGGAGTGCCTGGCGTGCTCTGGTCCATGGGGTCACGAAGAGTCGGACACGACTAAACAACAAAGATGGCTCCTGGTCCACTGGCTCCTGGTCCACTCCCAATGGTCACTGACAGCCACCGGCCACATGAAAGCAGATCCCCCCAAGAAATTCCGGTCGCCAAGCTCGTCACGTCGCCAGGTGCCAAAACAATCAATAGTAATTCCAATATCATACAAGTCAATTTCAACCTGTCATGAGCGGAGCCTGCTCGATAGCCGCTTGCGCTGATAAATGGGGCCCTGAAAAAAGCATATTTATAGGAGTGGGGGTAGGGAAGCCATAAAATTTCGAGGGTGGGGGCAGAAGTCGGCCAAGAAGTTGGGGGTGGAGAGAGGGGGATGGGAGGTGAGTTTTGCCGCTTGCCTGGAAGCCTTTCGGTAATAAACACCTGTGAATCCTTCTCTCCTTGCTTCGAATTCTGCCTCAAAACACAACTTTTCTGGGGAGATTTGGGGCTATGCTGGAAGCAAATGGCAACCAGAACGATATGGGGATGTCGTCTTCCATAACAGCAGCAGCAGCAGCAACAACAACAACTACAACATATTTATACCCTGCCCATCAGTCTGCTTTAGCTGAGATTCCTGCATTGCAGGAGGTTGGACTAGATGACCCTTGGGTCCCTTCCGACGCTACGGATTCTATTATCAGACCGGGTTGCCCCAGCAACTCTGTGCGGCTTCCAACACATATAGATACATAATAAAACATTAAGCATTAAAAAAACCATCCCCGTAGAGGGCTGTCTTCAGATGTCTTCTAAAGGCTATATAGTTGTTTAACTCCTTGACTTTGGGATGGTATAACTCAGTACCCACCAATATTTCTCCAATGAAAATAGGGGCATCCTATTCCATCCCCTCCAACATTTTTCCAGTGAAAATAGGGGCATCCTATTCCATCCCCTCCAACTTTTCTCCCATGAAAATAGGGACGTCCTATTCCATCCCCTCCAACGTTTCTCCCGTGAAAATAGGGACATCCTATTCCATCCCCTCCAATGTTTCTCCCGTGAAAATAGGGACATCCTATTCCATCCCCTCCAACGTTTCTCCCGTGAAAATAGGGACGTCCTATTCCATCCCCTCCAACATTTCTCCCATGAAAATAGGGACGTCCTATTCCTTCCCCTCCAACTTTTCTCCCATGAAAATTGGGATGTCCTATTCCATGGGTAGGCAAACTAAGGCCTGGGGCCCAGATCCAGCCCAATTGCCTTGTAAATCCGGCCCACGGAGGGTCTAGGAATCGGCGAGTTTTTACACTGAGTAGAATGTGTGCTTTTATTTAAAATGCATCTCTGGGTTATTTGTGGGGCATATCCCCTCCAACATTTCTCCGATGAAAATAGGGACGTCCTATTCCATCCCCTCCAACATTTCTGCAATGAAAATAGGGACATCCTAAGGAAAAGTGGGAAATTCTGGGATCAAATCAGAAACCAGGACAGCTTCTGTAAATGCAACTATGATTCTATGAAATAATAGACAGGCAGTGGCAAGCATGTGGGCCCTGAGAGGTAGCTTCTCAATGCTGTCTGTGCTGATGTCTGACATTTCGTTTTCCCCTCCCTGAGCTGGCCGGGAAGCGGAAAACATTTACGCCTTCTGGAATGCAGGGGGGAAATGGCGTTCCTCTAAGCCGGCATCTCTTCCCCTCCGCTCTGCCCCCAAATCCCTAATGGAAGACTGCAACAATCAGGCCCCGGCGCACATTATCTATAGAACGCTTGACACTTCATAAATATTAAACTATGACATTATGGACCGCCAAGCAGGGAGTCTGTAAACCCAAGAAATCAAAGCCAGATAAATAACCAATCAACACTGCCGGCTATCACTCAGACAGAGACTTGTTCGCTGCTGCTGCTGCTGGAGATTTAAGGCAGGTAGATGTGGTTTTTTTGTGGATTTAGTGGATTTATTAATCAATTTCAGGCTTTCAGGTGGTGTTGTTGAAATCAACAATAATTTATAATTATTATAGTTATTTTATTTGTTTGCAGCTCTGGGTAGCTTCCCAAACATATATAAAAACAAAAGAAAACCTCAAACGTTAAAAACCTCCCTAAACAGGGCTGCCTTCAGATGTCTTCTAAAAGTCAGGTAGTTGTTTATTTCCTTGACATTGGAAGGGAGGGCGTTCCACAGGGAGGGCGCCACCACCGAGAAGGCCCTCTGCCTAGTTCCCTGTAACGTCACATCTTGGAGGGAGGGAACTGCCAGAAGACCCTCAGGAGGAGGACCCAGGTGTTCGGGGGGGGGGGAGAGATGTTCCTTCAGCGATTCTGGGCCGAGGCTATTTAGGACTTTCAAGGTCAGCACCAACACTTTGAATTGTGCTTGGAAATGTGCTGGGAGCCAATGTAGGTCTTTCAGGACCAGTGTTATGTGGTCTCGGCGGCCGCTCCCAGACACCAGTCTAGCTGCCGCATTCTGGGTTAGTTGTAGTTTCCGAGTCACCTTCAAAGGTAGCCCCACGTAGAGCGCATTGCAGTAGTCTAAGCGAGAGATAACTAGAGCATGCACCACTCTGGCGAGACAGTCTGCGGACAGGCAGGGTCTCATCCTGCATACCAGATGGAGCTGGCAGACAGCCCCCCTGGGCACAGAATTGACCTGCACCTCCATGGACAGCTGTGTGTCCAGAATGACTCCCAGGCTGCGCACCTGGTCCTTCAGGGGCACAGTTGCCCCGTTCAGGACCAGCGAGCCCCCCCACCTCCCTACCCCTGTCCCTCCCAAAACAGTACTTCTGCCTTGTCGGGATTTTGGCCTGATCCAGCCGCAGGCTCTCCTTGTGTTATTGAGTGAGGGGATCCAAGAAACACTTTTTATTGAATTTAAAGCCTAAGCCAGGATCCTGGGATTCTTTGGGAGCCTTTGAGCTGCAGGCACCTTTCCCCGAAGCTGCATCTCCCCCCCCCTTCTCTTTTCTTGGCTCTCGCCTTCCTCTGCTCCCCTCCTCCCCTCCTCCTTCCCACCCACCTCAGTGCCTCACTCTGAGAGCCAGGTCAGGCTCGGCCGCAACGGGGCCCCAGTAATGCATCTGCAGGACTTTGTCTGACAACCTCATTCCTGCCGCTGACAGGAAGCGAGTCCCGCCTCAGACACCCCTGGGCTCTCTTTCCGCCGACTGCTCTTCCCGAGACGCCGATCCCCGAAGACACGCGCTGAGTGGAAGAACGCTTCGAGATTTCCAGTAGCTGTTTGCTTCCTCGAGGCCTTGATGTTGAAAGACATTTCTCAGAAAAAGCAGCAGTGGAGGCTCTCGCTCGCTCGAACCCCCAAACTTCCACTAAACCTGTGAGAAGCACTATTTCATTGATCAAACATATTTGGGCTGAGTTATTACATTTATTGTTGTCCCTGCATTTGTTAATTACAGTCGTCCCTTGGAAGCCAAACGCCTTGGCCCCCGAACAAATCGGCTCCCGAACAATTGAAACCCGAAAGTGAGTGTTCTGGTTTTCGAATGGTTTTGGGAAGCCGGACATCCGGTGCAGCTTCTGATTGGCTGCAGGAAACTCCAATCAGAAGCCACGATTTGGTTTTCGAACATTTTGGAAGTCAAACAGACTCCCGGAACACTTTCTGTTCAAAAACAAAGGTACCACTGTACTAGCCTTCGTTGATTGATTGCATTGTATATAAATAACCTTTGTTGTTGTTGTTGTTGTTGTTGTTGTTGTTGTTGTTGTTGTTGTTGTTGTTGTTGATATCCCGCCTCTCCTCCAAGGACCTTGAGGTTGTGTACATGGCCCTCCTCATTTCTTCTCATCCAAATAATTTTAATTGATTTTCATGTAACCGCATCTCTGAATTTTGCACTGCATTTCAGCGGCCCAGTAATGTTTGCAAAGATGCATAAATAATGTCAAGGTGTGCATTTGAATGCATAGATCGGTGACCACAACACGTAAACATGTTTTATTTTAGGGAATACCGCTTCGCAAAACAACGGGTACTTCCGGCAAAACGGCATAGGAACGTTTATATATAAGGAGAGAAGGATGATGAAAAGTTCATGGGTTTTCCTGAGAATGTTCGGGGAAATGGCAAAACTTGATGGGAGAAAATAAATACAGTGGTACCTCGGTTTTCAAGTTTCAGTTTTCGAGTGCCGAAAACCCAGAATTGCTTCTGTTTTTGAACGCGCCTCGGAAGTTGAATGGCATCCGCTGCACATTTTTCCATTTTTCCAATTTAACCTGCAGCCAGCCCTTTGCGGCTCAGTTTGAACATTTCGGAAGTTGAGCGGTCTTCCGGAACAGATTACGTTCGAGAACCGAGGTACCACTGTAAATGAGAAACAGTCGATCAGGTCTCAAGCCATTTTTAAAAATATAATACAGGTAGTAAAACACTAGAAACAGATCAGTGATGTTAAGAGCCATTTCCTTAAAAGCAGTCGGTTCCCAAACACCTGTTGGAATGAAACAATATTCACTTGTACAATAAGGAGGGACCTTACCCTTTCAAAACTGAACTGGTTGTGAGCAAATTTTGCATTGCCATTGGACTCCGTTTTGAACCAAGATGGCAGACAGAGCCTTTCAAAACGGCACTGGTTTTTAAGAAGCGCCAGGTATAAGGCTACTAGTTTTTCCAAAATGTGACTCACTTCCCAGCCAGTCTCACCTTGCCCTTTTGCAGCCTGAGGGCCATCCAAGGTTGGGTGTGCAAAAAAGGCCACCCATTGAGGAAGAGTGCATAGCACCAATTGAAAGCAAACCATGGTTCATAAGCCAACAGCAAGCCATGGCTTCAGATCCTGGTTTACTAACAGTAGACAAACAGTTGCCGAGCCACAGAATCACAGAATTGTAGAATTGTAATGGATCCCTAAGGAATCTCAGCTAAAGCACCCATAAAGTCTGACTGGGTAGGATTCAGTTGATCTTAAAGCCGTACCTTGGTTGTCTAACTTAATCCATTCCGGGGAGTCCGTTCGACTCCCGAAACGGTTTGAAAAACCAAGGTGCGGCTTCCGATTGGCTGCAAGAGCTTCCTGCACTGAATCGGAAGCCGCGGAAGCCGCGCCGGACGTTGGGCTCCCGAAAAAAGTTCGCAAACCGGAACACTCACTTCTGGAGCCAAAACGTACGAGTACCAAGGCGTTCGAATCCCCATGACCGGGTGAGCTCCCGTTGTTCAGTCCCAGCTCCTGCCAACCTAGCAGTTCGAAAACACGTCAAAGTACAAGTAGTTAAATCTGGCAGGAAGGTATGGTTCACCAGAAACGGCTTTGTCATGCTGGCCACATGACCTGGAAACTGTACGCCGGCTCCTTCAGCCAATAGAGCGAGATGAGCACCGCAACCCCAGAGTCGTTTGCGACTGGATTTAACAGTCAGGGGTCCCTTTACCTTTATTCTGAAGACATTACCGGGAACAAGTTCTTCTCCACCTTCCTTTCCCCCACCAGCTTCTCCGACCGGCTCGCAATCTTTGTCCTCTTTTTTTTTTGTCCTCGCCATCCCCTTTCCATGCTCACACGGCCAGATTCCCCTCCCCTTGTGCTTTGACGATGCAGCTGCTATGGTCCAGAGAGCCTTGAATAAGTTATAGCAGCTGCCAGGATGTCAGGTGCCTAAGGCTAGATGCTCTCTTGAAAGAGCCTGCAGGCAGTCCCAACGGGCACTGCTCCATCTCGTCCCATATTTTCACAAGTCTGGGAGCAGCCCAGGTCAGTAAGAGGCGTGGCTTGAGGAAAGTGGGTGTGGTCTGGGAAGGGGCCTTGAAAGATTCCAGGAGGGCAGGCAGAGGCCTAATAATAATAATAATAATAATAATAATAATAATAATAATAATAATATATTTATACCCTGCCCATCTGGGCAGCTCCCAACAGAACATTGCTGCTGCTGCTGCTCTGCCAGGGAGTGTTTGGGAGGACTGCTCCCCCTGAAGCCCACTTCCACCTTGGGCTTGGGGCGGGTCCCCCACTCCACCACAGCTTTTGAGGCTCCTGGGAGGCCTGGAACATCACTGCTGCTGTGAGTACTGGAAGGACTGCTCCCCCTGAAGCCCACTTCCACCTGGGGCTTGGGGCGGGTCCCCCACTCCACCACAGCTTTTGAGGCTCCTGGGAGGCCTGGAACATCACTGCTGCTGTGAGTACTGGAAGGACTGCTCCCCCTGAAGCCCACTTCCACCTGGGGCTTGGGGCGGGTCCCCCACTCCACCACAGCTTTTAAGGCTCCTGGGAGGCCTGGAACATTGCTGCTGCTGCTCTGCCAGGGAGTGTTTGGGAGGACTGCTCCCCCTGAAGCACACTTCCACCTGGGGCTTGTAATTCTGATGTGTTTGTAACTTTTATTGTTTTTGGTTTTTGTTGTTTATCGTTTAGTTTGTTAGTTTGTTTTCTGTATTGGTTTTAAATTCGATTTTAAGGGGAGGGGTTAATTTTAGTTTGTAATTTTCTGTCTTTGTTTGTATTGTTTTATTGTATTAGTTTGTTTTCTGTATTGGTTTTAAATTTGATTTTAAGGGGAGGGGTCAATTTTAGTTTGTAATTTTCGGTCTTTGTATTGTTTTACTGTATTTTTTTATTTACATAGGTTTTAGGGAGGGCTTTTTAGTTGGGTGTGGGAATCTGTTAAATTTTAGTGTATTTGTAATTTTTATTGTTTTGGGTTTTATTGTGTTTTTTGTGTTTTTCTTTTGTTCTGTTCTTGCTGTTTTTTACTGAGGTTTTATTTTGTTTTTAAGGGGAGGGGTCAGGGCTGCCCGGGAGGGGGTCCCAGCAAGCAAAATGGCTGGGGCAGATTCCACAGGGGGTGATGCACTGGGACAACCGATCTCAGTGGTCACGGGTAGGAGGAGGAGTTACGCTAAGACCAGACCATGTCATTACCGAGGAGGCAGACTTAGTCGTTGTCTGAGGACTATCCCTGCCTCCGGGTCTGGTCCTGACCGGACGGATATTGGAATCAGCAAGGGATACCCACATGACCTGAAGGTGCTGCTGTGCAATGCCAGGTCGATGACGAATAAGACCACTGCCATTCACGACCTGATTGTGGATGGAGGATTTGACCTGGCATGTGTGACAGAGACCTGGTTGGATGAAGCCGATGGGCCCGTTCTTGGCGCTGCTTGCCCACCAGGTTTCTCTTATGCACAGCAACCCAGGCCATCTGGGCGGGGAGGGGGGGTTGCAGTGATTTTTAGGAAGTCATTAGTTTGCACCAGGCGTCCTATTGGTAAGACTGAGTTTTCTGAGTGCATGTTCTGGAAGTTGGGCAATAGGGGCAGTACAGGATTCCTTTTGGTGTACCGACCTCCCCGCTGCACCAAGGATTCCCTGCCCGAGCTGCTTCAGGTCGTGTCGGATGTGCTCCTGGAGACACCTAGCTTGGTTGTCTTAGGGGATTTTAACATCCATGCCGATACGACCTTACAAGGTGCCGCTCGGGACTTCGTGGAAAGCATGGCCACCATGGGGCTGTCCCTGAATAAGTCTGGCCCAACTCATAGCCGCGGACATGCCTTGGACTTGGTGTTTACCTCTATGGATGTTGGTGATCTGACATTAAGTAAAAGCGAAACAAAAGAAGTGCCATGGTCAGATCACTTTCTGGTGCAACTGGACTTCTCCACAACCCTTCCCCTCTGCAGGGAGGTGGGACCGATTCAGATGGTCCGCCCCCACTACTTAATGGATCCAATTGGCTTCCAGAGAGTGGTAGGGGATGTTTTATCCCATGTCGATGGCCTTTCAGCTGATTCCCTGGTGGCCCGCTGGAATGCGGAGTTAACCAGCGCTATTGACTGTCTGGCTCCGAAGCGCCCTCTCAGATTGCATGGAGCCCGGACAGCCCCGTGGTTTTCCCCGGCGCTGAGGGCGATGAAACAGTCATTGAGACGGCTAGAGCGCCGGTGGCGTAAAACTCATTTTGAATCAGACCGGACACGGGCTAGAGCTCAACTTCGAGCCTACCAAGTGGCAATGGCGACGGCGAAGAGGACCTTCTTCACCGTCTCCATCGCATCTGCAGAAAACAGCAGCAGGAGACTCTTCCAGGTGGTTCGCAATTTAGCGGAACCACCTGCTCCATCCGGGCCCAGTACGGGCCACATGATCTCCTGCAATGATTTTGCAAAGTTTTTTGCAGATAAAGTCGCTCAGATTCGGGAAGAGGTAGACTCCACCGTGGGAGCAGGGCCGGGGCGGGGGAGTGCTAGAGTCCTGTCTAGTCAAGTTTTGTGGGATCAATTTCAATCTGTTACCTCCGAGGATGTGGACAGGCTGCTTCGACGAGTGAAACCAACCACCTGTCTCCTTGATCCTTGCCCATCCTGGCTTATAAAAGCTAGCCGGGAAGGGCTGGGCGATGGGCTTCGCGGGTTGGTAAATGCTTCTCTCCGTGAGGGAGCCTTCCCAGACCCGCTGAAAGAGGCGGTTATTAAACCGCTTCTTAAAAAACCATCTTTAGATCCGGCCAATATGGCCAACTATCGCCCAGTCTCAAATCTTCCATTCTTGGGCAAGGTGATTGAGCGAGTGGTTGCTGAACAACTTCAGGCACGCCTGGAAGAAGCGGACCATTTGGATCCCTTCCAGTCAGGATTCAGGCCTCATCATGGGACTGAAACTGCCTTGGTCGCACTGGTCGATGATCTCCGGCGGGCTAGGGACAAAGGTAAGAGCTGTTTCCTTGTTCTGCTGGATCTCTCAGCGGCTTTTGACACCATCGACCATAACATCCTTCTGGACCGTCTAGAGGGCTTGGGAGCTGGGGGCACTGTCATGCAGTGGTTCCGCGCCTTCCTCCTGGGCCGTGTTCAGAAAGTGGTGGTGGGGGATGAGTGTTCAGACCCCTGGGCTCTCACTTGTGGGGTGCCTCAGGGTTCTGTCCTCTCCCCCATGCTTTTTAACATCTATATGCAGCCGCTGGGAGAGATCATCAGGGGGTTTGGGCTGGGTGTCCATCAGTATGCTGATGATACCCAGCTCTACCTCTCTTTTAAATCAGAACCAGTGAAGGCGGTGAAGGTCCTGTGTGAGTGCTTGGAGGCGGTTGGAGGATGGATGGCGGCTAACAGATTGAGATTGAATCCTGACAAGACAGAAGTACTGTTTGTGGGGGACAGGAGGCGGGCGGGTGTGGAGGACTCCCTGGTCCTGAATGGGGTAACTGTGCCCCTGAAAGACCAGGTGCGCAGCCTGGGAGTCATCTTAGACTCACAGCTGTCCATGGAGGCACAGGTCAACTCCGTGTCCAGGGCAGCTGTTTATCAGCTCCATCTGGTACGCAGGCTGAGTCCCTACCTGCCCACTGACTGTCTCTCCAGAGTGGTGCATGCTCTAGTTATCTCTCGCTTGGACTACTGCAATGCGCTCTACGTGGGGCTACCTTTGAAGGTGACCCGGAAACTACAACTAATCCAGAATGCGGCAGCTAGACTGGTGACTGGGAGCGGCCGCCGAGACCACATAACACCGGTCCTGAAAGACCTACATTGGCTCCCAGTACGTTTCCGAGCACAATTCAAAGTGTTGGTGTTGACCTTTAAAGCCCTAAACGGCCTCGGTCCGGTATACCTGAAGGAGCGTCTCCACCTCCATCGTTCTGCCCGGACACTGAGGTCCAGCTCCGAGGGCCTTCTGGCGGTTCCCTCACTACGAGAAGCCAAGTTACAGGGAACCAGGCAGAGGGCCTTCTCGGTAGTGGCACCCACCCTGTGGAATGCCCTCCCACTAGAGGTCAAAGAGAACAACAATTACCAGACCTTTAGAAGGCATCTCAAGGCAGCCCTGTTTAGGGAAGCTTTTAATGTTTAATGGATTTCTGTATTTTAATGTTTGATGGATTTCTGTATTTTAGAATTTCTGTTTTGTTGGAAGCCGCCCAGAGTGGCTGGGGGAACCCGGCCAGATGGGCGGGGTATAAATAATAAATTATTATTATTATTATTATAACACAATGAAACATCAAACATTAAAAACCTCCCTAAATATAAGATAAAAAATAAATAAAACCTACATACAGCAACAGTGTTTTGGGTTGTGCAGGCTCCTAGTCATGGGCCCCGCCTGCTTGCCTGCTCCCTAAAACATCACTGGTTTCCTCATTTCTATATATAGGGTGCCTACATTCTGTGTGCAAATGGCTTTAGATATCTATTAAAGGTAAAGGGGCCCCTGACCATCAGGTCCAGTCGTGTCCGACTCTGGGGTTGCGGTGCTCATCTCGCTCTATAGGCCGAGGGAGCCGGCGTTTGTCCGCAGACAGCTTCCGGATCATGTGGCCAGCATGACAAAGCTGCTTCTGGTGAACCAGAGCAGCGCACGGAAACGCCGTTTACCTTCCCACCGGAGCTGTCCCTATTTATCTACTTGCACTGTGATGTGCTTTCGAACTGCTAGGTGGGCAGGAGCTGGGACCGAGCAACGGGAGCTCACCCCGTTGCAGGGATTCGAACCGCCGACCTTCTGATCAGCAAGCCCTAGACTCTGTGGTTTAACCCACAGCGCCACCTGGGTCCTAGTCATGGGCCCTGCCTGCTCGCCTGCTCCCTAAAACATCACTGGTTTGCTCATTTCTCTGTATAGGGTGCCTACATTCTGTGTGCAAAAAACAGTGACAATATGGACAGCTTTACATATAAAGGGCCCCATTACCCCCTCATAGAATCATAGAGTTGGAAGAGACCACAAGGGCCATCCAGTCCAACCCCTGCCGAGCAGGAAACACCATCAAAGCATTCCTGACATATGTCTGTCAAGCCTCTGCTTAGAGACCTCCAAAGAAGGAGACTCCACCACACTCCTTGGCAGCAAATTCCACTGCCGAATAGCTCTTACTGTCAGGAAGTTCTTCCTAATGTTTAGGTGGAATCTTCTTTCTTGTAGTTTGAATCCGTTGCTCCGTGTCCGCTTCTCTGGAGCAGCAGAAAACAACCTTTCTCCCTCCTCTATATGGCATCCTTTTATATATTTGAACATGGCTATCATATCACCCCTTAACCTTCTCTTCTCCAGGCTAAACATACCCAGCTCCCTAAGCCGTTCCTCACAAGGCATCGTTTCCAGGCCTTTGACCATTTTGGTTGCCCTCTTCTGGACACGTTCCAGCTTGTCAGTATCCTTCTGGAACTGTGGTGCCCAGAACTGGACACAGTACTCCAGGTGAGGTCTGACCAGAGCAGAATACAGTGGTACTATTACTTCCCTTGAACTAGATGCTATACTCCTCTTGATGCAGCCCAGAATTGCATTGGCTTTTTAAGCTGCTGCATCACACTGCTGACTCTGTACACGACAGGTTGTTACCTGTCCTGCACAATACAGGCCCCCACTCTCTTTCTCTCTCTTCTCTCTGTCTCTCTTTCTCTCTCCCACCCCCCTTTTCTCTATATGTGAACTGGAGAACAACCTGAATCGCGAAGCCCTTGTCCCAAGCCCAGAGGCTTCTTCCATATTTTATAAGCATCTGGATTTAGCTCGGGCATTTGGGGACTTGGGGAGATGGTGGTGTGTGAGAGAGAGGGAGCGCCCACAGGGAATTCTAAGGGAAACACAGCATCCGCCATGCAGAACGGTCTGCATGGGTTATTTATATAGGCATGTGTGTTTGTGTGTGTCTATCATCCTATATACATAAACCCTGTTACGAGGCTGCCGGCCCCTTGCTTGGGGAAAGCTGGGGGGTGGCGGCGCTGGGGTGAGCCATGGGAGGAGAAGGTGGGGTGAGCTATGGGGGGATTGTCAAGGTGTAAAGAGTGGGGGGGGGTCGGTCAGGTGTGGGGTAAAGGACCCCTGGATGGTTAAGTTTTTAATGTTTGAAGTTTTATTCTGTTTTTAATGTTCTGTTGAAAGCCGCCCAGAATGGTTGGGGAAATAATAAATTATGGTGGTAGAAATAATAAATTATTATTATTATTATTATTATTATTATTATCCAGTCAAAGGCAACTATGGGGTTGCGGTGCTCATCTCGCTTTCAGGCCGAGGGAGCCGGTGTTTGTCCACAGACAGCTTTCCAGGACATGTGTCCAGCAGGACTAAACCGCTTTTGGCGCATGACGGAAACCAGAGCGCACGCAAATGCCATTTACCTTCCCACCGCAGCAGTACCTGTTTATCTACTCGCACTGGCGTGCTTTCGAACTGCTAGGTTGGCAGGAGCTGGGACAAAGCAGCGGAAGCTCACCCTGTTGTTGTGGAGATTCGAACCGCCAACCTTCTGATCGGCAAGCCCAAGAGGCTCTGTGGTTTAGATCACAGCGCCACCTGCGGGGAAGGGTGTCTGGCAAAGAGGTGTTGGATGAGAGAGCAAGCAGCTGTAGTCACAAGGAGAGGACCTCCCTCCTCCATCTCTGGGTGTCAGCATGGGCATAGCTGCCCCCCCAAATCAATAAAAATACATAGCAAACTCCCACCCACAAAAGACCTCCCCCCCCCAACAAAAATCCTGGCTACGCACGTGGGTGTCAGCCAGCCTTCCACTTCCCCATCTCCTCTTTCTCCTCCTTTGCCACCTCCTTTGCCCAACCCTGATCATAGAATCACAGAATTGTAGAGTCGGAAGATACCAGGAGGGCTGCCCTGTCCGAACCCCTGCAACGCAGGAACCTTCTACCCAACGTGGGGCTCAAACCCATGGCCCTGAGAGGATAGTGAGCCTTGTACTCTGCCAACTGAGCTGAAGCCATGGGCCCCACAACCAAGTGTTAGATGACTTTTCTTTTTCCAGGCAGGCAAACCACACACACCTCCCTGGGGCTGCTCTCAACCACTGACGGACAGAAGCTGAGCCTGCTGGATTGGACCAATCCAGGCCTGCATCCTATTCTCGCAACAACCAACCAGAGGCCTCTGGGAAACCAACAAACAGGACCTGAGCTGAACAGGGACTCTCCCTTCCTGCTGTTTCCAGAAGTGGTTCTTCAAATCCCTCTGAAAGTGGAGGGAGAACCTACTTATCATGACTGGTAGCCATTGACAGCCTTGTCAACAACAACAACAACAACAACAACAACAACAACAACAACAACAATTTATTTATACCTCACCCATCTGGCTGGGTTTCCACAGCCACTCTGGGGGGCTCCCAACAGAAGATTAAAAGCACAATAAAACATTAAAAACTTCACTAAACAGGGCTGCCTTCAGATGTCTCCTAAAAGTCTGATAGTTGTTTATTTCTTTGACATCTGATGGGTGGGCGCCACCACCGAGAAGGCCCTCTGCCCGGTTCCCTGTAACCTTGCTTCTCACAATGAGGGAACTGCCAGAAGGCCCTCGGAGCTGGACCTCAGTGTCTGGGATGGACGATGGGGGTGGAGACGCTCCTTCAGGTATACTAGGCTGAAGCCGTTGAGGACTTCCAAGGTCAGCACCAACACTTTGAATTGAAGAAACTTTTCCCTATCCACTTTCTATGCATTGCATAATTTTATAAACCGTATCTCACCTGTATTTTCTCCAAACGAAAACGTCCCAAGTACTGCAGCCTTTCCCAAGAGGGGAGGGGAGCAACTCCTTAAATCTACCAGTTTCCTTGCTCTGTTCCTGCATTGGGGCTTCTTGAGCTCTGTCCGTGGTCCTGAACCAGTTCTGTGCTGCCCTGTCTTGAGCTCATGGGCAATACTTCTTAAAGCCATCTCCTTGCTTCCTTGACCTCCGGGTCAAGACTCTCACCTCAGGCCTCAGTCACAAATGCTTCACTAGCAATCTCCTTTGTTCCATTCATTCATTTGTTAAGCCTCTACCGTGTCTCTCCAGCAGAGTAGGGAGGAAACAGAATTAAAACAGAAACACGTTTTGTTTAAATAATAATAATAATAATAATAATAATAATAATAAACATCTAAAAACATCAAGAACATGGAAAAACAACGACAACAACAGCCACATTCCCTCACAGTGAATAATGTCAAGGTATCTTTGAGCTACGCAATGCCTGAGTGAGCCAGGAATGGTCCAAAATTTCCTTTTGGGTGTCAGTAGTGAGGGAGACAGGTGCACCACAATAGGAAGGGCGTTATGCAAAGGGGAAATCTCCACCGAGAAGTCCACACCATGGGTCAATACCAACAAGGCAGAACCTATCAACGGCACCAGCAACAGGACCTTCTCCTGCAGACTGTAGGGTCAGATATGGTGGGTCTTTGGGGAGGTGGTCTTTTAAAGGTTCTCAGCTCCCATTACATGGGTCTTTTTAGCCACTGTTGATGGTAGACCCAGATCTGGAGAACCAAGGAGACACCACACAGGGCTTTGAAAGTGACGGCAACCTGTCCTAGCTTGGGTTATCAGAAGCAGGAACGGGAGACTGAGCACCGGGAGATCACCCAAGCGTGGTAGCTATCAAGAAGTGTTTGGCAACCTGGGAATCGATACCCACCGCACTCAGCTGGGCTATCAACGATCGTCTGGGGAGCTTAGAAGGACATATGGTCGCCACCTCATCTCCTCCCCTGAAGGCGCCAACCAGGAGCCCTCTCCATCGAAGCTAAGCAAAGCAAGTCCTCCTATCTCCTCTCCGGAGCCCGTCAGTTCCTGTATTGCCCCCGACATTGCGGCTGGCAAAGCCCTAATGGGCCATCTCTGATGTTTTATTATCTCTTTTAAAAGTGTAATTAGTTCAAGTGTAAACAAAAAACAAGCCCCTTGGTTAATTAAGAATTTTTAAACAGGGGAAGGGAGACAGTAAGCAGGAGGATGTTCCGGAAACATTAACGGACCCCGGGCAGGTATCATAAAATTGATTGAGGGACGGGACGGAAGGACGTGGGGGATGTGGGGGGAGGACCAGCAGTGAGAGGAGAGAACTTGGGGGAATTATGGGCAAGGGGGGGGGAAGCGAGCCCTACTGAAAATGGACCCTAGTTTATCTCTCCCCACCCACCCACACAACATTTTGAGGAGTGCATTTTGAGGGCACTGTTTATGGCCCCGGGTCTCCATAGAAATGCCTAATGATTTTTTATGCATTAATGGGAATAATGGACAGCGGTAATATATTGTTTAAAGAGATGGATAGGATCCTTTTAACGCTGACATGTATATAGATCTCAAGAGCGGCCGGGGATGGCCCATGTTAATCCTGTACCTCCGTGCGCGCCATGATAGGCCAGGCACTTTGGCTTGGATCCAGGGCCGGCTTGTGCCTTTCGTCTCATTTCATTTAAAATATATATTTTTCTTGGTTTTTACAAAAACAAATTCAAAGTAATAAAAAGAAGAAACTTTTACCATATGTATGAG
This sequence comes from Zootoca vivipara, assembly GCF_965207765.1. Classification (NCBI taxonomy): domain Eukaryota; kingdom Metazoa; phylum Chordata; class Lepidosauria; order Squamata; family Lacertidae; genus Zootoca; species Zootoca vivipara. Next base: position 94,554,770 of record NC_142589.1, on the reverse strand, counting down.
AGTCTCCTTAACATACCGTACTTTTCTGTGCATTAGATGAGGTTTTTATACCCCCCCCAATGTTTAACATTTGGAGTCGTCTTATACACAGATATGGGATGTGGGTGGCGCTGTGGTCCAAACCACTGAGCCTAGGGCTTGCTGATCAGAAGGTCGGCGGTTCGAATCCCTGCGACGGGGTGAGCTCCCGTTGCTTGGTCCCAGCTCCTGCCAACCTAGCAGTGCGAAAGCACGTCAAAATGCAAGTAGATAAATAGGAACCGCTACAGCGGGAAGGTAAAGGGCGTTTCCATGTGCTGCTCTGGTTTGCCAGAAGCGGCTTTGTCATGCTGGCCACATGACCTGGAAGCTGTACGCCGGCTCCCTCGGCCAATAATGCGAGATGAGCGCGCAACCCCAGAGTCGGTCACGACTGGACCTAATGGTCAGGGGTTCCTTTACCTTTTTATTGTTGAGTGTGGCAAGGGCTGTTGTTGATTGGCCAAAATCAAACCCCTGTGTTGCAATAAGAACCAATCACAACAATACAAACACAATACGCAGACTAATAGTTAGTAGAGAACATATTCTCTACTAACTATTAGTCTATGTGTTGTGTTTGTATTGTTGTGTTGTTGATTGGCGGGGGCTGTGTCAACTGGGCAGGAGATAAGCGGCTATTGTGATGCGTGAGAGAGGGTGAGCGAGCGATTTTCTGCAATGCCCCCTAAGGAAAGCTCAAAAACTCTGGGCAATCCTCCCCCCATTTTCTTAATTTGGAGTCCCCCAAATTAATGTCTTATACATGGGGGCGTGTTATACACAGAAAAATAGGGTACTTGTTCTAAAACTACATATCATTACATTCTTCACAGTTTTCATCTCTCTAAATTACACACACACACACACACACACACACACACACACACACACACACACCGTTTCTTTACAAGTCGTTTTTAAAATCCAGCTAATGTTTTTACTTGTTTACAATGGTCCCCTAAGTAAGTTATAAATTTCCCCCATTCTTTTTTAAAGTCCTTGTCTTCTCAATTCCTGAGTCTCCCAGTCAGTTTTGCCATTTCAGCATATTCTAGCAATTTGGCTTGCCATTCTTCCTTAGTCGGAACTGTTGGTTCTTTCCATCTTTGGGCTATTAACATCCTTGCCGCTGTGGTCGCGGACATAAACAGTCTTTTCAGGTTCTTTTTGGACATCGGAACCTGGAATTCCCAATAGAAATGATTCTGGTTTTTAAACAAGTGCTGGGGGCACTGTCATACAGTGGTTCCGTTCCTTCCTCCTGGGCCATGTTCAGAAAGTGGGGGGGGATGAGTGTTCGGGCCCCTGGGCTCTCACTTGTGGGGTGCCTCAGGGCTCTGTCCTCTCCCCCATGCTTTTTAACATCTATATGCAGCCGCTGGGAGAGATCATCAGGGGGTTTGGGCTGGGTGTTCACCAGTATGCGGAGGATACCCAGCTCTACCTCTCTTTCAAATCAGAACCAGTGAAGGCGGTGAAGGTCGTGTGTGAGTGCCTGGAGGCGGTTGGAGGATGGATGGTGGCTAACAGATTGAGGTTGAATCCTGACAAGACAGAAGTACTGTTTGTGGGGGACAGGAGGTGGGCAGGTGTGGAGGATTCCCTGGTCCTGAATGGGGTAACTGTGCCCCTGAACCAGGCAGAGGGCCTTCTCGGTAGTGGCACCCACCCTGTGGAATGCCCTCCCATCAGAGGTCAAAGAGAACAACAATTACCAGACCTTTAGAAGGCATCTTAAGGCAGCCCTGTTCAGGGAAGCTTTTAATGTTTGATGGATTTCTGTATTTTAATATTTTGTTGGATGCCGCCCAGAGTGGCTGGGGGAACCTGGCCAGATGGGCGGGGTATAAATAAATTATTATTATTATTATTATTATTATTATTATTATTATTATTATTATTAAACATTTCCTCCCCTCAATTCATTACATATCAATTCCCAAAAAGACTTTGTTATCTTACATGACCACCACATATGAGGCCATCAAGATTTCTTGAAGATACGCCAGCCCTCTTGGTCTTCCTCTGCCTTTTGTTTGGCTGATAAGGGCAGGATGTAAAAACAACTCCCTTAGTTAAAGGTAAAAAAAAGGTAAAGGACCCCTGGACAGTTACGTCCAGTCAAAGGCGACTATGGGGTTGCAGCGCTCATCTCGCTTTCAGGCCGAGGGAGCCAGCATTTGTCCGCAGACAGCTTTCCAGGTCATGTGGCCAGCAGGACTAAACCACTTCTGGTGCAACAGGACACCGTGACGGAAAACAGAGCACACGGAAACGCCGTTTACCTTCCCGCCACAGTGGTACCTATTTATCTACTTGCCCTGGCGTGCTTTCGAACTGCTAGATTGGCTGGAGCCGGGGCGGAGCAACGGGAGCTCACCCCGTCGCCGGGACACAGAGGACCGTGATAAGAGCCAAGCACGGAAACGCCATTTACCTTCCCGCCGCAGCGGTACCTATTTATCTACTTGCACTGGCATGCTTTTGAACTGCTACATTGGCAGCATATAGGCCAGTGTGTAAATTGAATTAATCTTCTTCTTCTTCTTCTTCTTCTTCTTCTTCTTCTTCTTCTTCTTCGATCACTCGTAGTTGAGTAAGATTGTCTTCCATGAACACAGTTTTAACAGTGAGTCCGTAAGTGACTGTGGAGGCCAATTCTGGCTCCACACGTCCTTCCACAGTGGGGACATTGGTTTCCGGGTGGGAGTTGATCCTGGTGTGGATTTATCAAGTGTGCCTTCCTCTTGGCACATTTCTCCCTTGCGTCCCGAGTTCGAGTGTCTTCAAAGCCCACGACACCTTTGGCAAAGGCTGTTCTCCAACTGGAGCGCTCGCAGGCCAGTGTTTCTCGCAGGCAAGAGGTTTCTCCAGCCCCTTCGAACACCCCTCCCGCAACATTCAAGAGGCTTCAAGGTGACACGCGCCTCCTTCTGCCCTCCTTCCCTGCCTCTGCTGGTCCACCCAGAGCAACCTCCGCCTCCTCCCCCCCCCCTCCAGACTCCTTCCAGCTTGCTGCAATCAGCTATCGATTTCATCGACAGGCAGAGCCGGTCCCCGCGAGATAGAGCAGCGAGGCGCCCCGCCGAATCTAATTTCAGAAGGAGAGGCTTGATTTTTCTTTTTTAAAAATTCTTTTCACACACACACACACACACACAAAATATGGATTTAGCAACAAAGATCCCTCTCCTCTCTGCTTAGCCAACTCCTTAAACCGTCAAATCTCCTGCAAGAAAAATCAGGGAGGTAGAAAAGATGGGCTGAGGTGAGACAGACCCCCCCCCCCCCAAAAAGAAAGGCATTCAGAGATAGATTCTTCACATCCATCGTACGACATGAAAGCCACATTTATTTATTTTTTAAAAATAATTTTATGCATTTTCTAAGAACAAACAAAAAAACCCAGAAAATTAGCATACAGATAATTCTTACAATTCATAACTTTTTCTAAACATTATTAAATGACTTCCTTGGATTCCCCCCCCCCATCTGAATTTCAATTCTAATCATCTTTGGCAATTTTCAGAATCATCAAATTTTTACCCTTAAACCTCTTAAAGCTAACCTACATCTTACATTTCACACCATAAGCCTATAACAACTTCCCTAAGGAATAATATATTAAATATTACAGTAGTTTTTTCAAATATAACTTATATTTCTTCCAATCTTCTTCCACAGTCTCTTCTTCCTGGTCGCGGAGTCTCCCAGTCAGTTCAGCAAGTTCCATAAAGTCCATCATCTTCATTTGCCAGTCGTTTTTAGTCTTGGGTCTTCCAGTTCTTGGTTAATAATAATTTCGCAGCAGTTGTGGCATACAGAAATAATGTAACATCTTTTTTGGGAATTTCTTCCCCTACTATTCCAAGTAAAAAGGCTTCTGGTTTCTTAATAAAAGTGTTTCTCAACACCTTTTTCAACTCATTATAAATCTATTCCCTGAAGTCTTTTACTTTGGGGCACGTCCACCACAGGTGGTAAAAAGTTCCTTCTCTTTCTTTACGTTTACAACACTTGTTATCAGATGTCATGCAGGCCACATTTAAAGCAACAGTTATGCCCCCCCCCAAAAGGGAGCATCATGAGAGGAACAATGTTATGGTTTTGTTGTGCAGCTGAAGCTACGTTACAAAGCAAGATGCCAAACAGAGAATGAAGCACGTTGCACAGTCGAAATGATAACTATTGAAGCCAGGCATTTTGCAGAATAAAAATGTGCCCCCCCCCGAAGAATTTAGCCCCACAAACCTTCCTCCTTAAAACTGGCGCCATAAAAGCAGGAGAGGCAGAAATGTCATGGGAACCCCTCCCCCTAGTAAACAGTTAATCAATCAATCACCATCATTATTAGATATTTATTTATATCCCACCTTTTTCGGCTGGCAGGGACTCAAGGCGGCTTACAGATAAAACAAGGACGGCTGAAAACATAGGGGGGCAATCATTAAAACAACTAAAAACTGATAGAATAAAATCTATCTATTTATGTATCTATCTATCTAGCGATCTATCCTATTAAAATTTACAGTCGCAACAAAAACGGCACAGCACCAAACCACTCATTAAAAGAAGCCAGTTCATACCCTCCAACATTTCTCCCATGAAAACAGGGACATCCTATTCAATAATCATAATCGTAGAATTGTAAAGATAAAGAACTACATAACTTTTAGAAGACGTCTGAAGGCAGCCCTTTATCAGGAAGTTTTTAATGTTTTTGTTTATGGTGGAAGCTGCCCAGAGTGGCTGGGGCAACCTAGTCAAATGGGTAGGATGATATCATCATCATCATCATCATCATCGTCATCTCCCCAGATGGGTGCCCGTAATGCATACCTGCCAAGTCCTGGACTGCAGAATCCAGGACCGGCAGCCGCGTGACACCGGAAGTTCCGTAGACGCAACTTCTGGTGTCGCTTTGCCCATCTATGGGCACCGAAAATGGCCACCGCCAACACCGGAAGTCGCGCCTACACACCTCCGGACATGCGTAGATGCGACTTCCGGCGCTGGTGCCGGCCATTTTCGGTGCCCATAGATGGGCAAAGCAGGGGGGGGAAGGCCGCCGGCAGGAGCGGAATAAGGGAGAATAATGGGAGACAAACTGATACGGGGGACCGCTGGGAAACAGTATGAAAAAACAGGGGTTTCCCAGGGAAAACGGGGTACTTGGCAGCTATGCATTAATGAGAACATCAGATGAGCCCCAGGTGAATCAGATTGTTTTAGTCCAGTATCCTGTTCACACAGAGGCCAAAAAGAAGCTCCAATGAGAAGCCTGGAAGCAGGAGCTGGGCAAAACACAGACCCCCGGAGTGTTCCTGTTTTCCTGGGGCAGTCCCAGATATACAGAAGCCGTCCCGGTTTCTGATTTGATCCCAGAATGTCCTGCTTTTCCTTCCTGTTGGAGAAATGTTGGAGGGGATGGAATTAGCTAACGCCCGAGCCAACCTTCAGAAGACATCTGAAGGCAGCCCTGTATAAGGAGGTTTGTTTTTTTAATGTTTAATTCTTTATTATGTTTTCATATACGTTGGAAGCCACCCAGAGTGGCCAGGGCAACCCAGTCAGATGGGCAGGGTATAAATAATAATATTGTTTTACTATTATCACCATGGAATAGTATGTCCCTATTTTCATGGGAGAAACGTTGGAGGGGATGGAATAGGACGTTCCTATTTTCACCTCCTGGCAAATAGAAGGGGAAGAAATGGAAGAAATGGAGGCAGTGAGAGATTTTACTTTCTTAGGTTCCATGATCACTGCAGATGGTGACAGCAGTCACGAAATTAAAAGACGCCTGCTTCTTGGGAGAAAAGCAATGACAAACCTAGACAGCATCTTAAAAAGCAGAGACAAAGGTCCGTATAGTTCAAGCTATGGTTTTCCCAGTAGTGATGTATGGAAGTGAGAGCTGGACCATAAAGAAGGCTGATCGCCGAAGAATTGATGCTTTTGAACTCTGGTGCTGGAGGAGACTCTTGAGAGTCCCATGGATTGCAAGAAGATCAAACCTATCCATTCTGAAGGAAATCAGCCCTGAGTGCTCACTGGAAGGACAGATCGTGAAGCTGAGGCTCCAATACTTTGGGCACCTCATGAGAAGAGAAGAATCCTTGGAAAAGACCCTGATGTTGGGAAAGATTGAGGGCACTAGGAGAAGGGGGACGACAGAGGACGAGATGGTTGGACAGTGTTCTCGAAGCTACGAACATGAGTTTGACCAAACTGCGTGAGGCAGTGGAAGACAGGAGTGCCTGGCGTGCTCTGGTCCATGGGGTCACGAAGAGTCGGACATGACTAAACGACTAAACAACAACAACAACATTTTCATGGGAGAAATGTTGGAGGGAATGGAATAGGACGTCCCTATTTTCATGGGAGAAACATTGGAGGGTATGACAGCCAGTCTCTGCAGTAATGATTCTCAACCCCTGGTTTTTGGAGGCAGAAGACAGCTGCTACGGTTAGCAGCCTTTGAGAGCACCCTCCATATCAATGGTTTCGTCGAAGCCTCCATCCAAGTTAATGGTCGTCACTGCTTCTTGCGGGAGTGAATATCGTAATTTCAGCTGCGTTCTTTCCCCAAGGCTGAGTCGGCTTTGTGTGTTCAAGAAAGGTTTCAGGAGGGGAGCTCGAAGGTGGGGAAGAAGAATCGGCCCCGTTGCTGTGGAAACAGCCCGTGAAACGGGGGCAGCGTCTCGCTCCCCTCCCTCTTCATCGATTCCAGAAATCTTCTCTCTGCATGTATGATCCATAGAAAGGCTGTGGGCCTATTGATCTGGCTGTTGCATGGCTCGGAGATCACCTTCCTAAGAAACGGGGGGGGGGCCTGAAGGCAAACAGCTGCTAGGGGTCTGTCCCAGATCTGAGCAACAAGATGGTAGGCTGCTTAAGACTGTAGCCTGCCCCCCCTCAAAAAAAAAACCAAAACCCACCCCTCTCCATCCCTTTGTCTGCTGTCCTTGCGTTTTCTCAGACGCATCCACAGCAACCGGTCAAAATTAATGCTAGCAGGTTATTGTGGGGTTATTTGTTATTTACTTCCAGACGTCACTGCGTCTCTGTCTCGAGGAGGGTTGCACCCAGCCGAAGACAGGAAGCAAACCCCTTTGGCGAATTAACACCAAACCATTGATTAACAGTGTAATCAGAAAGCAAGGAGGCCGGGCAGCCGTAGGAGCGAGACTCCCAGCTACTTCTCACCCACCCTCCCCAAGACATCTGCAAAAAGGAACATAGGACGGTGCCTTAATACTGAGTCAGACAACTGGTCCACCTAAGCTCCATATTGTCTACAGCAGTGGTTTCCAACCCGTGTGTCGTGGCACCCTGGGGTGCCTTGAAGGGGTGCCGTGGACAACTCTGGCCTCTGTTCCTCTTTCCTTCCCTCCCACCTCTGATGCCCTCTCGCACAGGGGCATAGCAAAGGGGATGCATTGGGGGCGGTCTGCCCCGGGTGACACCCTGGAGGGCGGTGACACTCGGCACCCCCCCCCCCGCGACTTTCCTTGATCCAGGCACCTGATCTCTTTGGGGAGAGTAACCTCCATCCCGGGCAGGTCCTCTGCTCGCTCTGCAAGCCTGCAATCCCTGTACTGCCCGGATGTGATTTCAGTTCATTGGCCCACGCCCAGCCTGCATCCCCGTCTCTGGAAAATGGTAATCGTGTTAGGGCGGGGAAATGAGGGTTTTTTTTTACTGCACGGGGTATTAATCATTCGAAGCCGGAGGAAAGGGTTAGGGCTGGTTTCACTGCAGATCAGTGTCAGGTGTGGTTTCAAAACTGCAAAACCACACGCCACAAGAATTACGCTTGCACCGATCACTCAGTAGCTGCCCCTGTTGCAGCGGTCCAGACTTATAATCATAGAGATCGTAGAATCATCGAGTTGGAAGGGACCCCCAAAGGTCATCCAGTCCAACCCCCCTGCAATGCAGGAATCTCAGCTAAAGCAGCGAGGGCAGATGACCATCCAACCTCTGCTTAAAAACCTCCAAGGAAGGAGAGTCCACAGCCTCCTGAGGGAGACCGTTCCACCTAAGGAGCTGTTCCATCCTAAGGAAAAGTGAGACGTTCTGGGGTCAAATCAGAAACTGGGGTGGCTTCTGCAGATCTGGGGCTGTCCCTGAAAAACAGGGGAACTTTGAAGGTCCTGGAGGTGGGCAGTCACTGGTTTGCTTTGCTTTTGTGTTTCCATTTTGTGTTTTGTATTTTCACGTTGCAAACTGCCCCGTGTTCTCCGGGTGACGGGTGGTATGCAAATTTAGTAAGCAACAGCAACAACAATTCAGAACCAGCAATCAAAATCCAGTTGGGTCTCACAGCAACCCTCTGGCCTTTGTTTCCAAAGGGCAGTCTTAAAAGGAACATCTCTGCATGCCGGAGGACGGATGACAAGGAGGGAGACAATTCTGCAATATGGGGGCAGCCACAGAAAAGGCCCTGTCTTGTCTCTCTGCCAGCTGTATGTCGGCACCAGGAGAAGGAGCTCATCCGAAGATCTGAGCCCTGGGGGCAGATTTGTACAGGGAGATGTCAAAAGCTTCCTGAGGGAGACTGTTCCACGGTCAAACAGGAGGTGGTGAGCTCTCCATCCCTAGAGGTTTTTAAGCAGAGATTGGACGGCCATTTCTCAAGGCTGCTTTAGTTGAGATTCCTGCATTGCAGGAGGTTGGGCGAGACGAGCCTTAGCATTCCTCCCAACTCTATGATTCTATAAGACAGAGCTTCACTGAGAACCGTGATGATTAGAGTCTTTATTTTCAGGGAATGCACATTTTAGAGAAAGGCTGCAGCTCAGGGGTACAGCACCTGCTTGGCATGCAGAAGTTCACTCCCCAGTGGTATCTCCAGGTTAGTCTGCCTCCTGCCAGGAACCTGGAGATCTGCTGCCAGCCAGTGTTGGCAATGGGAACTGTGAAAAGCCTGGGGAAATCATTCACAATGCATTTTTAAACATTCATAATGGCAAACAGCAAAACAGGATTGCGTGCCAGAAAATAACAACACAGCAGCATTTCATTTCTTTCAAAGAAGCTTAATTTCTCTCTCTCTCTCTCTCTTTTTCTCCCTGAAGATAGAAACAGAGGAGGGAGACACCGACTTCAGCTCCTTGGAGGAAAAAGCAAAGTATAAATGAAAGGAATGAAATAAAAACATACTGTGAGTGTCCTTCCAAGCTAATCTAGCCGAAGTGATCCATTCATTTCAGGCAGTGGTAAGTGTGTTCTCAATAGTCATAGGGACTAGCAACTTGAGTCCCACCTCCCCTTGCGAAAAATTAAAACCAGATTACTATAGCTGTCTGTCTGTTGATCGATCGATCGATCAATCAATCTATCTATCTATCAGTCTATCTATCTAACCAGTGCCGGATTTACGTATAAGCTAAACAAGCTATAGCTTAGGGCCCCACTCTCTTGGGGGCCCCCAAAAAATGTAAAGGGGAAAAACCCTGGATGTACATTTTCAAAATATAAGATAAAAAAACAAAACAAAAACAAAACAGCAACAGTGTTTTGTGTTGTGTAGGCTCCTATGATGTCAGTCATGGGCCCCGCCTGCTAGCCTGCTCCCTAAAATATCACTGGCTTGCTCATTTCTATATATAGGGTGCCGACATTCTGCATGAACCGGTTCCATGGCAATGTGTGCAAATGGCTAGAGATACCTATTAGGTCCACAAATTACCATATAGCATATATTCAACACAAAAGACAGTGACAATTTGTTGTTGACAAAGGACAGCTGGACATATAAAGGGCCCCATTACCTTCAGAAGCTTAGGGCTTCATCAAATCTAAATCCGTCTATCTATCTATCTGTTTCTTCTATCTAGATCTATCTATCTATCATCTATCTATCTATCTATCTATCTGTTTCTTTCCTGTCTTTCAATTCAAGGACCATACATGGCTCTCCCCTTCAATTTTATCCCTACCTCAACCCTGCGAGGTAGGTTTGGCTGAGACAGGAGGGGAGAGAGAGAGAGAGAGAGAGAGAGAGAGAGAGAGAGAGAGAGAGAGAGAGAGAGAGAGAGAGAGAGAGAGAGATTGTCCCCAAATCTGCTGTTGAGCTTCGTGGTTGAGTGTAAACTCTGCAGTCCAAAGCACACTCACCCCTAGGCAGCATTGCTTCCAACCCACAACACTCTTGTGTCTTGACGATCTAGTGGAGTGGGGGTGTTTGACCTTTCGAGAGGCCGTGGGGTTTGTTTTCTGGCAAGCAGCGAAAGGTGTGGCAGCCCTCCCCCCGCAGAATTAATTATCCTTAAGGAGGTTTGCAGCTAGTCAGTTTGGGGTGGGGGTTGCGGACGGGCAATTAATGATGCTGGGGTTTTCTCTGCCACCCCCCTGCTCCATCCTCCTCCCCACCCCCCCTTGTCTGCTCCAAATGGGGACAGGGGAAAAAGGCAGAGGAAGCAGGGCAGCAACCTGGAAAGGGATGGTCAATGGAAACATAAAATTAAAATAATTTGCGTCAATTCCGTTGAGTGGCTGTTAGCCCTAATTGCTATTGACTCGCAGCTGTAATTATTAAGGACGAGAGAGAGAGAGAGAGAGAGAGAGAGAGAGAGAGAGAGAGAGAAACCCAGAAGTTGTTGTGGGATCAGGGCTGGTTTTGGATCGCCTCTGATCCTGCCCAATGCCCATGCACCATGTTTGACCCACCTGTCAATCGCCTGATGTCACCACCACCATCATCATTTTGTTATTTATACCCAGCCCACTCAAGGCAGCTTCCAAACATATATAAAACAAAATAAAACATTAAACACCAAAAAACTTCCCGATACGAGGCTGCCTTCAGATTTCTTCTCAAAGTTGTATAGTTATTTAGCTCCTTGACATCTGGTGGGAGGGAGTTCCACAGGGCGGGCGCCACCACCGAGAAGGCCCTCTGCCTGGTTCCCTGTAACCACACTTCTTTCAGGGAGGGAACCCCTAGAAGACCCTCGGAGCTGGACCCCGGTGTCCAGGGTGGAGACGCTCCTTCAGGTATACTGGGCCAAGGCCGTTTAAGGCTTTAAAGGTCAGCACCAACACTTTGAATTGAGCTCAAGGACACATTCAAGGCCAATAAAAGTCACTCCGCGTAGAGACCAGCTTCCTGTACAAAGGGGGGAAGTGTATGTGTAGCCCCGCCCACTTTGGTTTCCGGACCCGCTCAACACTGGCATTCGGTCCTCAGAAGGGAATGTGGCTCTCAGGCTGAATTGAAGATACCCTTCCCCTGCCAACAGCTCCATATGGTATGCCGGATGAGACCCTCCCTGCCTGCAGACTGTCTGGCCAGAGTGGTGCATGCTCTGGTTATCTCCTGCTTGGACTACTGCAATGCGCTCTACATGGGGCTACCTTTGAAGGTGACCTGGAAACTTCAACTAATCCAGAATCCGGCAGCTAGACTGGTGACTGGGAGCGTGCCCTGAGACCACATAACACCGGTCCTGAAAGACCTGCATTGGCTCCCAGTACGTTTTCGAGCACAAGTCAAAGTGTTGGTGCTGACCTTGAAAGCCCTAAATGGCCTTGGCCCTGAAGGAGTGTCTCCACCCCGGACACTGGGGTCCATCTCCCCAGGGCCTTCTGGCAGTTCCCTCAATGTGAAAAGTGAGGTTACAGGGAACTAGGCAGAGGGCCTTCTCGGTGGTGGCACCCTCCCTGTGGAACACCCTCCCATCAGATGTCAAGGAAATAAGCAACTATCTGACTTTTAGAAGACATCTGAAGGCAGCCCTGTATTGGGAAGTTTTTAAATGTTTGATATTTTATCGTGTTTTTAATATTCTGTTGGGAGCCGCCCAGAGTGACTGGGGAAATCCAGATGGGTGGGGTATAAATAAATTATTATTATTATTATTATTATTATTATTATTATTATTACTATTACTATTACTATTATTATTACTATTATTATATATACCTGAAGGCTGAAATGTTGTCAAGCTGGACAAATAGGACTTCAGTTGCCACTGCCAGCCCGGCAACAACCGTGTATTTTTCTGGAAATAAATGATATTAAATCCTGGCTGGATCCCCTTGTTTTCCCAAGTAACACAGAGCAATGCACACATCCCTCCCTTTTTATCTTCACAACAACCCTGTGAGGAAGGCTAGGCTGAGAGATTAGCGAGTGGCCCACAGCCACTCACAGGGCTGCATGGCTCAGTGGTGTGTGTGTGTGTGTGTGTGTGTGTGTGTGTGTGTGTGTGTGGCTGAACCCAGATCTCGCCTTGATCTGCTCACTGCACCACACTGCCTCTTGGCCCAACACTCCAACCAAGGGCCCCTCTAACCAGCACTGAGCTCCCTCTTTCTCCTGCTGCCATCATTACGGCATCACCAGCCATTCAAGTCTGTGACAATGGCTCGATTGCACTTAGCTAGCTCGCTAGACAATTATGGAGATATTTAGTCACGAAATTAAAAGACACCTGCTTCTTGGGAGAAAAGCAATGACAAACCTAGACAGCATCTGAAAAAGCAGAGACATCCCCTTGCCGACAAAGGTCCGTATAGTTAAAGCTATGGTTTTCCCAGTAGTGATGTATGGAAGTGAGAGCTGGACCATAAAGAAGGCTGGTTGCCGAAGAATTGATGCTTTTGAATTCTGGTGCTGGAGGAGACTCTTGAGAGTCCCATGGACTGCAAGAAGATCAAACCTATCCATTCTGAAGGAAATCAGCCCTGGGTGCTCACTGGAAGGGCAGATCGTGAAGCTGAGGCTCCAATACTTTGGCCACCTCATGAGAAGAGAAGACTCCCTGGAAAAGACCCTGATGTTGGGAAAGATGGAGGGCACTAGGAGAAGAGGACAACAGAGGGCGAGATGGACGACAGAGGGGGACGACAGGGGACGACAGAGGACAAGGTGGTTGGATAGTGTTCTCGAAGCCACCAACATGAATCTGACCAAACTGTGGGAGGCAGTGGAAGACAGGAGTGCCTGGCGTGCTCTGGTCCATGGGGTCACGAAGAGTCGGACATGACTAAACAACAACAACCTCCAATAACAAACAATAGAGGAAAACACTAAATAATGTGTAGGAGGGAGGGGGAGTAATCCAAACACTTGTACTGTCTCTGCACTTAAGACAGTCCCTGCCCCTCCTTATTCATTATTGTGTTTGGATTTCGTGCTTCCATAGAACGGCACAGAACAATAAGTAATAAGTAATAGTACCACTGTATTCTGCTCTGGTCAGACCTCACCTGGAGTACTGTGTCCAGTTCTGGGCACCACAGTTCAAGAAGGATACTGACAAGCTGGAATGTGTCCAGAAGAGGGCAACCAAAATGGTCAAAGGCCTGGAAACGATGCCTTATGAGGAACGGCTTAGGGAGCTGGGTATGTTTAGCCTGGAGAAGAGAAGGTTAAGGGGTGATCTGATAGCCATGTTCAAATATATAAAAGGATGTCATATAGAGGAGGGAGAAAGATTGTTTTCTGCTGCTCCAGAGAAGTGGACACGGAGCAACGGATTCAAGCTACAAGAAAGAAGATTCCACCTAAACATTGGGAAGAACTTCCTAACAGTAAGAGCTGTTTGACAGTGGAATTTGCTGCCAAGGAGTGTGGTGGAGTCTCCTTCTTTGGAGGTGTTTAAGCAGAGGCTTGACAGCCATCTGTCAGGAATGCTTTGATGGTGTTTCCTGCTCGGCAGGGGGTTGGACTGGATGGCCCTTGTGGTCTCTTCCAAATCTATGATTCTATGATTCTAGGACACATTTTATGCTCACGACAACCTTTGAGGTTGGCAAGGCAGAGAGATGGCAAGTGGTAACTGCTTATTTGTTTCTCTGAACCCCTAAGGGAGGCATACTCTACTTTCTCACCCCTAAGCATTCACTTTCAGAGCAGGGGAAACCCAGCGATGGCCAGCGCTGTGGGGCAGACCGCATATTCTGGAGGAGTCTGTGCCCTGGGCATGCCAGCGGATTGCGCAGTTCTGTGGTGGGTACTTGCAGCACACAGGAGAAGCAGGGGCACACATCCAGTCAGATGTCTCAGAGCCTACGAAGGACCTTGCAAAGCTCCGAGGATCCCTGTTAAGGCAACTACCAAAGAGGTTTTCTCTGTGGGGAGCTGGAGCAGATAGTATCTTTCTTCTTTGGCGATCACTCGTAGTCGAGTAATATTGTCTTCCATAAACAGTTTTAACAATGAGTCCTTAAGTGGCTGTGGAGGCCAATTCTGGATCCACACGTCCTTCCACAGTGGGGACATACTGGTAGGTTTCCGGGAGGGAGTTGATCCCGATGAGGGTTTGCCAAGCGCACCTTCCTCTTAGCACATTTCTCCCTTTCAGCCTGAGTTCGAGTGTTGTCAAAGCCCATAACACTTTTCGTAAAGGCTGTTCTCCAACTGGAGCACTCGCAGGCCAGTGTTCCCCAGTTGTAGGTGTTTATACTACATTTTTTTAGATTTGCCTTGAGACAGTCTTTAAACCTCTTTTGTTGACCACCAGCATTACGCTTTCCATTCTAATAATAATAATAATAATAATAATAATAATAATAATAATAATAATTTATTATTTATACCCCGCCCATCTGGCCGGGTTCCCCCAGCCACTCTGGGCGGCTTCCAAAAAACCAGAAATTCTAAAATACAGAATTCGGAATAGAGTAGATAGCATATACAGGACCTTGGACAGCTCTAATCTCACCAAAGCAGTTGCAGTTGGAGTCACCTGGCTTGAATTGTGGCAGGCTCCGAGGGCCTTCTGGCGGTCCCCACCCTGCAAGAAGCAAGGTTACAGGGAACCAGGCAGAGGGCCTTCTCGGTGGTGGCACCCGCCCTGTGGAACGCCCTCCCATCAGATGTCAAGGAAATAAACAACTATCTGATATCTATTATTATTATTATTATTATTATTATTATTATTATTATTATTATCAGGATCAATCTGCACATCACCCCAAAGATGGAAAGGCTGTGAGCAGGGAGGGTACATATTGGGTTGCCCTCAACATTAGAAGATCCGCTCAAATTAAAGGCCATGACTGGCATAGCTCCATTATTTTCAATAGGTCTACTCTGAGTATAGAATTTAGCTGGGTACAGATAATAATCATAATAATAATTTATTATTTATACCCCGCCCATCTGGCTGGGTTTCCCAGATATGCTCTGAACTGGATTTGAATCGGTTTCCATAGCTGTCTTTTGAAGTGGGTTTCATATATGCAATCTCAATGGGTCTACTCTGAGCAGGATGCAACCCAGTAAGAACAGCGCATGTATTACTGTATTACGTATCTGAAACAAGACACAAGAGCGGTCTGTATTCTTAATTAAAATTGATTTTTTTTTTAAAGAAAGAAAAATATTCTAGAGAGAGATGCACGCGCAGTGTTTTATGGGGCTGTATCCAACATTAGTAATACTCAGAGTAGACCCATGGAAATCAATGAACTTCGCTAACTTAGGCTCATTAATTTAGACGGGGGCTGCTCTGAGTAGGGCCAGGGTTTGCTGTTTGCAACCCAATAACACTTCGAACAGCAATGGGTAATTTCTTGGATTTGAATGTGTGCGAAAGTCACCTCCCTCCCCCTTTAAAAGATTAATCTTGATTCACACACACACACACACACACACACACACAAACACAAACACACACACACACACATCGGGCTCAAATGCAACAACAGAATAGCCTCCCTCCCCCCTTCCTCAATCATGCTCAGCAAAGTCCCTCTGAATGGCAATCGTAGTCTCCCTACTGCCCCACAGCTAAGGGGCTGATGGTGGGAAAAGGTAATTAATCTGGGAAAGTGGGGGGCGGGGGGGGAGCGTTAATACCTCTAAGACACTTGGGATGCAAGCTGTCAGTTATCACCAATTAGTCACCGAAAAGCCTGCGCGTATGATCTCCGCGGCGCAGCCGAGTTGATTACTCTAATTAATTTTGCATTGATCTACACAGATCTGCTGGAGAGAGGCTGTCCGGTGAAAGTGGGGGGGGGTGGGGGTGGCACAGAGAGAGTGTTCACTCCAGAGGGGAGAGGAGGGTCCGCTACAGATGGTGGGGGAAGTTGGGATGGGCAAATCTTATCAAATTCATTTTCTCGTTTCTCACATAATAATAATAACTCTGGGCGGCTTCCAACAAAACATTAAAATACAGAAATCAAACATTAAAAGCTTCCCTAAACAGGGCTGCCTTGAGATGCCTTCTAAAGGTCTGGTAATTGTTGTTTTCTTTGACCTCTGGTGGGAGGGCGTTCCACAGGGCGGGTGCCACTACCGAGAAGGCCCTCTGCCTGGTTCCCTGTAACTTGGCTTCTCGTAGCGAGGGAACCGCCAGAAGACCCTCGGCGCTGGACCTCAGTGTCCGGGCAGAACGATGGGGGTGGAGACGCTCCTTCAGGTATACCGGACCGAGGCCATTTAGGGCTTTAAAGGTCAACACCAACACTTTTAATTGTGCTCGGAAACGTCCTGGGAGCCAATGTAGGTCTTTCAGGACCGGTGTTATTTGGTCTCGGCGGCCACTCCCAGTCACCAGTCTAGCTGCCGCATTCTGGGTTAGTTGTAGTTTCCGGGTCACCTTCCAAGGTAGCCCCACGTAGAGCGCATTGCAGTAGTCTAAGCGGGAGATAACCAGAGCATGCACCACTCTGGCCAGACAGTCTGCGGGCAGGTAGGGTCTCAGCCTGCGTACCAGATGGAGCTGATAAACAGCTGCCCTGGACACAGAATTGACCTGTGCCTCCATGGACAGCTGTGAGTCCAAAATGACTCCCAGGTTGTGCACCTATTGCCTTCTGTTCTCTCTGTTTCCAATATCAGATTTTGGCCTTTTTTAAAAAATTGAAAATTCATTTGCATTTCCCCTAGGTTGTTTCTGGGTGTTGTTGTTTTTTGCATTTCTGTAGACAAGTTTGGCATAATATTCACATGGCTGCGTATCATTCAGCACAATGCATTTTGTATGATTCTCGGTGCCAGATTTACGCATAAGCTGAACAAAGCTCTAGCTTAGGGCCCCACTCTCTTGCCCCCCCCCCAAAATGAATAAATAAAGGGAAACCTGGATGCACATTTCCAAAATATAAGATAAAAAACAAATAAAATAAAACCTACACGCAGCAACAGTGTTTTGTGTTGTGTAGGCTCCTAGGATGTTAGTCATGGGCCCTGCCTGACAGCCTGCTCGCTAAAACATCACTGGTTAGATATGTATTAAGGGACGCGGGTGGCGCTGTGGTCTAAACCACAGAGCCTAGGGCTTGCCGATTGGAAGGTCGGCGATTCGAATCCCCGTGACGGGGTGACCTCCCGTTGCTTGGTCCCTGCTCCTGCCAACCTAGCACTTCAAAAACACGCCAAAGTGCAAGTAGATAAATAGGGACCGCTCTGGTGGGAAGGTAAACGACATTTCCGTGCGCTGCTCTGGTTCGCCAGAAGCTTCTTAGTCATGCTGGCCACATGACCCAGAAGCTGTATGCCTGCTCCCTTGGCCAGTAAAATGAAATGAGCGCCGCAAACCCAGAGTCGTTCGCAACTGGACTTAATGGTCAGGGGTCCCTTTACCTTTACCTTTTTAGATACGGTACCTATTTGGTCCATAAATGACCATATAGCATATATTCAACACAAAAAACAGTGGCAATTTGTTGTTGACAAAGGGCAGCTGGACATATAAAGGGCCTCATTACGGTACCTCCAGGAGCTGAGGGCCGCATCAAACCTAAATCCGGCCCTGGCTGTCTCTTGAAATGGGAGAGTAACTGTACAGGGCCTATCATTTCTTCCTCACGAGGGTGCAGGTCTTGATCCCTTTCAGTGCCAAAGACCTTTCTATTTGACCAGTGCCAGATTTATGTATATGCTAAACAAGCCCTAGCTTAGGGCCCCATTCTCTTGGGAGCCCCCCAAAAAATTAAAGGGGAAAAAACACCTGGATGTACATTTCCAAAATATAAGATAAAAAAACAAATAAAATAAGGGATGGAGGTGTCTGGAAACACAGTGAATGAATAAACAAAAATAAAATAAATCATTTGGCTTTCTTCTCTGAATTTTGTGCTGCAGTTTTCAAACACACGCACACACACACACACACACACAATCTATGGCCTTTCAAACTGTGTGTGCAAGAGCGAGGTTAATGTTATTGTTTTAGTATTATGGTATGTATTTTTATGTTTTAATAATGCAAACTGCCCTGTGATGCTGTGCTTTCTCATTTCCTGACTTTTCGCCTGCTTAAAAAAAAAAATGACTGGCAGCGGGAGCTTTTCTTGACGCTTGCTGTAATCTATTATTAATCAAATATTCAAATGGGAACGGAACGAGATGGGACTGTGATTCTCCCGTTATGCCACCCTCCCTGCTTTAAATTGCACCGTCCCCTTCCCTCCATATTCCAAGCCCCACTCCGCAAAATTTTTTAACCAATTTTGTTGCATTCTTTTGGCCTTTCAGAGTTTTCCTTGGAGAGGCCATTTTGGGGGGCGGTGGGAAGATGGGGGGGCTGCATTAAACTGTCGCTCTCATGCCCCCTTTCTGTGTATGCACACGCACAGACACGCACAAAACAGCAGCCGGACAGAGATCAATACTTCCTTTGCAGCCGCGTTAATGAATAGCAATATTCTTCATTTATTAATTATGAAAGGGAATTTTCCATCCCCGACTCGGGGCTGCCTGCCATGGGGCGTGACCCTCTTGTGGACAGCCCTCTTCACCCCCAACACCTCGCTCACATCAGGGGGAAACGGTTTTGCCTGGTTCTCTCTATTCCCCTTCAATTTATCTGTATAATCTGGAGCAATTCACAATTTTTTTTGGTGCTGGTGGAGAGCACATCTCTGTTGAAAGGGACCCTGTGCAGATATGGGGTTTGGATTCCCCCCCTCCTTTCCCCCCCACCCCGACCTCCTTAAAACCGCCTGGTCTTTGACAGCACTTAGATTCCCTGTAAAACCTCAAAAAAAAAGAATCCCACTCTATATTTACAATAATTGCTGGATCAATTTCACACTTACTGGCTACTTAGAGCCTGGAGCTGCCTTTATTCTTGTCATCCTAAATATAACTCAGGTGGCTATCAGAGGCTCCTTTCCCCTTTCCACTCTCAGCCCCCTCGTTCCCTCCCCTGCCCCACAAGCTGTTCGAACGGGGACGGCCAATTACAGTTATTGGCACACTTCAAAGCAGCCTCCTTTATTCAATTGTGGTGAATGAATCTGCCAGAAAGCCCTTTAAGCCACGTGGTTCCTCTCCCCCCCCCTTGAAACCTTTGTTTCAGTGCCATCATTATCCTATTCTTCTAGAACGTCAGGTCTGAGGCATATGTGTGGCCGCCACAGGCCTCTTCATCTGGCACCCAGCTCCTTCAACCATTCCTCATAAGGCTTGGTTTCCAGACCCTTGATCATCTTAGTTGTCCTCTTCTGCACATATTCCAGCTTGTCAATATCCTCCTTAAATCGTGGTGCCCAGAATTGGACCCAGTTCTCCAGGGGTGCTTTGACCAAGGCAAAATAGAGCAATACTGTGACTTCCCTTGATTTGGACAGAATACTTCTGTTGATCTCCTGCCAACCTAGCAGTTCGAAAGCACGTCAAAGTGCAAGTAGATAAATAGGTACCACTCCGGCGGGAAGGTGAACGGCGATAAAGCCAGATGAGCGCTGCAACCCCACAGTCGTTCGCGGCTGGACCTAACGGTCAGGGGTCCCTTTACCTTTACTTCTGTTGATGCAGCCTAGACTGGCATTAGCGGGTTGTTGTTTTTTTGCTGCTGCATCACACTGTTGACTCATGTTCAGCTCGTGGTCCACGAAGACCCCCCTCCCCCCTAGATCCTTTTCACATGTACTAGCATATTTGCCATATTTTGAAGCGGACACATTTGCCAACTTCTACAGTTCGAAAGCACCTCAAAGTGCAAGTAGATAAATAGGTACCGCTTCGGTGGGAAGGTAAACGGCGTTTCCATGCGCGGCTCTGGTTCGCCAGAAGCGGCTTAGTCATGCTGGCCACATGACCCGGAAGCTGTACGCTGGCTCCCTCAGCCGATAAAGCCAGATGAGCGCCGCAACCCCAGAGTGGGTCACGACTGGACCTAATGGTCAGGGGGCCCTTTACCTTTACCTATGGATCACTAGGGCGACTCTACCTATGAAAAAGAGGGTGCTTCCTGGAAAAAGAGAACATTTGGTAACCCTAAACTAAGCCAGGTGTGCCCCATCTTTATATTTATATTTCTGTATCTGGTTCGTCCTGCCCAAGTGCAGAACCTTACAGTTGTCCCTAAGGAAATTCATTTTAAGTTTTGGCCCAGCTCTCCAAAATGTTCAGGTCACCTTGAACTCGGATTCTGTCTTCTGCAGATTCCTTCACCCAAGTCATCAGTATAAGGCATTGTCCTGTTTAAAACCAATACAATCAGCAGAATGCATATTCAGATTTAAAACCAACAGTCTATTCGGGACTATGAGGACTGGAATATTTCCTTCTAGACTCCCTGCTGTCCATGGAGGCGCAAGTCCATTCTGTGTCCAGGGCAGCTGTCTCCCAGCTCCATCTGGTACGCAGGATGAGACCCACCCTGTCCACAGACTGTCTCTCCAGAGTGGTGCATGCTCTGGTTATCTCCCACTTTGAAGGTGACCCGGAAACTACAACCCAGGTCGTTTCCAAGCACAATTCAAAGGGTTGGTGCTGACCTTTAAGCCCTAAACGGCCTCAGCCCAGTATCCCTGAAGAAGCGTCTCCACCCCCATCGTTCTGCCCGGACACTGAGGTCCAGCTCCGAGGGCCTTCTGGCAGCTCCCTCCCTGCGAGAAGCAAAGCTACAGGGAACCAGGCAGAGGGCCTTCTGGGTGGTGGCACCCGCCCTGTGGAACGCCCTCCCGTCAGATGTCAAGGAAATAAACGACTACCTGACTTTTAGAAGACATCTGAAGGCAGCCCTGTATTGGGAAGTTTTCAATGTTTGATGTTTTATCGTGTTTTTAATATTCTGTTGGGAGCCACCCAGAGTGGCTGGGGGAACCCAGCCAGATGGGCAGGGTATAAATATTATTATTACTACTACTACTACCGTATTTTAGGGGAGGGCCATAGCATCATCTTATACCCTGACATCTCTGAGTATTGCTGGGGATGCTCCTCATACGACTTGGTAGGAGACTTCCAGGGGAAAGCTGGTCCACGATGGAAAGCCAGACGCCCGAGTCCTATCTGGGATGTCGAGCTGCTGGGCTCTCCTTCCAGAGAATAGGGCCCCCGCTGTGCTCTGTGCAGGCCCCCCGTTGTTGCTGGCTTTTGATTGGGCCTTAGGGGGCATCTTTGAGTCTGCAACACGAGTCCTGTTCTGAATCCGCAAAAAGCAGTGTAGCTTGAAGAGGTGCTCAATACGCTTATTGATCAACCATTTTGCCTCAATCGGGGTTTTTTTGTTGTTGTTGTTGCCAGCATGAGCTGCTCCTGCAGTCTTGCATCGCGGGGCCAGCGGGGAAGGACAGGAAGCATGGTGTGTGTGTGTGTGTGTGTGTGTGTGTGTGTGTTGAAAGAACAGAAGAACATCAGAAAAGCACGGCTGGATCCAGCCATAGGGGGCCCATCGAGTCCGGCAGCCTGTTCTCGCAGTGGACAACTCGATGCATTTTCTGGGGAGCCGCCCAGCGCGACCTGAGTGCAACCTTACCTCTCCCAGCAACTGACATTCAGTGGTCATATCACTTCTGACATTGGAGGCAAAATATAGCCATCATGGCTAGTCGGCATCAGTAGCGTAATATATGGCTGCCCTTAGAATCATAGAATCATAGAGTTGGAAGAGACCACAAGGGCCATCCAGTCCAAACCCCTGCCAAGCAGGAAACACCATCAAAGCATTCCTGACATATGCCTGTCAAGCCTCTGCTTAAAGACCTCCAAAGAAGGAGACTCCACCACACTCCTTGGCAGCAAATTCCACTGCCGAACAGCTCTTACTGTCAGGAAGTTCTTCCTAATGTTTAGGTGGAATCTTCTTTCTTGAAGTTTGAATCCATTGCTCCGTGTCCGCTTCTCTGGAGCAGCAGAAAACAACCTTTCACCCTCCTCTATAAGACATCCTTTTATATATTTGAACATGGCTATCATATCACCCCTTAACCTTCTCTTCTCCAGGCTAAACATACCCAGCTCCCTAAGGCGTTCCTCATAAGGCATAGTTTCCAGGCCTTTGACCATTTTGGTTGCCCTCTTCTGGACACGTTCCAGCTTGTCAGTCTCCTTCTTGAACTGTGGTGCCCAGAACTGGACACAGTACTCCAGGTGAGGTCTGACCAGAGCAGAATACAGTGGTACTATTGTTGTCAGTGTTGTCAGCTGCCAGTTGCCTGTCCTGAAAGACACCGCAGTTGTCAGTGTTCATACCACAATTTTTAAAGATTTGCCTTGAGACAGTCTTTAAACCTCTTTTGTTGACCACCAGCATTACACTTTCCATTTTTACGTTCAGAATAGAGGAGTTGCTTTGGAAGACGATCATCAGGCATCCGCACAACATGACCAGTCCAACGAAGTTGATGTTGAAGAATCATCGCTTCAACACTGGAGATCTTTGCTTCTTCCAGTACACTGATATTAGTTCCCCTGTCTTCCCAAGCGATACGTAAATTTTTTCGGAGACACTGTCGATGAAATCTTTCAAGGAGTTGGAGGTGGTGTTTACAAGTGGTCCATGTTTCACAAGTGTACAGTAAGATTAGTAGCAACCTTACAGTATTCCACATGTGGTCTCACCAAGGCAGAACAAAGTGGGGCTATTACATTTCGGTCGTTCTCTGCAAACATTGCAAAGCTGAAGATGTCAGCTTTGTATTGCTATGCTTTTTTAAAATTAAACTTTTTCACCAGATTGGTGATTTTGGCCCCTTCCCCACCTCCTCTCCTGCAGAAGGAGCAGGGGGTAGGGGCAGCCAAGGGAAGGTTCGACGAGAGGAAATGGCTCCCTTCGAAAACACCACTTCATCATCCCAGCTCCTGCAAATACACAGAGGGGGAGGGAAGGGGGGGCAGGAAACATGACATGATCAATCAGGTCTTGAAAATTAATTATGACTGCACCTTGGAATCTCGATTATGATTGATTAATTGATTTGGCCGTTGCCTGCGTTGAAATCCCAAACTCATGCAACCGATGACTCAAGGTGGGGGGTCACGGGTGGAGTTTTTTTGGGGGGTGGGAAAGCAGCAGCTGCCCTTCCTTAAAAGGGGGCAGGAGCTGAAAGAGAGAGAACTTAACATGGTGGGTGGGTGGGTGTTATCCCTGGTCCTGAATGGGGCGACTGTGCCCCTGAAGGACCAGGTGCGCAGTCTGGGAGTCATTTTGGACTCACAGCTGTCCATGGAGGCGCAGGTCAATTCTGTGTCCAGGGCAGCTGTCTACCAGCTCCATCTGGTATGCAGGATGAGACCCTCCCTGAACGCAGACTGTCTGGCCAGAGTGGTGCATGCTCTGGTTATCTCCCGCTCGGACTACTTGGGGCTACCTTTGAATGTGATCCGGAAACCGCAACTAATCCAGAATGTGACAACTAGACTGGTGACTGGGAGCGGCCACCGAGACCATATAACACCAGTCCTGAAAGACCTACATTATCTCCCAGGACATTTCCAAGCACCATTCAAAGTGTTGATGCTGACCTTGTTTAGGGAAGTTTTCAATGTTTGATGTTTCATTCTGCTTTTTATTCTGTTGGGAGCCGCCCAGAGTGGCTGGGGAATCCGAGCAAGACGGGCAGGGTATAAATAATAACATTATTATTTATTATGATCATTATTCTAGTCCAACCACATGAAATGCAGGAAACTCGGCTAAAGAATCGCTGACAGGTGGCCATCCAACCTGTGTCTAATAGGGTCCCCACATCACCCCATAACTTAGATTTAAAATGGCAGAAATAAGATTTTGGGGGGTGGATTTGTATTTTAAAATAAAAACAGTGACGCTTGTCGTTTTTTTTTATATAAAAAACACACACTCTCCTCTTTCATAATGAAGTGTGTTACCCACAAACTCTGGTAATTAACAGAGTTCAGGCTTAAAATTGATGCTATCTCTTTAATAGAAGGGGGGGAGGATAGACAGTATATTGGTGCCTAGGCCCCTGTAGAGAGTAAAATCATACCCTGATATTGATTTGATTGTTATTCTTCCCTGCCCCACCCACCCCCAATGCATCCTGCCTCAATCTCACAGCCTCCTGAGTAATAAAGATTAAACAGAAAAGCGTTCTGATACGGCTTTGAAAAGCAGGGAGAACAACGAAGGAATTCAACCGGTATCTTCCAGAGATGGAAGCTTGTCTTTTTAATTCCATTCCTCCCCCCCCCCCCCCCGCATAGAAAAAGCTCGCTCATGTCATTTTCAGCAACTACCTCCTAATTCTTGTTTGTGAAATGAAGTGTTGTGCTTGAGATGAGACGCCTTCTGACAGGGCCCTTGCAATGTTGCGTCACAGTTTGCATAGGGACGGGTGGCGCTGTGGTCTAAACCACTGAGCCTCTTGGGCTTGCCGATCAGAAGGTCGGCAGTTTGAATCCCAGCGGCAGGGTGAGCTCCCGTTGCTCTGCCCCGGCTCCAGCCAATCTAGCAGTTCGAAAGCATGCCAGGGCAAGTAGATAAATAGGTACCGCTGTGGCGGGAAGGTAAACGGCGTTTCCGTGCGCTCTGTTTTCCGCTACGGTGTCCTGTTGCACCAGAAGCGGTTTAGTCCTGCTGGCCACTTGACCCGGAAAGCTGCCTGCGCACAAATGCCGGCTCCCTTGGCCTGAAAGCAAGATGAGCGCCGCAACCCCAGAGTCGCCTTTGACTGGACTTAACCGCCCGGGGGTCCTTTACCTTTATCTTTACCTGATCTTGGTAAATTCTTCTTTTCTCCCTCCTAAAAAGAATAAAGACACAACAGTCTTCTTTTAAAAGTATAACAAGAAGTTTACTTACATTCAGTTCACAGTAGGTTCCCCGAAGGCAGGCTTTAGCTCATAGTGGTTTCATCCCATATGGGGATTTGAGCCCATGTGCTGCTGGCTGAGAGCCAGCAGAAAGCAGAAAAGCTTCAAGATGAAATAAGGCGGAAAAAGAAGGAATGAGAGGAAGACGGCTGCATGACTAGCCCTTTTATAAGGTCTGCCAGGGTCACGCCCATCTACCTGGTCACACGCAGGGGGAGGAGGCTCCAGACCAGGTGTGACAGGAAGTCCTCCTGGCTGGGGCAACATCCCCCTGTGTGTCCACTCTGGGCAAACAGGAAGTGTTGTCCTTGACTACTTATGTTACATCCCGCAGTGCACAGCCAGATCAGCAACTCATTCAGAGATGCAGCAAGCAAACTCCTAGAATCATAGAATGATAGAGTTGGAAGAGACCACAAGGGCCATCCAGTCTAACCCCGTGCCAAGCAGGAAACACCATCAAAGCATTCTTGACATATGGCTGTCAAGCCTCTGCTTAAAGACCTCCAAAGAAGGAGACTCCACCACACTCCTTGGCAGCAAATTCCACTGCTGAACAGCTCTTACTGTCAGGAAGTTCTTCCTAATGTTGAGGTGGAATCTTCTTTCTTTCTCCTCTTCATCACCAGAGTCCTCTGGGCTCCATCATTTAATGACCCAATAGATCCCACAAGTGGCACACCCGCTGGGGATTAACGGCCTGCCTGCTTTTTAACCCCCCAGGTTCGTTTGGGGTTGTTTTCTCTTTTTTAGATATAAAACCCATGTATGATGGCCGTGTGATTTGTGACTGCTTCGTTACATTCCCCCTCCTTGTCAATGCGTTTTATCGCTTCCTCTTTCGTTGCAGATCCTACAGCAATTAAAATAAAAATAAAAAAAGAGGAAAGGAGAACGAAAGAAGGGGGAAAGGGGAAAGGGGAGACAATAGGAGTTGATGTTTGACTTCTGGGCTATCACTTAGACGCTTGTTCCTGCTTACTCGGGGCTTATTAAACCCCATTCAATGCCCATAGCTGGGTGAGATCGATAGGTGCTCCGAGCAAAAACGACTCTGTTTGGTCACTGTAGCCTGTGTTGCCGAATTGATCCGGCACGGCTGGCGCATTCGGGGGAAAAAATCCATC
The DNA here is from genome assembly GCF_965207765.1 of Zootoca vivipara. Taxonomy (NCBI): domain Eukaryota; kingdom Metazoa; phylum Chordata; class Lepidosauria; order Squamata; family Lacertidae; genus Zootoca; species Zootoca vivipara. The sequence goes on along the minus strand of NC_142589.1, from coordinate 94,528,646 downwards.
TCTCTCTCTCTCTCTCTCTCTCTCTCTCTCTCTCTCTCTCTCTCTCTCTCCCCCCAGCCCCCTTTCCCCACAAAGCCAGGTTGCCAAGCAACGGGCCTCGTGTGGGTAGCCATTGGCTCAGCATCTGAGCATTGGTCTCTGATGTCCCCTCTGTGGTCAGTTGGTCAGTTTGGACTGCAATCTGTCCTCCAGGCTGGCTCCAGGGGTTGGAGGGAGTGGGGAGGTGGGGGGGGAGAGAAAAGAGAAATCGATAGCAGCTCACATTTAACCTTTCTTCCTCTTCCCCTCTCTGAAAAGTGCGGGGAGGGGAGGGAAGAGAGTTGGGGGGGGGCACTTCTCGAAAACTATATTGACTTCTTCTCCCTTATCCCTAGGGAGGGAGAAAGCACCGCAGCGGCTTGGGCAAGATTGGGCGAGGCGTCTTCTGTGCCAAGCCGCTGGCAGGCTCGCTTTGGGACAAGGATTGGCACATGGCCGTGTGTGTGTGTGTGTGTGTGCCTTCTGTTCTGCTCCTTGGCTGGCCTGAGAACCTTCCAGGAGAGAGAGGGGCAACTTCTCAGGAAACGTGGGAAATAGACCTGGTTTCTATGCTTGGGGTTTGGGAAAGAGAAAATGACCACTAGGCTGGATTGAGGAGAAAGAAAATCCTCTTTCTTTCTTTCTTTCTTTCTTTCTTTCTTTCTTTCTTTCTTTCTTTCTTTCTTTCTTTCCCCCTCCCTTTCTTTCTTTTTGTTGTTTTCTGCTTTCTCTTTTCTTTCTCCCCTTCCTTCCTTCCTTCCTTCCTTCCTTCCTTCCTTCCTTCCTTCCCTCCCTCCCTCTTTTTTTGATCCAGTTTCCTTCTCTTCTTTTTTATTTTTTCCTGTGTCCTTCACCTGTTCTTTCCTTTCCCTTTCATCCATCCTTCATGTTTCTTACTCCCTCCCTCCAGTCCCTTCCATGATCTATAATTTCCTCCCCCCTTCCCTCCCTCCCTTCCTCCACCTTCCATCTACAGTATAATTTCCTTCCTTCCTTCCTTCCTTCCTTCCTTCCTTCCTTCCTTCCTTCTTTCCTTCCCCCTTTCACCTATAATTCCCCCCTCCCTCCCATCTATAATTTCCTTCCTTCCTTCTTTCTTCCTTCCTTCCTTCTTTCTTTCTTTCTTTCCTTCCTTCCTTCCTTCCTTCCTTCCTTCCTTCCTTCCTTCCTTCCTTCCTTCCTTCTTTCCTTCCTCCCCCTTCCATCTATAATTTCCTTCCTTCCTTCCTTCCTTCCTTCCTTCCTTCCTTCCTTCCTTCCTTCCTTCCTTCCCTCCCTCCCTCCCTCCCTCCCTCCCTCCCTCCTTCCCCCTTTCACCTATAATTCCCCCCTTCCTCCCTTCTATAATTTCCTTCCTTCCTTCCTTCCTTCCTTCCTTCCTTCCTTCCTTCCTTCCTTCCTTCCTTCCTTCCTTCCTTCCTTCTTTCCTTCCTCCCCCCTTCCATCTATAATTTCCTTCCTTCCTTCCTCCCCCTCCCCCTCCCCCTCCCCATAGATGGGGGAAATTATAGATAATTCCCTCCCTCCCTCTTTCTTTTCTCTTCCTCCTGGCATTTCCCACTTTTAATAACCCCCCCCCCTCACTCTCCTATCCCACATTCATTTATTTACTTAGGATTGCCTCCACCTCAGCTTTATTCAAACTGCACTCATTGAAATGAACAACGGGCCAGGATGAGTCACACCTGTTCTGGTCCTACTCTGAGTAGGACTAACCCTGCAGATCATATTTTTGCACAGATTTCATTCGGGTGCATATTTTGGAAAGGCACAGGGAACAAAAGGAGAGCTGGAGTACAGAAATGAAAAAATATTGCCCAAAAACAAAACAGGGGCAGAGGCAAATGAATACTTCCAATTTTATAAGCATTCCTCATCCACATCAAAGGCTGGACTGGAACAGCAGCAGCAAAAGCGGGGGAGGGGGGAACCCATCACTAATTACAACAGATTGCCTGTAAGAATTCATATTTGAATGTTTGCTCGTTTTATCATATTTTGCACCAAAGACCTCGCTTGCTTGGCAAATGGCAATGTTGTTGTAGTTTTATATAATTTTTATTAAATTTTCTGTGTTACAATGCAGAATACTCATTTAAACATCCTTAAAATATCAATGACTTCCCTTCTTCTCTTTCCATGGTTGACTTTGCATGCCATGAATCCCTGCATATTTTATATAAACTAAACCATTCAGTATTCCATTATTACAACCATCAAAACTTACTTACACTGTTGAATTTATCTTATTGCTGCCAACGTTTTCAAGTTACAGGTAGGTAGCCGTGTTGGTCTGAGTCGAAGCAAAATAAAAAAATTCCTTCAGTAGCACCTTAAAGACCAACTAAGTTTTTATTTTGGTATGAGCTTTCGTGTGCATGCACACTTCTTCAGATACACTAACTCATTACCAAGCTTAAAACCATGGAGCCACCTGGGATGAATAGAGACATCGGATTCTTATCTCATTGTGCATGATCAAGCTTTCTTTAGCGCCTCAGCCCTTGCCTTTTCCTCCCAGGACTAATTGCAGCCATCAGCAGCCGTTAACAGCCATCCACAGGTTTACCACTCCCATCAGCCCATCACCCATTCCCACCCACCCCCACCACCCTCTGTATATATATATATAAGGGTCTGACACTTCTGTTTCCAGTGTATCTGAAGAAGTGTGCATGCACACGAAAGCTCATACCAAAATAAAAACTTTGTTGTTGTTGTTTAGTCTAGTTCACGGGTGTCAAACTCAAGGCCCGCGGGCCAAATCCGGCCCGCCAGACCTCGTAATGTGGCCCGCCAAGCGCCCCAGCCAGCGGGTAATAAATCAGTGACAATTATTAGATACAGATACAACCGGCCCTTTGAGGGTGACCAAACTGCTGATGCGGCCCCCGATGAATTTGAGTTTGACACCCCTGGTCTAGTTGGTCTTTAAGGTGCTACTGAAGAAACGTTTTCAAGTGTACACAATCCCCCCCCCCCAATATATTCAATAAACATTTCCCAGTCTTCTCTAAACATATGTTCTTCTTGTTCTCTTACTCCATATGTTAAGTCCCATATTCCATCAGTTTAAGTTGACAATCTTCTTTAGTCGGGACTTCGCTCATTTCCCATTTGGGGGGCTAACAAAACACCGGCCTCAGTAGCAACATACATAAATAACCTTTTTTGACACCTGGGAATTTTTGTCTGAATTATCCCCAACAGAAAGGACTCTCTGGGGGTTTTTTTGGGGGGGGATACTTTTAAACATTTTTTTCAATTCATTATGGATTATTTCCCAATACTATTTTACCCTTTTGCAGGTCCACCACATAAGAAGGAACATTCTTGCTACCTCCTTGCTGTGGGATGTGATACATAAGTAGCAGTCAAGTACAACATTCATTCTTTTCCTAGAGTGGACATGCAAGAGGATGTTTGGACCAGCCAGTCGAAAACTTCCTGTTTCCTCCTGGCCTGGAGCATCCTTCCTCTTGCATGTGACTAGAGGTTGGCATGACCTTACCTGTGCAGGTAACAAAAGCACAAGGCACACAGCCATCTCTCTCTCTTTGACTTCTTTTGTGGTTGGAGCAGCTTTTTCACTAGAGATGCTCAGTTGGCCAACAGAGGACAAAGGGACTATCTCCATATGGGATAGACCAGGCTTCCTCAACCTCGGCCTTCCAGATGTTTTGAGACTACAATTCCCATCATCCCTGACCACTGGTCCTGCTAGCTAGGGATCATGGGAGTTGTAGGCCAAAAACATGTGGAGGGCTGAGGTTGAGGAAGCCTGGGATAGACTCACATGTATATACTTTCGTAACTAAGTCTGCCTTCAGGGATCCATCTGTGAACTGATGATGATGTGAGTAAACTACTTTTATATATCTTAAATAAGATTGTGGGGTGTTTATTCTTTTAAGAGGGGTATATGGGAACTTACCAGGAATCTAATATTGAGAGGCTTAATCATAGAATCATAGAGTTGAAAGAGACCACAAGGGCCATCCAGTCCAACCCTCTGCCGAGCAGGAAACACCATCAAAGCATTCTTGACATATGGCTGTCAAGCCTCTGCTTAAAGACCTCCAAAGAAGGAGACTCCACCACACTCCTTGGTAGCAAATTCCACTGCCGAACAGCTCTTACTGGCAGGAAGTTCTTTCTAATGTTTAGGTGGAATCTTCTTTCTTGTAGTTTGAATCCATTGCTCCGTGTCCGCTTCTCTGGAGCAGCAGAAAACAACCTTTCTCCCTCCTCTATATGACATCCTTTTATATATTTGAACATGGCTATCATATCACCCCTTAACCTTCTCTTCTCCAGGCTAAACATACCCAGCTCCCTAAGCCGTTCCTCATAAGGCATCGTTTCCAGGCCTTTGACCATTTTGGTTGCCCTCTTCTGGACACGTTCCAGCTTGTCAGTCTCCTTCTTGAACTGTGGTGCCCAGAACTGGACACAGTACTCCAGGTGAGGTCTGACCAGAGCAGAATACAGTGGTACTATTACTTCCCTTGATCTAGATGCTATACTCCTATTGATGCAGCCCAGAATTGCTTAAACAAGCCTGCCACCAGCTACCCACTGTGCATTTAAAGGGGAATGTTAAAACTCTGCTAAGTTATAGAACTTGCTATCGCAAGTTAGGAAGGGTATTAATAAATATATATATCCTCTCTTGCCTCCCTGAACATTCCTACAATTGCATCTCCAGGAGGTCCAAACGGCAATGTTGAGCAAGGTCCGCAAAGTGTGGTTTCTAGAGCTATTCTCTTCTGTGTCTAAGGTGGGCCTCTGCTCTGACCCAACCGGGCTCTTCTGGTGTTCAAAACCAAAGATAGAATCATAGAACTGTACAGTTGGAAGGGACCGTAAGCGTCATCTAAGAAGAATCCTCTGAAGAAACCTGCTGGGATCAGGTCAATGGCCCATGTTTGTTTGTTTGTTTGTTTTTAAGTGCTATTAATTGAATTTCTTGACAACACATAAACACTCGAAACCAGGGCCAGATTTAGGTTTGGTGAGGCCCTAAGCTACTGAAGGTAATGGGGCCTTTAATATGTCCAGCTGTCCTTTGTCAAGAGCAAATTGTCACTGTTTTTTGTGTTGAATAAATGGCTTTAGATACCTGTTAGGTCCATAAATGACCATATAGCATATATTCAAGACGAAAAAGAGTGGCAATTTGTTGTTGACAAAGGACAGCTGGACATAGAAAGGGCCCCGGTGCGGTACCTTCAATAGCTGAGGGCCGCATCAAACCTAAATCTGGCCCTGCTCAGGACGTTCCTATTTTCATGGGAGAAATGTTGGAACGTATGGTAGGATGTCCCTGTTTTCATCAGAAAGTTATTGGAGTTGTAATAATAATAATAATTTATTATTTACACCCTGGGTTTCCCCAGCCACTCTGGGTGGCTCCCAACAAATTATTAAAAACAACAGAATACATACGTACCTCGGAAGCTGAACAGAATCCGTTCCGGAAGTTCGTCCGACTTCTGAAAAGTTCAGAAACCAAGGTGCGGGTTCCGACTGGTTCCCGGTTGCGCAGGCGCGCTGGAAACAATAGCAGAAGCCGCACCAGACGTTCGCCATCCAAAAAACCCCATAACACTCACTTCCGGTTTTCGATCATTTGGGAGCCGGAATGTTCAGCTCCCAAGGCATTCTGTAGCCAAGGTACAACTGTATTAAAAATACACCAAGGCCCACCCCAAGGAAATGCCATCTTTAGAAGACCTCTGAAGGCAGCCCTGTATGTTGTTGTTGTTTAGTCGTTCAGTCGTGTCCGACTCTTCGTGACCCCATGGACCATAGCACGCCAGTCACTCCTGTCTTGCACTGCCTCCCAAAGTTTGGTCAGACTCATGTTCGTAGCTTCGAGAACACTGTCCAACCATCTCGTCCTCTGTCGTCCCCTTCTCCTAGTGCCCTCCATCTTTCCCAACATCAGGGTCTTTTCCAGGGAGTCTTCTCTTCTCATGAGGTGGCCAAAGTCTTGGAGCCTCAGCTTCAGGATCTGTCCTTCCAGGGAGCACTCAGGGCTGATTTCCTTCAGAATGGATAGGTTTGATCTTCTTGCAGTCCATGGGACTCTCAAGAGTCTCCTCCAGCACCATAATTCAAAAGCATCAATTCTTCGGCGATCAGCATTCTTTATGGTCCAGCTCTCACTTCCATACATCACTACTGGGGAAACCATAGCTTTAACTATACGGACCTTTGTCGGCAAGGTGATGTCTCTGCTTTTTAAGATGCTGTCTAGGTTTGTCATTGCTTTTCTCCCAAGAAGCAGGCGTCTTTTAATTTCGTGACTTCTGTCACCATCTGCAGTAATCAAGGAGCCCAAGAAAGTAAAATCTCTCACTGCCTCCATTTCTTCTCCTTCTATTTGCCAGGAGGTGATGGGACCAGTGGCCATGATCTTGGGTTTTTTGATGTTGAGCTTCAGACCATATTTTGCGCTCTCCTCTTTCACCCTCATTAAAAGGTTCTTTAATTCCTCCTCACTTTCTGCCATCAAGGTTGTGTCATCTGCATATCTGAGGTTGTTGATATTTCTTCCGGCAATCTTAAGCCCTGTATAGGGACCGTTTATTTTTTTAATGTTTTATGTTACATTCTGTTTTTATATATGTTTTATATATGTCTGGGGCAACCCAGACATATATTGTTGGTGGGGTATAATAATAATAATAATTGTTGTTGTTTAGTCGTTTAGTCGTGTCCGACTCTTCGTGACCCCATGGACCATAGCACGCCAGGCACTCCTGTCTTGCACTGCCTCCCGCAGTTTGGTCAGACTCATGTTCGTACCTTCGAGAACACTGTCCAACCATCTCGTCCTCTGCCGTCCCCTTCTCCTAGTGCCCTCAATCTTTCCCAACATCAGGGTCTTTTCCAGGGAGTCTTCTCTTCTCATGAGGTGGCCAAAGTATTGGAGCCTCAGCTTCACGATCTGTCCTTCCAGGGAGCACTCAGGGCTGATTTCCTTAAGAATGGATAGGTTTGATCTTCTAGCAGTCCATGGGACTCTCAAGATAATAATAATAATAATAAATAATAATAATTGAATAGGACATCACATCAGAGAAATGTTGGAAGGTATGTGGGAGGGGGGGGCTCTCTTTGCCCAACGCTTCTTCAAGGCCTTCCTATAACTGCCAGGAGAAGCCGGAGTGAGCAGAAAGCAACTTCGCCATGCCCAGAACTGACTCTCCAAAGCCAGCCTCCTCCTCCCCCCACCCCCATGAATCTTGGCAGCCCACAACCAGCCTCATTAGGAGGAGTTTGATGGCAGAGACTCGGGATCAGACCAAAGATTTATGCTGAGGTTTAAGAACACAGGGATGTCTGGCTGAGATGTGGCTGACAGGGTCAGTGGATTCCCCGTCAAATATTGAGCAGATGTTAGCTCAACGTCAATGATGTTAGCCCTAAGTGAAAACAAACAGCCAAGAGTGGGGGAAAGAGAACCGTTAATGGTCTTCTTGAGACATTCTCTTGGCATAGTTGGCCCGAGCGGTACCTGGTACGAACATTACTCATGGCCGAGTGATGTGATGTACTGATGGGCAGAACTGTTGGTCTGCAGCCATTCGGAGGAATATTCCTTGTGTACAAATCAGTGGTAAGAACTAGGACATTGCACTACAGAAGGATGGCTGTGTTGTGCAATAGTTAGAGTACGGTGGCAGGGAATCTTCGTGGGAATGTTCAGGGTGGCAGGAGAGGATACATTGGAGAGCCAGTGTGGTGTAGTGGTTAAGAGCGGTAGACTCGTAATCCGGGGAACCGGGTTCGCGTCTCCGCTCCTCCACATGCAGCTGCTGGGTGACCTTGGGCTAGTCACACTTCTTTGAAGTCTCTCAGCCCCACTCACCTCACAGAGTGTCTGTTGTGGGGGAGGAAGGGAAAGGAGATTGTTAGCCGCTTTGAGACTCCTTCGGGTAGTGATAAAGCGGGATATCAAATCCAAACTCTTCTTCTACTCTTCTTCTTCTTCTACATTGTTTATTAATATCCTTCCTAACTTGTGCTAGCAAGTTCCTTTATGCAGCAGTGTTACATTCCCCCTTTTTATATGCACAGCAGATAGCTGGTTGCAGGCTCGTGTGAGCCTCCCACTGTTACACAATTCAGTCTGTCTCAGATTGAATTGTACGCTCCTGGTAAGTTCCCTTGAATCCCTCTGAAAAGAATAAAGATGCCACAATCTTATTCAAAGTCAATAAAAGAAGTTTGCTCACATCAGTTCACAGTTGGATTCCTGAAGGCAGACTTAGTAACAGATATACACATGTGGATCTATCCCATACTGGGGAATAATCCCAGTGCTTCCGCTAGCTGAGAGCTAGCAGAGCAGTCCTAGCTAGAAGCTGGTCAAACGAAGAAGGGAGTCAAAAAGAGAGAGGCGTGCTGTGTGACTCATCCTTTTGTTACCTGCACAGGTGAGGTCACTGCCACCTTCTATCACATGCAAAAGGAAGGCTGCTCCAGGCAGGAGGAACAGGAAGTTTCAACTGGTTGGACCAAAGATTCCCTCGCATTTCTTCTCTAGCATTGCAAAGAATGCCACAATCCAGAGGGGAAAGTGGATGGAGCAATTCATGTAAACATTACCTTTATTTACCAATATTAACAATATGAGTGCTGACTGTGCAGGCAGAAGACCTAGCAGGCAAGTTCTCAGCTAGATGCACCAAGAAGAGAAGGCAAGATGACTGGATCAGGCCAAAGACACAGTATCTGATCCATCATTCTGTCCTCACAGCGGTTGGCCAGATCCCTGTGGGAAGTCTACGAGTTGGAGATCAGCAATTCCTAGAAACTGGGATGATGTTCCTGGCGGATGGCCATCAAACCTCTGCTTAAAAACCTCCAAGGAAGGAGAGCCCACCACCTACCAAGGGAGTTTGTTCCACTGTCAAACAGCTCTTACCATCAGAACGTTAAATAAAAATATAAAAATAAATAAATTTTAAAAATTCCTTCAGTAGCACCTTAAAGACCAACTAAGTTTTTATTTTGGTATGAGCTTTCGTGTGCATGCACACTTCTTCAGATACACTAGAAACAGAAGTGTCAGACCCTTATGTATATACAGAGGGTGGGGGGAATGGGTGGGAATGGGTGATGGGCTGATGGGAGTGGTAAACCTGTAGATGGCTGTTAACGACTGATGATGACTGCAATTGGTCCTGCGGGGGGAAAGCAAGGGCTGAGGCGCTAAAGAAAGCTTGATCATGCATAATGAGATAAGAATCCAATGTCTTTGTTCATCCCAGGTGGCTCCATGGTTTTAAGCTTGGAAATGAGTTCCAATTCAGCAACTTCTCTTTCCAGTCTGTTCCTGAAATTTTTCTGTAATAAAACAGCTGCTTTGAGATCTTGTATAGAATGTCCTGGGAGATTGAAGTGTTCTCCTACTGGTTTCTCTGTCTTGTGGTTCCTGATGTCAGATTTATGTCCATTTATCCTTTGGCGTAGGGTTTGGCCTGTTTGTCCAACATAGAGAGCTGAAGGGCACTGTTGGCATTTGATGGCATACACAATGTTAGAAGATGAGCAATTAAATAGTCCTGAGATGGTATGTTAGAACGTTATTCCTGATGTTGAGTCGGAATCTCCTCTCTTGTAACTTGAAGCCATGGGTTCAAGTCCTACCCTCCGGAGCAAGAGAAAAAAACTTGCTTCTTCTTCCATGTGGAAGCCCTTGATATAATGGAAGGTGGCTCTCCTATATCCTCTCCGTCTCCTCTATTCCAGGCTAAACATACCCAACTCCTTCAACCAATCCTCATCAGGCTTGGTTTCTAGACCCCTTGATTATCCCACATTCGCTCTTCTACACATGTTCCAGCTTGTCAACATCTTTCTTAAATTGTGGTGCCCAGAACTGGACACAGTCTTGCAGGTGTGGCCTGGCCAAGGCAAAACAGAATTGTCCTTTTACAGTCGTACCTTGGTTGCTGAACGGAATCATAGAATCATATCATAGAATCATAGAGTTGGAAGAGACCACAAGGGCCATCCAGTCCAACCCCCTGCCAAGCAGGAAACACCATCAAAACATTCTTGACAGATGGCTGTCAAGCCTCTGCTTAAAGACCTCCCAAGAAGGAGACTCCACCACACTCCTTGGTAGCAAATTCCACTGCCGAACAGCTCTTACTGTCAGGAAGTTCTTCCTAATGTTTAGGTGGAATCTTCTTTCTTGTAGTTTGAATCCATTGCTCCGTGTCCGCTTCTCTGGAGCAGCAGAAAACAATCTTTCTCCCTCCTCCATATGACATCCTTTCATATATTTGAACATGGCTATCATATCACCCCTTAACCTTCTCTTCTCCAGCTCCCTAAGCCGTTCCTCATAAGGCATCGTTTCCAGGCCTTTGACCATTTTGGTTGCCCTCCTCTGGACACGTTCCAGCTTGTCAGTATCCTTCTTGAACTGTGGTGCCCAGAACTGGACACAGTACTCCAGGTGAGGTCTGACCAGAGCAGAATACAGTGGTACTATTACTTCCCTTGACTTCCGAAAGTCCGTTTGACTTCCGAAAACGTTTGACGACCAAGGCACAGCTTCCGATGGGCTACAGGAAGCTCCTGCAGCCCATCGGAAGCCATGTCGGACATTCGGCTTCCAAAGAATGTCCGCAAACCGGAACACTCACTTCCGGGTTTGTGACGTTCGGGAGCCAAAACGTTCGAGTCGCAAGTCGTTCAGGATCCAAGGTACGACTGAAATATACTCAGAGTCCTGTACAGTAGTGACTCCGTGCTCTTTTTTGCAGCTTGTAAAACAGTGAATGAAAAGCCCTCCAAACCTCAGGCTTTTATATACATTATTTATACAATGGGTACCGTCTGATTGGCTGATTTACCTTCCCTCCTGGGGCCTGATTGGTCTTCTCCCGCAAGCCAATCAGTTCTTGCATTCTAGGATCCTACTTGCCTATTGTTCTAGGATCCAAGCTTAATACATAACAACGCTAGACTTCGGTGCATGCTAACTAGAAAAAATCGTGAAACTGCGTTCTACACTTTTCTCCGTAACCGCTTGACTGATCGTCCTGAAATTTTGACACAACGATCCAGGCCACTCCCCGAGCGTTGTTGGGGGCAAAAGCCCCTCAAATCACACACCTGGGCAGGTGTAGACCTGGTTTTCCACCAAGTCAAACAGCGCCCTCAAGTGGCGTAGTACCCTCCTCCACCCCCTCCCTTCCTGTGAAATCTAAGCCACACCCACAAACCAAATGACATCATCAACCAAGCAACTGAAACCACCAAGGCGGCCATTATCAGACAGACTAGGCTGCTTTCCAGACTAGGCCAAGTGGAGGTAGGGGTGGTGGTGAATAGAGGGCAGGGATAAGTAATGGGTCAGAACAGGGTTGGGGGGAGACACAGGGATGAAACCTGCCCTCTCCACAATATCTCACCTCGGCTTTGCAGACGAGGCCGCTTTCCAGACTAGGCCAAGTGGAGGTGGGGGCGAATAGAGGGCAGGGATACGTAATGGGTCAGAACAGGGGGGGGGGACACCGGGATGAAACCTGCCCTCTCCACAGTATCTTGCCTCGACTCAGGGGGACTCTGAGGCTCAGGGGTATCTGAAGGGGGGCTATTACCCTCCATTTCACAGACTAATGCACAGCAACGCATGCAGGGCCAGCTAGTGTGTGTGTGTGTGTGTATATATATATATATATATATATATATATATATATATATATATGGGGAGGGACACAGATGGCGCTGTGGTTAAACCACTGAGCCTAGGGCTTGCTGATCAGAAGGTCGGCGGTTTGAATCCCTGTGACGGGGTGAGCTCCCGTTGCTTGGTCCCAGCTCCTGCCAACCTAGCAGTTCGAAAGCACGTCAAAATGCAAGTAGATAAATAGGAACCGCTACAGCGGGAAGGTAAACAGTGTTTCCATGTGCTGCTCTGGTTTGCCAGAAATGGCTTTGTCATGCTGGCCACATGACCTGGAAGCTATATGCCGGCTCCCTCGGCCAATAATGGAAGACGAGCGTGCAACCCCAGAGTTGGTCACGACTGGACCTAATGGTCAGGGGTCCCTTTACCTTTACCATATATATATACAAAATTTCATAAAGAGACCAGAAGTCTTTTTATTGGGCCTACTAGAATCAAGTATCTTAAATGAAAATAAGAACATGTTCTTATACGCAACCACGGCAGCAAGAATATTAATTGCCAAAAACTGGAGAAAAAGTGATGTAGTACCAACTAAAAAAAGAGTGGCAGGATAAATTATTCGATTATCTCGAGCTGGCGAAAACGACAGATGCAATTCGGGGACAGTTCAAGTTAAAATCCCTAAAAGAGTGGGGAATGTTTAAAGAGTATCTTAAAAAAAACAACAACTGTGTCCTCAGATAAAAACCTGGACTTGCTTTGAGTAATTTCTGCAAAACAAAATAAGGGTTACAAGTATATTATATGGAGAAAGATGATGAAAAGAGACAGTTTACCAAGAAAGAAAAATTAGAACCGCATTGAGGAGGAAGGAAGTCTATAAGAACAGAATTGGGAATAGAAAAGAAGATAACATGAGTTTGTAAGATCTTTTGGATTTATGGGTATATGTTTGTAATTTCTTTGTGTGTGTGGTTTTTTTAGTGAGTTTTTCTCTTTTTTTGTCAGGGCCAGGTTACATATAAGCTAAACAAGCTATAGCTTAGGGCCCCACTCTCTTGGGGGCCCCAAAAAAATTTAAAGGAAAAAGAAACCTGGATGCACATTTCCAAAATATAAGATAAAAATAAAATAAAATAAAACCTCCATACAGCAACAGTGTTTTGTGTTGTGTAGGCTCCTGTGATGTAAGTCATGGGCCCCGCCTGCTAGCCTGCTCCCTCAAATATCACTGGTTTGTTCCTTTCTATATATAGGGTGCCTACATTCTGCATGTGCAAATGGCTTGAGATACCTATTAGGTCCATCAATGACCATATAGCATATATTCAACACAAAAAACAGTGACCATTTGTTGTTGACAAAAGGCAGCTGGACATATAAAGACTCCCATTACCTTCAGTAGCTGAGGACCTCATCAAACCTAAATCCGGCCCTGGGTAAAGGTAAAGGGACCCCTGACCATTAGGTCCAGTCGTGACCGACTCTGGGGTTGTGGCGCTCATCTCGCTTTACTGGCCGAGGGAGCCGGCGTATAGCTTCCAGGTCATGTGGCCAGCATGACTAAGCCGCTTCTGGCGAACCAGAGCAGCGCACCGAAACGCTGCTTACCTCCCCGCTGTAGCGGTACCTACTTATCTACTTGCGCTTTGACGTGCTTTCGAATTTTTCGCTGATAGGGACTCAAAGATCAAATATGAACAGCTAAAAACGTAGGGGGGGAATTGTTTCCAACTAGGTTTTTCTTTGTGTTGTATGATGATGCTTCTTTAAAAAATTTGATGTCTGGAAACGAGATTTGATGTCTGGAAACAAGATTTGATGTCTGGAAACGAGGTGCATTTTCTGCTGCCAGCCCTGAAAGGGTACCAAAGCTGGACTTGTTGAGGGTCAGCCAGCTCCTTCTCCCTCCCTGCTCGATTTCCACTGGACGTCCACCGCGAGCCGGAGGGAAACGTCGATAGAGACAAAGCAAGGTTATTAATTTTTCAGAAAAGAAAATGCATTATACATTTTCGGGAGAAATATTGATAAAGGCACTCAATTGCCTCAGCCTGCTCCTTCCTCGGCGCCCCCTCCCCCCCCACTCCTCTGTCCATCTCCATCTTGCTTTTCCTTCCTCCCAGAGGTTTCTTTTGTAATCTGCTTAATGCCATAACTCTGTTCTGATCGTGGCTTTTTTAAAAACAAACAACAGCTTCTGCAGTCAGACCGCAAGGCAAATGTTTTCTCTCCTCCCCAGCCAAAACGAAACAAACTAACACCCATCTCCATTCGCTCTTATTTTGGAGAGCGTCTCCCACACCCTCCTGGTGTCTCTATTTTCCAGGGAGAGTCCCAAATTTAAAGAAGCCGCCCCAGTTTCTGATTTGATCCTGGAATGTCCCACTTTTCCTTAGGACATCCCTATTTTCATGGGAGAAACATTGGAGGGGATGGAATAGGACGTCCCTCTTTTCATGGGATAAATGCTGGAGGGGATGGAATAGGACTTCCCTATTTTTATTGTTCTCGAAGCTACCAATATAGAATCATAGAATCGTAGAATTGGAAGAGACCACAAGGGCCATCCAGTCCAACCCCCCTGCCAAGCAGGAAACACCATCAAAGCATTCTTGACATATGCCTGTCAAGCCTCTGCTTAAAGACCTCCAAAGAAGGAGACTCTACCACACTCCTTGGTAGCAAATTCCACTGTCGAACAGCTCTTACTGTCAGGAAGTTCTTTCTAATGTTTAGGTGGAATCTTCTTTCTTGTAGCTTGAATCCATTGCTCCGTGTCCGCTTCTCTGGAGCAGCAGAAAACAATCTTTCACCCTCCTCTATATGACATCCTTTTATATATTTGAACATGGCTATCATATCACCCCTTAACATGAGTCTGACCAAACTGCGGGAGGCAGTGCAAGACAGGAGTGCCTGGCGTGCTCTGGTCCATGGGGTCACAAAGAGTTGAACTAAAGAACTAAACAACAACAAATGTTTATTGGAGAAATGTTGGAGGGTATAGGGAAGTTTTTTTTAATGTTTCATGTTATGTTTTTATATCTGTTGGAAGCTGCCCAGAGCAGCTGGGGCAATCCAGTCAGATGGGTGGGAAAGAAGAAGAAGAAGAAGAAGAAGAAGAAGAAGAAGAAGAAGAAGAAGAAGAAGAAGAAGAAGAAGAAGAAGAAGAAGAAGAAGAAGAAGAAGGAGGAGGAGGAGGAGGAGGAGGAGGAGGAGGAGGAGGAGGAGGAGGAGGAGGAGGAGGAGGAGGAGGAGAAAGAGAAGAGATGAAGAAGAAGGAAGCGGAGGAGGAGGAGAAGGAGAAGGGAGAGGAGGAGAAGAAGAAAGAGGAGGAGGAGGAGGAGGAGGAGGAGGAGGAGGAGGAGGAGGAGGAATGTCCCTATTTTTTATCAGTGAAGTTTTGGAGTGTCTGGATTTCTACAGAGAGTCCTACACTTAAGAACATGGGTAGGCAAACTAAGGCCCGGGGGCCGGATCTGGCCCAATCACCTTCTAAATCTGGCCCACGGACGGTCCGAGAATCAGCGTGTTTTTACATGAGTAGAAGGTTTGCTTTTATTTAAAATGCATCTCTGGGTTATTTGTGGGGCATAGGAATTTGTTCATTCCCCCCACCAAAAAAACATAGTCCGGCCCCCCACAAGGTCTGAGGGACAGTGGACCGGCCCCCTGCTGAAAAAGTTTGCTGACCCCTGAACTAGACCATGTGAAAAAGGAACATAATATTTCAGCTGCAGTTCATTCATTTTCAGCTTTGTATTCTTGTTATTATAAATAAATAAAAAAGCACCTAGGCATTCCGTGGTTGCGCCCGTAACCTAGGTTTATGGTACCTTTTAGCTCCTAGCTTGCTTATCTCAGTTTCTAACACCGGTTAGGCCCTGATCCAGCGGGCTTTTCTGACTTTCTTACGGTTTTGTGACATCCTGCACCATGCAGAATCACAGCAAATAATTGTGCCTCCCACCCCACCCACCCCGTTCTGGTTCTGGCCATTAGGGTGCCCAGGCTATTATTGTGGCAGCGATGATGAATCAAGAAAGGGGAAAGGTTTGTTTGTGCGTGATCTCACAAACGCAGAAGAGGGAGAAGGTGCTGAAATGGTCTCTTTAAGCCATCGGTTGTTGACAAGACTATTCTAATCCCATCGAAGCTCTAAGTGATAGATGGATGTTGTCTTTCTCAATCTCACACTATAGTGTGCATTGATTTTTCCTTCCCTTCCTCCCTCCTTCACAGACGGATCTCAAAGGTAACCTTTCTCTGAAAGCGATAGATGTTCTCTTCCATATCTTCCATAGTGGCCCAGGAAAACCCTGGGTGGCTAGCTCAATTGAGCAAGGCATTAACCATACTCATGAGTAGACCCCATAATATGAGCGCCACTAACTAGATTCCAATGGTCCGATAAACACAATAAAACATCAGACATTAAACACAACAACATTTGGTTGTTGGTTGGCTGGCCCAGCCATTCTGGGTGGCTCGCAGTAGAAGATTAAAAACACAGTAAAAAAAAAATCAAACATTGAAAACTTCCCTAACAGGGCTGCCTTTAGATGTCCTCTAAAAGCCAGATAGTTGCTTATTTCCTTGACATCTGATGGGAGGGCATTCCACAGGGCGGGTGCCACCACCGAGAAGGCCCTCTGCCTAGTCCCTTGTAACCTCACTTCTCGCAGGGAGGGAACTGCCAGAAGGCCCTCGGAGCTGGACCTCAGTGTCTGGGCTGGACGATGGGGGTGGAGATGCTCCTTCAGGTTTACTGGGCTATTTAGGGCTTTAAAGGTCAGCACCAATCCTTTGCATTGTGCCTGGAAATGTACTGGGAGCCAATGTAGATTCTTTAGGACCTGTGTTATAAATGTAGTAAATAAATGATTTAGTTCCATTCATGGTTTCCCATTAGGGCATCTGGTTGGCCACTGTGAGAACAGGAAGCTAGACATCCTCCAAAACTCAAGGTGGTATACAGTAGTACATGGTTATACCCTCACCCCTAATTCTACCCTCACAACAACCCTGTGAGGCAGGTTAGGCTGAGAGGCAGCGATTGACACACACACACACACACCCCCAAGATCCCACCTAGTGAACTTCATTTCTGAATGAGGATTTGAACCCTGGTCTTTCCAGCCCATCATTTTGTGGGAACAAATGCCCGTCGTTTAACTCTACGTTGTGTGAACAAGGCCTGTCCTGCTTCCTTCTGACATTCAGGGTTGTTGGAAGTCCCTGAGGTCTAGCCTTATGAGAGACCCTCCCTCTCCCTCTCCCTCTCCCTCTCCCTCTCCCTCTCCCTCTCCCTCTCCCTCTCCCTCTCCCTCTCCCTCTCCCTCTCCCTCTCCCTCCCCATCCACAACCAGAGATGGATGATATTGACAGGCTGGTCCCCATCTCTCTGTCAATTCCACTGTTGACATCATTAAAGCTAGCAGTGGATCCCAACAGAATATTAAAAAGACAATCAAACATCAAACATTAAAAACTTCCCAATATAGGGCTGCCTTCAGATGTCTTCTGAAAGTCAGATAGTTGTTTATTTCCTTAACATCTGGGGGGGGCGATCCACAGGGCAGGCGCCACCACCGAGAAGGCCCTCTGCCTTGTTCCCTGTAACCTCACTTCTCACAGGGAGGGAACTGCCAAAAGGCCCTCAGAGCTGGACCTCAGTGTCCGGGCTCGACGATGGGGGTGGAGACGCTCCTTCATGGAAACACGGCTGTTTAGGGCTTTCAAGGTCAGCACCAACACTTTGAATTGTGCTCAGAAACGTCCTGGGAGCCAATGTGGGTCTTTCAGGACCGGTGTTATATGGTCTTGGCGGCCACTCCCAGATCCCAGTCTAGCTGCCGCATTCTGGATTAGTTGCAGTTTCCGGGTCACCTACAAAGGTAGCCCCACAGAGAGCGCATTGCAGTAGTCCAAGTGGGAGATAACCAGAGCATGCACCACTCTGGCCTGACAGTCTGTGGGCAGGGAGGGTCTCATCCTGCGTACCAGATGGAGCGGGTAGACAGTCGCCCTGGACACAGAATTGACCTGAGCCTTTAACATGTGATCACACAAAAGCAAAATTAGGCAATAGGTAAACCTTGAGCAAAAGGAATCATAGAATCATAGAACAGGAAATGACCCCGAGGGTCATCTAGTCCAACCCCCTGCAATGCAGAAATCATGCCCCAAGCTTTCCCTGGGTGGGCTGAGGGAGTCAGCGTTTGTCCGCAGACAGCTTCCAGGTCATGTGGCCAGCATGACTAAGCTGCTTCTGGGGAACCAGAGCAGCGCACGTAAACACCATTTACCTTCCCGCCAGAGCGGTACCTATTTATCTACTTGCACTGCATGCTTTCAAACTGCTAGGTTGGCAGGAGCTGCTAGGTTGGTAACGGGAGCTCACTCCATCATGGGGATTCGAACCACCAACCTTCTGATCGGCGAGCCCTAGGCTCAGTGGTTTAACCCACAGCGCCACCCACGTTCCTCCACTTTTTCTTAGGATATCCCTATTTTCATCAGAGAAATGTTGGAGGGTAGGGAATCATGCAACCCCCCAAGACAAGGAGGTAAGTAACTAGATAACCTTTAGAAGACATCTGAAGGCAGCCCTGGATAGGGAAGTTTTTTGTTATATTTTGTTATATAAAGGTAAAGGACCCCTGGACACTTAAGTCCAGTCAAAGGTGACTCTGGGGTTGCGGCGCTCATCTCGCTTTCAGGCCGAAGGAGCCGGCGTTTGTCCGCAGACAGCTTTCCAGGTCATGTGGTCAGCAGGACTGAACTACTTATGGCACAATGGGACACCATGACGGAAAACAGAGCGCACGGAAATGCCGTTTACTTTCCCACCGCAGTCGTACCTATTTATCTACTTGCGCTGGCGTGCTTTCGAACTGCTAGGTTGGCAGGAGCTGGGACAGAGTAACGGGAGCTCACCCCGTCACGGGGATTTGAACCGCCAACCTTCTGATCGGAAAGCCCAAGAGGCTCAGTGGTATAGACCACAGTGCCACCCGCGTCTGTTTTTAATAACAATAATAATTTATTTATACCCTGTCCATCTGGCTGGGTTGTCACAGCAACTCTGGATGGCTTCCAACATATATAAAAACATAATAAAACATTAAACATTTAAAAACCCTTTCCTATACAGGGCTGCTTTCAGAAGTCTTCTAAAGGTTACTTATCTCCTTGGCTCAGGGGCTCACATAACTCCAGACCCTCCATCATTTCTCTGATAAAAATAGGAATGTCCTAAGGAAAAGCAGGACATTCCGGGATCAAATCAGAAACCAGGATGGCTTCTGTAAATCTGGGACTAGCCAGTGTGGTGTAGTGGTTAAGAGCGGTAGACTCGTAATCTCTGCTCCTCCACATGCAGCTGCTGGGTGACCTTGGGATAGTCACACTTCTCTGAAGTCTCTCAGCCCCAATCACCTCACAGAGTGTTTGTTGTTGGTGAGGAAGGGAAAGGAGAATGTTAGCAGCTTTGAGACTCCTTCGGGGAGTGATAAAGCAGGATATCAAATCCAAACTCTTTTCTTCTTCTTCTTCTTCTTCTTCTTCTTCTTCTTCTTCTTCTTCTTCTTCTTCTTCTTCTTCTTCTTCTTCTTCTTCTTCTTCTTCTTCTTCTTCTTCTTCTTCTTCTTCTTCTTCTATTCTATGATTCCATTCTACAGTATTCTATGATTCTTCTCCTGGAAAATAGGGACACCTGGAGAGTCTGAAGTTGGTCAACACTGCTTCCTGTTCCATAACACAATGTGAAGAAGTGATTTCTGTTATGTGTCCTGAATATTCCGACATTCAGCTTTATTATAATAATTGCAATTATTATTCATCGTGTCAGTATGAATTAATTAACTATAACTAAGAAGAGGGAGTACCCAAAGCCAGCCTTACTCAAACAGCCATTGGAATGAATGAACCAAACTTCATGAATGAACGGAACTTCAGTGGGTCTACTCTGAGGACAACATTTTAGGGGCCACCCATCAGACCAAACCCATTGAAACTGAGACCCTTATAGAAGCCCGCTCATTCCAATGGGTCTACTCTGAGCAGGACTTATACGGTACAACCCCCGGTTATTGTTGCTCTGGATAATACAGCAAGAAGCAACCTCTATTAGAACTTTTGTATAAAGCCCAGAACTTTAGACTTTTTGTATAAAGTCTGAAGCTGAACATAAAAAAAACCAAGATCATGGCCACTGGTCCCATCACCTCCTGGCAAATAGAAGGGGAAGAAATGGAGGCAGTGGGAGATTTTACTTTCTTGGGCTCCTTGATCACTGCAGATGGTGACAGCAGTCACGAAATTAAAAGACGCCTGCTTCTTGGGAGAAAAGTAATGACAAACCTAGACAGCATCTTAAAAAGCAGAGACATTACCTTGCCGACAAAGGTCCGTATAGTTAAAGCTATGGTTTTCCCAGTAGTGATGTATGGAAGTGAGAGCTGGACCATAAAGAAGGCTGATCGCAGAAGAATTGATGCTTTTGAATTATGGTGCTGGAGGAGACTCTTGAGAGTCCCATGGACTGCAAGAAGATCAAACCTATCCATTCTTAAGGAAATCAGCCCTGAGTGCTCCCTGGAAGGACAGATCCTGAAGCTGAGGCTCCAATACTTTGGCCACCTCATGAGAAGAGAAGAATCCTTGGAAAAGACCCTGATGTTGAGAAAGATTGAGGGCACAAGGAGAAGGGGACGACAGAGGACGAGATGGTTGGAAAGTGTCCTCGAAGCTACGAACATGAGTCTGACCAAACTGCGGGAGGCAGTGGAAGACAGGAGTGCCTGGCGTGCTATGGTCCATGGGGTCACGAAGAGTCGGACACGACTAAACGACTAAACAACAACAACATAAAGCCCACATTCTGTAGCATTCCTCCTACCCGCAAAAGATAAAAAGAGTAGCGTGGGCAACAGAAATGTTTGTTTCGCACACAGTCAAAAGATGCGCATTTGGGCATCATCCGTTAGAGAGAGGCAGGCAGAATAGGGAGAGGAAGAGAGGAACGGAAGGAGGGGATTTGCTGTGTTGGAGAGAAACTTCGAATGTGTCCTTTTTACGCCTAGGCGAGTGGGTGAGTCGAGGCG
Organism: Zootoca vivipara; assembly: GCF_965207765.1. Taxonomy (NCBI): domain Eukaryota; kingdom Metazoa; phylum Chordata; class Lepidosauria; order Squamata; family Lacertidae; genus Zootoca; species Zootoca vivipara. The sequence goes on along the minus strand of NC_142589.1, from coordinate 94,507,856 downwards.
CGCGCGCGCGGGTTCTGCTTTAAAAGGCGTCGTTTGCGATGCCTATCTGAGAAGCTAAACTCAAAGCAGGACACTGTTGAAAGGATCAGGCTTTCTCCTACCTCCCCTCCCCACATTCCTTTATCTCTCTTTTTTTTAATGCATTTTTTTAAGCTGCAAACAAGATTGAAACCCACAGGCCGATTTCCTCCAGAATATTGCCATCGAAACCAACAGGAATGTTCCTGGTGAACTGCTCGACGACTTCAATTTAAGAAAAATAAAAAAATTCCTTCAGTAGCACCTTAAAGACCAACTAAGTTTTTATTTTGGTATGAGCTTTCGTGTGCATGCACACTTCTTCAGATACAGTGAAATGGAAGTTTCCAGGCACTTATGTAGAGAAGGGGTGGGGAGGGGTGGGGATGGGGAGGGGGGATCACTCAGAAGGGTGGTGGAAATGGGTGATTGACTGACTGATAGCTGTTGATGACCGCAAACGACTGCAAATGGTTTTGCATGAAAAAGCAAGGGTTGAGATGGCTGAAGATCGCTTATCATGTATAATGAGATAAGAACCCGATATCTCTGTTCAAACCAGGTCCCTCCATGGTTTTGAGCTTGGTGATAAGTTGCAATTCAGCAACTTCTCTTTCCAGTCTATTTCTGAAATTCTTTTGTAGTAAGACAGCTACTTTGAGATCTTGTATAGAATGTCCTGGGAGATTGAAGTGTTCTCCTACTGGTTTTTCTGTCTTCTGGTTCCTGATGTCAGATTTATGTCCATTTATCCTTTGGCGTAGGGTTTGGCCTGTTTGTCCAATATAGAGAGCTGAAGGGCACTGTTGGCATTTGATGGCATACACAATGTTAGAGGATGAGCAATTAAATAGTCCTGAGATGGTATGTTGGATGTTGTTGGGGCCAGTAATGGTGTTGTCTGGGTGTATGTGGCAGCAAAGTTGGCATCTGGGTTTATTGCAGGCTCTGGTACCAGTGTCCATGTTAAGTCTGGTGGTTGTATTATTGTGGGTGAGGAGTTGTTTAAGATTGGGTGGCTGTCTGTAGGCAATGAAAGGTCTTCCTCCCAGAGCTTGAGAAAGGGAGCGGTCATTGTCCAGGAGAGGCTGTAGATCTCTGATGATGCGTTGTACTGTTTTAGCTTGGGAGCTGTATGTGATGACTAGTGGTGTTCTGTTATTTTCTTTTTTGGGTCTGTCTTGCAGCAGGTTCTCTCTAGGTATCTGTCTGGCTCTGTTGATCTGTTGTTTAACTTCATCAGGTGGATATTTTAGTTCTAAAAAGGTTTGCTGTAGATCTCTTAGGTGAGATTCTCTGTCTGTAGAGTTGGAACAGATGCGGTTGTAACGTAAGGCCTGGCTGTATACGATGGATTGTTTGGTATGTTTGGGATGGTAGCTAGAAGCATGTAGATATGTTTGTCGGTCAGTTGGTTTTCTGTATAAGGTGGTGTCTATACGTCCATCCTGTATTTTTATAGTAGTGTCCAAAAAATGTATTTCTTGCATAGATTGGTTCATTGTTAGGTTGATGGTGGGGTGAAAGTCATTGAATGTCTGGTGGAAGGTTTCCAGGGTCTGTTGTCCATGTGTCCAGATAATAAAAATATCGTCAATGTATCGCAGGTACAGGAGAGGTTTGAGTGGGTAGGAGTTAAGGAAACGTTGTTCTAAATCTGCCATGAAGATGTTGGCATACTGTGGGGCCATGCGGGTGCCCATGGCTGTGCCGCTGATCTGGAGGAACAGGTCATCACCAAATTTGAAGTGGTTGTGGGTAAGGACAAAGTGGCAGAGTTTGGTAGCAAAGTCCGCTGTGGTTTTATCTGAAATGGTGTTCCTTATGGCTTGTAAACCATCATTGTGTGGGATGTTGGTATATAGAGATTCCACATCCATAGTGGCTAGTATAGTATCGTTAGGAAGATTGTTCAAATATTGTATTTTCCTCAGAAAATCTGTGGTGTCACGTACGTAGCTGGGAGCACTGATAGCATATGGTTTCAGAACAGAGTCCATATAGCCGGAAACACCCACTGTAATGGTGCCAATACCTGAGATGATGGGGCGTCCTGGGTTTCCTGGTTTGTGTATTTTGGGTAGAAGATAGAAAGTTCCTGGCCGAGGTTCCGCTGGTGTGTTTGTGAGGATCTGTTCTTGGATGTGTAGGGGTAGCTCCTTAATAATCTTGTTCAGTTCTTTTTTGTATGCTTGTGTGGGGTCTGAGTCCAATTTCATGTAAAAGGCAGTATTGGAAAGTTGTCTGTGGGCCTCTTGGATGTAATCAGTTTTGTTCATGATGACGACAGCTCCACCCTTGTCTGCCTCTTTAATTATAATGTCTGGGTTGTTCCTGAGATTTTCTATGGCTCTCCTTTCAGCATGGTTTAGATTTTGTTGTAAGCGATGGTGTTTTCTGGTCACATCCGTTTGGATTCTGTGGCGGAAGCATTCGATGTACAGATCTAGTGTGGTATTGCGTCCATCAGGAGGGGTCCATGTGGAGTCCCTTTTTGTGTAACTTCTTTTCGGTGGTAGTTGGTGGTCAATGTTCTGTTCATTGATGCGTTTGGAGGGTGATGGTTGTTCCCCAGTAAGTTGAGAGGTGTTGTGTTGTGGGGATGTAGTTTGTTCTACTTTGTCTTGTTCTTGTGTGTGATGAAAATACTCCTTCAGGCGTAAACGGCGGAAAAATGCTTCCAGGTCCCCGCAGAACTGAATCATTTAAGAAGGCGGGTACATGCGGACACGCAAACACCTCCCCGTGTTAGGGGTCTTTCTGACTTTTTTTGTAAAAAAAAAGTTTTTTTAAAAAAAAACACAACCCAAGGAACTTGTTTCTGGAAGTTAAGACACAAACACACACACACACACACACACACACACACACACACGTAATAAACCCCACCCATTGATTCTTTCCACCTCCCTTGGTTTTGCTGCAGTGGGGCTGGGTGCGCGCGCGCGCGAGGCTTGCTAAGCGACGGGAAGAGGATCGATGCGGATCGATGCGGAGCCCGATCGATTAAACTCCCATTCCGATCAATTTGGCGCAGGGTCTTGCCTGTTCAGAAGGAAATTTACCAGCCCCTTGTCTATTTCACGCGGAAAGGGAGAGAGATTTCCCCCCTCCTCTCTCTCTCTCTCTCTCTCTCTCTCTCTCTCTCTCTCTCTCTCTCTCTCTCTCTCTCTCTCTCTCTCTCTCTCTCTCTCTCTCTCTCTCTCTCTCTCTCTCTCTCTCTCTCTCTCTCAAAAAGAGTGAAGCGATGCAGCCCCGCCACCCGCACCCCCCCCCGTGAAATCTGCAAGGCCTTGTCAGTTTCGCTAAGAGTGCGCTCGCGCGGTTTATTATTATTATTATTATTTAAAAAAAAATACTGTCAGGTAAATCATCAAGCCAGACTAAGAATCTTAAACCGGTGGAAGGGCAGGGCCGTATTACTCTGTGGGTGGAAATTATTTTTTGTTTGTGTATTTTGTAGGAGAGAGAGGGAGAGAGAGAGAGAGAGAAAGAAAGAAAGAAAGAAAGAAAGAAAGAAAGAAAGAAAGAAAGAAAGAAAGAAAGAAAGAAAGCGCTCCCTTTTAATTTTATAGGTCCTCTAAACTTAAACCCTCTATTCGCACTGAACATCAAAGTGGGGGGAATAATGGCTATATTGTGGTTCAAAAAAATAAATAAATTGTGGTTAAAATGCTTCCGGGGAAATGAGGAAAGCAGACTGGTGAGGTGGGGGAGGAAGAAATAAAATCAATGCCGCAGTAAAATTGATAGTGAGGTTGGAGAAATCCCTTTTTTTCTTTCCTTTATTTCTTGTTCAGATGGATAATTTTAAGAAATTGTGTTATGTTTGTGTGTGGCGTCTTGGACGGTTCCCTCTGAGTGCGCCACCCCTTTCTAGATTGTAGGGAAGGGATCGATGGGTGGTATGGTTTTTTTGGGGGGGGGTTGCTGTTTTTAGTTTACTTGCACTGCACACGGGGCGGGGGGGGAGGACAGCTAATTCCCGAGCCTGTCAAATTTCGGACCCAAAAACTCTCAGCATAGCTGCCTAGTTTTCCCTTTTCTCGCGAGGAAGCCTATTCAGCATAAGGGAAAATCCCTTAAAAAAAGGGATAACTTGGCAGCTATGGACTCTCAGTCTAATCCTCTTCTCGCCCAAAACATCAAGTTTTTTGTTCGCTAGCCCAGAATGTTGAATGAAATGATTTTCAGAAATCTAGCTCCAGCCTGCCTTGCCCTGAAGTTTGTGTGTGCGTGTGCGCGCGAGGTTTGGAAGAGGGAAATTTGTGGAGCTGGGAGCGGGGGGGGGGGCGGATTTAATCTGCAAGATCGCCAAGCTTGAAGGGTTTGTTTGGACTTTGGTTTCCAACTGCACCAAGTACAAAAGGAGAATGATGTAAGGGCGCCTTCTGCGAGGTAATGATTGACAGCGCGCACCCAACCCCAGCCAGGACTTACCTCCTAGATAAATGGGGTTTTAGGGGGTTACAGCCTGATTTAGCTGGAGGGAGGGGACAGAAAAGGGCGTTTTGAGAAAAAAGTAAGAGGAGGCAGCGACGGCAGGTCTCCTACTCCAGAGGGAAGGAACTTGGGTTCCGGTCCAAGGCACGTTTACTCTGAAGTCGGTCCAATCCGGTTTCAATCCGGTTTTCTTCTGAGCTGTTGGCGAAGGCGCACAGAGGGATTTGCAGCTTGGATCTGGCCTCGCTTTTAAAATCTGCTTTCTGGTGGCAAAGAAGTTACATGTCATGCTTTCAAAATAAATTTGGGGGTGCCAACTAAAACAGATGGGGTTGAGGGTTGCTTAAGAAGCCGTCAGCGCGCCTCGGAAGGGATGGCCTTAGGAAAGCACCCTTCCCCGGAAAGTGAAAAAGAAGGTGAAATATACAACACACACACACACACACACACACACACACACACACACACACACGCCCGGTTCCTTGTTACCAAATTTCCCCTTTTTAAAAAAATTAAGTTTTGTCCGGAGCGGGGATCTAAAAGGATAAAGGAAGCAGAGAGAAAGAGCAAGAAGTAATTTCTGGGCGTGACATCGTCGTCGTCGTCATAATATTCCAACTAAACAATAGAATAACCCCCCTAAAGTTAATGGGCCTAAATCAGGCATGCCCATCAATTTCAATGGGTCTACTCTATTCTGTTGCTCAACAACAAGCCACACTGGTATTATTATGGGCCGTGTGCAACTAAATTATGGGCTGTATTCAAATACGCTCATAATTATTGTTGTGCTGTCTCAAGTCATATGCCTGATTTTTGGCCTGCCTTTTTTGTGGTTATTTTTTATTTTTATTTTGGTTGGTTGTAGAAGGATATTTTTCGACCTATTGATTTGTTGCGGGAGGGGGGGGACTAAAACACTTTTAGAACTTCGCGTGGTTTGGACATTTTTTTAATATAGTATCTTTGTGTTCCCAGCTTGTTGGACAAGTCGCTTCGAGACTTGTTGCCGCCCTACGAAAAGAGAGGAGTATACCGGTATTTAAATAGTCTTATGCATAACCGTTGCTTTCAATGGGTCTGTTAGCCGGAAGCGCCTTGTCTTCGGCAACCGTGCAGATTTAGACCCGTCTAGTCACAGAAGTAAGTTGGACGGAGGCTTACTCTCGAGGAAGCGAGTGTGTGTGATGGGATGAATCGCCCCATTTGCAACCCCCGGATCATAATAATAAAAAGATGAATTATTGTTGTTTCTGAAGAGGGGGAAAATATGTTTCGAGAGGGTATCCTTTGATCTACACACACACACCTGCATTTTTATAAAACGGATCATCTATCCGTAAAAAATCGCCCCTCCCAAGACCAGCCTCTCAGAGTTTTCCCAGAGCGAAGCGAGACTACAGCAAAGATTTTTTCAGCGGCCAAGACAATACGGTTTATTTTATTTTATTTTAGACCAGTCCCCCCCACCCCACCCGCAAAAACAACCCCCAAAATCACTGGATCGTCATTCCGAGGACTGTGGTTTTAAAACGGAGCGACGGAATTGCCCCAGCAGGATCAGTCAAGGCCAGATCGCAGATTCCCAGTACAAGAGGGATCTATTTCCTCCCCCACCCCGCCGCCGCCGCTTCCTTCCTAAACCTTAGGCCGAGTTGCCACTCAATTCTTCACCAAGAAGGAGAAAACAATGGGCTTCTGAGTAGAGTCAACATGCACTGTTGAAACGGCCTGGGAAGATTTCAGAGCTCTTCTCCGAGGGCTGGAAAGCTGAAAGGGGAGATACGGAGAAAATCAGGGTCACACACACCCAAAGTCAGAAACACAAACATCTCCATAGTACCCCAAAATGTTGGCAATTCTCCCGCCCAGACCAGAAAGCTGGGGACGATTATTGGTGACGATTAAAGTTCTGTATTCATTTCCGTATAATTAAAGGCGAGTTTACTTGGACGTATAAGTCGCCAGTGTCTTCCAAGACGCCCCGATTCTGAGCCGGTGTGTGTCTTTAGATAAAAATTTACTCGCGTAGCTAGAGAGTTTAACACACATTTCCTTGTCGTCCACTCACGACAGAGTCGCTTCCCAGACATCCTAACTGTGCCTCCCCGCGTTTGTGTGTATTATATGGAAATCTGGACCATAATAGTAATATATGGAAATGTGGAAATTTTCCAACAATGATTCCCCCTCCCCCAAATCACCGCGTTAGACAATTAAAAAACACCCAGCATTAATGCACGGGGGTTCCTGATTTCTTTTCCATATTTTTTTTAAATATTATTTAATTAGATTACTTTCAACTTCTTATTTGAGCGTCAGGGCCCCGAGCCTGCGATTGCCACTGGCACGAAAATGGAGGCTAGCCTCTCCAAGCGCGATAGTTATGATATTATTTACACTGAGTAGGGAGAATCGGTCTTTTTAAGGTTTGCTGGAAGACGTCCGGGTACACAGCGCAAGGTCTAACTCGATCTGCTCAGAAGTAAGCTCAAATGAATTCAAGGGAGCTTACTCCCAGGTTCAAAGGGGTGGGGATGGAAGGATTGCCAACTTTAGACCATATTCTTTCCCAAGAATATATAAAATCTTAGATTCATATAGGGTTCCTATAAGATGCCCTTTGAACATGTGAGGAGAAGAATTTGAGCACACTGAAATGTCCCGTCCCCCATTCTCCCACGTTTGAAAGCTGGAAGGCTCCATATCCCCCCCCCAAAAAAAAACTCATTGAGAACTATCTTGGGCACATAGCCATATAGCAATGTAATTTTGAACGGAACACATTCCAGCCGAGCTGAACCCCCTTCCAATTTGTATGCCTGGTTTCAGCTCGGAGAGAAGAGAAGCTGCGGCTCTGTTCCCTTTTGAGGTGGAATAAGCCGGTACCTGGCTGGTGATTTTGGGGGAGATCCTGTTCACATTTTAGCAGAGGATTTCTGGTTTAAATGGGGCTTGAAGGCTGCAGTCCTAACTCTTCCCCCCCCCTACCCCGTACCTGGGAGTAAGGCCCACTGGATTCAACTGGGTTTGCTTCAGAGTAGACACGGTAAACTTTCCCACCAGAAGGGAACCTGCTGAAACTCGATGAGAATTAGGGAAGCGCGTCTCCTAGGAGCTGCTGGATCGTGTCCTGGCCTTTAGAGATAGATTTAATATGCACCTTAGAATCTATTTCTGCATGTACAGGGTTTGCTTTATCCGTAAGGCGCTGTAACAGGGGTTGGGGAAGCGTTGGAGGGTCTCTGTGCGCGAGGAGGTTACAGTTTAAGAAAACTGGACGCCCAATGGCAGAACTTCCCTGCAGTGTCATATATCTGGGAATGTAGATATATACCCTGTGCTCGTAGATACACATAGAGTGGGTTATAGATAACTAAGCCCTACTCAGAGTAGGCCCATTTACATTAATGGGCTTAAATGAGGCTTGCCCTTTAATTTCAAGGCGTCTGGTCTCGGCATGACTAGAGCTACCCGCAATCACAAATCTCAACACAGGCACCCAAACTTCTTTCATTCATTCATTCTTTTACAAAGCAGGGCTTGTTTGGAATGGGTCTCCCTTTCCTTCCAAAATCTTGCTGAATTTCGCCCCCCCCCCCACACACACACCCGCGCCCTTTCCTCCGTGGTGATCACAAAACTTCCTCGCCAGACCTTCCTGGACTTTAAGTTTCTCGGTATGTATGGATGCGCGACAGATTGCTTTCAGTTTAAGAAAATCAGGTGTGGCGCGGAGGAGTTTAATATATATTGCGACCCACCAAAATGTCACAAAAAGTACGGAGGGCTTTCGGGTTCTACAGAGTTCTTCCTCAGGCGAGCAGGGAGGGAGGAAGAAGAAAAATAATTTAAAAAAGAAAACAGACGGAAGAAGTACAAATAATAATCAGACCGATTATTGAAGCTATTGAGACCAACAGGCTCATCTTCGTGATGGAGAGGAACCGCAGTCTGCGCCGAAGGCCCCAGCGCAGCTCCCTCTTGGCGCAACGCTGAGCCTGAAGAAGAGCTCTGCAGGAGCTGAAAGCTTGCCACACTTCTGTGGCGGGCGAGGGGGTCCCGATAAAAGGCGCCGCCACTTGCACTCACTGTGCCAAAGTCCTTACACGGTGTGCAGATGGAGATGACGAAAGAATGTGGATTTGTACCCAACATTACCCCTACTGGGAGAAGACCCGCTGGAATAAAATAGCATGATTCCTCCCCACTAAGGTTCATTAATTCCAGTGGGTTTACTCAGAATGCAACTGGACAGTAACCTGTTTTTCGTATTAATGGTGATGGTCACGATAAACTCTTCGATATCACCCTGCAAGTTTAAATATATATATGGTGTTTTCCAGAAGCCCCAATATGTTGAATTGGGCTTTACTCCATAGTAAAAGGCTTTTGTTTTTTAAAGGATTATAGCTTATTTCTCTAGATTCTAGGAGGACGCCCCACCCGCTTCCGTGCGAAATGACTTTTGAGTGTTAAACTATTGCGCGCGTGTGCAACTTCCAAAAGCAGGTTTATTCAGGTTTATTCAGAAGTATCTAGCGTTTAGCCGTATTCAGAGCGGACCCATTAAATAAAAAGAAATTGCTTGCTTAGCTCCGTCAATTTCAGTGGACTTACTCTAAGTAGGATTCCCTTTTTATTTTATTTATTTATTTTAAAGGACCTACCCGCCGGTTCTTGGCACTGCGCGCCTGTGAATACAGCGAGGCTTACTTTTGAGTAAAGATGCGTAAGATTGCGTCCCTAGTCGCTGAGTGTAAAAAGCGGGGAGGCAGCAGCCCCGCAAACCTATTCCCTAAGCATAATTTCCTCTGAAGTAAGCCTCGCTGCGCTCCGCGTCTCGTGTTGCAGCCTTGCTGGGTGGGCGGTTAGCAGATCTTTGCAAAGAAAAAAGTTATTGTTATTGTTATGATTAAAAAATAAATCAGTCTCGCTGAATCCAAATCGATCTACTCGGAGTAGGACCTACCCATTCCCTAACCCACTGCGACCAGTCCTTAGCAAATGTGTTTTTTCAGATAGCATCCCCTGAAAAGAAGCGAAACAAAACGAAGCGGATTGTAGAATAATCCGAGGAATTTGAAATGCCTATTCTCCAGCTATGCGTTCTTCTTCTTCTTCTTCTTCTTCTTCTTCTTCTTCTTCTTCTTCTTCTTCTTCTTCTTCTTCTTCTTCTTCTTCTTCTTCTTCTTCTTCTTCTTCTTCTTCTTCTTCTTCTTCTTCTTCTTCTTCTTCTTCTTCTTGTTTTATTGCTATTATTATTACTAATGTGTTCCTTCAAATATAAGAAATAAAAACTCTGCGATCCTTTTTATTTTTTAACTAAATCACTCCAATATAAATCTCTTGGATACAGCCCGTTTGCTTTCTTTCTTTCTTTCTTTCTTTCTTTCTTTCTTTTCTTTCTTTCTTTCTTCCTTCCTTTCTTCCTTTCTGTGTCCAAAGACTCATTAAAATCAATGGGCGCGCCTGCCTTTGAAGCCCATTGATTTTCAATGGGTCTACTCTGAGTGGGACTTAGCCCGGCGCAGCCCTTTCCTTCCAGTCTCCTGTCTAAGCCTTACAAACGCTGGGAGCCTGAACTCAAAAATGAATTTTATTATTATTATTTTATTTTTTATTATTTTTCCTTTCTTTGGCGGGGGTGGGGGGGAAGGGGGGCGGTCTAGAAAAAGTTTGGAGGAAAGAAGGCGGACGAGGGTCAATTGGACGGGTGCGCGCGCGTGCTGCAGATCCCCTCCTACCTTGGATCCCTTCAGAAATTTGGCCCCAAATGCGTCGTCCTAGTTAATATTCCTTATAAGAAGCAAGGCGTTTGTAAAACGAGCAGGATCGCTAAGCTAGATCCAGACGCAGGTAAGAAAAGAACATCGCTCGCCCATGTTAGGTATTTTTGTAAGATACACACACACACACATACTGATACGTGGCATACTATCCACATGTGCATGCAGCAAATTGAATTAATTTAAGTTAAATCTTCTCTCACTCTCACTACCCTTTTTTTCCCTTTCACACTCACACACACTTTTGTCCAAGGGAGCCCAGATTCCAACGTTTGGGAGAGGAAGGCGGAAAAAGTTAGCAATGGCAATCCCCTCAAGGCAGGTTGCGGAGAGTGTGTGTATGTGTGCCGGGGGAGAGCCTTAGGCCCTCATCTGAATGGGATTTAAGAAACCCCTGGGCACTTTCCTTCCGCCTGCCTCTCCCCCAGACTCAGTCTCTTGCCTCCCGAGCTGGATCCGCCAACATGTTAAGCCGGGGACTAGGGCTAAGTCGTGCTCAGGGGTCGGAGCAGTTAAAAGCCTGGGGCGCAGCAGGCTTGCGCGAGTCCATTGATCCCAAGGCGTGTTTGTTCTGGGTACAACCCCTGAGACTTTCAAGAGGCAGGAGCTCAGTGCTAAAGGCCAATCACAGGAAAGAGGATCCGTCAGTAGTCGGAGTGGTTGGGGGCAAGGGTGCCCACGGTGCCCGCGCACCATTTGAATGCCAATGCTCATTAACTTGGGTCTGCGGGGAGGTGCCCCCTCAAAGGGACCTCGACCCCTAGGAGTTGGCTCCTGTGGTTGGGGAATTCCCACCCCCCCCCCGTGTGTGCGGAAGGATTCACGCATGAGTTTACATCCTGGTTTTACTCCAGAACAATCGCTCTCCCGTATTTCAGTGGAACCAGAAAGGCTTGCCTGATCCTGGTGCAAGTTTACCTGGGGGTAAGCCTGCGTAGGATCTGGAGCTGGCCAATTAGCATTTAGGAACCAGAAGAGCCTGCTCGGTAATAAAAATAATAATAATTTATACCCCGCTCATCTGGCTGGGTTTCTCCACCCACTCTTGGAGGCTCCCAACAGAATAATAATAATAATAATAATTTTTAAAAAGTGATAAAACATATAAAAACTTCCCTAAACAGGACTGCCTTCAGATGTCTTCTAAAAGTCAGAAAGTTGTTTATGTCCTTGACATCTAACGGAAGGGCGTTCCACAGGGCAGGCGCCACCACCTAGAAGGCCCTCTGCCTGGTTCCCTGTAACCTCACTTCTCGCAGGGAGGGAACCACCAGAAGGCCCTCGGAGTTGGACCTCAGCGTCGGGGCTGGACGATGAGGGTGGAGACGCTCCTTCAGGTCTACTGGGCTGAGGCTGTTTAGGGCTTTAAAGATCAGCACCAACACTTTGAACTGTGCTCAGAAACGTACTGGGAGCCAATGTAGGTCTTTCAGGACTGGTGTTATGTGGTCTCGGCTGCCGCTCCCAGTCCCCAATCTAGCTGCTTCATTCTGGATTAGTTGTAGTTTCCGGATCACCTTCAAAGGCAGCCCCACGCAGAGCGCATGACAGTAGACAAAACGTCTAATCCGGTATGCGCTTCTTGCGGCGCCTCAATAGGAAGCCCACAAGCAGGATCCGATCCCATGAGCCTCCTCCCCCCCCTTCGTTCCTAGCATCTTGGATTGAGAAGCATTACTGCCTCGGCTCCCACCGCGGAGGCGGAGAACAGGGTTTGCTAGCCAAAGCGTTGAGTTTGGGTTCCGAAGGGAGCGCGTTTGGCCACTTGCTTTCGAAGCTTTCCAAGACAGATAGTTGCCTTATACCGAAGGTCCAACCAGTCTAGTCGACACTGACTGGCAGCAGCGGCCCTCCAGGGTTTCAGGAAGGGGTTTTTCCCTGGCGAATGCCGGAAATGGAACCTGGGACACTGTGCGCAAAGGAGGCGCTCTATTATTGAGCGACGGCGCTTCCTCTAAAAACAGTGCAAGGCGCCAGTCCTCATTGTTCTGTTCTAAAAGGGCAGAGAAACAGAAACACAGGAAGCAGGCTTCTACGAAGTCTGGAGTTTCGGTCTGTCTCGCTCAGTAGTGCCTGCACTGACTGGAAGCGGCTCTCCTGGTAGGACGCTCCCATTCCTACCTGAAGATGCCAGGAACTGAACCTGCTGGGACGTTGCGTCAGCAAAGGCAGAGATGCTCTAACCACTTGGCTTGCCAGCCCACACCGCGAATATATGAAAATATCCACGTTTGGCAAAACAAAAACAAGCAAAACAAACAAACAAATAAAACCCACCCAAAGAAATAAATAAAAATAATCTGGAAAGTCGTGTCCTGGGGGGAGAATTTTCGGCGTGATGATCCGAATGTTGATTGTAGTCGCCGCGGGGCAGAGATACCTCCTTTAAACCCAGCGGTTTTGAGTGTTTATTTTTATTTATTTATTAAATTTATATACACCACACTTCGTCAAAAGATCTCGGGGCGGTTCACGAGATAAAAGCAAGTTAAGAAGTGAAAACAGGAACAAACTAATAACACCCCCATGGGCGTAGCCATTATTTATTTGAAGGGGCAGGCTTTATGTTAAGGGGGGGGGAACCAAGTTATCTGGGACCCAGTTGGTCAGTTAAGTATTTTTTTTCTTTATTTATTTACTTGATGGGGGGCAGCTGCCTCCCCCCCCACCGCCCCCCAGCTTAACTTAGTTCCATCGCTTTCAATAGTGGAACACAACTCCACTAAATTTCTGGAGAAATGAAAAGGAATCCGAACTCAGTTTTTTTAGGGACTCTCTAGGTGGTTGGTTGTCGACTGCCAACCCGCCCCCTCTCCACCCCAAGAAAGGAAGACCAAGGTAAATTAAATTAAGAGACTTTGAATTAATTCATTTATATGCCGCTTATCTGACAAAATGCCTTCTTAGCGTTCCGGGCATCAGGGGTCTGAACATAAAGAAATATTATCGCGATTGCAAGGACTTCGGGGCAGAGCGCTCTCTCTCTCTCTCTCTCTCTGTGTGTGTGTGTGTAAAAAGTGTCCTAAGCAGACAGAGTAACAGTAAAGAACCATCAACATTTTATAATAATAGCTTGGGTCCCCCGGAATAATACACTGAATTATTATAAAATATAATGTTGATGGTTCATGACTGTGACGTGGCTTGCCTGGGACGCTTCAAACGAAGGAAAGGAAGACGCCGCATCTCTGCCCCGAGGTCCATACAATAACGATAACGATTTTGTGTGTGTGTGTGTGAGTGTGTGTGTGTTTTCAATATGTTACCCAATATATTGCGGATCCTTGAAAGGTGTACATATTACCTCCATTGCTCTCGCAGCTGTGGAGCGAGTTCATTCCTCGATTCCCTGAAAGCCGAGTCGTCTTGGGATATTGATGCGGACTGTAAGCGCCGCGAAGGCAGAGAACTTTTTTTCCTCTCTAAGCGGGGTGGGGTGGGGTGGGTAGTCTGCAGAGCGCGCGCCCATTCCAAGAAAAAGTCGCTTAGGGAAAGTCCCTCGCCCCCCCCCCAATCAAATGCCCAAGGTGCTTTCTCTCCCACCGCCGACCCCTCCCCAAAATGTAAAGGTCTCCTGGATAATCCCCCAGCCAACCAGTGCGCCTCTCCCACCACCACCGCCCCACCCACCCTCGGAAAGCTGGCTTGCGGTCGCCTCTGGACAACTGCGGGCGAGTCGAGGCGCCAGGAAATATTTTTCCCAGGGTATATCTATCGATTGCCCCAACAGAGAAAACAAATCTTTATGTGTCGAGAGCTGAAGTGTTTATGATAGATCTGCGGGGAAGGGGGAAGGAGGAAAGGGAGGAGCTGCCGCCGCCAAAAACAACAGGAACACACAAATGAAATAAAATTTAAAAGCCCTGGTGTCCTTTTTTGACACACCCCTCCTTCCTTTGCTTCGTTTTTTTTCTGCTTTCTTTCTTTCTTTCCATCCTCCTCCCTTTTCTTTCAGTTTCTTTTCTTCTTCCTTCTTCCTTGGCTCTAATAGGCTAGGCTAAGGGGTTGTTGTTGTTGTTTTAAAGCAGGCACAGGCAAACTCGGCCCTCCAGATGTTTTGGGACTACAACTCCCATCATCCCTAGCTAACAGGACCAGTGGTCAGGGATGATGGGAGCTGTAGTCCCAAAACATCTGGAGGGCCAAGTTTGGGGATGCCTGTTTTAAAGTGTTGGAACTCATTCTTTCCTCCATTCACCCTCTATGTCAGGCATCCCCAAACTTCGGCCCTCCAGATGTTTTGGACTACAATTCCCATCTTTCCCAACCACTGGTCCTGTTAGCTAGGGATCATGGGAGTTGTAGGCCAAAACATCTGGAGGGCCGCAGTTTGGGGATGCCTGCTCTATGTACTTACACACACATAATGCACACAAACACAACTCTTCTGTAAATCTCTCTCTCTCTCCATTACATATACACACAGGCTTATTTTTCTTCACATCTACCTGTCCATTACACCAGTCATTTTCAACCCATGTGCTGTAGCACCCTGGGGTGCCGAAGGATAGTCAGGGGTGCTGCGGGCAACCCTGCCCCTCTTCCCTTCCCTCCCTCCTCCGATGCCCTCTCGCTTCTCTGCCTCCCAAAGGCTGGCACACGCTCCCCAGGCGAAGGGTGCCTCTGGGGCTACATTCCACGTAGACAAGTTCACGGGAGGCAATGTTGTCTGTCCCCTGTCGGAGGCAGTAGACCTTTGAATGGCAGTTGCCGGGGGTCGCAGGTGGGGAGAATGGCCTCTGTGTTCATGCGCTGCTTTCTTGCTTCACATTGAGGCTTCTGGTTGGTCCATGTGAGAGCAGGATGTTGGACCAGATGGGCCTTTGACCTGGTCCAGCAGTGTTCACTGATACAACAGCGTTCCATTCATTTTGGTTCATAGGCCCATGGGCTCCTCACCTGGCTTAACTTGTCCGAGAGCAGAGCTTTATGCAGCGAAATTGTTTCCCTTTGGCAGATAAAGGAACCCAGCGCCGGGTGTTGTGGTGCCTTATAATCAGGAGTGAGTGAGTTGTGGCCTTCTAGATGGTGCTGGGCTCCAATTCCCATCATCCCCAGGAGGAGCCACAACTGTGGGAATGTTCAGGGAGGCAGGAGATGATATTTTGTTTATTAATATCCTTCCTAACTTGCATTTGCAAGTTCCTTAACTTAGCAGAGTTTACATTCCCCTTTTAAAAGCACAGTGAATAGCTGGTTGCAGGCTCGTTTAAGCCTCTCACTATTAGATTCCTGGTGAGTCCTCTTATATCCCTCTTAAAAGAATAAACACACAACAATCTTATTTACCTCTCTCGCCCTGATCTGGCCACAGTGATCCATGCGGCGGTCACCTCCAGGCTTGATTATTGTAACTCGCTCTACGTGGGGCTGCCCTTGAAGCTGACCCAGAAACTCCAGCGGGTGCAGAATGCCGCGGCGAGGCTCCTTACGGGGTCCCGGCCGTGGGATCACATTCATCCAGTGCTTTACCAGCTGCACTGGCTCCCGGTGGAGTACAGGATCAGGTTTAAGGTGCTGGTTTTGACCTTTAAAGCCCTATGCGGCTTGGGACCCTCGTACCTACGGGACCGCCTCTCCCGGTATGCCCCGCGGAGGACCTTAAGGTCCACAAACCACAATACTCTAGAGATCCCGAGCCATAAGGTGGCTAGATTGGCCTCTACTAGGGCCAGGGCCTTTTCAGTATTGGGCCCGACTTGGTGGAACACTCTTTCACAGGAGACCAGGGCCCTGCGGGATTTGTCATCTTTCCGCAGGGCCTGCAAGACAGAGCTGTTCCGCCTGGCCTTTGGGTTGGACTTAGTCTGACCCCTGTGTTTTCCTCCCTCATGGCTTGGATTTATGGACTACTTAAATCAGGCTGCATTTTAAATTTTAATACTTTATTATAATCTGTATTTTAATTAATTGCTTTTTATGTTTTATTGTAATTTTATTGGTGTGAGCCGCCCTGAGCCCGGTTTTGACTGGGGAGGGCGGGGTATAAATAAATTATTATTATTATTATTATTATTATTATTATTATTATTATTATTATTATTTCAATAAAAGAAGTTTACTCGCATCATCAGTGCACAGTTGGATCCCTGAAGGTAGACTTAGTTACAAAGTATAGTCATGTGGAACTATCCCATATGGGAATAATCCCAGTGTCCTTTATTGGCTGGAAGCCAACAGAGAATCTCTAGCTAAAATGATGCTGCTCCTACGAATGGAGGAAGTCAGAGAGAGAGAGAGCGTGCTGTGTGCCTTGTGCTTTTGTTACCTGAACAGGTAAGGTCATGCCCACCTCTAGTCACATGCAAAGGAAGTAGGCCCCAGCCAGGAGGAAACAGGAAGTTCTGACTGGCTGGACCAAACATTCCTTTGCATGTCCACTCTAGGAAAACAAGGAATGTTGTATTTGACTGCTGCTTACTTATCACATCCCACAATTGTTTACCTTTGGCAGATAAAGGAACCCAGTGCTGGGTGTTGTGACACCTTGTAAACAGGAGGGAGGGAGTCGTGGCCTTCTAGAGGCTGCTGGGCTCCATCTCCCATCATCCCCAGGAGGAGCCACAACAGCATCTCCTTGGAGCTGTCCCAGGTCCTGAATAATGTGACCTTGGGACTAAAACGGTGTGAGGGACTTTTGGCCCTCCGGATGTTGCTGGAGTACAACTCACAACATCCCTCACTGTTGTGTGGGAATGTCCAGGGATGCAGGAGAGGATATATTGTTTGATGATATCCTATTCCAACTTGTGTTAACAAGTTTCACAATTTAGCAGAGTTATATTCCCCTTCTCTCAAAGCAGCTGTTTTATTACAGAAAAAATTCAGGAACAAACTGGAAAGAGAAGTTGCTGAATTGGAACTCATTACCAAGCTTAAAACCATGGAGCCACCTGGAATGAACAAAGACATAGGATTCTTATCTCATTATGCATGATCAAGCTTTCTTTAGCGCCTCAGCCCTTGCTTTTCCCCCCAGGACCAATTGCAGCCATCAGCAGTCGTTAACAGCCATCTACAGGTTTACCACTCCCATCAGCCCATCACCCATTCCCATCACCCCCACCCTCTGTATATACATAAGGGTCTGACTTCTGTTTCAAGTGTATCTGAAGAAGTGTGCATGCACACGAAAGCTCATACCAAAATAAAAACTTAGTTGGTCTTTAAGGTGCTACTGAAGGAATTTTTTTATTTTGCTTCGACACAGACCAACACGGCTACCTACCTGTATCCATTAACATTTTTAACCATTTTAGAATGGTTTTTAAGATATAAATTTCCCTCATTCCTTATTAAAATTTTGGTCTTCCTGATTTCCGATTCTTCCCGTCATTTTTGCCGTTTTGGCACAATACATCAACTTGATCTGCCATTCTTCTCTGGTAGGGGCTTCGGCTTCTCCCCATCTCTGGGCTAGTAGCAACCACGCAGCCGTGGTTATGTACAAAAATAGACTTTTCTGCTGCCTTGGGATTTTGGCACCTAAAATTCCTAAAAGAAAAGCTTCGGAGGTTTTTTAAAGAAAAAATTATTTTAAACATTTTTTCCCCAGTTCATTATATATCATTTCCCAAAATTCATTTACAGTGGTACCTTGGTTTAAGAACAGCTTAGTTTGTGAACAACCTGGATTAAGAACGCTGCAAACCCGGAAGTACTGTAGGTGTTTCGGTTTGTGAACTTTGCCTTGGAATAAGAACATGTTTCTCTTCCTGTTGAGTGTGTTCCATTTGTAAATTGAGTCCCCCGCTGCTATGGGAAAGCACACCTTGGTTTAAGACCGTCTGATCAGCAAGCCCTAAGCTCTGTGGTTTAACCCACAGTGCCACCCGTGTCTGTAGAGCGCCCTAAACCAAGGTACCACTGTACTAGCTTACATGTCCACCAAGATTAATGTTGGACTTAACCCTATGGGTGGTAACAAACTAAGTCGTATTCACAGTAAAGGTAAAGGAAACCCTGACCGTTAGGCTCAGTCATCGACGACTCTGGGGTTGTGGCGCTCATCTCACTTTACTGGCTAAGGGAGCCGACGTTTGTCCACAGACAGCTTTCCAGCAGGACTAAACCGCTTTTGGCGCGACGGTACACTGTGACGGAAACCAGAGCGCATGGAAATGCCGTTTACCTTCCTGCCGGAGGGGTACCTATTTATCTACTTTCACTTTGACGTGCTTTCGAACTGCTAGGTGGGCAGGAGCAGGGACCCGGCAACGGGAGCTCACCCTGTCGCGGGGATTCGAACCGCCGACCTTCCGATCGGCAAGCCCTAGGCTTAGTGGTTTAGACCACAGCGCCACCCGCGTCCCTTGTATTCACAGTAGACGCATTCAAATCAATAAGTTAGATCCAACCTATACAGAACGGACCCAAGTCACAGTGCAAACCTAACCACGTCTACTCAGAAGTAAGTGCTGTTGAATTCAGTGGGATTTGATCCCGTGTGAATGGGGCTAGGATTGCAGCCCTAGCCATGATCTTTAATTCAAAACGGTTGGCTCTGATGATGACTGAAGTTGGATAAAACCCAATGCACGCGACTCGTGTCCATTGATTTCAGCGAGTTTGCTCAGAGCATGACTTAATTGGCCAGGGAATGCAGATGTGAAAAAAAGAGAGGGGCTTAAGTTGCTCTACAGACACGGGTGGCGCTGTGGGTTAAACCACAGAGCTTAGGGCTTGCTGATCAGAAGGTCGGCAGTTCGAATTCTCTCGCATGTCTTCTCTAGCCTTGACTGCCTCTCTCATGGATCACATCCCACATGCACACCTTCCAGCTTGTCAACATTCTTCTTAAATTGTGGTGCCCAGAACTGGACACTGTTCCAGGTGTGGCCTGGCCTGATTCAAACAGAGCAATTTCCTTTGTTCTTCCTATTCGTCTGGTGTGCGAAGAAATGGACTCCCTCTAAGCAGCAAATGAGGATTTTAGGGAGAAGGGGGTCTGTTCGAAGCCTACATCACACACACACACACACACACACACACACACACACACACACAGCAGAAATAAATTTCTATGTTCGGGGAGGGCTTTAAATAAATTAATAAAATATTGTGGGTGTGTTGAGGGGAGGGGGAACTGAATCATGCAAAAACCTAAATGTCTTGGCTTCGATTGTATAAAGATTGACCTTGCTAGTGTGCGGAAGGCCCAAGCTTCGGGAAACACCCTCCTGTCCCCCAAAGGATTATCAGTGGCTGTGGGGAAGCAGAAAGACTTGACCATACAGTAATATTCATCTGCCACGTGAAGGAGACTTCCAATCCTACAGAGGATGCGATTTAGCACCTTAGCTACATCCATTTTTCTTCCACCTAGCTTTTTCTACAAAAGATCTTCCCTGGTGGTTTAAAACAGCCTTTCCTCCTTCCTTCCTTCCTTCTTCCTCCTCCTCGTCCTCCTCCCCTCCCTGCCTTACCACATTTTCTGGCCTTTTGCCTAATGACATTGTATTGATTAGGCTCCAGCAACGGGGTGTCACTGCCCAGTGGAAAGGAGAACAAGCCAGCATAGCTCAATTATATTTTATTAATTACAGAGCGGTTGGGGAGAAGAAAGTCCGGCCAACGTCACCAAGAGTGGGGGTGGGGTAGGGAGACAGATTGCACCGCAAGCACCCTCAGCCAGGCCGTTTGGAAAACAAACAAACAGGGCAGAGGGGATTTCATTTTCCCGTCTTTGAAATATTTTTCCCCTGATTGTGATAATAGTAAGGAAAGATACACACACACACACAAATATATATATATATATTACACAGAGAGAGAGAAAGAGATGCTATTTTAATTTATTATTCAACACACACAAGGTTTATTGCATTTATAGCTCAGCTTCCCCCCGCCCAAGGAGTTCGAGGTGATGAACATGGTTAACCCTGTGGGAATGTTCAGGGTGGCAGGAGAGGATATATTGTTTAGTAATATCCTTCCTAACTTGCACTAGCCTCGGTCCGGTATACCTGAAGGAGCGTCTCCACCCCCATCGTTCTGCCCGGACACTGAGGTCCAGCTCCGAGGGCCTTCTGGCGGTTCCCTCATTACGAGAAGCCAAGTTACAGGAAACCAGGCAGAGGGCCTTCTCGGTAGTGGCACCCACCCTGTGGAATGCCCTCCCACTAGAGGTCAAAGAGAACAATTACCAGACCTTTAGAAGGCATCTCAAGGCAGCCCTGTTTAGGGAAGCTTTTAATGTTTGATGGATTTTTGTATTTTAGAATTTCTGTTTTTTTGGAAGCCGCCCAGAGTGGCTGGGGGAACCCTGCCAGATGGGCGGGGTATAAATAATAAATTATTATTATTATTATTATTATTATTATTATTATTATTATTATTTATGCAGCAGAGTTACATGCACAGCACATAGCTGGTTGCAGGCTCGTGTGAGCTCTCACTATTATACAATTCAGTCTGTCTCAGATTGAATTGTACGTTCCTGGTAAATTCCCTTGAATCCCTCTTAAAAGAATAAAGATGCCACAATCTTATTCAAAGTCAATAAAGAAGTTTACTCACATCAGTTCACAGCTGGATTTCTGAAGGCAGAGGTTACAAATCTGTACATGTGGATCTACCCCATATGGGGGAAATAATCCCAGTGCTTCTGCTAGCTGAGAGCTAGCAGAGCAGTCCTAGCTAGAAGCTGGTCAAAGAAGGAAGTCAGAAAGAGGGGAGTGTGCTGCCTGACACATCCTTTTGTTACCTGCACAGGTGAGGTCTTGCCCACCTTCTATCACATGCAAAAGGAAGGATGATTCAGTCAGGAGGAACAGGAAGTTTCAACTGGTTGGACCAAACATTCCCTCGCATGTCTTCTCTAGCATTTCAAGGAATGTTGTTCTTGACTGCTTCTCCTGGATCACATCCCACACCCCACAAACCCCAACTCGCATCTCATTTAATCTCCTCAACAACCCTGTGAAGTAGGTTAGGTGTGAGAAGCGTGGTATTGTTAAAGTAATAAATAGAAATTATATAAGATTTAGAGTTTACTACGGATGACATGTAAAGAATCGCAGCAGGAGGTGGAATGAGGAAGTCAATAGATTGGAAATAAGGGTTGTAGTTAGAATTTTTGTTTTTGTATTTTCTTATGTTTTGCATTTTCTTTGTGTGTTTTGTAGTTTTGTATGTTTTGTTGTTTGAGAAAATCTTTAATAAATACATAATAAAAAGAGAGAGAGAGAGAAGCAATGGCTGGCCCCCAAGGCCATAGGAAAACAGGGGATCCAAACCCTGGTCTGCTGAGTCCTAGTACCCAACCTTCTAACCGCTACACCACACTGTTTCTCTCACGTGGTCTACCAACAGAATAAGACTGTGCAATGATTGGCAGGCCCGCGGAACAGTTTGCAATGTACTGAAAACAATAAAGAAATAATGACAACCAATTATTATTTATGAGCTGTTCGACACCGCTGAAGGAGTCTCCAAACCACATTTCAGAGCATAAAAATATGGGTGCATATATTTATTTATTTATTCATCCATCCATCCATCCATCCATTCATTCATTCATTTTCGCAGCTATTCTGTGAAATGTATATGCAGCTTACGCAACGGGAAGCCTCCGATCAGTTTACAAATGAACAATCCAAGAGCATTCATGGAAATGTGGGGGCCCGTTAGGGGGTTGGAAATTGCTTCGATCCAGACAGGCAGCAAATGAAAGCAAGGCCTTGAAAGGGATTGTAACCCTCCAATGCGAGCCATTCACATTTAGGCAGCAGGAGCTAGAAGTCACGATACCAAGGTGGAACCTCCAGCTTTAGTAGCATGATACCAGTGAATACCAGAAGCTGGAAAGCAATGGTGGTCGAAAGGATTGCCTTCATAACCTGTCTTCGAGCTTCCTAGGGTTGTAAAATTGTCCACTGCTGGAAACAGGGGGCTTGGAATAGCAGGTCACTTCTTGTCTTCTTACATGAGGAATGGGGGACCTGTGGCCCTCTGGGATGTTGCTGAGCTCCAGCACTCATCGATCCCAGAAGACAGCATGGCCAATGGTCAGGGTTGATGGGAACTGCAGTCCAGCAATGTCTGCAGAGCCTCGGGTTCCTTACCATCTTCCAACGATCACCAGTGTCAAAAGCAATGACTGAGTCTTCAACATCAGCTTCGTTGGACTGGTCATGTTGTGTGGATGGTTATCATCTTCCAAAGCAACTCCTCTATTCCGAACTTAAGAATGGAAAGCGTAATGCTGGTGGTCAACAAAAGAGGTTCAAAGACCCTCTCAAGGCAAATCTAAAGAAATGTAGCATAAACACAGACAACTGGGAAACACTGGCCTGCGAGCGCTCCAGTTGGAGAACAGCCTTGACCAAAGGTGCCATGGGCTTTGAAGATGCTCGAACTCAGGACGCAAGGGAGAAACGTGCTAAGAGGAAGGCACGCTTGGCAAACCTTCACCGGGATCCACTCCCACCCGGAAACCCATGTCCCCACTGTGGAAGGATGTGTGGATCCAGAATTGGCCTCCACAGTCACTTATGGACTCACTGCTAAAACAATGCTATGGAAGACAATCTTACTCAGCTACAAGGGATCGCCAAAGAAGAAGACCCCATCTTAGACCAAAGGTCAGATACTTCAGGACCTGGGACAGCTCCCAGAGGGTGCTGTGGTGGATTCTCCCAGGGCCAGATCATATTAAATCCCAAAGGAGGGCCTAGTGCTGAACCAGGTCTAATCAGTAGTGAAAGCCCAGGCAAGGGAGGGTGGAACAAAGAAAGCCCCCCCCCCTGCTTTAACACACCATTTCCTCACAGCTGCCCACATCTGTCCTTTTCCAGATGAGATACTTCCCTCCTGAAAGAGCCTTAAAAGTCCACAGGTAGAATAAGCAAAAGGGAAACAGATCTGATTGTTTCTGAGGTCATGTCCAGTTCCTGCTGCGCTTGTATCAACGAAGGGCAGGTTAGGACTACTGTATATTCCTTTATTATTAGACAAAATCCAGTGTTGGATTACGTAGCTCCATTAATTTCAATGGGCCTACTTTGAGTAGAATGTAACTGGAGACAACCCAAAGAGAACTGCCTTTATTCTTCAGCTTAAAAGCTGAAGCAGAGTTTTTGGGTATTGGGGGGGGGGACCTGGGCGGGGAAGCTGAGGACCAGCAGTTGAAAGCAGGCACCGAAGTCTGGGGATGCCTGGTGTAGACAATACTGGGCTAGATGAACTGTCAGTTTCTTCGGTTCCCGTTAAAGCAGAAACATGAGGACTAGGACCTTACTTTCTAGGGGAAGCTCTTTTGCTCAGTGGTAGATCTGTTCTTGGTGTGGTTCCCCCCCACACACCCCGCCCGCCCTCCCCCTGTAAGTTAAGGAGGCTGTCTCTGAGCATAGCTAGAAGTACTTGGACCTGAGGCATCAAAGAAGACGCTTTGTGGAGGGGTAGGGGGGGCAGGCTGCTTAATCCGGTCCCATTAGGAAACGCTCCCCTCCCCCTCCCCCCAATACTTCCCACAGACCATCTGCGGAATCTTTTCTCTCTCCCTTCCCCCCATGAGCTGGAGCGATCGATAAGGGCAGAGCGCGGGGAGGGCGGTTGTGCTACAGCGGAGCGCCGAGCCACTCCTGTGAGCCCCCCCCCCCACTCCACACCGTCTCCAAGGGCCGGTGGTGTTGGGGGGGGATATCTAGGAAGCAGAGAGGTCATCTTGGGACTGTGTGGGGCGGGTAGAACGACCCCCGCAAAGGTTAGGCAGATGAGAAGCCTTGGTTGCAGTAGGGGGTGGGGGGTGGGCAAGGTTGGCCTCCGGTGTGGACCCCCGGCCCTGCCACACGCGCAGACACACACACACACATACACACGCCAGAGCGCGCTCAGAGCCTTCCCCTGCGAGGATAGATAGACCAATAGAGCAGAAACGCCCGTGATAGATGGAAGCAGAGATTAGGCGCGATGGAGTGTCGTGATGTATGGCTGGCTGATACAGTCGGGGGGCGAAGGCGGACGGGGCCGAGGGGCGAAGAGGGCAGGCGGGGCACGGGGCGCTTGCCTCAAGAGCTCAGCTAACCTGTCCCAAGACACAGAGGTCCAGTACTCTTTCCTTCCTTCCTTCCTTCCTTCCTTCCTTCCTTCCTTCCTTCCTTCCTTCCTTCCTTCCTTCCTTCTTTCCTGTCTTTTTTCCTGCTCCTGTCTCTTTCCCTGCTCCCTCTTTCTTTCTTTCTTTCTTTCTTTCTTTCTTTCTTTCTTTCTTTCTTTCTTTCTTTCTTTCTTTCTTTCTTTTCCTTCGTCTCACTGCTTCCTATTTCATTCCTTTTTTTATTTCCTCCAACCCCTGCTCCTTCCTTCCTTCCTTCCTTCCTTCCTTCCTTCCTTCCTTCCTTCCTTCCTTCCTTCCTTCCTTCCTATTCTTTCCTTCCTTCTCTCTCTCTCTCCCTCCCTCCTTACTTCCTTTTCCACCCCCTCCCTCAATCTCACCCCTCTCTCCCCTACTTC
The DNA here is from genome assembly GCF_965207765.1 of Zootoca vivipara. Classification (NCBI taxonomy): domain Eukaryota; kingdom Metazoa; phylum Chordata; class Lepidosauria; order Squamata; family Lacertidae; genus Zootoca; species Zootoca vivipara. The sequence continues at coordinate 94,483,155 of NC_142589.1, read as the reverse complement.
CTTCCTTCCTTCCTTCCTTCCTTCCTTCCTCCTTCCTTCCTTCTTTCCTTCCTTCCTTCCTTCCTTCTTTCTCCCCTCTCTCCCTCCTTCCTTTTCCACCCCTCCCTCAATCTCACCCCTTCCTTCCTTCCTTCCTTCCTTCCTTCCTTCCTTCCTTCCTTCCTTCCTTCCTTCCTTCCTTCCTTTTTTCTTCCTTTCTTTCCTCCAACCCTTTCCTTCCTTCCTTCTTCTCATTGCTTCCTTCCTGTTTCATTCATTTCTTTCCTTTCCTCCAACCCTTGCCTTCCTTCCTTCCTTCCTTCTTTCTCCCCCTCCTCCCTCCCCTCTCTCAATCTCACTCCTATCCATCCCTCCTTCCTTCTCGCCTTTGCCTTCCCCACAGATTCACACTCTCCCCCCCCGCCCGCCCCACAACCTAGTTGAAACTCTCTCGCTCAACCTCCAGCCGCAATTGATTTTATATCGCTATTCTCCCTTGCCCCCCGCTGCTGCCTCCCCCCGCACCCCCGCTTTCCCCTCCCCCCGCCCACCTCCCAGCACTCGCCTTTCCCTGCCTCGCGTGTGTGTGTGAGAGAGGGGGGGAGGGGGCACACATCCTTGTCGCTTGTCGATGCCTCTACAGAGAGAGAGGCAGAAATCACATTCATAACAGGCACCAGAGAAGCCACACTGAGACTGGCAGGTGGGCGCTCGTTAGGAGCACGCTGGGCAGGTTGTGAGCCGTGTGTGTGTGTGTGTGCTTGGGGGTGGTGTCGGTGGAGGGGGGGGCGGACAGACCGTAGCTGGGCGCCGTGACGTCAAGGGTAGAGGGAGGCTGAGCCGAGGAGCAGAGCCGCGCGATTCGCAGCCACGGCGGACAGAGGAGGAGGAGGAGGAGGAGGAAAGCAAGCGAGCGAGCGGGCGAACGGGCGAGAGAGACAAGCCAGAGCCGAGCGCCGAGAGGAAAGGAGCGCCCATCCCCGCAGCTTTGGGCAGGAGGGGGGTGGGGACCCGCCGCCTCCGCGGCCCCTGAGCCCTGCCGCTCCCCCTGCGCGCGCGCCCAGAAGAGATCCGGATGGAGATCTCCTGAGATGGATCTGGATTAAGGCGGCGGGGGACGCAGGAGGGGGGTGGGAGGAGGAGGGAGGAGGAGGCGGAGATCCAGGAGGAGGGGGGGAGGGGAGGGGGAGGGGGAGGAGGAGGGATCGCCTGGCAGGGGGAGAGCGAGCGAGCGATGGAGTTGAGCCTCGACGGGCTCGGCAACCTCCACCAGGCCGGGGAGCTGTTGAGCCCCGCCGGGGCGCACGCCAGGCAGCCTCCGCCTCCCCCGCCGCCTCCCCCTCCGCCTCCTCCCCCGTCGGCGCACCGCAACCTCGTCTCCTCGCACGGCCGGCCAGCCATGGTCTCCAGCATGGCGTCCATCCTCGACGGGGCGGGAGACTACCGGCCGGAGCACACCCTGGGCGGGCCGCTCCACCCTGCCATGAGCATGGCTTGCGAGTCGCCGTCGGGGATGAGCACCTACACGACCCTGACGCCTCTGCAGCACCTGCCGCCCATCTCCACCGTCTCCGAGAAGTTCCACCACCATCACCACCCTCATCACCACCCTCACCACCACCCGCACCACCCGCCGCACCACCAGCGGCTGTCCGGGAGCGTCAGCGGCAGCTTCACCCTCATGCGCGAGGAGCGCAGCTTGGCCGCCTCCATGGGGAACCTGTACGGCCACTACCCGAAGGACATGCCCTCCATGGGGCAGGCCCTGTCGCCCCTCTCCAACGGCCTGAGTCTACACAACGGGCAGCAGTCGCTGGCCCCCTACGGGCCCGGCGCCCACCTGGCCGGAGACAAGTTGCTGTCCCCCAATGGCTTCGACCCTCACATGCTTTCCAGGAGCGAGGAACACCTGGCGCGGGGTCTAGGGGCTCCGGGCTCCGGCATGATGCCCTCCCTCAACGGCATGCACCCCCACGGAGGGCACCCCCACGGGCAAGCCAACGGCGCCCTGCTGGGCGAGCGGGAGAGGCAAGCTTCGTCCGCGTCGGGCTCGCAAGCCGGGGGCTCCGGGCAGGTGGAGGAAATCAACACCAAGGAAGTGGCCCAGCGGATCACCGCCGAGCTGAAGCGCTACAGCATCCCGCAGGCCATATTCGCCCAGCGGATCCTGTGTCGCTCGCAGGGCACCCTCTCCGACCTCTTGAGGAACCCCAAGCCGTGGAGTAAGCTGAAGTCCGGGCGCGAGACCTTCCGAAGGATGTGGAAGTGGCTGCAGGAACCCGAGTTCCAGAGGATGTCTGCCTTGAGGCTGGCGGGTAAGGTGGCTTCGCGCTAGGGACTAGAAGCCTAGGTGCTGCGTGTTGGGGTCTGGAGAGGGCTGCGGGGTGGAGGGTGGGAGCAAAAAAACAGCTGTAAATTTCACACGCATTACAAGCGCACACACATGCACACACTTGGCCGCCTGGACGCGCGCCTCTGGAAGAGGGAAACGGTCGTCTGAACCCTGCGGAGCGGACGCGGGGAATGACATAGGCGGGAGGGTGAGAGAGAAAGAAGAGAAGGGGGTCTTCTAGGGGAAACCAGAAGAATTATTGGGGAGCGGGAGGGGTGTGCTTGTGAAAGGAATGAGACAGGAACTCCTGCCCCTACAAGAAAAGAGGCTGGTGTATGATTTACAGGTGTGTGGGTCAGGATGCGTGTATGCTGATTCGCGGTCCCGAGCCTCAGGGAAAGTGGCGGGCGTGTGTGAGGATGAGCTCCGGCAGAGATGACCCCTCCGCCCATCCCCTCTTGACAGCATAACTTTTTTATCGCCTCAATTTGCGACGCTTTCCAGGGTAGGGGCTTGGGTCTGTTCACACGTTCCATCCCTGCCCGTTGCCGCGTGTCGAAAAAGGGAGCGACGGCGTTCCAGGGAAATGGTGGGGGGGGGGGGGAGATGCGCAAGGCCAATACGCACGATCGATGTTTATTCAGTCTTGGGCTTCTCTTCCCATTCCCTCGCCACCCCCGCTTTTCTGCATAATATACATTGTGGCCTATTCCTCTCTCCTTTCTGTCTATGAATCGTCCTGATCGCTGGCTTCATCTTGGGAGAATTGCAGGGAGCATCTGGGGAGAATCGCAGCGCCCTAGGGTCTCTGCCTCCTCAGGAGTAAGCCCACTTGAGTTGAATGGGCCTTACTGCCAGGGCAAGAGAGCGCGGGAGCTTCCTTTATTCATCCCTGCTCGGAACAGACAGTTGAAATGGAAAGGGCACGACCAACTTGGATGCGCAGCGCTCATTTCAACGTCCCTCCTCTGATTTAGCTACAGCCCTGAATATTTTATCCCAGAATTGATGATGGTGCTAATGCCTGGTGTGAGCCACGTGTTAAACACGCAGGCACAGCGTTCCGACGTGCGCAAGAGCAGAACCCGGGTGCTAGCTAAGGCATGAGCGAAGCACGATCCGTTTTCTACATCGGTTAGAGTGACACACACACACAGAGAGAGAGAAACACGCGTCGGTCCATCCATCCATCCATACGTTTTAGGACACCGAGTCGCCTCCGTCCTACCTCACAGGGTTGTCGTTGAGGATTAAATGAGGCGGGAGAGAAAACCACGTAGGCCACTTTGAGCAAAGTCTTGCTCAGAAGGATACCCACTGAAACGAACCAAGGCCCAAGCTAGCCGCGCCTCTCCGTTTCCATGAGTCTACTCTGAGCAGTGCGTAACCGTTGAAGGCAAAACCTACAGAAATGCATGGGGTCCGCTCGTCTCTCAGTGAGTCTCTGAGCAGGACTGAGGCACTTTATGGCGCGCCAAGCGCGCGCGCGATTCCGCAAGCAGTTCGTGCTGCGATGCCCACAGACGGATGGGGGAATAGGCCGTTTCAGGATCAAGAGGGATCAAGAGGAAATAAAAAAAGAAAGGGCGGGGGCGAGAGAGGACGCGCGGGTCTCTGCCTGCAAGGAACTTGCAAAGTCTAAAATATGCAATTGCCTCAGGGATCGAATACAGTTGAATGCGCTTTACACTACTCAGTGTGTGATCCGCTATATATGTATATGAATAGGACCTGCTGACGGGCATGTAATAATAATATTAATTAATAAAACATCTGAAGGCAGCCCTGCATAGGAAAGTTTTTTATGCTTGATGTTTTACTATATTTTTATACAGTATGCTGTAAGCCGCCCAGAGAGGCTGGGGAAACCCAGCCAAATGGGCTGGGAATAATAATAATAATAATAATAATAATAATAATAATAATAATAATAATAACGCCCATCTGACTAATTGCCCCAGCCAATCTGGGCTGCTCCCAACAGAATATTAAAAACATAATTGATATTAATATTAATAATGGTCAAATGAATGAACACGCTTAACCTACAGAGAGGGAATTCTCCGCCTTACTCATTTTAGCCTTCTCTCCTTTCCCTTATCCATCTGAACGTTTATTCTATCTATCCATCTTTCGCCAGCCGAAAGTTCGCTTTTAAACAGATGGATCCTTTAACTGGCCATATAAATAAATGCATCCCGAAACGTAATTTCCCATTGCTTGCCCGTAGTATCTCCCTGTCTGGTTGTACACTTGTTAATCGTGTGCGCGCGCGCGTGGACAGATTATACAAGGTCTTGACAACTTGGCAACTGCGTTTCGTTCACAGCCGATTTTCGCTTATCAATGGGTGTAAAGAAAAATGTGTGCGTGTGTGGTGTCTTTAAAACGCCGTTTCGTTTTAGACGATTTTAATATTATATATATATATGGCATGCGAATAATAATATATAGTGTTGCGCCCTGCTCAGAGTAGACCCTATGAAAGCAAGGGACATGAATAACGAATGTCAGCTCCCACTAAATTACTGTATACTAAAAGTAGGACCTCTTGAAATCGATGGGCCTAAAATCTTTACCTCCGTGCATTTCAGTTTGAGCCAACCTATAGGCAATTTTTCTTGATGGAGTATGCAGAAATTGAGAAACTTACTGGAAGAAATAAGAAACCTAGAAGAGAGACTTTTAAAAATCAGAATGGGGGGGGGAGGGATTTACTGGCTATTTGAAGATGTAAACAACTTAAAACATTAGCAGGATCGACATAAACAAGTGAAGTAAGAAATAATGAAAAGGGAATACAAAGGGGAAATTAGCAAACAGTCTTGAACTGAATTAATAATAATAATAATAATTGTATGCCACCCATCTGATATAAACTAAGTAACCGCAGAAAGGAGGGGAGGAAAGTCGAGGGAAATGCAGATTGATTATGTAAAGATTTAGGGTATTTTTTTTTAAAAAATGAGAAAATGAAAATTTAATTTTTTAAAAAAGACAATTTTGACACCCCTTTCCTTCAGTAACTGGTGCCTGGGGCAGAGCAAACCCATTGAAATGGAGGGAGAAGAGGAAGTCAGCCTCAGACAAGTCAATGGGTCTACCGGCTACTCTGAGTAGAATTTAGCCAAATCATTTCAGCCAATAGTAGCCGTTACTCCTTTGCTTAATAAACAATAGGGTCTCTGTCGCGGGGGAAAGGATAATAATGTGCCTTTCTAAAAAGCGAGGGTTTAAAAATAAATAAATGCATGGATGGATTAAATGCTGGACACTTTGCTGATTCTGGAATCATCATTTTCTTAAAAAACAAACAAGGAATCAAACATTGATAGCTTCAAAGATGGAGATAGGGGGAAATCTGTTTCAATATCTGTGGTTACAGGTAGGCAGCCATGTTGGTCTGAGTCGAAACAAATTTAAAAAATTCATTCAGTAGCACCTTAAAGACCAACTAAGTTTTTATTCTGGTATGAGCTTTCGTGTGCATGTGGTTAGAGAGGCGAGCCGAATCGGTGCCCTAAGGGACGCTTAGCAATAGGCGTGGAGGGACGTGGGGGAATTTAAGTGCCTTGCAAGGTTTGCCAATGAGCCCAGAGGTGAGGAGACACCCCTGCTTGGGGGGGGGGGGGCTATCTCTGTACCGCACACCTGTGTGGAGTTTCCACCCGTGACTTCAGAAGAAATAAATGGGTGGTTTGGTCGCACCGCATCCCAAGACACAGTCAGCCCCAGAAACCCATTATTTTCCCCCAGTGTTCTGTTTCCAACGCTGGTCAGATGCATTTTTCCGACCAGGGAAGGTCTGGGAGGACAGCCATAGTTTGACTGACTGACTGACTGACTGACTGACTGACTGACTGACTGATTGAATGATTGATTGATGGTAGTCCGCAAAACCTACAATGGCATCGCCAGTGAACACTGGCACGCGTGCGCCCGTTTAGACGCGGTGGCCCCCTTCACTGACAGGCCTGAAGAACACAGTAAGAGTTCTGCCGGATCAGGCCAGTGACATTCAATGGCCAGCCCAGATGACTATTAGGGGACATCTGAGAGCAGGACACCGGCACAAGAACACGTCCCCCACCCTCCTGTGTCTCCCATCCATATTTCTTTACAAGTTTACTTTTCCTTCCTGCTGCTTTTAATCCTCCTTTGTCCTTGTCCATATTTCATTATTTCCTTCCACCCTCGATTTCTCTTCTCCTCCCTCCCTCCTTTCTCAATCTCTCCTTCCTCGACCTCCCTCCACCTGTCTCTTCCTAAACTCATATGCATATGAGAGGAAAGATGGAGCCAGTTTTATTATCCCAACCCCCTATTCCCAGGCTTGGATGTTGCTGAATAGGTCAAAATCAGCTGATCTCAGTGACCTCTCCCCCCCTCCATCGCCTACTCGACCCCCTCCTTTCCCCCTCTCTCCCTTGCAGGCAGATCGATAGTATATAGCTCCTTCATTTTACAAATGGCGGCGGAGATCAATTATCTATAACCGAGGCAACGCGGCTCAGATAGGGAGAGAGAGGCCAGCCTAGTAAACAGACCCTTTTGTGGGTAAAGTTTAGGGTTCTGTTTCCTGTCCAATCCGGCTTAATTCGGATTCGGAGAGGGTTCTGTGTGAATGAAATCACGCGCGAAACACACACACACACACACACACACACACACACACACACACAACACAGCCCTTCAAGGCTTTCTGATGAAAATATTGTTAGCCACCTACTAACGCGCTACTTTCGGAAAAATTATACGCACCGGAACGACTCCGTTTACACAGAACTTGATCCTACGCACAATCCAGTGTTTGTTTGTTTTAATTTAAAATAGCAGGGGTGAGCGTGGGGAGAAGAGAGATTACTTCATTTGCTACCTGTTATTTACTCAGTGAAATTGGGAAGCGCCCAAACAGACCGAAGTCCAACGCCCCCTCCCCCGTTGCCAACAGGTGTATCTGGAAAGCGCACGAAAGGAATAGACCCCAGTCTCTCTCTTTTATTATCCCTGGAATATTGTGTTCAAAGTTAGACTGCCGTTGAAGGGGGAGGTTCCATCTTTTTAGCCTTTGCTCTCCTCCGTGACTTTGCTCTCTCGCCTCTCCCGATTAGTCCAACATCATATTTGGCGGTGAGTTCCGCAGATAATGAGCGTGTGTGTTGTGGTTTAATGAGTCCAGGAAGCGCCCGTTTTCCTTTCCTGGCTACTGCCTGGTTCATTCTCGTTCGCCTGAGATGAAAGAACCATTTTTAGTTTTCTATCGTAATTTACATATATAAAGAGCAAACCTTTTGTGGCAACTAGAAAGACCTCGAATATACCGTATATAAAGGGAATCGCTGTACAATGCAGTAGTAAATTCATGGGGAGGTCAAACGCCAGATAACCGCGAAGAATACACGCATTTTCTAGCACAGTGAGAGAACAACGTCTGAAGAGCAGGGTGTGAGAATACTTTTTGCAGATATGCCATAATCCAGTTTCTGGGTTGTGCACCCAATGCTCACCAGACTTAGCCCTCCCCCCCCCCGCAATGTGCCTTTTAAAGCACATTTCAAAACGCAGCCAAAGATTTCTGGCCGCTGCAGAGTTACCATTCCCAGGGACCCTTAGCAAAAACTACAGTTCCCAGGATTCCTCGATGGCAAGAGGGCCATCCGAACGTGCTTCTGCGCTCACGCAGCCTCAGGGCAGTGTTATTGCTACACGTGACAAATTTAGGTCCGTCGATTTCCATAGGCCTTCTCTGATTTCTGGGATTTATGTTGTGAGGGGCGGGGGCGGGGCGTGCAGAACCGAGTTGCCTGCAACGCAATCGGTCGATTAGTTAAGTGTTTTTATTTATTTGCTTGATTTGGGGGGGGGGGGGTGCATTATACAGCCACTACGGCTGCCCATGAATCGAAAACACACACATGCATATCCAAGACACTGCGGGTCATTTCCCTCAAGTGTTGTCCAATCATAGCTGCCAAGTTATCCCTTTTTAAAAGGGATTTTCCCTTATGCTGAATAGGCTTCCTCGCGAGAAAAGGGAAAACTTGGCAGCTATGTGTCCAATGTTGGAGTTGGGTGATAGACAACCTGCGCCCCTCCATACCAGAAGTTGCGGAGCTGTTGGGAGTTGGATAATGCGCCATCTCCCGCCAGCGATTATCACAGAATCACAGGGTGGCGGGAGTTGGAAGGGACCCCCGAGGGGCATCTAGTCCAACCCCCTTGCAAATTGCAGGAATTTTTCGCCCAATGCGGGACTCGAACCCACGGCCCGGAGAACACGAGGAGGATTGGAGACCGCTGATGGGTTCTCCTGTCACCTATACATGAAGTTGCTGGCAGGATTTGAGATATAAGCAGTGGATTAGTGAGAGAATCAAACGACCCTGGAGTTAAGAGGGCGAAAACATATTTTTATTTTGATTATGTATTTTGTGGTTTTATATATCTTGATTTTATTCTGTGAACCGCCTTGAGACCCCACCAGGTATAGGGCAGTATATAAAGTATAATAATAATAATAATAATAATAATAATAATAATAATAATAAACTTACATGCTGTAAAGCAGCAACAACAACAATATACAGTATATGTTGTAAAACAGCTAATAAAACAGAGTAAAAAAACAAACAGGAAAGGAGGCAGTGGGAACTTTATGGGGTAGGAAAAAATGCTATCGTGTTCTGGAATAAGTTGGGGAATTAATAAAAATGATTTTTTAAAGGGAGATTACGAATTTCAGGCTCTACCGACTGAGCATTTCAGGGGGTTGGGCGATGGCCATTGGAGCCTCTTCCAGTTCTATAATTCTATGGTTCTATGAATAATCAGGAGGGGGTACCCACGGATTCTCCCCCCCATCCCTGTTCTGAAGAGGCAACCCCCCCCCCCTCAGGACACAATGCCTCTCCTTAAACAGAGTCATTCCTCCAGCTGTCGCATAAAGTAGGAGGTGAAGTTGTGGGAATGTTCAGGGATGCAGGTATTTGATTATATCCTATTCCAACTTGTGCTAACAAGTTCCACAATTTAGCAGAGTTACTTTCCCCTTTTTAAAGTTACACAGCGGGCGCATTGCTCAGGCTCGCTAAAGCCTCTGTAATAACTGTCCTGGTATTTCCCCCTTTATTCCCTTCCTAAAAGATAAGACACGACACAGTCTTCTATAAAAGTATAAAAAGAGTTTACTCACATCATTCTGTTCACAACAGGATCCCAGAAGGCAGACTTAGCTTAGAAAAAGTTACATACACCTGGAAAACTATCCCATAAGGAGACGCCTCCTTTGTCCTCTCTTGACTGGAAGCCAAGAGGGCATCTTAGGCTAAGCAGATATTGCTTCCTCAATGAAATGTAGTCAGAGAGAGAGGTGGTGGGTAGCCCTATGCTTTTGTTACCTGCACAGGTGAGGCCATGCCCACCTCTAGTCACATGCAGAGGAAGTCTGTCCCAGCCCAGGAGAAACAGGAAGTTCCGACTGGCTGGTCCAGACATCCCCTTCTATGTCCACTCTAGGGATGTTGTACTTGACTGCTCTTGAGTTTCACATCCCACAGAAGTCACTTCTTATATAAAGCAAGGCTAGGCGGGAACCTGTGGATTCTAGAAGTTTCTGAACCCCGGATCTCATCATCTCTGGCCACCAGCCACTGTGGCAAGCGGGGAGCAGGGTGGGTGGAGATGGAGAGAGGGAAACTTGTGACAACTGGGCAAATAGCTTTGGGAAAGGGTTCCACAGCTGGAACCAACGCCGGATTTACGTATAAGCTAAACAAGCTATAGCTTAGGGCGCCATTCTCTTGCCCCCCCCAATATACTTCTTCTTAATTGTATCTCACTATTAATATACTTCTTCTTGATTGTATTTCAATTCAACAATGACTTTGATAAAACACATGTTTTGTGATGTGCAAATGGCTTTAGATACCTATTAGGTCCATAAATCACCATGTAGCATATATTCAACACACACAAAAAATAAAAGGACACATTCTGCTCATGTAAAAACATGCTGATTCCTGGACCATTCGTGGGCCAGATTTAGAAGGCGATTGGTCAGGATCCAGTCCCCGGGCCTTATTTTGCCGACCCATGCTCTGCCAACTGAGCTATCCTGCAGGCTGATGAATCAAGTCAATATCAATGTAATAAGTCATGCTTGGAGTGGACCCACGGGTTAGTCTATTGCTTTCAATGGGTCTGCTATGAGTATGATGTAACTTTAGAATAAATGTGTTTAAATTTTTTAACAGTATGATTTAGTTGGGAACATAAACATAATAATGCATACTGCCTTTGAGACCTGAAAGAGGATCCAAACAGCTGACAACGAGTTGCTGTTGTTTTTTTTAAAGCCATAGGATATTGAAATATAAAACAGAGCAGCATTAAAACAACAAGAGGTAGTTGTTAAAACATTATAAACTCAGGAAGATAAAAGCAGATAATAACATCAGCAAAAATGCCACCTACCCTGTTTCTCATATTTTAAGACATACCCATAAAATAAGCCACAGCAGGATTTTTAAGCATTCAAGGAATATAAGCCATACCCCGAAAATAAGACATAGTGATGGGCGCAGCAGCAATGCCGGCTGCGGCAGGAGGAGGAGGAAAAAAATAAGACATCCCTTGAAAATAAGCCATAGTGTGTTTTTTTGAGGAAAAAATAAATATAAGACATGTCTTATAATATGAGAAACACGGTATGTAAAAAATTCCACGGAGCTAAAATCTATAGAGACCATTGCTAATGTATTGCAGTGCTAATGTAGTCAGTTGTTTTTATTTTGGTATGAGCTTTCGTGTGCATGCACACTTCTTCAGATACACACACTTCTGCATGCACACACTTCTGCATGCACACACTTCTGCATGCACACGAAAGCTCATACCAAAATAAAAACTTAGTTGGTCTTTAAGGTGCTACTGAAGGAATTTTTTTATTTTGCTTCGACTCAGACCAACACGGCTACTTACCTGTAAGTAGTCAGTTGTGTGTGTGCATGGGGGGTGGGGGTGGGAGGGGGTTCAAGTATGATTCAGCTCAAGCAAACCACTTTGGAATCCCATATATTTTAAAGGAAGCCTTCTGGGATATAATGGGCCTGCTCCCATGTAGGACAAAGGGTTATAATGGGCCAGTAGCTCGTGTTCTCGAAGCTACGAACATGAGTTTGACCAAACTGCGGGAGGCAGTGCAAGACAGGAGTGCCTGGCGTGCTCTGGTCCATGGGGTCACGAAGAGTCGGACACGACTAAACGACTAAACAACAACAGCTCCACTCAAAGTGGACCCATTGAAATGAGCAGACCTCAGTTTGCCATGTCAGCGACTGCTGGATGCAACCCACAGTACCTGACTTGACTAAAGACCCATTGGAGTGAATGGGCAGCGCTAATTCAGCACCATTGATTTCAAAGGAGGGAAACAGGAAGCAGCCTGGGAGTCATTTTGGACTCACAGCCGCCATCCATGGAGGCACAGGCCAATTCTGCATCCAGGGCAGCTGTCTACCAGCTCCATCTGGTACGCAGGATGAGACCCTCCCTGCCCGCAGACTGTCTGGCCAGAGTGGTGCATGCTCTGGTTATCTCCCGCTTGGACTACTGCCATGAACTCTCTGTGGAGCTACCTTTGAAGGTGACCCGGAAACTGAAAATAATCCAGAATGCGGCAGGTAGACTGGTGACTGGGAACGGCCGCCGAGACCATATAACACCGGTCCTGAAAAACCTACATTGGCTCCCAGGACGTTTCCAAGCACAATTCAAAGGGTTGGTGCTGACCTTGAAAGCCCTAAACGGTTTCCGCCCAGTAGACCTGAAGGAGCGTCTCCACCCCGTCCACTTCCCGAGGGCCTTCTGGTGATTCCCTCCCTGCGAGAAGCAAGGTTACAGGGAACCAGGCGGAGGGCCTTCTCGGTGGTGGCACCCTCCCTGTGGAACGCCCTCCCATCAGATGACAAGGAAATAAACAACAACCTGACTTTTAGAAGACATCTGAAGGCAGCCCTGTTTAGGGAAAATTTTAATGTTTGATGTTTTATCGTGTTTTTAATACTCAGGGGTGCCGCCCTGAGTGGCTGGGGAAACCCAGCCAGATGGGTGGGGTATAAATAACAACAGCAACAACAACAACAACAGATGAATCAGACCATTGCTTGATCTAGCTCAGTGTTGTCTACACATACTTGCAGTGGTTCTTCGGGATTTAAGGCCAAACGATTTCTCCCAGCCCTTCCTGGAAATGTCAGGGATTTGAACCCAGGACCTTCTGCATGCCAAAGTATTTCACCATGGAGAGACCTGGTCTGAATAGAGACTTTGGATTCTTATCTCATTATACATGATAAAGCTATTTTTAGCCATCTCACCCCTTGCTTTTTCCTGTAAGACCAATTGCAGTCTTTAGTCCATAGGTTTACCCCATCTATCAGCCAATCACCCATTCCCACCACCCTTCTGAGTAATACCCCTCCCCACCCTCTCACTATATTTAAGGTTCTGGAGACTTCTGTTTCAGTGTACCTGAAGAAGTGTGCATGCACACGAAAGCTCATACCAATGACAAACTTCGTTGGTCTCTAAGGTGCTACTGGAAGGAATTTTTTTTATTTTGTTTCGACTACGTCAGACCAACACGGCTACCTACCTGTAGCCAGTATTTCACTGTTATGGAGAACTTTATCGGATGCTGCCCATAAGATTCCCCTGGATTCCAAAAAGTTAATTACATCTAAGACTGTTTCTTTGTTTAGATCGTGGACTCATAGAACTGTAGAGTTGAAAGGAGCCTGTAGGTAATCTATTCCAGCCCCCTGCGATGCAGGAAGTGGGATTCGAACCCATGGCCCTCAGATTAAGAGTCTCATGCTCTACGAATTGATATGTATTGATACCCCATCTCTCCAATGAACAGTTTTGGAGAGCAGGACATTTGATGACACTTGAGCTAGTCTTAATATTCCTTCCTTCCTTCCTTCCTTCCTTCCTTCCTTCCTTCCTTCCTTCCTTCCTTCCTTCCTTCCTTCCTTCCTTCCTTCCTTCCTTCCTTCCTTCCTTCTTTCTTTCTTTCTTTCTTTCTTTCTTTCTTTGAAAGACCACCCATCATAAGATCTCAGGGCGGCTCACAGAACAAAATACACGATGAAAAACAAGTAAATAAGTAAAATGAAACAGCAAAACAATAACCCGCCTCACCTTAATAAAGGTTGTAGCCTCAGCCTGATTTGAATGCTATCTGTCTTATCTCTCCCCTCCTTGGATAATTAATAATAATAAGAAGAAGAAGAAGAAGAAATTGATCTATTAGCTTTCAATATCAGCTCCTCACAGTCACATTTAGGGTGGTTCAAGAGAAGGCTTAAAAATAAACAAACATGCAGCTCCCTACTATTTTATTATAAATGTGAAGGGGACGGGCGGGGCGGGGGAAAGCAAACATTTATTTAACACGAACCAGAATAAAGAATTGGCCTCACCTTCTACACCTGAGTTTTGGCTTAATTGGGGGCTCTAGTAATTCAATTCAGAAGAGGATTAAGCCAAAACTCAGGTGTAGAAGGTGAGGCCAATTCTTTATTCTGGTTCATGTTAAATAAATGTTTGCCTTTGTTGTTGTTTATATCCTTGAAAATGTACTGATCCGTAGTTCCAGATCTGTTTTCTGCCAATCCCTGTATATCCCACAAGACTTATGTCAAAATGTGTGTGTGTGTGTGTTTATGTGAATTTGGCAGATGCCCTCACTCTCCCATTGTGTTCACATGGGGTGGAACCTAATTCGTATTAGATGGTTATGATGAGGCAGGATATTTCTTCAAGAAGTATCACAAGCAAAAGGGGGCGTAAATAATAGAAACTGTGCCCGCTAGAAGCTTACAATTTAATTTATATCACACTATTTCCAAAACCGGGGTTTCTGGCTGTTTTTTAGACTACAATTCCCATCATCCCTGACTGCTGAGGATCATGGGAGTTTTAGTCCCCCCCCCCAAAAAAAACAGCCAGAGACCCAAGTTTGGGAAACCCTGCTCCACTGGTTAAAAGGTGTTTGAAATGCCACAGGTAGGATGCAATCTTTATAGAAGCCTTCCCCTTATCTTTTTCTAAAACCCACTGGCTCTCCTCCCCTCCCCTTTCAAAGAATAGTAAGTTGGAAGTATGTGGAAGGGTTAGAATAATAGAATCATAGAAACATAGAGTTGGAAGAGACCACACAGGCCATCCAGTCCAACCCCCTACCAAGCAGGAAACACCATCAAAGCATTCCTGACAGATGGCTGTCAAGCCTCCGCTTAAAGACCTCCAAAGAAGGAGACTCCACCACACTCCTTGGCAGCAAATTCCACTGCCGAACAGCTCTTACTGTCAGGAAGTTCTTCCTAATGTTTAGGTGGAATCTTCTTTCTTGAAGTTTGAATCCATTGCTCCGTGTCCGCTTCTCTGGAGCAGCAGAAAACAACCTTTCTCCCTCCTCTATATGACATCCTTTTATATATTTGAACATAAAAGGATGTCATATTGAGGAGGGAGAAATGTCACCTAGAGGAGGTTGGGAGACAGAGGTGTATTTCGTAGGTAACAGTTGCCACAGGCCTGTCGATAGCATCATTAGAAAGCCTTGTTATCAGAGGAAGGTCAAGCGTGTTGGGTGTGCACACAACTGCAGGATTCCTTGGCGTGGGCAGGATTCCTGAGAGGAGGGACTCCAGTAGAGAACAAGGACTCCTTCTGAGACACAAGAGGCACCTTCTTCTAAGCGCGTGAACCCATCCTCCCGCAGTTCTCCGTGAGGGAGAATCTGAACGATCCAGAAAATATTCAGCTCGAGGGTGCAATTATTGTGTTTTTAATATTTGGTTGGGAGCCACCCACCCAGAGTGGGGTATAAATGAATCAATGAATAATTGCAAGAGGAAACGGCTTAAAGCAGAGGAGGGGGCATTATTAGACAAATTAGAGGGTCAGAGGGCTATCAGCACCATGTTCGCAGACCGTTTTCTTCCAAATAACAGTTGCTGAGAACAGCAATGTTGCCTTTATGAAGAAATCTGATTGCCAGAGGTGAGAGAAATAGGCTTTTTATCTGGTCCAGCAAAGTTGCAGGTTCTTAAAGAATTTCAGAGCAGGACTTTCCCCAGCAAAACGTCACACCTAGGAAAACCTGAATCTTGACACATGTGTGAATGTCCCTTTCTAGTGATAGACTTGGACAGTGCGGTCCTCTACATTATTATTATTATTATTATTATTATTATTATTATTATTATTATTATTATTATTAGACTGCCCTGTACCTGCAGGTCTCAGGGCGGTTCACAAGATATGCAAACACAGAATACATTGTTGTTGTTTAGTTGTTTAGTCATGTCCGACTCTTCGTGACCCTATGGACCATAGCACGCCAGGCACTCCTGTCTTCCACTGCCTCCCGCAGTTTGGTCAATACATAACTAAAACAAAAACAACCTAACAATGCCATGTCTACTCAGAAGTAACCATTCTTGAGTCCAATGGGACTTTCCTTGGGAAAAGCTTCCGAGGACTTTGGAGACGAATCGCGTTGCTTTCTGACAGGAGAACTGTGATTTTTGCGGTTTGGTCAGAAGGTGGATGCAGAGAGGAGCGTTTAAAGGCAATGCCGTCATTCCAATCTCTTTCTTACACCATAAGTATCTTCTTACACCTGGTATGGAGACCCCTAGACTCACTGGAGCCCGCAGTCTCTCCAGCCAACGTGTCTACAAGATGGTTCTGTCTGCATAGATTTTCAAAGTCAGAAAATTACAGGCCCACTCCAGACCTTCCAAGGGTCCCCATTTTCCAGGGGACTGTCCCAGATTTGCAGAAGCTGTCCTGGTTTCTGATTCCTTGAACTTTTCCTTAGGACGTCCCTATTTTCACCGGAGAAATGTTGGAGGGTACAGAGTTATGCAACCCTGGAGCCAAGGAGATAAGTAACTAGACCATGGGTAGGCAAACTAAGGCCTGGGGGTCGGATCTGACCCAATCGCCTTCTAAATCTGGCCTGCGGACGGTCCAGGAATCAGCGTGTTTTTACACGAGTAGAATTTTATTTAAAATGCATCTCTGGGTTGTTCGTGGGGCCTGCTTGGTGTTTTTACATGAGTAGAATGTGTGCTTTTGTTTAAAATGCATCTCTGGGTTATTTGTGGGGCATAGGAATTCATTCCCCCCCAAAAAAAATTAGTCCGGCCCCCCACAAGGTCTGAGGGACAGTGGACCGGCCCCCTGTTGAAAAGGTTTGCTGACCCCTGATTGCTAGACCTTTATAAGACATCTGAACGTTACGCAGCCCAGGATAAGGAAGTGTTTTTAATGCTTTGTTACTTTTTTTATATATGTTGGAATCTGCCCAGAGTGGCTGGGGCAACCCAGTCAGATGGGCGGCATATTAACAACAACAACAACAACAACAACAACAACAACAACAACAACGATAACAGTTCTGGAATAGGATGTCCCTATTTTCGTTGAAGGGACGCACGTGGCGCTGTGGGTTAAACCACAGAGCTTAGGCCTTGCCGATCATAAGGTTGGTGGTTTGAATCCCTGTGACGGGGTGAGCTCCCGTTGCTCTGTCCTTGCTCCTGCCAACCTAGCAGTTTGAAAGCATGTCAAAGTGCAAGTAGATAAATAGGTACCGCTCCGGCGGGAAGGTAAAGGGCGTTTCCGTGCGCTGCTCTGGTCCGCCAGAAGCGGCTTTGTCATGCTGGCCACATGACCTGGAAGCTGTATGCCAGCTCCCTCGGCCAATAACGCGAGATGAGCGCGCAACCCCAGAGTGGGTCACGACTGGACCTAATGGTCAGGGGTCCCTTTACCCTTTACTATTTTTGTTGGAAAATTTGGGCGGGGGGAAGGTTCTGCTCTTTCAGATTTTACTTGTGCAGCAGGGATGAAAGGAACCAGTGACACACACCCCCAACTGAACCCCCCCAACCCCGTCATCCTGAGCCTTCACCATGGGGGCTGTTGGGAATCCTGAGAAATCCCAAAGGCCATGTGGGTCCTATGAGAACTACCCATGGAGTCACCAGTCTGGATTTCTAATGGGGAAAGGAGACCCAGGCAGAACAGGGACTCATTCAGAGATGCTCGGTGGTGGGGCAACGTCTCTTTGAGTGCTGCAATTCAACATGGGGGCGTGGCTGAGCGATCTGGGTCACCACCCCTCCAGGGGCTAAGGCACGTGGCGCTAACTCCGTGGGAGCAGCTTGGCGTACAGTACAGGGACTCATTCAGGCTTTCTCCGGTGTGCCTCTGGTAGGACTTGCAGGAGATTCAGAAGGACTCTGAATCTGCACTCCAAGGGAGCCAGCTGAGACAGTTTCCGTCGGAACCTCCCGCCCCTCTCCACGCAAACCGGTTTCAAACCGGTTTCTGTCGCCGTCAGCGCTTGGAGCCGAAGAGCACACACGCTCCTTTAGAAAAAAATAATAATAATCAAGTCCAAAGGGACTTGCCAAAAGCCATTTACACCTCCTGCCTAATGAGCGTTGGGCAGAGTCCACATCCCAGCGTCTGCCAATGGCAGCGATCCAACCCGGTGGTTCTTCCAATCCACGAGGCTGCGTGCATGGCATACATAGATCTTCAGAAGCGTCTCTCTCAGCAGCCCTGCCGGGGTTCAACTGGACACGGCGGGCGGCGCTTTTTCGCACGTGGTGGCGGCGTACACGTGTCGCCCTTGCACGAAAATCATCTCCCGTCAAGGGGTCATAGCTGCCAAGTTATCCCTTTTTTAAAGGGATTTTCCCTTATGCTGAATAGGCTTCCTCGCGAGAAAAGGGAAAACTTGGCAGCTATGCAAGGGGTGGGTGTGGAGGTTATACTCAGCGAGCCAGCCGTCCTCAGTCATAATTCCATATAATTTTAAAGAGTTACGAAACAATGGAAAGTGTGTGTGTTTGTGTGTGTGTGTGAGAGAGAGCGCGCGCGCTGGGAAACCCAGCTAGATGGGCGGGGTATAAATATTATTATTATTACTGTATTATTATTATTATTATTATTATTATTATTATTACTGCTACTACTACCACTACTAAAAACAGATCCAGTTGGTTTCAAGTGGTCTGCCACGAATTCTAGTAGGAGAGAAACAGAAATGAATACTGTACTCTCTCCCTCCCTCCCTCCCTCTCTCTCTCTCTCTCTCTCTCTCTCTCTCTCTCACACACACACACACACACACACACACACAACGTTACCGTATGCCGATATTTATATGCATATTAAGTATGAACGAACCAGGCATCATCCAGTAAAAAGGGGTATTTTAAAACTCCCATCTACTGGGGGCGTGGCGTGGATTTAGCACACGCCAAATCCTTCAGAATTGTGGAACGAAATATGAATTAAAGGTTTAATTTTGGCTAGATTAATAAAGGTTTTAAATAATTTTACCTCGCGTACCCTATTCACCATAATGCTGGATCCGTTTTTTTTAATAAAAAAAATCTTGTTTATAAGATTGTAATGCACATTTCGCTGCACACTAGGATAGTCACAAATATATTTTATTTATTATTATTTCGTCTTCTTCCCTTCATTCCTGTTTGTACGAGTAAAATTTGAAAGAGCACATAGCCTCCAACATTTCTCCCATGCAAATAGGGATATCCTATTCCAGAACTGTTGCTGTATTATTATTATTATTATTATTATTATTATTATTAACACCCTGCCCTTCTGACTGGGTTTCCCAGCCACTCTGGGCGGCTTCCAGCATATATAAAAACATAATAAAAACACCAAGCATTAAAAAATAATAATTGTGTTATATAGCTCCATAGTGATATCCGGTGCTTCCCCCCCCCCAAAAAAAAATGTTTAGGGGTACTCTTATTTTGACTCAAGAAAACCACCATTTTATAGTTCAAATCGGGAAAAAGAAATACAATAAATGGGCAAAAGTACAAAGATTCACAACATGTTTAGGGGTATGCGTCCCCCTGCGTCCCCCCGCGCCCCCCCCCAGAAAAAAAGCACTGGTGATAGAAAAAGAAAGCCAGAACTTAGCATATCTGATGGGCTTAATAACTAATGATATTCCCCAAAAGAACACATTCCTCTACGGGACAGCAGCGGTGAGACTACTAGTGGCAAAAAAATGGGAAAGCAGGAAAAATACCAGAAATATCAGAATGGAGAACCAAGATTTGTGAATTTATGGCAATGGCAAAATGAACGGCTTCAATTGGAGGCAGCTCCAAGCCAAAAGTTAAGAGAGAGTCGGAGTGTGTAGAGACATATATGGAAAAATATGGAAATGGAAATAAATTTTAATATAAACATAAAAGGAAATACTCGCAAGGATACAAGATAATAGTACGAATGATAGAATCATTAAGTACAAACAATGGTTAACACAACAAGAAACAATCATATAAATACCAGTAAGATCCACATGGGTGAGGGGAAGTTGGGAGGGAGGGAGGGAGGGAAGTAGAAGACGAATTATTAAGAACCTTTAAGAACGTGATATAAAAGCGAAATGATATATGTAATTGGAAACATGTTAATTGATTGTGGCTGTAAGCTTTTTTATTTTCAAATAAAAATGAAGAAAAAGGAGAAGAAAGCTCAAAAAAAAGGGGGGGGGAAGCCACACTCGTTGTAGACTTCAATAGGTCTACTTGTCAGGTGCTGGCCAGATGAGGAGTGGTTGAGACAGACCTCCACCCCAGGACGCTTCAGGGCAGGAGAGAGATGAAGTTAGTACGGACCTAGGATGCTGGTGGTTTGAGACAGGAGACACCCCAGAAGAGGAAGCAAAGAGCTGGGAAATAATGGAGGGTGAGGAACAGGAAGAAGCTACGGTAGCAGATGCCTTGTTTCTGACCAGAGACAGGAGACAGAAGTGATAGGAACAGGAGACCCCCATGTCGCTTGAAACCCTTCCTTCTCCTCCAACCAGGCGCTGCCTTCCTGTCTCAGAGCAGAAAGTCAAACAGAGGCATTAAAGATTCATTCCCTTGGCAGCAGGAGGGGCCTGGACTGGCATGTGGGAAGTCATTGCCAGGGGAGAGAGAGGGGTGGGCACCCCCGGGGCAACAGCTCAAGCTTGAAGGAGTACAGCCTCCGTGTATTCTGTTTGATCTTCTTCTTTTCTTCTTCTTCTTCAAGATTGTCTTCCATAAACACGGTTTTAACAATGAGTCAGTCCATACGTGACTGTGGAGGCCAATTCTGGATCCACACGTCCTTCCACAGTGGGGACACAGGTTTCCAGGCAGGAGTTGATCATGGCGAGGGTTTGCCAAGCGTGCCTTCGTCTTGGCACGTTTCTCCCTTGCGTCCTGAGTTCGAGTGTCTCCAAAGCCCATGACACTTTTGGTCAAGGCTGTTCTCCAACTGGAGCGCTCGCAGGCCAGTGCTTCCCAGTTGTCGCTGTTTATACTACATTTTTTAAGATTTGCCTTGAGAGAGTCTTTGAACCTCTTTTGTTGACCACCAGCATTACGCTTTCCATTTTTAAGTTCGGAATAGAGGAGTTGCTTTGGAAGACGATCATCAGGCATCCACACAACACGGCCAGTCCAACAAAGTTGATGTTGACGAATCAATCACTTCAACACTGACTGGAGATCTTTGCTTCTTCCAGGACACTGGCGTTAGTTCGCTTGTCTTCCCAAGCGATGTGTTTGATGCCAATAAAATGAGTGAACAGCCGTTCTCTCTGCGTGTCTGGGTTTACGCAGCAGTTAGCTCCGTGAGCTGTGTGCCGGCTCCCTCTATGATTATGGCTGGATATATATACACAACTTTTAAAATTACTATTCTGTATACCAGGATGTATCAAGCATTTGTGGCAGGGTAAACCCAATGGAAGTAAACCCATGAATTTCAGCGGGCCTACCCTGGGCTGTTTTTGGCAGGCTACAACCAATCTATTTAACAATTAGTTGCATTGCTATCCAGTTAATTTGCAAATAGTTAATTTTTGTGCGTGTGATATGTTGTGTGTGTTTTACATATTTGATTCCCCCAAAATTATTTTTATTAGTTTTTCCAAATTATTACAAATCATACCGAATCACTTTAATTCAATACAATTTCTTAAAATCAGGTTTCCTGTTGCAAACATATTTGACCTGCGTATGTTTCTCTGCGTGTGGCACCTCTACACATAATGCACGTTTGTACAAACAATACGAGTGTACCCCCCAAAAAAAAGGTTATCTTCCATACGATATGAAATAAACGGATTGACTAAGCTTCGATTCTGGCTGCTTTTGAATCAGCGTCAAAAGCCTGTTCTGTAGCCGTGCTTGGATCGGGCAATAGCAGGGGAGCGAAAGGAGTCAACGAGAGAGATGGAGGAGGAGAGGGAGATCTTCCGAGAGACAATGGAAGGAAGGAAGGAAGGAAGGAAGGAAGGAAGGAAGGAAGGAAGGAAGGAAGGAAGGAAGGAAGGAAGGAAGGAAGGAAGGAAGGAAGGAAGGAAGGAGAGCTGAATCTATCGGCCCCAGTCCACCCGTGATTTATAAGCGATCCATATTGTTTTGAAGGGGGAATGGTTGACTTCAACAATGGTAGGATTCTGCCCGCGTGCCTCTGCAGGCGGGCGTCGTGGGGGGCCGTGGGGGGCGGCGAAGGCCGCGAGGGGTGTGTGCCTGGAAGATGCAGAAAGCCCTTTTATATTATACATGCGAGTATATGTCTGTCGCTCTCTGCGTACAAGGGAAAAGATGGGAAAGGAATGTAGCAGGCTTACTGTGGAATGAGGGAGGGGAAGGAAGGAAAGAGCAAGCGGGAGGAGAGAAAGAGAAAGAGAAAGAGAGAGAGAGAGAGAGAGAGAGAGAAAGAAAGAAAGAAAGAAAGAAAGAAAGAAAGAAAGAAAGAAAGAAAGAAAGAAAGAAAGAAAGAAAGAAAGAAAACGGAAGGAGGGAGGAAAGGAGCAAGAGAGAGAGAGAGAGGAAGGGAGGGAGGGAGGGAGGGGAAATTAAAAAGAATAAAGGGAAAGCGGGAAAAAACTCTAAAAAGGAATAAATGCGTGACAGAAGGAAGGAAGGAAGGAAGGGTGGGAGGAAGGAGAGGGGAGGAAGGGTGAAGTAACAAGAAAAAAGGAAGAGAAAGAAACAGAAGCGAGGGAAAGAGAGAATGAGGGACGAAGGGGAAAGGAAAAAGAATAGAAGGGGAAAAGAATGAAGAGGGACGAAAAAACGAAAAAGGAAGGGAGAAAAGGGAAGGAAGAAAAGGGGAACAGGAAAGAGAGAGGAGGGAAAATAAAAAGAAGAGGAGGTTTATAGTTAGGGGACGCGCGCGTGTATGTCTTCACGCGGGCCCTTGGTTTCACACGGAGCCCTGTTCCCTTCTCGCCCTCCGCCTGGGCCTTGCTCTCCCCGTGGTCCCGAGCCTCTCCGCCGTAGCCCGGCTCCTTCTCAGCCCCGGGGGACGCGGAGGCAGAGTCGGCGCTGAGCGCCGCTCCCGGATCCTGGCCTTTCTCTCCCCCCTCCCCGCCTCCCTCTTTCCCAAAGTGTCTGAGCGGATTATTTATGGGGGGCGAAGCGGTATTCATATGTATTTAGAGTAATTCCGCCGGTGTTTAATTAGGAAGGGCGAGTGGCATTCTTTAGTTCCAGTCAATGCCCTATTGAAAAGCAGTTAATAGCGATGCAAATTGTCCCCCTGTCTTTACAAGGCTCTGGTAAATAAAGATTTAAACACTGGCCACAATTGGCTCCTTAAGTACCCCTGTTGTTCGCTCTAATTGAGCCGTCGGTGTTTTATTTCCCCATCCCAACAAATAAATAATAATTTAAAAGGAGGAGGAGAAAGAGCGGCAGACGACGACAAGTCCTACTCGGAGGAGGAGGAGGAGGAGGAGGAGGAGGAGGAGGAAAGGCCCGTCCAGATCAATGCTGCTGATCTCCCGCTTGGACTACTGCAATGCGCTCTCTGGGGCTCCCTTTGAAGGTGACTCGGAAGCTACAACTAATCCAGATTGTGGCAGCCAGACCGGGGGACTGGGGGGCCATATATAACACGGGTCCTGAAAGACCTATATTGGCTCCCAGGAGGTTTCCAAGCACAATTCAAAGTGTTGGTGCTGACCTTGAAAGCCCTAAACGGCCCAGTTTACCTGAAGGAGCGTCTCCACCCCCATCGTCCACCCCTGACACTGAGGTCCACCTCCAAAGGCCTTCTGGCGGTTCCCTTCCTGCGAGAAGTGAGGTTACGTGGAACCAGGCAGAGGGCCTTCTCGGTGGTGGCGCCCTCCCTATGGAACGCCCTCCCGTTAGATGTCAAGGAGATAAAGAACTGCACAACTTTTAGAAGACATCTGAAGGCAGCCCTGTATGGGGAGGTTTCTAATGTCTGACGTTTTATTCTGTTTTTATACCTACTGGTAGTCACCCAGATGGGAAAGTCAGATAGCCAGTATGGTTTAGGGGTTAGACTTAGAGCGAGCTACTGGGACCTGAGAGACATAGCTGCCAAGTTATCCCTTTTTTAAGGGATTTTCCCTTATGCTGAATAGGCTTCCTCGCGAGAAAAGGGAAAACTTGGCAGCTATGCTGAGAGACCCGGGTTCAAATCTCCGCTTGGCCCTGAAGCTCACCGGGTGTGCCTTTAGGCCAGTCACTGCCTCTCCGCCTGACCTACCTCACAGGGTTGTTTGCAGGGATTGTGCTTGGAGGGACGGGAGAACCATGCATAGTGGGATGGACTAGATGACCATTGGCGGACCCTTTCCGACTTACCATTCTGTGAAGTAATTAAAATAATAAGCCACCTTGGAGAGCTTGCCAGCAAGCTAGCAGTCCTACTTGTTGTTGTTGTTGTTGTTGTTGTTTAGTCGTTTAGTCGTGTCCGACTCTTCGTGACCCCATGGACCATAGCACGCCAGGCACTCCTGTCTTGCACTGCCTCCCGCAGTTTGGTCAAACTCATGTTCGTAGCTTCGAGAACACTGTCCAACCATCTCGTCCTCTGTCGTCCCCTTCTCCTAGTGCCCTCCATCTTTCCCAACATCAGGGTCTTTTCCAAGGATTCTTCTCTTCTCATGAGGTGGCCAAAGTATTGGAGCCTCAGCTTCACGATCTGTCCTTCCAGGGAGCACTCAGGGCTGATTTCCTTAAGAATGGATAGGTTTGATCTTCTAGCAGTCCATGGGACTCTCAAGAGTCTCCTCCAGCACCATAATTCAAAAGCATCAATTCTTCGACGATCAGCCTTCTTTATGGTCCAGCTCTCACTTCCATACATCACTACTGGGAAAACCATAGCTTTAACTATACGGACCTTTGTCGGCAAGGTGATGTCTCTGCTTTTTAAGATGCTGTCTAGGTTTGTCATTGCTTTTCTCCCAAGAAGCAGGCGTCTTTTAATTTCGTGACTGCTGTCACCATCTGCAATGATCAAGGAGCCCAAGAAAGTAAAATCTCTCACTGCCTCCATTTCTTCCCCTTCTATTTGCCAGGAGGTGATGGGACCAGTGGCCATGATCTTGGTTTTTTTGATGTTGAGCTTCAGACCATATTTTGCGCTCTCCTCTTTCACCCTCATTAAAAGGTTCTTTAATTCCTCCTCGCTTTCTGCCATCAAGGTTGTGTCATCTGCATATCTGAGGTTGTTGATATTTCTTCCGGCAATCTTAATTCCGGCTTGGGATTCATCTAGTCCAGCCTTTCGCATGATGAATTCTGCATATAAGTTAAATAAGCAGGGAGACAATATACAACCTTGTCGTACTCCTTTCCCAATTTTGAACCAATCAGTTGTTCCATATCCAGTTCTAACTGTAGCTTCTTGTCCCACATAGAGATTTCTCAGGAGACAGATGAGGTGATCAGGCACTCCCATTTCTTTAAGAACTTGCCATAGTTTGCTGTGGTCGACACAGTCGAAGGCTTTTGCATAGTCAATGAAGCAGAAGTAGAAGCCAACTCTAGAGTAGTCGCGTTGAAAAATCGACAGGCCTAAATCAGGCTCGCCCCATTTCATTTCAGCCGGTCTACTCTGTGTAGGGCTTAAGGTTGGGCGCCTCGCTGCTGCGCCTCGAAGCAAGGACTTCTTGTTTTCGGGGTCTGAAGCTGAAGCTTTTATGTTTTATCATTCCTTAAGGAGAGACGCCCTCCTGCTCCGTCCCAGCTGAGGGTGTGTGTGAGAAATGCGCTCTGCACACTCTCATGTGCACCGCTGCCCAGTAGGCACCAGGAAATGAGCCCTGGTTTTTAGAACGGGAGCCGGATATCTAAGCAGAAACAGACAGGGGTGGTGTTCTAGGAAAAGGACGGTGGCGGTCGACCCCCTCCTCACAATAACAATAGTTGTGCCCGGTGTTAGTCATGCTCAGAGAAATGTAAGAATATTTAAAGCACCCACACCCCTCCCCAGAATCCTGGGAACTGTAGCGTACCCTTCAGAGTGCTACAATTTCCAGCACCATTGACAAACTACAGTTCCCAGGATTCAAATATATGGTGTGTGCACAGCCCAATTTAGGTACCTTGCTCTGAGATTAATAATAATAATAATAATAATAATAATAATAATAATAATAATAATAATAAATATAATAATAAATAACAGAGCTTATCTATCGGCCCCAGTCCACAGTGCTTTACAGAGCGCAGTTTTCTCGGAAGTAAGCACGGCGTGCAATGCACCTTAATCCCATAAAAGTCTGTTAAGCGTTGGGGGTCTTTCAGTGGGGAAACGAAGGACCCGATTAAACTAAAATAAAGCCCTTAGGAAACCCAGTGGCCTTGATTTTTTTTTTTAAAGGAGGCGGCTTAACAAACCGATCACAACGCCTTGCTTACTCGCAAGTAAGTCAAAAAACAAACAAAAATAAAAAATCCTTCCAGTAGCACCTTAGAGACCAACTAAGTTTGTCATAGGTGTGAGCTTTCGTGTGCATGCACACTTCTTCAGATACCAAGTAAGCCTTACCGAGCGCAACGAGGCTTGCGCCTAAGTAAGAAAGTGCTGGAACGCGGTTTTAGCCTCTTCGAGACAACTGAATGTGGAAGAGAAGGCCGTCTTTGTTTCGTTACCTTTGTGCGGAGTCTGTGTTTCGCTATTGACTCGCGAAAACATAAATCAAGGGAGGCACAGAATTTGGCGAAGATCGTGGACCAGCAGTACTATATTTGGGTGTTTTTAATCTGGGACGGGAGGGAAAGGAATAATCGTTTGAAGTTTGTCGCGCGAACTGAACCTCCGCGTTTGGCAGGCACGGTTTTAGATGTTTTAAATAAATTGAATTGCATCCGTTTGGATGTCGCCGTCTGTCTTGTTATTCAAACATGCAAAAAACAACAACAATGAATTATTATTATTATTTATACCCCGCCCACTTCTTCTTCTTCTTCTTCTTCTTCTTCTTCTTCTTCTTCTTCTTCTTCTTCTTCTTCTTCTTCTTCTTCTTCTTCTTCTTCTTCTTCTTCTTCTTCTTCTTCTGTCAAGGGCAAGCTTTTCCAGAGCGTTCAGCCTTTGCAGTGAGTGCAATTTTAAGCAGTGTGCTAAATCCAGATTCTCCCCCCCCTCCCACTTCTAAAATCCGGATTCATTCCCTCCCCTCCTAAAACCGGATTACCTTTTACCTGAGTTGGATTAGATACCAGCCAAACATCCCATGCCTGGGGACACACGTGTGTGTGTGTGTGTGTGTGTGTGTGGTGGCAACAGTGCCGGATTTAGGTATAAACTAAACAAGCTCTAGCTTAGGGCACAACTCCCAAAAAAATTTAAAGGAGAAGAAAAACTGGATGCACATTTCCAAAATATAAGATAACAAACAAATAAAATAAAACCTACATACAGCAACAGTGTTTTGTGTTGTGTGGGCTCCTTGGATGTAAGTCATGGTCCCCGCCTGCTAGCCTGCTCCCCAAAATATCACTGGTTTGCTCCTTTCTACATATGGCTTTAGATACCTATTAGGTCCATAAATGACCATATAGCATATATTCAACAAAACAGCGACAATTTGTTGTGGACAAAGGACAGCTGGACATCATAGCTGCCAAGTTATCCCTTTTTTACAGGGATTTTCCCTTATGCTGAATAGGCTTCCTCGCGAGAAAAGGGAAAACTTGGCAGCTATGCTGGACATAGAAAGGGCTCCATTACCTTCAGTGGCTTAGGGCCTCATCAAACCTAAATCCGGCCCTGAGTGGAAGCAGAGTCAGCGACCGTTTGCAAGAAATCCAAACACACCCTCCCACTTTGAAACCGTTTCTAGACGGTCCCCACTTCCCCAAGCCACGTTCAGAGCGCCTTTTAAGAGAAGGCAAACAATAAACGCAGCGACGGCCCTGTTCCCTGAGACCAAAGGACTTCCTTTTTCTCTGACATCTTAGATAGAACAAATGCAATTTCCTCCCCATTTTTTTTTTTAAATACCACGAAGTGTTTGTAATCCGCCTACCTCCCGAGTAAAACTCAAGAGTAGAACTATTGAATTGAATGGGCTTAACTGAGCTATCAGACCCTGATGTTGGGAAAGATTGAGGGCACTAGGAGAAGGGGACGACAGAGGACAAAATGGTTGGACAGTGTTCTCGAAGCTACGAACATGAGTT
This sequence comes from Zootoca vivipara, assembly GCF_965207765.1. NCBI lineage: Eukaryota > Metazoa > Chordata > Lepidosauria > Squamata > Lacertidae > Zootoca > Zootoca vivipara. Next base: position 94,455,282 of record NC_142589.1, on the reverse strand, counting down.
TGACCAAACTGCGGGAGGCAGTGCAAGACAGGAGTGCCTGGCGTGCTATGGTCCATGGGGTCACGAAGAGTCGGACACGACTAAACGACTAAACAACAACAACAACTGAGCCATCACTAACGGGCTGATTGATTTCAGTGGGTCTACTCTGAGCTGGATTCAGCCTTGTCTTCTGTCTATCCACCCATCCATTTCTCTTCTCCCCCCCCCCCTTAACCATTTCCATCTTTCCATCTCTGAATTTCTGTCTGTCCTCTATCCATCTATGTAACTAAGAGGCTCTATGATAGAGAGAGAAAGAGAGAGAGAGAGAGATTGCACGTCCTTTTGTAATTCAAGAAGATCTTTAATAAAATTATTTCAATAATAATAATAATAATAATAATAATAATAATAATAATAATTGTCACTGTAAAACCCTCAATCTGGATTAGTTGCAATGATTCCGAAGGAGAGTCTACTCCCAGGTAGGAGCAAGTGTGGCTCTAACCCAATAAACAAGTGGATCCTAACCGCTGGCAAACTCGTGTGTCTGTTTATATGCTGTGATCTTTCAAGTGTGCAAATAATAATGATAATAATAATAATAATATATTATTTATACCCCGCCCATCTGGCTAGGTTTCCCCAGCCACTCTGGGCGGCTCCCAAAATAATATTAAAAACACGATAAAATATCAAAGATTAATAACTTCCCTAAACTGGCCTGCCTTCAGAGTACAATATACATTTGAGACTACTATTCCCATCACCCCTGACCACTGGTCCTGTTAGCTAGGGATGATGGAAGTTGTAGTCCCAAAACATCTGGAGGGCCAAGTTTGGCCATGCCTGGTTTAGGGGAAGCCCCCCCCCCTGTGAGTTTATGGGACTTGTTTCCAAAGAAGTGTGTGTAGGACTGCAGCCCCCCCCAAAGGCTTAAACAATTGTTGTTGTTGTTGTTGTTGTTGTTGCTGCTGCAGTAGCAGTAATGATGGCCCGGCTCCTGACTCCTACTTCTTGCAGACAGAATAGGTCCATCAAAATTCACGGCCTTAAGTGATGGGTCTACTCTAAGCATGGAATCGTGTTGGGTGCAGGCCACAGTAATCTTGCCTTGAGTACTGGTGACCTGGGGGTTGCATCTAGTCCTGATTAGAGCAGCTCAACTGAAATTAAAGGGCTGGTCCATTAATTTCAATAGGTCTGTTCTGAATTTGGTTAGTGTTAATGGTATCATAGAACTGTAGAATTGGAAGGGAACCCTTGCATAGCTGCCAAGTTTTCCCTTTTCTCATGAGGAAGCCTATTCAGCATAAAGGAATTTCCCTTAAAAAAAGGGAGAACTTGACAGCTATGAACCCTTGTTGCCTGCAGCAAGCTAACAATACCAAGAATATAGTGTTTTTAGATAGATAGATAGATAGATAGATAGATAGATAGATAGATAGATAGATAGATAGATATAGATAGATAGATACTGTAGACCAGGCACCCCCAAACTTCGACCCTCCAGATGTTTTGGACTACAATTCCCATCTTCCACAGCCACTGGTCCTGTTAGCTAGGGATCATGGGAGTTGTAGGCCAAAACATCTGGAGGGCAGCAGTTTGGGGATGCCTGCTGTAGATAGATAGTTTGGTAATCAATACATATATATCGCCTAACAGCCCTGATTCTATGCATGTTTACTTGGGAGTAAGTAAGGGTCACGAAGAGTTGGACACGACTAAACGACTAAACAACAACAAGTGCATTCTACGAAGCTTACCCCCAGAGGAAGTTGTAGTCCACCCGACATACATTTAAAGTGCGCGCCTCAAATGCTGGGAACTGTAGTTATTTAATTGGGGTGGGGTGTGTGTTGAACTACAGCTCCCAGGATTCTTGGGATGGACATGTTTTTTTCTAACCGTACTGTGTGTGCACAGAAATCAGGGAATAGGTTGGTGAGACAAGGAGCATAGGATCGGAGTCGTGTTTGTGTGGAAAGGAAGGTTGGAAATGAATATAATCTGGTGAGGAAGGCAGACAGTGTGTGAGGCGTTGGAAGGAAACGGTAATATTTGAAACTCGTAGGTTCCAGAGTCATTTATCTTGGAGACGGCCGAATTTGAGAATGGGGTGGGACGGTGGGGGGGGGGTTCTTTCAGTTTCTATGGAATCCGTGTTGAGGGACCCATCCTAGCTGCGTTTTCTTCCATGCCGCCCTCTGGGAAAACCTCGTAAAATCCTGCGCCTGCCCTGAAATTGCTAACAGGCGGTTTTAGACGCGTTTACTCGGAAGCATGGTCCCTTGTTATCAAGCCAATCGCTTACGAAAAGCGTTAGGACAGACGCTTCGGCATTTGGGGGAAATGCAGAGCTTACATTTCGAATAAAAACAATTTTCATTTTCATTTCGGATGGAATAATTTTCTTGGATGTGCCGGGGGCCGCATGTGGCGGGGTGGGGGGCAGTATTTGTAAATTGGGTTGTTGTTGTTGTTGTTATTTATTATTATTATTATTATTATTGGTTTTCTTGAGTTACAGAAATATATGCAATGTCTCTCATAACATGTTTACAAATCAGTTTCATTTGTTAAGACATTGGGAAGAAAGAGGGGGAAACCGTTCCTAGTTCCCAGACACGTTTCCTCCCCCACAACTGAAACAAAACATTAAATCCCCACCCCAAGTAAAATCAATTATTAAATCTGCAGAGACTGTTCATTGATTTGAGACTAGGTATTGCCTGAAACCTCAAAACAAAAAATAGCAGCCTAAGGCTGTCCTAACCCGAACATCGCAGCTAAAATGACCGAGGAACGTGTGGATCGTAACCAGCTCAATTTTACCCAGTGAAAACAACGGGTTCAAGTTTATCGTGTGGATTGCTTTCAGCGGGTCTACTCGGAGTAGGTTTTACTTGGACACAGCTTATTTTTTTTGGGGGGGGGAGAATCGATATAACGCCCTGTTTTAAGGGAAGGGGAAGGCAAGATGGTAAACATTAAAAGCAAATGTTAAAACAGCCACAATTAATAATGACTGCTGTGTTTCGCTTCTGTTCGTTTAAGATACGATTAAATTAAGAGAGACTCTGGCGTTTGCTCGGCCGGCAGACATAAAGAAGATTTTTTTTATTTGGTTGTTCATTTTGACCACAAACACCACTACTAGAGACCGGAAAGGCTTATGATTTAAAAATGCCTCTTAGGAATGAGACAGTGGTATTTTTTTCTGGGCAAAACCGGATCTAGCAAACCAGCTCAGCCGGAATTCGTGGTCTCCGAGCCTCGGCGCGTTTACTTGGGAGTAAGTCTCAGGGAACCCGTTGGGATTCTGCTTTTGGGTAGACACGCGCCAGGATTTAGGGGAGAAGCACACAAGGAGAGGTTTTCGGGAGCCAAGCGGGATCCTCGCCCAGGGTGTTCATTTGCAAGTTTAAGACTGGGAAAAGGAAGGGGAAAGAAAAAGAGATGGGGAGGGGAGGGGGGTAGAGAGGGAAGGTTGCTGGCAAAGGAAGGGGCAAAATGTGTGGGAGAGAGAGAATGAAAGCGAGAATGAGAGACAGAATGGAGAGAATGAGAGAGACAGAATGGAGATAGAGAATGGAGAGAGCAAATGAGAGAATGAAGAGGGAAAATGAAAGAGAGAATGAAAGAATGAAAGAGAGAATGAGAGAATGAAAGAGAGAATGAGAGAATGAAAGAGAGAGAGTGGAGAGAAAGAAACAGAGAATAGAGAGAGAGAATGGAGAGAGAATGAGAGAATAGAGAAAGAATGAAAGAGAAAATAAAGAGAGAATGAAAGAGAGAATAGAGAGAATGAAAGAGAATAGAGAGAGGAGAGAGAGAATGAAAGAGAGAATGGAGAGACAGAATGAAAGAGAGAATGAGAGAATGAAAGAGAGAATAGAGAGAGAGAATGAAAGAGAGAATGAGAGAATGAAAGAGAGAGAATGGAGAGAAAGAAAGAGAGAATAGAGAGAATGGAGAGAGAATGAGAGAATGAAAGAGAATAGAGAGAGGAGAGAGAAAGAATGAAAGAGAGAATGGAGAGACAGAATGAAAGAGAGAATGAAAGAGAGAATAGAGAGAGAGAATGGAGAGAGAGAGAGATGGGGGGAGTGCAGGCAAAGGAGAGGAGCGAAATGAGGGCGCTGTATGAGGGAGGGGGGGAATCACAGAGAGGGGAAAAATAGTAGCTGGAAAAATGGGTTGGGTGGGGAAAGGAATTACAAAGAAATGCCGGGTGGGGGGGGGGGAAGAAAGATGGAAAATGAGACAGGAGAAGAACAAACCGAGGGGGAAAGGTAGGAGGAGATTAAAAGGATCACGGGGCGGGGGGTGGAGAAGGAAAAAAGGAAGGAAGGAGAGAGGAACGGAAGGAAGTTAAGAAACAAAAGAGAAAGGAAGAGAGGAGAGGAAAGGAAGAGGAGGGGGGAAGGAGAGGGAAAAGAGAAAGAAGAAGTAAAATAAAGAAGGGACATGATAGTAAAAGAGAGAGAGGAAGAAGCAGGGAGCCTCTCTCTCCCCCCGCCATCCACTCGGTTTTTTTTGCTGGCGCCCAGCCCTCTCTCTGCGAGGGGCCGGCCAGCCTCTCCTCTCGGCCCGGCTCCCATTTCCCTGATTGCATTTAAACGCGTCATTATCCAGAGCGAGGACTCTCGGGGGGCGGGGGTGGAGTGTGGGGGGCGTCCCTCTGGCCGCTCCGATCCTCATCGATTCCTATCCCTAATTCATCACCGTCTCTCCCCGATCGATCCGTCCACCCCTGCCTGCCTGCCGTAGATACAGCTTCCACCCCAACCACCAACTTTCCCGCCCCAGTTTCTACACGCGCAGGGCCTCCGCTCGCTCCCTATGCGCCGCCGGGTGCCAATCCGGAGTGAGACGGGTTTTTTTTTTTTAAAGGAGCTGCTGTATTTTACTGCTCCTCCTCAGGGCTGCAAGCCTTACGTGGAGCTGGCGGGGCATATATTGCAGAACTGCACTCTGCACCTGCTCAGGAGGCATGTAGCCCAGTGCGGGATTTACTTATAAGCTAAACAAGCTAAACTCAGGGCCCCCCCAAAAAAATGTAAAGGGGAAAAAATACCTGGATGTACATTTCTGAAATATAAGATAAAAAACAAATAAATTAAAACCTTCACACAGCAACAGTGTTTTCTGTTGTGTAGGCTCTTATGATGTAAGTACTGTAATGGGCTGCTCCCTAAAATATCACTATCAGTATTAATATAAAGGTAAAGGGGCCCCTGACCATCAGGTCCAGTTGTGTCCGACTCTGGGGTTGCTGCGCTCTATAGGCCGAGGGAGCCGGCATTTGTCCGCAGACAGCTTCCGGGTCATGTGGCCAGCACGACAAAGTTGCTTCTGGCGAACCAGAGCAGCACACGGAAACGCCGTTTACCTTCCTGCCGGAGCAGTACCTATTTATCTACTTGCACTTTGAGGTGCTTTCGAACTGCTAGGTGGGCAGGAGCTGGGACCGAACAATGGGAGCTCACCCCATTGCAGGGATTCGAACCGCCGACCTTCTGGTTGGCAAGCCCTAGACTCTGTGGTTTAATTCTGTGGTTTAATTCTTTTTTTAATCCAACGTGGGACTCGAACCCACGACCCTGCGATTCAGGGTCTCACGCTCTACCGGCTGAGCCTATTAATATACAACTTCTTAATTGTATTTCACTATTAATATACTTCTTAATTGTATTTCAGTTCAACAATTACTTTGATAAAATATTTTGTTATGTGCAAATGGCTTGAGATACCTATGAGGTCCATCAATGACCATATAGCATATATTCAACACAAAAAACAGTGACAATTTGTTGTTCACCAAGGACAGCTGGACATATAAAGGGCCCCATTACCTTCAGGAGCCGAGGGCCTCAGCAAACCTAAATCTGGCCCTGCTCAGGAGGCATGTAGCTCCAAGGAAGGCTGCGATCTGGCAGAGTTTGGGTGTGCCTAAGGTCTTCTAGTAGGACTTTGCCCAAGTAAACCCTGCCTGCTGGACCATTCAATCGGATGGGGTCGTTCTGATGTGCCTGCTATTGATTGAACCGGGCTTCCATATCATATCAAACATGTGTATCCTAGGGTTGGAAGGGAGTTTGGGGAAACCCAGCCACATCAGTGCGGTAAAAATAATAAATTAATAATATTATTATTATTAATAGGGATGTGGGTGGCGCTGTGGTCTAAACCACTCAGCCTCTTGGGCTTGCCGATCGGGAGGTCAGCGGTTCAAATCCCCGCAACTGAGTGAGCTAGTGTTCTGATTTTTGCTTTGTGCGTAATGCTCTGGATTCTCTTGGCTCAGACGGGTTTTGCATCCAATTTAAGTTTGAATCCCCGCGACGTGGTGAGTTCCCGTTGCTCTGTCCCAGCTCCTGCCAACCTAGCAGTTCGAAAGCACACCAGTTGTTGCTGTTGAGTCGTTTAGTCGTGTCCGACTCTTCGTGACCCCATGGACCAGAGCACGCCAGGCACTCCTGTCTTCCACTGCCTCCCGCAGTGTGGTCAGACTCATGTTCGTAGCTTCGGGAACACTGTCCAACCATCTCGTCCTCTGTCGTCCCCTTCTCCTAGTGCCCTCAATCTTTCCCAACATCAGGGTCTTTTCCAAGGATTCTTCTCTTCTCATGAGGTGGCCAAAGTATTGGACCCTCAGCTTCACGATCTGTCCTTCCAGTGAGCCCTCAGGGCTGATTTCCTTAAGAATGGATAGGTTTGATCTTCTTGCAGTCCATGGGACTCTCAAGAGTCTCCTCTAGCATCATAATTCAAAAGCATCAATTCTTCAGTGATCAGCCTTCTTTATGGTCCAGCTCTCACGCCAGGGCAAGTAGATAAATAGGTACTGCTGCGATGGGAAGGTAAATGGCGTTTCCGTGCACTCTGGTTTCCATCACAGTGTCCCGTTGCGCCAGAAGCGGTTTAGTCCTGCTGGCCACATGACCCAGAAAGCTGTCTGTGGACAAACGCCGGCTCCCTCAGCCTGAAAGCAAGATGAGCGCCGCAACCCCATAGTCACCTTTGACTGGACTTAACCGTCCAGGGGTCCTTTACCTATTATTATTATTATTATTATTATTATTATTATTATTATTATTTAGTCCAATCCCCTGCAATGCAGGAATATGCAGGTGTCCCATACCTGTAGGAATGAATCTGTTTTGCTTAGTAAAAAAAAGTTGGTATTTGCTTGATATGTACACACACATCTCTAAACCTTGCAAATTTATTTGTCATATTTTCAAACTTACGTTGTTGTTCTGGTGGTGGTTTTGTATTGTTTTAAAATATATCGTTGGTTGTTTTTTGAATGGTGTGACTGAAAACTGCCTGCAGGCTTCGGTGAAAGGCATTTTGAGTTTGTAAAATTAATGCTAATGATAATATTAAGCGGCAAAAGTAAAATAATAGAAATAATGGGAAGCACAGACTAGATTGTCAACATTTTTAAAGCAAGTGTACCTAACTAATAATAATAATACTATATTTATACCCTGCCCATCCGGCTGGGTTTCCCCAGCCACTCTAGGTGGCTCCCAGGAGATTCAAAACAGAATAAAACATCAAAAATAAAAAACTTCTCTAAATAGGGCTGCCTTCAAATGATTCCAGCTCTACAATTCTATGGTTGCTTAAATGATAAAAAGAGTTTTGCGCATGCCTAATAGCGAGGCTGCCTAGTGTTATAGGCTGTGCATGACAAATTCCATTTTCTATTTGACAATTACCATTATCTTTATATACAACTTTACCTCCAAAGAGTTCAGACTTGTCTTGACTCTCCTGCTTCCCTCCTCATTATATGAAGTAGGTTAGGCTCAGAAACTTTGACCAGTCCAAAGGCTGAGCTTCACTGCCGAGCACTGATTCTCCTAAGTCCTAGCACTGTTCTCCTAAGTCCTAGCTCAATGCTCCGACCGAGGGGTAGGCAACCTAAGGCCCAGGGGTCGGATGTGGCCCAATCGCCTCCAAAATCCGGCCCGCGGACGGTCCGGGAATCAGCATGTTTTTACATTAGTAGAATGTGTCCTTTTATTTAAAATGCATCTCTGGGTTATTTCTTGGGCATAGGAATTCGTTCTTCCCCCCCAAAAAATATAGTCCAACCCCCAACAAGGTCTGAGGGACAGTGGACTGGCCCCCTGCTGAAAAAGGTTGCTGACCCCTGCTCCAACCCCTGCACCAACCCAGTACTTAAGTCAGGGGTTCCCAACAAAATTTTCTCGAGGACCCCTCATCGAGCCGCTATTGTGACAAGGACCCCCATTAATTGACTTACTTGCTTGAAAATCAAATGCATTATCTTCCTCTTCATCTGTAGGCCTTTGTCGTTTTAACGAACCACTTTTAAACCAATGGTCCATTTTTAACTACGCGAACTGTAGCTTCCGCAAAAAACAACGCTTTGTTTACAAACACTACTGTTTTGCAAAGAGGCAGCACGCGGCAGGGAGGAGGGAGAGGAATGGAGAAGACAGCGTACCTGCGCAGTAGCGCACAAATGAAGCCGACGCGCGCAAAGCATCTTGGGGAGGTGAGCGTTTAGAATGCGCGTGCTGCCTCGTTGCAAAACAGTAGTGTTTGTAAAGCACCACCTAACGGCATAGAGCAGAACTACTGCCTCTATCTAATTCTAGTTTTGCGCTAGACTCTGCTCATGCAGGAAGCGGCCAAAACAAAAAATCTGTTATCATACGAAATAAATTTAATATATTTTTTATTCTAATAGCATCTTGCGGACCCCTCTGGCATAGCTCGCGGACCCCTGGGGGTCCCCGGACCACCTGTTGGGAACCACTGACTTAAGTAATTCGGGTATCCCCATCAGAAAGTGAATCGCTGAGGTCCCCGAAAGACTTGCAGCTTGGCCTGTTCTCTGGTCAACCGGCAATAAACTGGGATCATTTCCCTCCAAGCATAGTCTCTGGAATATCCTTCCCAGACAATTATGTTAGGCCCCTTCCTTATAGTCCTTGGGAGGAAATATACCTTGAAAGGTAGTTTTGAATTATTATTATTATTATTATTATTATTATTATTATTATTATTATTTACTGCCCTTCATCAAAAGATCTCGGGGCAGTCCACAAGATAGTTTGACTAACTAAATCACAAGTCTTCAAACAACCCCCCCCCCGCTTGGTTCTGTAAATTCACCCCAACCCTATAAAAATCTTCCTTCCAGTAGCACCTTAGAGACCAACTAAGTTTGTCATAGGTATGAGCTTTCGTGTGCATGCGCACATGGTATCTGAAGAAGTGTGCATGCACACGAAAGCTCATACCAATGACAAACTAAGTTGGTCTCTAAGGTGCTACTGGAAGGAATTTTTTTGTTTTGTTTTGACTAGGTCAGACCAACACGGCTACCTACCTGTACCTATAAAAAGCATTATTCAGGATAGTGGTATAATAATAATAATAATAATAATAATAATAATAATAATAATAATAATAATTTGTTATTTATACCCCACCCATCTGGCTGGGTTTCCCCAGCCACTCTGGGTGGCTTCCAACCGAATATTAAAAACAGTAAGGCATCAAACATTAAAAACTTCCCTAAACAGGGCCGCCTTCAGTTGTCTTCCAAAAGTAAAATAGTTGTTTATTGCCTTGACATCTGCTGGGAGGGTGTTCCACAGGGCGGGTGCCACTACCGAGAAGGCCCTCTGCCTGGTTCCCTGTAACCTCACTTCTCGCAATGAGGGAACCGCCAGAAGGCCCTCGGTGCTGGATCTCAGTGTCCGGGCTGAATGATGGGGGTGGAGACGCTCCTTCAGGTATACAGGACCCAGGCTGTTTAGGTTTGGGTTTGGGTTGTTTTGTTTTGCATGGCCCACTACGCAAGATAACAATGCAATGAAATACAAAACAGGAACAATTGCTTGCCCATTTGTTCAAACTCCAATGAAAACTATGTAGTTTAATTAATTCAGCAACATTGAGGGGCTTAATCCAGTGAATGCCAGCTTTTCAAAGTCTGAAAGCAATTAATTATTTTATTTAGCTGGGGCAACACAGTCAGATGGGCTGGGTATAAATATCACCATCATCATTGAATAGGATGTCCTTATTTTCCTCGGAGGATGTGGGAGAGTTGCTGCTGCGCTCAGGTCCTTTGGGGGTTTATTGCAGTCCCCTGGGAGTACGAGATGCTACACTGGATAGACACCCCCCCCCCCACACACACTTTGGCCTGATCCAGCTGCACAACTCTCCTTAGGTTCTTATGTTGACGCAACTTTGCTGTCTCTTCCCATTGCCTTGTGGCCTGGTTTAATCTGCAGCTACGCACATGGCTGCTAAATTTGTGCATCTACTGTTCGAAATTAGCCAGGCGCCAGGAGCGTTTTGCACCTGGCTATCGGCCACTTGCGACTGAGTGAAGATGCCCCAGGTGCCAGGATGGCACCTGATGTCCCCACCATCTGGAGGTGCGTGGCTGGGGAATCGTTGTTCTGGACTGTTTTCACACACTTAAGACCCCACCCTGTAGAATTCTGCTATATTTTATCTGTACAATCGCAGTGGATTTCTGGAACCAAAATGCTTTTTCTGTGCAGCCTGAGCAGGAGAAGGGAGCAATGCTTTTAGCTAATGGTTGCCACTTGTCTTTGCTTCCCCCACTGCTCTGCTCACCGTTGTGAAGAATATCCCTACGTTATGAATTGTCCATGTTGCCATTAAGAGAAAGAGGTTGGAAGAGGCCAATATATATATGTGGACTGTTTCTGCATTGAGTCCTTAACCGAGCTCTAAATTGTCCTCTGAACTAGCCAGATGTTTAACTGGGAATCAATCACAGTCCTTTGAAAAATAAGACTCTAGAGCAGGCACCCCCAAACTTTGGCCCTCCAGATGTTTTGGACTACAATCCCCATCATCCCTGACCACTGGTCCTGTTAGCTAGGGATCATGGGAGTTGTAGGCTAAAACATCTGGAGGGCCGCAGTTTGGGGATGCCTGATCTAGAGCCATCTTGCCCCCAAATGGCAACTAGGCATTCCATTTGTGGGAGTCTTGTGGATAGTAGGAGAGGATATATTGATTCAATATTCTCCTTCCTCACTCACACTAGTGATCTGGTAGCAGAGTAACAACAACAACAACAACAACAATTTATTTGTACCCCACCCATCTGGCTGGGTCTCCCCAACCACTCTGGGTGGCTTCCAACAAAGATTAAAAATACATTAACATGTCACACATTAAAAACTTCCCTAAAAAGGGCTGCCTTCAGATGTCTTCTAAATGTCAGGTAGTTGTTTATCTCTTTGACATCTGACTGGAGGGCGTTCCACAGGGCAGGCGCCACTACCGAGAAGGCCCTCTGCCTGGTTCCCTGTAGCTTTACTTCTCGCAGGGAGGGAAGCGCCAGAAGGCCCTCGGAGCTGGGCCTCAGTGTCAGGGCAGAACGATGGGGGTGGAGACGCTCCTTCAGGTCTACACTACAGGGCCGTTTAGGGCTTTCAAGGTCAGCACCAACACTTTGAATTGTGCTCGGAAACGTCCTGGGAGCCAATGTAGGTCTTTCAGGACCGGTGTTATGTGGTCTCGGCAGCCACTCCCAGTCACCAGTCTAGCTGCCGCATTCTGGATTAGTTGTAGTTTCCGGGTCACCTTCAAAGGTAGCCCCACAGAGAGCGCACTGCAGTAGTCCAAGCAGGAGATAACTAGTACATTCCCCTGTATATTGCCGGAAGCTAGTTGGTCGATTCGTTTGAATCTCTTGATTGGATTGTTCAGATCGGATTGTTGCTGGTAAACCCCCTTCGTTCCCTCATAAAAAGAACAAAGGCACAACAACCTTCTCTTAAAAGTAATAAGAGGTTTACTTACGTTCAGTTCACAGTGTGATCCTGAAGGCAGACTTTAGCTTGTAGTTACAGAAGAGAGTGTGGGTTCATCCCATATGGGGACTGAGCCCATGTGCTGCTGGCTGAGAGCCAGCAGACAGCAAAAGAACATCAAAATGGAACAATGTGAAACAGCAAAAGGAGAAGGGTCAAGAGAGGAAGATGGATGCGTGACCAGCCCTTTTATGGGGGTCTCACTGTGTGATGTGATACGTCAAGTACAACATTCCTTGTTTTCCTAGAGTGGACATGCGGGGGAATGTTTGGTCCAGCCAGTCGAAAACTCTCTGTTTCCTCCTAGCTGGGACATACTTCCTTTGCATGTGACTAGAGGTGGGTGTGACCTTACCTGTCCAGGTAACAAAAGGACAAGACATGCTGCACTCTCTTTCTCTTTTTGACCTCCTCCGTCATTGGAGCAGCTGTTAGCTAGAGATGCTCTGTTGGCTTCCACCCAACAGAGGACACTGGAATTATCCGCATGGGAGAGCTCCACATGTATATACTTTGTAACTAAGTCTGCCTTCAGGCATCCAGCTGTGAACTGAATGTGAGTAAACTTCTTTTATATACTTTACACAAGATTGTGGCGTGTTTATTCTTTTAAGAGGGATATAAGGGAACTTACCAGGAACCTGATAGTGAGAGGCTTATACAAGTCTGCCACCAGCTACCCGCTGTGCGTTTAAAAGGGGAATGTGAAACTCTGCTAAGTAAAGGAACTTGCTAGCGCAAGTTAGGAAGGATATTAATAAACAATCTATCTTCTCCTGCCTCCCTGAACATTCCCACACTCAGAGGGGCACACCCATCTACCTGGTCACACGCAGGGGGAGGATGCTACAGACCAGGTGTGACAGGAAGTCCTCCTGGCTGGAGTAACATCCCCCTGTGTTTCCATTCTGGGCAAACAGGAAGTGTTGCCCTTGACTGCTTTCTTTGATGTTCCATCCCACACCATTTGGGCACCTTAACGCAGCCAATAGCCAGGTGAAAACGAACCTGGTGCCTGGCTAATTTCGAACACCGGCTGGAGACCCGAGTTTGGGAAACAGCTCTGTTTTAAAGGGCTGCAGCAATAACTCAACAGGAACGATGCAGCTTCCTGCGTTCTACTACAGTGTGAAAGAATATTTTGTGACTATAACTAGGACTGGTTCCATCCAGCTGTGTTTCTCTCTTCCCTCAATCCCTCTCAACATGCCTCTTCATATCTCCCTCAATGTTGCAATTTTAACTGCAGGATGCCAGCTTTCTGTTGCATTCGCTTCCCCTGTTAGGTTATTTCCCCACCAACGGAGATTATTTTATTTTATTTTAAAGGTAGATTCTTTTTTTGGAGGGGAGGGGGCTGTTGTTTGTTTGTGGATCTGCAACTTCTTTACAGTGGCGGAGCCAAGGGTTGTGGGAAAGAAAATGAAATAAAGGAGAGGAGGAAGAAACTGGGGGGATTTCAGCCCTGTATACTGCTAGATGAAATGAATAGGCCAGAAATCTTAAAAAAAAAGAAAAAAATATATCAGCGAAGCTCAATCGATATCAGGCACAAAACAGCAAGCAGGGATATTGACAAACACATCTCCTAGACCCCCAATCTGGGAGGGAAGAAAATGGGGAGGGGGTTTGAGAGGGAGGGAGGGGGAGAAAACTGTTGGAGGAAAGGACAAAGGGAAGCAAAAATAATGCAGGGAGAAGGAAAGAGAGAGGTCTGAACTGGGAGGGTTTCCATGCAAACACATCTATGTGTTGTGTTGTGTTGTGTTGTGTTGTGTTGTGTGTGTGTCCTTTGTTTGTGTATGTGTAGTTAAACAGAGTGGAAATCTGAGCTGCGAATGGAAAATATATATACAAGGACTCGGTGAAAGAGCTTTATCCAGAATTAATCCTAAGTGAGCAGAACAACTGAAATGGGCCGGTGTGGCTAACCCAAGCCCATTAAGGTCAATGGTTCTAGAATCGTGTTGGCTGCGACCCATAATATTCTCTCTCTCTCTCTCTCTGGGCAGCTGTGAATGTCAGTGCATGACACACAGAATCTCAGGAGGAAGAGAGGCAGGGGGGGATAAGGATGCGTACAAGGGAAGGGAGTTTAAATGGCTTGCCTCGAGAAGATCTGCAAAAATCTGTGCAAGGTAAACAGAAGGGCCTCCATGCGGCTGGCGCAAAGGGAGAACATAATAAAAGAGAAACGGCTGCTTGGAGATAACACTAGGTCTTCAACCTTTTCAGACCCAAATACGGTATGCATTCGGGAACACATTTCTTCATTTTTCTTTCTTTAAAAAGCCCCCCTGTTATGGGTCCCAACTCGCCAGCGGTGTATGTGGGCCAACGGCCTGCTCTGGATTAAGTGAGAGAGTTCCTCTCCACGCAGGTACAATAAACTCACCCATAGCATCCATAGATGTACAATGGCTCCTTTTTTTTAAGGCTGTGTGTGTACAGGATGGGCTGGGAGGTTAAGGGAGATGGAGGGGGCGGGGTTTGAAGGCAGAAAACCAGGCGCAGCGCTTATTTGTTCCATTCTGAACCATGATACAAGAGATCAAGGGCCTGGAAACCAAGTCTGATGAGGAACAGTTGAAGGAGCTGGGGATACTTAGCCTGGAAAAGAGGAGGCGGAGAGGAGGTAGGAGAGTCATCTCCCAATATCACAAGAGCTGCCACATAGAAGATGGAGCAAGCTTGTTTTCTCCTGGAGGGTAGGACTCGAAGCCATGAGAGGCCATTGTTGTTGAGCTTTTTTTTGGGGGGGGGGGGAATTCATCCATAAAAGGCAAACAGTGATACTCAAACACACAGTTCCTGGTTATATTGGCAACAACCTGGATGTTTTGATGGTTTTCCAAAATTCCTCCCGGACGCTAAATTCGCCCACCTCAGGAAGTTGTGGACTCTCATTCCTTGGAGGTTTTTAAGCAGAGGTTGGATGGCCCTCTGCCATGGATGCTTTAGCTGAGGTTCCTGCATTGGAGGGGGTTGGACTAGATGACCCTTGGGGGTACCTTCCAACTCTACGATTTTATGACTGAGCCTTGGAGAACCTGCTTTGCATGCAGAAGGTTCCAGGTTCAGTTCCTGGACTTTCCAGGAAGAGCTGGGAAACCCCCCCCCCCCACACACACACACTGAGAGCCAGTATGGTGTAGTGGTTAAGAGCGGTGGACTCGTAATCTGGTGAACCGGGTTCGATTTCCTGCTCCTCCACATGCAGCTGCTGGGTGAGGTTGGGCTAGTCACACTTCTTTGAAGTCTCTCATCCTCGCTCACCTCACAGAGTGTTTTTTTGTGGAAGAGGAAGGGAAAGGAGAATGTTAGCCGCTTTGAGACTCCTTCGGGTGGTGATAAAGCGGGATATCAAATCCAAACTCTTCTATTCTTCTTCCATTGTCAAGCTAGATCAACCAGTGGTTTGCGTTGGTAATGAGACAGCCTGTTAGCTTCCTATTAAATTGGCCATTCCTTCATGAGGACTAGTTTATTGCTTTATTATTTAGGGAGAGTGTCTATAGCTCAATGGTAAGGTAAAGGGTAAAGGGACCCCTGACTGTTAGGTCAAGTCACGACGACTCTGGGGTTGCGGCACTCATCTCACTTTACTGGCTGAGGGAGCCGGCGTACACCTTCCAGGTCATGTGGCCAGCATGACAAAGCCGCTTCTGGCAAACCAGAGCAGCACACGGAAACGCTGTTTACCTTCCCGCCAGAGCGGTACCTATTTATCTACTTGCACTTTGACATGCTTTCGAACTGCTAGGTTGGCAGGAGCAGGGACCGAGCAACGGGAGCTCACCCCGTCGCGGGGATTAAACCACCGACCTTATGATTGGCAAGCCCTAGGCTCAGTGGTTTAACCCACAGCGCCACCCATTGTCCCACATAGCTCAATGGTAGATCATCTCTTTTGCATGCAAAAGGTACCAGGTTCTGTGCTTGGGGGTCTTCAGGGAGTGCCAGAAAGCCCCCCCCCACCTGGGCCTTGAAAAATACTGAGCTAGACGGATCATCGGTCTGGCAACTTCCAATGTCACTAATGTGGTTATTGGAATGGCAACAACAACAAAAATGGAACACCAGCCTGACACAAGGGCCTTTTTTAAAAAAATAAGTGTCGCTTAATGTTCATTCCACCCTTGCAAAAAAATAATAAATCTTCCTTTTAGTGTGGCAGATGTAGGTCTCTGGAACTCACAGCCTCTGCCACATAATATTAGGCTGGCCTAATTTGTAATTAGCCTGCCCAGATTTGTAATTTTATCATGTACAGTTGTGTGCGTATTTATTTATTTTACTTCTCTTTTGATGATTTTATTATGTCGACTTGTTTTTACAGTTTGCTTTCATTCCTTTTCTTTTTCTTTTTTAAAAACAAGCCTTACCCAGTGCTCCCCCCCCCCCGGGGGAGATACAGAGGTACGCATACCCCTAAACATTTTGCGGATCTTTGTACTTTTGTCCATTTACTGTATTTATTTCCCCCAATTTGAACTATAAAATGGTGATTTTCTTGAGTCAAAATGAAAGTACCCTGAAACATTTTTTAAAGAAAAAAAAGCACTGGTCTTACTTACCATTTTATGTAAACCACCTGGATTTATTTTTTAAAAAAAAACCCGATCAGCATGTAAATCTCTCAAATAGCTAATAAATGAATGAACTGGGAAAAACTGCCTGCGAGTAAGAAAGCTAGCAGATCAAGGAGGAAGCATTTCCTGTCGAGCTGACTTTCTACATGCAGGGTTTTACCTATATTTCTACAAACTGCAACTTGAACTGGTTATCCTAGAATTGTAGAGTTGGAATCTCACTAAAGCAGTCTTGTCTTGTCTGTCAGGACTGTACCACCTCACTCCCTGAAAGGTGCAGTCCTGGCCCAGAAAAGCTCTCGATTTGAGGAAGACTTCCATGGCAGAAAGCTCATTAGACTCTGAGAATCACTCCTGAGTAGGGTTGCCAGACTCAGTAGTGGACAGGACTTCTATGCCTTTAATTGCCCTGTTCTCTTTTGAGTCTGGAAACCTTAAAGAGAAACCAGCAGACCCTTTGTTTAATTTCCAAGCAAAGGGTCTGCTGGTTTTTTCTTAAGGTTTCCAGACTCAAAAGAGAGCAGGGCAATTAAAGGCACAGAAGTCCTATCCACTATTGAGTCTGGCAACCCTACTCCTGAGGAATTAACTCAACGTATCTCGAATTGGGGAATATATAAAATGCTAGCATTTTTATGGGGCCAATCTGTATACAAAGGAGTTTAGATACACTCGGGGTAGATCCACTGAAATGAAAAGTTGTTATATCATCATCATTTATATACAGTACCACCCTATACCAGGAGGTCTCAGGACGGTTCGCAGAAGAAAAACAAAATATAAAACCACAAGATATATAATAATAATTTTAAAAACCCCAGTAACCCCCATTTGAAGCAAGTGGCTTCCTGCAAAGGATCCTGGGAACTATGGCACGTTAAGGGTGTGGGGAATTGTAGTTCTTTGAGGGGGAACCCACAATTCTCTGGATTCTTTGAAGGAAAGTCATATACTTTAAAGATGTGGGGTTTGTGGAGGGTAGCGCTGATGAGAATTCTGCCGCGAGCAGCCTAAAAGGGGCACGGAGTTGTGCTGCACGGGAGAACGGGCCCCATTCGCCCAGCCTGCTTTCACACGTGCGGCTAAACACGCATGTTGGCCGCGGCGGCTGTGAACGTTCTAACACAGGGCGGATAGAGCCCCGGAGGTCTGAAAGCCGATTGGAAACCTGCGTGGTTAACCTTCCCACCCTCTCGCGCACGCACACGCAAGCCCCACCCCGTGAGAAAATGACCCGGCTCCGCATCGCCTCTGCCCTTAAATCGAATTGACGCCCAGCTACTCGATCCCGCCAAGCCAAGCGAGGTATTAAACGCAGCATTTGATGTCAGGCGAAGAATTTACGAGGCGGTCGATCTTATTTTCGCATCCTTCTCCCACACAGTGAGACCTTCAGGAAATCTTTCTTTGAACGCCTATCCAATTGACTGCATCCGCAGATATTCATTCAGGGGTGACGCGGGTTCGAGTCCCGTGTGCGGCAAAAAGATTCCTGCATTGCGGGGGGCTGGACTGGATGAACCCTCGAGGCCCCCTCCCAACTGGCCAATTATGTGATTCTGTTCTTCTTTTCGTATGCCAGACGCAGACACATTTGACGCACGAGTGAGAAAATGGATTCCCACCTTGCCAAATAACAGAAGGTCGGACCCGAATTTTCCTCAATAGTAGACGCCACTGGAATGAATGGTTCTGCACATTAGCCACGCCAACCCATTTCAGCCGGTCTACTCTGAGTAGGATTCAGTTGGACACACTCATTTCATTTGTTTGTTTTTTCAATATATTTGCACCCCGCCTTTCCCCCAAGCTGGGACTCAAGGCGGCTCACAAAAGTGTCGGTAACGCAGAACAGTGGAAAAACCATCTAGTAACTAGTTGGAAAAGAATAAGTAAAAACACATCGCGAGGTATCTAAAACCAGCCATTAAAGGGCAGTTTTGCCCTGACAGCAGCCCAGTGAGGAGCCTCTGCATTGCAGGGGGTTAGACTAGAGGACCTTTGGGGGTCCCTGCCAATTCTCTGATTCTTTTATCGCCTGCGCCTTAGTTTTTCAGAAAGGCCCGTCTGGGTCTGCGAGCTGATAGATAAGGAAGAGAGAGCCAGTCCAAGCTCCCTCTTCATTAAAATTAACAATATTAATTTTATTATTAAAAGCAATATCAATTATATTAATTTATTATTCATATTCATATTAATGATGTTAATTTTATTAAATTTAATATTAATGTTAAGTTTATTGTTAAATTCAATATCAATAATATTAATTTTGTTATTAAAATTAATAGTAAGAATATTAATTTCTGTTGAATCCTTATAGTGTGAATTCATATTAGAGGGGGGGTTATTGAAATCATTTTGTCCCCCCATCCCAGATGAAAAAAGGTTCTTTTCTTTTTTTTACAGGGTGTGTTTGCTACGCGTGTTTTGTCTTTCAGAAGGAAAAGCTGGGTGGGAGGTGGGAGCGAAAAAATTATAAGACCCCTCCCTCAAAAAAAAAAAATTCAAAAAATTCGCAGCTGGATTGGAACAAGGAAATAGGATCCCAATTATCGTAGTGGCAAAAATCAACTCAAATGACAGAGCGAGACTATAGATATTTACCCAGAAGTAAATTTCACTGTGTCTGGTCGATCTGACTCCTGGGTAAGTTCCCCACACTCAGTGGAGTTTACTCCTGACTGCACGTTTATATCTTTTGATTCGGATTGGAACCACTTTCGTTTAATCCGGATTTACCGTTTCCCTTGAAACTCTGGGATTTCTTTAAAAAAATGTATTTCAAAAATACACACATATATATAAACCCCCCCCCCAAACAAAAAACGCAGAAATCCGGGTTCGAGGAGCGGTGGCGGGATATTCATCTAGAGATTATTTACTGGGCGCGTTTGGTTTTTTTATTGAAAAAGGTTGAGAATTTTCTGCGTGTGTGTGTTGCAAAAAAAAAGAAAAGAAGCAGCCTGTTATTTTGTACTTGTTTTGCAACGATTCATTTTAGCTTTAAAAAAATTATATTTTGTACATCGCTGTGGAACATCTCTTGAAGGCGAATAATAATAATAATAATAATAATAATAATAATAATAATAATAATAATAATAAATAATTCAGCGCAATCTGACCAGCAGCTCTCTCGGAACTGCTTTTAACGAGTCCCACTCCCCCAGCCGTGACAGAACCTCGTTTCGAGTCTCTCAAACGTTCCCCCCCACACCAACCACCTCGCTCCAGATGCAAATCCAGGAGCCACTCCGGATTCGTTTCCCGTTCACACGGAAACAAGTCCAGGCGTCGGATCCACTCGGAAGCATAGCTGCCAAGTTATCCCTTATTTTAAGGGATTTTCCCTTATGCTGAATAGGCTTCCTCGAGAGACAAGGGAAAACTTGGCAGCTATGCTCGGAAGTTCCAGCGGGCCCACTGACAAATAACCGAGCGAGGAGCTCTTTCGGCCGAGATCTTCTTTGGGAACCAGATTTCTTTTCCTCCCCACCCCTGTTCAAGGAATATAAATAAATATCTCAAAATGTTGACTTGCAAGTGCTTGGTGGGTGGGAGGAGGCAGGGCGGGGAAGAGGATACACTTAAGCCTCGGCTAATTTGCTCCCCCGGTGCATTCATTATAAATAGAAATATCCCCCCAGAACCTCAGCTTTCCCAATCTATTAGCGGGACTTAATTATGATAAATAATTAACGGATAAATCTTTGCTTGCTGTTCCACAGGGCTTGTCAAATTCATATCAGGATTTCCATTTAATTCCCTCGCAGCTAAGTAAGAGGCCGTTTCTCGCCCCCCTGTTTGAGCCACTTAGTTTCAAGAAAGATTTCTCTCTCTTGCTCTGCTACTTTCCTTCCTTCTCCCCCTCCCCCTCTTTCTCTCCCCCTCCCCCTCTTTCTTTCTTTCTTTCTTTCTTTCTTTCTTTCTTTCTTTCTTTCTTTCTTTCTTTCTTCTTCCTTCCTTCCCTCTCTTTCTTACTCTTTCTTACTCTTTCTTTCTTTCTTTCTTTCTTTCTTTCTTTCTTTCTTTCTTTCTTTCTTTCTTTCTTTCTTTCTTTCTTTCTCCTTCCTTCCTTCTTTCCCTCTCTTTCTTACTCTCCCCCCTCTCTTCCTTTCTCTCTCTCTCTCTCTCTCTCTCTCTCTCTCTTTCCTTCCTTCCTTCCTTCCTTCCTTCCTTCCTTCCTTCCTTCCTTCCTTCCTTCCTTCCTTCTTTCCTTCCTTCCCTCTCTTTCTTTCTTTCTTTCTTTCTTTCTTTCTTTCTTTCTTTCTTTCTTTCTTTCTTTCTTTCTCTCCCTCCCCCCTCTCTCTTTTTCTCTTTCTTTCTTTTCCTCCCTCCCACCACCAGTGGCCTCTTCCACTCCCCCCCCCAACCTCTTCCCTCCGACTTCCTTCTTCTCCCCGTTGCCCCCTTCTGGGGGAGAGATAACAGAGCCTGAAAACTTCTCTGGGTGACCTCTGAATCAATTTGAAAAAGCTCATTTAACTGATAAGTCCTGAAAGCCCCAGAACTAATTTGAAAATACACCTATTAAAATCCCATCGATGGTGCCAGAGCGAGGCTGGGAGAGCCCTGCGAGGGCGAGGGCCCAGCCGCCCTGTCTGCCTGGACACAGGGGCAGAAATGGTCAACAAAGAAATTATGCTTTTGCTGGGGAGCGTTGGGGAAAGAAAGAAAAAAAAAGAATTATGAGGGCTGAAGGCTACAGAGGCCTCTCTCCTGTTCCTTCCTAATGGAGGAGGCTGGGCCAAAAGCTATTCATTTCCCCCAGGAACCAGGGAGACAGAATATTGAATTTTAAGTAAATCCAATATGTTATAATTTGGCGCAGTTTTAACGGTTAGGCTGGAAAGCGGCGACCCTAGGGTCATAAGCAACATAGCAAGCTGCCTTAAGAAGAGTCAGACCAGCGGTCCGCCAAGCTCAGTACCGCCCGCACTGACTGGCAGCAGCTTTCCAGGGGAGCCCGGGGTCTTTTGGTTCTGTCTTGGGCCCAGTCTTATTCAACATCTTTATCAATGACTTGGGTGAAGGGCTTGAGGGCATCCTGAGCAAGTTTGCAGACGACACCAAATTGGGAGGGGTGGCTAATACCCCAGAGGACAGGATCACACTTCAAAATGACCTTAACAGTTTAGACAACTGGGCCAAAGCAAACAAGATGAATTTTAACAAGGAGAAATGTAAAGTACTCCACTTGGGCAAAAAAAATGAAAGGCACAAATACAGGATGGGTGACACCTGGCTCGAGAGCAGTACATGTGAAAAGGACCTAGGAGTCTTGGTAGACCACAGACTTGACATGAGTCAGCAGTGTGATGCAGCAGCTAAAAAAGCCAATGCAATTCTGGGCTGCATCAATAGGAGTATAACATCTAGATCTAGGGAAGTAATAGTACCACTGTATTCTGCTCTGGTCAGACCTCACCTGGAGTACTGTGTCCAGTTCTGGGCACCACAGTTCAAGAAGGAGACTGACAAGCTGGAACGTGTCCAGAAGAGGGCAACCAAAATGGTCAAAGGCCTGGAAACGATGCCTTATGAGGAACGGCTTAGGGAGCTGGGTATGTTTTGCCTGGAGAAGAGAAGGTTAAGGGGTGATATGATAGCCATGTTCAAATATATAAAAGGATGTCATATAGAGGAGGGAGAAAGGTTGTTTTCTGCTGCTCCAGAGAAGCGGACACGGAGCAATGGATTCAAACTACAAGAAAGAAGATTCCACCTAAACATTAGGAACAACTTCCTGACAGTAAGAGCTGTTCGGCAGTGGAATTTGCTACCAAGGAGTGTGGTGGAGTCTCCTTCTTTGGAGGTCTTTAAGCAGAGGCTTGACAGACATATGCCAAGAATGCTTTGATGGTGTTTCCTGCTTGGCAGGGGGTTGGACTGGATGGCCCTTGTGATCTCTTCCAACTCTATGATTCTATGATTTTGCATGCGGAGCAAGTGCTATGCCACTCTGCGATTCCCTTAAATATATTGCAAGAACCTAGCCCTCACGGTCCTGAATTACACAATCTGTGAGCTCTTAGAAAAGGATGGTGTGATTACTCAGACCCAGCACGGGTTTCTCAATAGGGTTACAAGTTGGGTGGATCAGGGGAATGCTGCAGGTGTAGTGTATCTTGATTTCACAAGGCTCTTGACAAAGTCCCCACCCCCCCACCCCCATGACATCCTTCTGGAAAAGCTGGTAAAACGTGGTCTGGATGAAGTAACTGCTTGGTGGATTTAGAGCTGGTTGACTGATCAAACCCCAAATGTGCTCACTACAAGTTCCTTGTCATCCTGGGAAAAGGTGACAAGTGGGGTGCCACAGACTCCCCCTGCTCACTAACCCCCTGTGAGCGCTTCAGCTCCTGACACCTCCCCCTCCCTGTCTTCTCCCTCTGACTCCTCCTGAAAGACCTACATTGGCTCCCAGGACCTTTCCAAGTACAATTCAAAGTGTTGGTGCTGACCTTGAAAGCCCTGTATACCTGAAGGAGCATCTCCACCCCCATCGTTCAGCCCGGACACTGAGGTCCAGCTCCGAGGGTCTTCTGGCGGTCCCCCCCCCCGCGAGAAGTGAGGTTACAGGGAACCAGGCAGAGGGCCTTCTCGGTAGTGGCTCCCGCCCTGTGGAACGCCCTCCCATCAGATGTCAAGGAAATCTGACTTTTAGAAGACATTTGAAGGCAGCCCTGTTTACGGAAGTTTTTAATGTTTGAAGTTTTATTCTGTTTTATATGTACTGGAAGCTGCCCAAAGTGGCTGATGGGAAAGTCAGAAAGTCAGCATGGTGTAGGGGTTAGAGCGACCTACTAGGAACTTCCCTGCGAGAAGTGAGGTTACAGGGAACCAGGCAGAGGGCCTTCTCGGTGGTGGCGCCCGCCCTGTGGAACGCCCTCCCATCAGATACCGAGGAGATAAATAACTCTCTGATTTTTAGAAGACACCTGAATTTTTAGAAGACACAGGGAAGTTTTTTATGTTTGATGTTTTATCGTTTTTTAAATATTCTGTTGGGAGTGGCAGTCAGGGAGGGTCTCATCCTGTGTACCAGATGGAGCTGCCCTGGACACAGAATTGACCTGCACCTCCATGGACAGCTGTGAGTCCAAAATGACTCCCAGGCTGCGCACCTGGTCCTTCAGGGGCAATGTATGGGGAAATTGCATCGTAAATAGGATGGGATATATAAATGCAAGTGTTCTAGCAGGGGAGAGTCTTTGCCGCGGCTACTGATTTCCACCGCAGTTATTAATGACCCAACATGGGCCTGTGTGCCAGGAGACGGGCAAGATCTGCTGATTGAATGGAAATTGGAAAACTCGTTAATACCTCAAGCGATATAGATCATCTGGAAGAAGATTTAAGCTCAGCCCGGGAGTGACTGATGGGTTTTAACATCTCTCGGATCTTTAAATTATATCTATCATAAAGCCCAAAACGGGACGTGTCTCGCCTAGGATGGTGTTAGAGGTTGGGCGCATGGCGATGTGCTTGAGACCTTTAGATGGGCCAGCTCTCTCACTCTGGGTCCAGACATGATGGAGAAGAACTGCTTTGTGCTCGCCTTCCCCAACCTGCTCCTTTCCAAACGCTTTTGGACTACAACTCCCATCATCCAAGACCATTAGGTGTGAAGAGCCAGGGGTTGATGGGAACCAGAGTTGAGCAGCTCTGTTGAACCGTGGATTCCCATTGCTGGGTGGGAACTGAAGTCCAAAATTCCTAGAGGCCCCAGGCAAATTTGAACATTTTTAAACCTGTTGTTGGACAACATCGCCCTTGACCATGCTGGCTGCTGGGATCTGGAGTCCGAAAAACACCTAGAGGGCGCCAGTTTGCGGAAGGTAGATTTGATGAGCTGCTGACCTGTGGTTGGACTACAAAGCCTATCATCTTTGACTGCTGGCTGGAGCTGGTTGGAGCTGTAGCTCAGCCGTCTGAACCACCAAGCTCAAAACTGCTTGACATGTTTACAAACCCATCGCAAGTGGGGAGCCCTTTCCCTCAAGCCCCGCCCCCCAACACCCTGAAGAAAAGTCTGGATTAATGCAATGAAGTTTCACTGCGGTCCGATGTTGAAGTGGACACAGATCTGTGCCAGGTATCAATAGCCAGCTCCCTGTACCCAGCGCCCAGATTCCACGGCTGCCTGCCGGTCCTGTTCTTCTTTCTGATAGTCCTCCATGCAGAATCAGACCTTGAGCTAACTGGAACTTCTATTCCAAGAGCAAGGGGGCTTGTTCCAGCCTGAGGGCTGCATTCCTTTCGAGGTCACTTTCTGCGGGGGGGGGGGGGGGCTTGTGCTGCTGAATGGGGGGGGGCAGAAGCAAAAGTGGAATTTGCTCAAGCGTTCCTCCTCCTCCATCCAGCGGGGTTGCCATGTGTTCTCTTTTTCCAGGACATGCCCTCTTTTTAAGGGGTAAAATTTCTGTCTGGGTGGTTTTTTTTTTAAATTGCCAAAATGTCTCTGGCTATGCTTTCTGGATGAGACACAGGCATAACTGGTGGTTGGAGATTTGCTTTCTCTTCTGCTGTGCTCAGCAATAAATCACAGCTTCTATAGCCAACATATAGTACGCGTATTTAAAATGACTGTCGTCGTAGCGTTTTCTTTTTGTGTCAGGAATGAGCCAGCTCCAAGCGAAGGTTTGCAGCCAACTGCAGAAAGCAGCCAGGAACAGAGAGGCTTTGATGTGAGTCAGGCAGGGGAGAGCTGGCAGCTGCAGACTTCGTCCCTTCCTGACCTTGACAGGCAGGCTGATAAGGCAGTAGCTGAGAGCAGGCTGGAACACAACCAAAGCTCACCGGAAGCACAATCCGGCGGGAACAAACTCAGAGACAGCCTCTCAGAAAAGGAAGAGGTTGGAGGTGATCCACTCAATCCAAAGAGTCGGCAAATGGGAGAGCTGCTAGCTAGGAAGCAAAACAAGAGACGTAGTTCGTAAATTCAGTATCTTCTGCCAACGCCGGAAGCAGTCTTCAGAAGGGTCATCTTGAGTCATGATGCCAGAGGCTTTGTTAGAGCCATCCAGAGCTATCTGTTTGTTTGTTTTTGCAATAAATCCTCCTTTTTAATTACCTACGCTTACTGTGTTATCAAGCCGGGAACCTGGACTCCTGACATTTTGGCTCTTCAAAATACAGTATGGCAACCCTACAGGCAAGTGAGAAGCAGGGTGAAAGTGAAAGCAGGGGAAAGGGCCGTAGGGGAAAGAGTCGCTCCCAGCTTCATACCTTCATCTGCAGCATGGCGGTTATTGCAGTGCTTGCCTACCTTACAGGGTTGTTTATAAGAATTCCCACAACAACATACATGCCACGCTTAGGGCTCCGCCTCGCTCAGCTG
The DNA here is from genome assembly GCF_965207765.1 of Zootoca vivipara. Classification (NCBI taxonomy): domain Eukaryota; kingdom Metazoa; phylum Chordata; class Lepidosauria; order Squamata; family Lacertidae; genus Zootoca; species Zootoca vivipara. The sequence goes on along the minus strand of NC_142589.1, from coordinate 94,429,504 downwards.
ACGCCTGGGGGCAGCCATTCCACCAGGCTGCCTCAGTGGGAGAGAAGGGAAGCAGAAGGCTTAGCTCCATCAGCTTCTCCAAAAAAGCCCAGCCTCCTCCCCATGAAACTGGTGCCTGAGTTTGAGTCTTCATTATCTTCTTCCCTCCCTGTCCCCTTTTCCTTTCATGCCGTGTCTTTTTTTTTTTTTTTTAGAGCACAAGGATTTTTAGAGTGTTAGCTGCTCTGGGAGTCTTTTTGGCTGAAGAGCAGGGTACAAACGCTCTACGTAAACAAACAAACAAACAAACAAACAGCCTAAAATTACGGTTAGGGTTGGTTTCTAAAACATCCTTACGATTCTGTGACGCATTCTATCTATCATCTATCTATATCTATCTATCATCTATCATCTATCCATATCTATCTATCTATCTATCTATCTATCTATCTATCTATCTATCTATCTATCTATCTATCTATCATCTATCTCTCTCTATCATCTATCTATATCTATCCATATCTATCCATATCTATCTATATCTATCTATCTATCTATCTATCTATCTATCTATCTATCTATCTATCTATCTATCTATCTAATCTATCATCTAATTAACTTGCAGGAATCTTTCCTGGCTTGGAGTGGGTGTTCACTATTATCCCTTACCCCCTTCCCCAATCTTTTTTTAAAAAAATGAATTTTATTAATTAAACAATCAATACAAATCATCACATATATCTCATACATTCTTTTCGAAAAATATATATGTAGATATCAAACAAATATACTACAAACAAAATAGAAATAAATAATAATAATAATAATCAAAAATAACAAAATGCGATTCACCCCCCCCACCATTTCCCCCCTCAGACTTCCCTCCGCTATCTACTCGACTTCTGTTTCCGACCTTATTCTAGATATTGTTAACTACATATTCCTCTAGATATATTTCTCTGCATGCATTCTATTTTTATATAGAACCTTGCAGTCTTCAGTGTCTTTAATCTTTGTTCTGGTGGGAAAAAAATATCTATCTGGGGGGTCGGGCAAAGGCTGAGAAGCCAGCATTCCCTGTGGGCAGGTGAAAATTTGTACCCCGTGTTTGATTTCTGGGGGAGAAATAAATATTAGCACATTCCACATTTAATGCTCCCATCTGCAGCGTATTTTCTCTGAAGTCCTATTGATTTTAATGCAGGCCTTTTGCAAGTCAGCAGGTTCAGGACTGCAGCTTTCTTTCTTTCTTTCTTTCTTTCTTTCTTTCTTTCTTTCTTTCTCTCTCTCTCTCTCTCTCTCTTTCTTTCTTTCTTTCTTTCTTTCTTTCTTTCTTTCTTTCTTTCTTTCTTTCTTTCTTTCTTTTAAAATTCCACTCTCAGGAGAAGGTACAGCCCCTGCTTTGTGTGCAGAATGGGTTAAGGAATTGGACTGGTCAAGGAATTAGGGGAAGAGGTCCTCTTGTGGAGCATGGATTGGTGAAGTTCCAGGAAGCAAGAGAATAGGAATAAATGGAGAGTTTTCTGAATGGAGAGGTATAGAAAATGAAGCCCACCCCCCAAGGATCGGCATCGGGACGTGCTTTTTAATTTGTTCATAAATGATCTGGAATTAAGGGTAAGCAATGAGATGGGCAAGTTTGCTGATGATCCTGTTATTTTTCTAGCAAAAGAGGTGCCAGAGCTCGCCATGAATGCCTCCCTTGTTCTCTTATAATGGCAATGACGTCCAACTGAGAAGTGCCAGAACTGGCAAGGTTCAGCTTGGGGGGAAAGCCCTGGTCTAGGGGCATCAGCAGATTGATGGAAGATAAGGCCAGTGTTAGAAATTAGCCAGGTGCCAGACGTGTTTTGCAACTGGCGCGGGTCCAGTTGTGGCCACGTGGAGACCTCCGGGTGCCAGGTTGGTGCTAGGAGAAAGCAAAATGTCACTTACGAGAAGAATCTGAAATATTTTCCTTGAAGATTCAAAACAGACCCCCCAAGTGTCCTATTTTCCTGGGACAGTTCCAGATTAAAAACAACAACAACACCAGTTTTTAATCCCAGAATGTCCCACTTTCCCTAAGGAGCTTTGCGACCCCGCCCCCAAACCAAGGAGCTACAACCTTTGTTGTTGTTGTTTAGTTGTTTAGTCGTGTCCGACTCTTCGTGACCCCACGAAGATTTAATGTTTTGTTATGTTTCTATATATGTTGGAAGCCACCCAGAGTGGCTGGGGCAACCCAGTCAGATGGGAGGGGAATAAATAAAGCTATCATCATCATTATTATTATTATGTAATAAAAGGTAAAGGGCCCCTGACCATCAGGTCCAGTCGTGTCCGACTCTGGGGTTGCGGCGCTCATCTCGCTCTATAAGTCGAGGGAGCCGGCGTTTGTCCGCAGACAGCTTCCGGGTCATGTGGCCAGCATGACAAAGCTGCTTCTGGCGATCCAGAGCAGCGCACGGAAACGCCGTTTACATTCCCGCCAGAGCAGTCCCTATTTATCTACTTGCACTTTGATGTTCTTTCAAACTGCTAGGTGGGCAGGAGCTGGGACCGAGCAACAGGAGCTCACCCCGTTGCAGGGATTCGAACCGCCGACCTTCTGATCAGCAAGCCCTAGGCTCAGTGGTTTAACCCACAGCGCCACCTGGGTCCCTATTTTCATTGGAGAAATATTGGCGGGTATGTGAGGTTGCCACCCTGAGCTAGAAAAGAGGGCAATTGCAGCTGTCGGCGTCAGCCAGGAGTCCAGGAACAATAAACCTGACACAGGATTGGCAAAGCCACCCTCCTCGCTTGCCTTTCACGCCTCTTAACAAGCATATCTGATGCGTATAACAAGCTCCTGGCCAGCCGGGCGAAATTCTCAGGTTCCTGGCTTCCAACATCAATGGCGAGATTGATGGGGGAACATTTCCTCCTGGCGCTGCTACCCTGAGCCCCAGACGGTCGGGGCTTCCCCATAAATCTGTGCATGGCCTGCTAGAAACACCCTGAGCCAAAGCTATTCATTAGAAGCACCAATCGATGTGGGGTTTTTTTTTTTAAAAAAATTATTTTTTATGATTATTCTCATGCTGCCACCTCCCCCCCCCCCCAAGTGCATTCCAAGGCCGAGGCTTGGAAATATGTCAGCGTAATTGAAGGCAAGGAGACGCGCTATATTTGAGCCTGTATGTTGGTGTTTACTTGAGCATTAAGAAACAGAATCATAGAACTGTATACTTCGGAGGGACCCTCAGAGGTCCTCTAGTCCAACCCCCTGCGATGCAGGAATCTCAGATTAAGTGCCCATGACAGTTGAAGGCTTCTCCTTCCTTGGTTTCACCATAGAACTAATACTTTGAACTAATGTTTGTGACAGCTGAACTCAGCTGATCTTGGATTTGGCTAAGTAATTACAGTATAATCTTTCTTGAGAGGGGGAGTCATCCTTCATGCAGGGCATGATTAAACTATGGGACTCTCTCCCGCAGGGGGCAGAGATAACTCCCCTCCACCACCCAATACTACTGCTACAAATAATAATAAGTTTATTATTTATACTCTGCTCATCTGACTGGCTTGCCCCCACCACTTTGTGTGGCTTCCAACACATATAAAAACATAATAAAATGTCAAACATTAAGAACTTACCAATGCAGGCGTACCCCCTTCGAAAGATAATTAAGCAAATTCATGGAGGAGAGGGCTATCTGGGATGTTGGCAATCTTGAAGGTGTGCAGATCAAGGCCCTAGAAGCCAAGCCTGATGAGGAACGTTTGAAGGAGCTGGGTACGTTTAGCCTGGAAAAGAGGAGGCTGAGAGGAGACAGGAGAGCCATCTCCAAATATCTGAAGGGCTGCCACACAGCTTGTGTTCTCCTGCTCCCGAGGGTAGGACTCGAACCCATGGCTTCAAGCTACGAGGAAGGAGATTCGGACTCAACACCAGGAAGAACTTTCTGACAGTCAGAGCTGTTCGACCGTGGGACGGGAGGTGGCTGACTAAGCAGAGGTTGGACGGCCATCTGCCATGGGTGCTTTAGCTAAGATTCCTGCAGGGGGGTTGCCTGTTGTCTTTGTCCATGGAGTTTTCTTGGTAGGGATACTGGAGTGGCTTGCCAGTTCCTGCTCCAGGAACATAAAGAAGGCTGATCGTGGAAGAATGGATGCTTTTGAATTCTGGTGCTGGAGGAGACTCTTGAGAGTCCCATGGACTGCAAGAAGATCAAACCTCTCCATTCTGAAGGAAATCAGCCCTGAGGGCTCACTGGAAGGACAGATCGTGAAGCTGAGGCTCCAATACTTTGGCCACCTCATGAGAAGAGAAGACTCCCTGGAAAAGACCCTGATGTTGGGAAAGATGGAGGGCACAAGGAGAAGGGGACGACACAGGACGAGATGGTTGGACAGTGTTCTCGAAGCCACAAACATGAGTCTGACCAAACTGCAGGAGGCAGTGGAAGTTAGGAGGGTCTGGCGTGCTCTGGTCCATGGGGTCACGAAGAGTCGGACACGACTCAACGACTCAACAACAATAACAACAACAACATATATTCAACACAAAAAAGCTAGATGACCCTTGGTATCACTTCCAACCGCTACCATTCTATGAATCAATCCAGAAAACAGCAATAGGATGGAACAACGAGCATCTATTCATCACCCTTACTGTGATGGCAACAATCCATGAAACTTGGCTCCTTTCCTGGTGGGAGATGGGCAAGGACAGAGAAATCCCTGGAAAATCTGCTTTGAGTCTCCTGCGTAGGCACAGCTTGGAACAGCACCCCAGAGAGAGATTCCGATCTCCCCGTCTCAGGTGCCGCTGGCAACCGGCCCGGCAGCGCCGCTGACATTTCTCCAGCCCCATCAAAAAAACCCCGACTTGGAGTAACAAGCAATCAATTCCCCTGTTAAGCTGTCGAAATATTTAACAGATATTACGGCTAATGGGCACCGGGAGGGGGAGAGAGGGAGAAACCACAAGCACCAGCCGGGGAGTGGAATGACACAAAGACGGCTTCACAGTGGAAGGCAGGAGCAGGCTCTCCCTTAGAAGTGGGAGGAGCGCTGGGGTCAAGGCCTTTGGTAAGGCAGGGCCTGGCTGGAGCGATGGGTTGGGGGAGGGATTGGCGCCAAGGGGGGGGGCAAAGAGCTTGTCTAAAAGGCTCTGTCACCAGAACAGGCCGTGGGTGTGTGAGAGTGGCACACCCTTATTTTCTCTCCTCTCTCCTTCCTTGGAGGTTTCTAAACAGAGATTGGATGGTCAGGGATGCTTCAGCTGAGATGCATGCATTGCAAAGGGGGTTGGACTGGATGACCCTTGGGGGTCCCTTCCAACTCTACGATTCTATGGTTTACACCTTTCTCTCTAGCTTTCCAACACCTCTTTTCTCTCTTCTGCATCCTGCTATTATCTATCTTCTGCCTCTCTAATAATAATAATAATAATAATAATTTATTATTTATACCCTGCCCATCTGCTTGGGTTTCCCCAGCCACTCTGGGCAGCTTCCAATAAAAAATTAAAATACAGAAATCCACCAAACATTAAAAGCTTCCCTAAACAGGGCTGCCTTCAGGTGTCTTCTACAAGACAGATAGCTGTTTATCTCCTTGACATCTGTTGGGAGGGCGTTCCACAGGGTGGGCGCCACCACCAAGAAGGCCCTCTGCCTGGTTCCCTGTAGCTTTGCTTCTCGCAGGGAGGGAACTGCCAGAAGGCTCTCGGAGCTGGACCTCAGAAGGATGGGGGTGGAGACGCTCCTTCAGGTATACAGGGCCAAAGCCATTTAGGGCTTTCCAGGTCAGCACCAACACTTTGAATTGTGCTCGGAAACGTACTGGGAGCCAATGTAGGTCCTCGGGAGATGGACCCCGGTGTCCGGGGTGGACACGCTCCTTCAGGGATACAGGGCTGAGGCCGTTTTGGGCTTTCAGGGTCAGCAGCAAAACTTTGAATTGTGTTCGGAAAAGTACTGGGAGCCAATGTAGGTCTTTAAGGGTTCGTGATGAGACCTGGCACCTCTTTTTTCTGCAAAAAACAGCACTGCATACAACCATACAAACGATAACAAAGCCATTACAAGGAGCATGTTCTGTGTGTGTGTGTGTGTGTGTGTATAACACAAATGTTACAGGACAAATGTTACGAGAGCCTTCTGGCGGTTCCCTCACTGCGAGAAGCAAAGCTACAGGGAACCAGGCAGAGGGCCTTCTCGGTGGTGGCACCCGCCCTGTGGAACGCCCTCCCATCAGATGTCAAAGAGATAAATAACTACATGACATTTAGAAGACATCTGAAGGCAGCCCTGTTTAGGGAAGTTTTTAATCTGTGATATTTTAATGTGTTTTGGTATTTGTTGCAAGCCGCCCAGAGTGGCGGGGGAAACCCAGCCAGATGGGCGGGGTATAAATAAATAAATAAATAAATAAATAAATAATAAATGGCAGGGGTGTAGGTTGACCAAGTTTTAAAAGGGAGTCTGCACAGCCGAACGGGAACGAGGAGTGAGTCTTGTTGTCATCAAGGCATTCAGGCCCAAACCTGTTTTGTTCTCAAAGCTACTTCTGGGGGTTTCAATAAAATCGACAGGTTCAGGGGAATCAATGGACCATCCTGGGTTGTCCATCCCCCCCTTCTCCGCCCACCAGAGTGTCCAGAGAAGTTGGGAAGGCAGCAGAGGTGGGGGGGGGATGATGTTGGAGGGGGAAGAAGGAGTCCTGCAGCTGCAGTGAGGCAGCTTGTGAGAAGAAAAATTTGATTGGAAATCTATCAGCTCCTTCCTGTGATTTATGGGTTCTTTGCCAGCAGAAACAGCTCCAGATGGGGGTCATTTTTTAAAGGGCGATGCCAGGAAGTTTCCCAGTTCCCAAGCACGGCACAATCCATCCTGAAGCACATTATCTTTGATACAAGGAAGGAGGGTTCTCTCCTTCTCTCTCTCTCTCTCTCTCTCTCTCTCTCTCTCTCTCTCTCTCTCTCTCTCTCTCCCTCTCTCTCCCTCTCTCCCTCTCTCCCTCTCCCCCTCTCCCCAATCAAATCTTGGTATGCTCTTGACTACTGTAATGTGCTTTTTGCGGGGCTGCCCTTTGCAGCTGGTCCGGAAGTTGCAATTAAATTGAGGTTGAATCCTGACAAGACAGAAGGGGCAGGGGGCAGGCGGGTCTGGGGGACTCCCTGGTCCTGAATGGGGCAACTGTGCCTCTGAAGGACCAGGTGCGCAGCCTGCAAGTCATTTTGGATGCACAACTGTCCATGGAGGTGCAGGTCAATTCTGTGTCCAGGGCAGCTCCATCTGGTACACAGGCTAAGACCCCCCCACCCACCCGCCCGCAGACTCTGTCACCAGAGTGGTGCATGCTCTGGTTATCTCTTGCTTGGACTACTGCTATGCGCTTTCCGTAGGGCTCCCTTTGAAGGTGACCCGGAAACTGCAATTAATCCAGAATGCGGCAGCTAGACTAGTGACTGGAAGCGGCCGCTGAGACCATATAACACCTGTCTTGAAAGATCTACATTGGCTCCCAGCACATTTCCATGCACAATTAAAAGTGTTGGTGTGGACCTTGAAAGCCCTAAATGGCCTCGGCCCAGTATCCCTGAAGGAGCGTCTCCACCCCATCATCCAGCCCAGACACTGAGGTCCAGCACCGAGGGCCTTCTGGCGGTTCCCTCCCTGAGAGAAGTGAGGTTACAGGGAGCCAGGCAGAGGGCCTTCTCGGTGGTGGCGCCCGCCCTGTGGAACGCCCTCCCGTCAGATGTCAAAGAAATAAACAACTACCTGACATCTGAAGGCAGCCTTGTTTAGGGAAGTTTTTAAAAAATGTTTGATGTTTTATCGTGTTTTTCCTATTCTGTTGGGAGCCACCCAGAGTGGCTGGGGATAATAAATATAAATGTATAAATAATAAATTATTAGTATAGCTGTACAATTCTATGATTCTGTGGGTAAAACCTAGTTGATCACCCGTACTATTTTTTTTTAATAGTAGGAAGGTCTGTGATCTGTCCCTGAAAATGGGTGACTGTTATTCCTAGTGGTTCTTTCCAGCTTCTTTCCATTTAGAGCGGCTGTCTCCCCTCTTGTGCATCTCCATCTATCCTTCCTCTTGTCTCTCTCCTCCTCCTCCTCCTCCTCCTCCTCCTCCTCCTCCTCCTCCTCCTCCTCCTCCTCCTCCTCCTCCTCCTCCTCCTCCTTTTCACACCAGGTACAAATTGAGCTGTCACACGGCTTCTCCAGGTACCCTCTGGCATCTCTGCAGACTCTCCTCTGCCAGGTTGTGTTACTGTGGCAGTTTATTAGGAGCAATTGGCTCCTGTCGCATTAGCTGGGGCTGGTTCGGAAGAAGATATTGAGAGTGAAAAGGAGGCGAGGGAGGAAAGGGAGAACAAGGGGAGTGAAGAAAAGAACGAAAGAACAACAGCGGACAGGATTGTCTACACCAGAGGTTCTCAACCTTTTCGGGTCCACGGCTCCCTTGAACAACTGCATCCTTTCTGTGGCACCCCTGTGGGGCTCGGGAGCCCAGTTATGTCCCCCTTCCCTGCAGAGCTGTCAGCCCTTCACCCTTTTTCGAACACCCTCCCTTGTGGAGAGTTCCCTCAGCCCCCTCTTCTCTCCCCTTTCTTTGGGAGGCCTCTGGGCAGCTGCTGGTCTCTGAGTTGCCCCAAAGAGAGGTGCCTCCTCACACTGCCCCACAGGGGCCTGGGAAGAGGAGGCCCCCAGCCTCAGTGGCCCAACGGAGACCGGACAAAGGTGGATGTGAGGCCAGCAGCTTGCCTTGGGGGGGGGAGGCAGCAACGGGCGCTGCCAGGCCTGCATGGCACAAAGGCTCCCCTTCAGCACCGGGCACTCAGCTCCCAGGCTGGCATTGCAGACAACAAGCACAGGAAAGGCTTCCTGCCTGCCCGGCCTCCCACTAGTCTGTCCATTCCCAACAGCAAGGGCTGGTGGACTGGCCAGCTAGGCTCCCACACTGGCTTGCTTGCTTACTCCAAGGCTGCCCCAGCTCCTGGCCTGCCCCAGAGGCACCATTCGCCCACGGAGGTTGTAGCCAGGGCTGCTGCAACAAACAGCTGTGCCAGCCTTTGGGAGGCAGAGACACAAGAGGGTATCGGAGGAGGGAGGGAAGGAAAGAGGGATTGCCCGCGACATTTCTGAGCATCATTCAAGGCACCCCAGGGTGCCACAGCACACGGGTTGAAAACCGTGGCTCTATGTGCAAAAATGGAAGGCGTTCCCACCAAAGAAGAATGGATAAGTAAGGAGACGGACTATGCAGAAATGGCAAAGTTAACAGCCCAAATAAGATGATTGCTTTGTGGAAGAATGGAAGCCCTTTTGGGGGCTTCCTATGGAAATATTATAGTGTGATGAACTTGAGAGCAGGATTTGAACTATTAGAAGGAATTAGAGAATGCAGTATAGGTGTGTAGGTATTTAAAAATAAAAGGCACTGAACAGCAGAAGGGGAGAGAATTAAAACACCATGGTAAATGGGCAGGAGGTTGAGGGAAGGTGAATTTAGGATGCATTGAAGCACAGGTGTTAAATTTTTGAAACTGCAATGGAAAATTATTACGAAAGAAAAAGAAAGGAGAACGAGAACGGTTAGATATATCCCCTTCCTCCTTTCATCATTTCCTCTCTCCTTCTGTTTCTCTATCCCTCTTTTCTTGGTCCTTCCTTCCTTCCTTCCTTCCTTCCTTCCTTCCTTCCTTCCTTCCTTCCTTCCTTCCTTCCTTCCTTCCTTCCTTCCTTCCTTCCTGGGCTGAATTTAGGTTTGATGCGGCCCTCAGCTACTGAAGGTAATGGGGCCCTTTATATGTCCAACTGTCCTTTGTCAACAACAAATTGTCACTGTTTATTTTGTGTTGAATATATGCTATAGGGTCATTGATGGACCTAATAGGTATCTCAAGCCATTTGCACCTGCAGAATGTAGGCACCCTATATATAGAAAGGAGCAGAGCAGTGATATTTTAGGGAGCAGGCTAGCAGGCGGGGCCCATGACTTACATCATGTTGTTGTTGTTGTTGTTTAGTCGTTTAGTCGTGTCTGACTCTTCGTGACCCCATGGACCAGAGCACGCCAGGCACTCCTGTCTTGCACTGCCTCCCGCAGTTTGGTCAAACTCATGTTCATATCTTCGAGAACACTGTCCAGCCATCTCGTCCTCTGTCGTCCCCTTCTCCTTGTGCCCTCCATCTTTCCCAACATCAGGGTCTTTTCCAGGGAGTCTTCTCTTCTCACGAGGTGGCCAAAGTATTGGAGCCTCAGCTTCAGGATCTGTCCTTCCAGTGAGCACTCAGGGCTGATTTCCTTCAGAATGGAGAGGTTTGGTCTTCTTTCAGTCCATGGGACTCTCAAGAGTCTCCTCCAGCACCATAATTCAAAAGCATCAATTCTTACATCATAGGAGCCTACAAAACACAAACCACTGTTGTTGTGTGTAGGTTTTATTTTATTTGTTTTTTATCTTATATTTTGGAAATGTACATCCAGGTGTTTTTCCCCTTTAATTTTTTGGGAGCTTATACCTACCGGTAAATCCAGCACTGAGTATCATACAAAATGCATTGTGCGGAAGGATACGCAGCCATGTGTATATTACGCCACACTTGTCTACAGAAATCCTTCCTTCCTTCCTTCCTTCCTTCCTTCCTTCCTTCCTTCCTTCCTTCCTTCCTTCCTTCCTTTCCCTTAGATGACTAAGTTCTCTCCCCCCACACACAAAAAGAGAGAGAGGTGAAAATAGATTCCATGGCAAAGCTCGGGAGCCTTTTGTATTGTCTAACATCCTAATTTGCAGAGTTCAGAGGAAGATTTAATTTGCGTCGCTGCAGACAGTCTGCTTGGGAGAGCACAGTAGCTCAGGGCATGCAGGCTGCATACCAATCACAAACAACTCCCACTGCTCTAAATGAACCAATCGTGAAAGCCTGGCTAGCAGGTCTCTCTAACCTAGTACTCTGTCTCCAACAGAGGCTGGTAAAAGGAAGTAGCGTTGCTGGAAGAGAACCCAGATATTCTATCACATGGGTAGGCAAACTAAGGCCCGGGGGCCGGATCCAGCCCAATCGCCTTCTAAATCCGGCCCGTGGACGGTCCAGGAATCAGCGTGTTTTTACACGAGTAGAATGTGTCCTTTTATTTAAAATGCATCTCTGGGTTATTTGGAGGGTATAGGAATTCGTTCATTCCCACCCTTCAAAATATAGTCTGCCCCTCCCCCTCAAGGTCTGAGGGACAGTGGGCTGGCCCATGGCTGAAAAAGTTTGCTGACCACTGTTCTATCACCTATCTATCCCGCAGTAGCATACCCACCAACATTTCTCTGATGAAAAAGGGACGTCCTATTCCATCCCCTCCAACATTTCTCCCATGAAAATTGGGACGTCTTATTCCAACCCCTCCAACATTTCTCCCATGAAAATAGGGACGTCCTATTCCATCCCCTCCGACATTTCTCCTATGAAAAGAGGGACGTCCTATTCCATCCCCTCCAACATTTCTCCCATGAAAATTGGGACGTCCTATTCCAACCCCTCCAACATTTCTCCTATGAAAAGAGGGATGTCCTATTCCATCCCCTCCAACATTTCTCCTATGAAAAGAGGGACGTCCTATTCCACCCCTCCAACATTTCTCCCATGAAAATAGGGACGTCCTATTCCATCCCCTCCAACATTTCTCCGATGAAAATAGGGACGTCCTATTCCATCCCCTCCAACATTTCTCCTGTGAAAATTTGTTGTTTAGTCGTTTAGTCGTGTCCGACTCTTCGTGACCCCATGGACCATAGCACGCCAGGCACTCCTGTCTCGCACTGCCTCCCGCAGTTTGGTCAAACTCATGTTCGTAGCTTCGAGAACACTGTCCAACCATCTCGTCCTCTGTCGTCCCCTTCTCCTAGTGCCCTCCATCTTTCCCAACATCAGGGTCTTTTCCAAGGATTCTTCTCTTCTCATGAGGTGGCCAAAGTATTGGAGCCTCAGCTTCACGATCTGTCCTTCCAGGGAGCACTCAGGGCTGATTTCCTTAAGAATGGATAGGTTTGATCTTCTTGCAGTCCATGGGACTCTCAAGAGTCTCCTCCAGCACCATAATTCAAAAGCATCAATTCTTCGGCGATCAGCCTTCTTTATGGTCCAACTCTCACTTCCATACATCACTACTGGGAAAACCATAGCTTTAACTATACGGACCTTTGTCGGCAAGGTGATGTCTCTGCTTTTTAAGATGCTGTCTAGGTTTGTCATTGCTTTTCTCCCAAGAAGCAGGCGTCTTTTAATTTCGTGACTGCTGTCACCATCTGCAGTGATCAAGGAGCCCAAGAAAGTAAAATCTCTCACTGCCTCCATTTCTTCCCCTTCTATTTGCCAGGAGGTGATGGGACCAGTGGCCATGATCTTGGTTTTTTTGATGTTGAGCTTCAGACCATATTTTGCGCTCTCCTCTTTCACCCTCATTAAAAGGTTCTTTAATTCCTCCTCGCTTTCTGCCATCAAGGTTGTGTCATCTGCATATCTGAGGTTGTTGATATTTCTTCCAGCAATCTTAATTCCGGCTTGGGATTCATCTAGTCCAGCCTTTCGCATGATGAATTCTGCATATAAGTTAAATAAGCAGGGAGACAATATACAACCTTGTCGTACTCCTTTCCCAATTTTGAACCAATCAGTTGTTCCATATCCAGTTCTAACTGTAGCTTCTTGTCCCACATAGAGATTTCTCAGGAGACAGATGAGGTGATCAGGCACTCCCATTTCTTTAAGAACTTGCCATAGTTTGCTGTGGTCGACACAGTCAAAGGCTTTTGCATAGTCAATGAAGCAGAAGTAGACGTTTTTCTGGAACTCTCTAGCTTTCTCCATAATCCAGCGCATGTTTGCTATTTGGTCTCTGGTTCCTCTGCCCCTTCGAAATCCAGCTTGTACTTCTGGGAGTTCTCGGTCCACATACTGCCTAAGCCTGCCTTGTAGAATTTTAAGCATAACCTTGCTAGCGTGTGAAATGAGCGCAATTGTGCGGTAGTTGGAGCATTCTTTGGCACTGCCCTTCTTTGGAATCGGGATGTAGACTGATCTTCTCCAATCCTCTGGCCATTGCTGAGTTTTCCAAACTTGCTGGCATATTGGGTGTAGCACCTTAACAGCATCATCTTTTAAAATTTTAAATAGTTCAGCTGGAATATCATCACTTCCACTGGCCTTGTTATTAGCAGTGCTTTCTAAGGCCCATTTGACTTCACTCTCCAAGATGTCTGGCTCAAGGTCAGCAACCACACTACCTGGGGTGTACGAGACCTCCATATCTTTCTGGTATAATTCCTCTGTGTATTCTTGCCACCTCTTCTTGATGTCTTCTGCTTCTGTTAGGTCCTTACCACTTTTGTCCTTGATTATGGTAATCTTTGTACGAAATGTTCCTTTCATATCTCCAATTTTCTTGAACAGATCTCTGGTTTTCCCCATTCTATTGTTTTCCTCTATTTCTTTGCATTGCTCATTTAAGAAGACCCTCTTGTCTCTCCTTGCTGTTTTTTGGAAATCTGCATTCAGTTTCCTGTATCTTTCCCTATCTCCCTTGCATTTTGCTTGCCTCCTCTCCTCCGCTATTTGTAAGGCCTCGTTGGACAGCCATTTTGCTTTCTTGCATTTCCTTTTCCTTGGGATGGTTTTCATTGCTGCCTCCTGTATAATGTTACGAGCCTCCATCCATAGTTCTTCAGGCACTCTGTCCACCAAATCTAAATCCTTAAACCTGTTCCTCACTTCCACTGTGTATTCATAAGGGATTTGATTCAGATTGTATCTTACTGGCCCAGTGGTTTTTCCTACTTTCTTCAGTTTAAGCTGGAATTTTGCTATAAGAAGCTGATGATCTGAGTTACAGTCAGCTCCAGGTCTTGTTTTTGCTGACTGTATAGAGCTTCTCCATCTTTGGCTGCTCCATCTTTGTCCCTGTGAAAATAGGGACGTCCTATTCCATCCCCTCCAACATTTCTCCTGTGAAAATAGGGATGTCCTAAGGAAAAGCAGGACATTCCGTGATCAGAAACAGGGACGGCTTCTGTAAATCTGGGACTGTCTCTGGAAAACTGGGACATTTGGAGAGTCTGCAGCAGAGCCCCCAAATATCTTGTAAGTTCCTCTTGCGACCCACTGCAGACCCACCAGCGACTCTGTTGCACAACGGCTTAGATTACTGCAATGCATTGTATGTGGGGCTGCCCTTGAAGACAGTCCAGAGATTGCGGGTGTGTGTGGCTTGCTCCTGTCGCGTGCAGGGAAGCCTCTTGTGTAGAATGAATCATCAATATTTGAAGGACGATCACATGGAGGATGGAGCGAGCTTGTTTCCCCCCCTGCTCTGGACGGTAGGACCAAATTGCAGGAAAGGAGATTCCAGGCTTCAAATTACAGGAAAGGAGATTCCAACTGAACTTTAGGAGGAGAGCTTTCAGACATTATTTGTTTATTTTGATTGTACAGTATACTGCCACAGAAAATAAAACACAGGATTAAAAACAAGGAAATAAGGAAAACGAAACAGTGAAATAACCCCACCCTCCCCGCAGACATATTTTAAAGGTCGTAGATTTGTAGAATGCTAATCAGCCAAAGGTCTAAGCTGAAAATGAATGTTTCGCCTGTTGCCTAAAAATCTAGGTATATAAATAAAAATGTAATTGTCCGTTTGTGGGTGACCAAAGATCTCCGAAAGTGCTTGACCGATTGCGTTGAAATTTGGACACAACGTTGCATGTGCATACAGGAGTGTTTGCATATACTTAGATTGTACAGGTGTCACACCTGTGGCAGGTAAAACCCTATTTTTCGCAAACAGAGCGCCATCTGCTGGGCGTCAAAGGAACACACACTATACTAAATGCATCACCGAGCAGAGGCTGCTGTGAGTGACTCCCCGGTGGCTACTCTGAAGGCAGGGGCCAGATCCTGACATTAGCAGGCAGAGGCTGCTGGGAACGACTGCCCGGCGACTCCTTCTCCGAGGGCGGCGGCTGGATCCTGCCCCTTCCCCCGGCGGACCCCGGCGGGAGTATGCAGTACTGCCGGGAACATGCGGTATGCGAGGGGGAGGGAGAGGGAGAGGTCAGGGTGCCAGGTCAATGGGAGTGGCTGCTGGGTGACTCCTGCTCCGACGAAGACAGCCGGGGTCTTTTTGGGGGGACTTCTCTATGTTCAAGACAACCCTGCTGTCTGTGTCTTACCTGCCAACAAAATTCACATCCAATCTTAGACTCAGCCACAGCAACGCTAGTACAGCTCATATATATATATATATATATATATAGAGAGAGAGAGAGAGAGAGAGAGAGAGAGAGAGAGAGAGAGAGTTGTTGTTGTTTAGTCGTTTAGTCGTGTCCGACTCTTTGTGACCCCATGGACCATAGCACGCCAGGCAGTCCATGGGACTCCTCCTTCGGCGATCAGCCTTCTTTATGGTCCAGCTCTCACTTCCATACATCACTACTGGGAAAACCATAGCTTTAACTATACGGACCTTTGTAGGCAAGGTGATGTCTCTGCTTTTTAAGATGCTGTCTAGGTTTGTCATTGCTTTTCTCCCAAGAAGCAGGCATCTTTTAATTTCGTGACTGCTGTCACCATCTGCAGTGATCAAGGAGCCCAAGAAAGTAAAATCTCTCACTGCCTCCATTTCTTCCCCTTCTATTTGCCAGGAGGTGATGGGACCAGTGGCCATGATCTTGGTTTTTTTGATGTTGAGCTTCAGACCATATTTTGCGCTCTCCTCTTTCACCCTCATTAAAAGGTTCTTTAATTCCTCCTCACTTTCTGCCATCAAGGTTGTGTCATCTGCATATCTGAGGTTGTTGATATTTCTTCCGGCAATCTTAATTCCGGTTTGGGATTCATCTAGTCCAGCCTTTCGCATGATGAATTCTGCATATAAGTTAAATAAGCAGTTAAATAAGTTAAATAAGATATATATATATATATATGAAGGCCGCAGGCGTGCCTTCCTGGGGAAAGCATTCCACAAAGGGGGAACCGCCACAGAAAAGCTTTGTTGCCACCCTCTGGTTAAGTAGCTTCATGAAGGAGAGCTGCATTGGTCTTCTATGACTTTTTCCTAACCCCATCAAGTCCCCAAACAGGGCTGTCTTAAGTATATCCGGCGCTGTGGTGCAAATATCCCTCCAGCACCCCTCCCCCCCATTTACCAGAGTTGCTGACCTTTTTACGGCGCTGCCGGCAGCTTTGCAGGGCTGGAGGGCAGTTCCTCTGGCGGAGAAGAGGCGGAGGCTCCGGGCGCAGCCCTGCTTCAGCGAGGCGGGCGAGGGTGGCGAGCTGATGCCGAGAGGCGCCACGTCTAACCTCCACCTCTTCCCTGGCGCCCTCCAGAACTTGGCGCCCTGGCGCCCTGCACCACTTGCCTCTATGGGAAAGATGCCCCTGTCCCCAAATATGCCTAGGTGTAACTTGTGGGATGTGAAACATAAGTAGCGGTCAAGTTACAACTTTCCTTTTTTGCCTAGAGTGGACATGAAAAGGGGGTGTTTGTTGCAGCCAATCGAAAGCTTCCTGTTTCCTCTTAGCCTGGAGCATCCTTCCTCTTGCATGTGACTATAGGTGGGCGTGGCCTTACCTGTGCAGGTAACAAAAGCGCAAGGCATGCAGCCATATCTCTCTCTCGCTTCTTTTTGACTTCCTATCATCGCTGGAGCAGCTTTTTAGCTAGAGATACTCTGTTGGCAACAGAGGACAAAGGGACAAACTCCATATAAGACAGACCCACATGTATATACTTTTTAACTAAGTCTGCCTTCAGGGACCCAACTGTGAACTGATGTAAGTAAACTTCTTTTACTGACTTTGAATAAGATTGCCGCGTCTTTATTCTTTTTAAGAGGAATTAAAAAGGGGACTTACCAGGAACATACAATTCAATACTGAATTGTATGATAGTGAGAGGCTTACACGAGCCTGCAACCAGCTATCTGCTCATAGCTGTCATCCCTTTTTTAAGGGGAAATTCCCTTATGCTGAATAGGCTTCCTCGCAGGAAAAGGGAAAACTTGACAGCTATGTATCTGCTGTGTGTGTAAAAGGGGAATATAAACTCTGCCAAGTAAAGGAACTTGCAAATGCAAGTTAGGAAGGACATTAATAAACAATATATCCTCTCCTGCCTCCCTGAACATTCCCACATAACTGCGTGTTAAAGACTAGGTGCTAAGCTGTGGGACCCTGGAGCTGACCCAACGGGGAATTTGATGTTCCTTTCCTATGACATCCTTTGTATGGATCGACTTGCATTTCTTTCTCTTGGAATACCAAAATTACATTTCCACTGGCGCCAAATTAGGGGAGCTGTTTGTTATGTATAGTTTTTCTTCGCGTATGAGGAAAAGAGAGAGGGAGTGGAACTGAGCTGCAATTTCTCAGGAGATATTCCCCCCCCCTGCTGAGATGTTCCTGGTTCTCACATACCCCCCCCCGGGGGGGGGTGAGAAGGCCACTTTGAAGAACTTTCTCTGTTTTTTCTCTGCTGTGAGACACCTGCTATCCTAGCCTCTCGCCCGAAAACGGCGGCCCAGAACAACCTTATCCCCCAAGTATTGTGATAGCTAACAACACGACTGCAATTTTTTTTAAAAAATGCACCCATGTAGCAAAAAATAAGAATTCTTAGGGTGGGAAGGGAAAATAATCTGTGCATCTACCGCACTCCCAATGGTGAGCCCTGACCCTGAGAAACTGTCTGAGAATTTCTCCTCAATCCTGGAGAAATCAGGTGAAATTGTTACTCACACCTCTGTTTTCCCAATTTTTTCTGGCTGGTGGATTTTGAGAGGTCAGTTTGTGAATGGCTCTGAGCAAAAGGGCCTAGTTTGCAGATGAAGCCATAGTGCCACCTGGTGGCCAGCAGAATACATTGCAACAGGGTTGTGGCGGCTCAGAATGCTTTCAACTGAGATGGGCTTACAGGAATCCCTCTTGACGTCAGGTCAGCGGTTCGAATCCCTGCGATGGAGTGAGCTCCCGTCACTCTAACCAAGCTCCTGCCAACCTAGCAGTTTGAAAGCATGCCAGTGCAAGTAGATAAATAGGTACCGCTGTGGCAGGAAGGAAAATGGTGTTTCTGTGCGCTCTGGTCTCTGTCACGCACTTCTGTCCCGTTGTGCCAGAAGCGGTTGAGTCCTGCTGGCCACATGACCCAGAAAGCTGTCTGTGGGCAAACGCTGGCTCCCTTGGCCTGAGGGAGCGCCACAACCCCATAGTCGCCTTTGACTGGACTTAACCACCCAGGGGTCCTTTACCTATTATTATTACTATTATTATTATTATTTAGTCCAAACCCCTGCATTTACGTCAGAGCATTTTCTAGCTGTGATTCCTGCATTGCAGGGTCTAAATGACCCCGTGTGTGTGTGTCTTCCAAGTCTACAGTTCTACGATTCTATGACCGGGCCTCGGGCTCGCGGTCATTGATCTGCCAGGCACCCCCATTGCTTGCAGGAGTCTTCGCCCTTGTGCAAAAACCGCTGTGTCGTTGCTGTCAACACATGGAACGGGAAAAGAACCCCTCTTGATAACATTTCCCCCACTAACAACCAGAGCCAGCCCTCCTCCTAGCGCCAACCTTTTGTCGTTTGCCTAAGTCACCAGCGCTTGTATAATAGCCATGCGCATTGCGCATGCATGCGAGTGTGTGTCTGTGTGCAGGGCAGAAAATTACAGGTTGCATTGCAAAGGGGGCTGAGGATAAACAGATCCATTTAGGGGTACAGTGGAGAAACTGGCGCTAGATTAAGCTTTTCTTTTCTTTTAGATATTAGGCTGTAGCCAACCAAGTCCTATTTGCAGCAGCAGACCCACTGAAATTCCTGGGCCCAGGGTCACCCTTGTTTTTAATCAGTCTACTCTAAGTAGAATCGCATGCAGCTGGGGCCGTAAGTGTAGCTTCGCCGTTTTATTTAATCCTACCTTTTGCCAAGGAGGGGAGGCCCCCGGCGAGTCTGTGGAGCAGAGGAACATAGTGGCCTTCAACACAAATGCCCCCTGGAGCCTGTGAATGGCTAGACCAAGGCTGCCTAGACAATGATCCACAAAGAATGAGAAATATGAACAGAGGCTTTGGTGATGCTCTTGTGTATAGATCCGACTACAGCAGCTATTGATTCCTGCTCTGCTGAGCTGTAATTATATTGAATTGCAAAGGGACCTGTTAAGCTTTCTTCTTGGAGAGAGACCCCCCCCCTCCAAAAGGAAGGGGAGAATTTATTTGAGATTTACTGGTATCTGTGCTTAAGATGAGAGATGTTGGGATTCACTCTGTCCAGCGAGTAACTCCATGAGGAAGGGTGGCGGTTTCGTAAAAGGGCAGGCACTCTGCACATGTTCAGAAGGTTCGCCTGGTTTCCTTCATTATATATTTTCAGGTGCCAGGAGAAAATGTTCCTCTCCAACCCGGCTAATCAATATTCCTACCGCCTTTTAAATATGTCTGTGGGAAAGGGGGTGGGTTTGTTGTATTCCTTTATTTGCTTGTGCTTTAGCTTGCATTTTATTCCGTGAACTGCCTTAAGATCTTTTGATGAAGGGTGGTATATTAATTTAATAAATACTAAAAATGTAAAAGGCTGAAATGGTTTGCCTGGGCTAGGGCTTGATTCTGGCACCTAGGCATGGCCATGAAAAGGGCTCTTGAGCACAGGCAGTGGTAAATTTTTAAAGTGCAGGGCCTCCTCCTCACAACAGGCCACTGGACCCACGCTCTCCAGAGGCGAGCCCATAGCCACATATAACCCTTGTACACCAGGAGCACCCATAGCTCAGTGGCAGAATACAAGCTTTGCATGCAGAATGTTCTAAGTCTGATCTTTGGCAAGAAACATCTCAGGAAGCCTACAGCTTGGAGGGTTGGCACCTCCTGTTCTGGCCCCAAGGAGCAGCAAGACAAGTCGGGCATTTCAGCACCACGGAGACCTCCAAGGGGTGCTTGTTCTTGCTGATTCGGTGGGCAGCCTGCCAGTCAGCCTCAGTTTCCATTGCTCAGAGCCAGGAGGCTGGTCTATATTCTCAGCCAGTGACTCAATATCCCGGTCGCTGCTGGACCCTGGGCACACGAAGACCTGGGCTGTCCATCAAGATTAGGCAACACTGGGCCTAGAGGGAATCATTGTCCCAAGCCCCATCTTTCCATGGCTTACACGCGGAAGGCCCCTGGTTGAACTGTAGGAATCATCTTGGGGAAAACCCTGCCTATGTTTCACCTCCACAGCTGCTTCAGTATATGTGGTGCGAAAGGGTTAGTTTTGGGCTTTTGCCCAAGGCCTAGGACCCTCGTACTTACGGGACTGTCTCTCCCGGTATGCCCTGCAGAGGACCTTAAGGTCCATAAATAGTAACACCTTAGAGGTCCTGGGCTCGAAAGAAATCAGATGAGCTTCAACTAGAACCAGGGCCTCCTCAACGCTGGCCCCGACCTGCTGGAATGCTCTGTCTCCTGAGAGCAGGGCCCTGCGGGACCTGATTTCTTTCCGCAGGGCCTGTAAGACACAGTTGCTCTGCCTGGCATTTGGCCTGGAGCCAACCTGATCCATTCCCCCATTTCCCCATTTTCCTTTCCTTTCCGTATGAGGCTACATTTTAATTTTAATTTTAATGTATTTAATCTTAAGTTGTATTTTAATCAGCTGTTTTATATCTAGTGTTAGGTGCCCTGAGCCCGGCCTTGGCCGAGTGAATCTCCACCCCTCTCTCTTCCTCACGAGTCATCACTACGGGACGTGCCGTCTGCCTTTGAGCTCTTTGCTCACCTACTTCCAAGGCATGCCGTGTTCTGGGGGGGGGGTCTGGAATGCTCTCTAAAGACCCTGAGTCTGAGCTGTCACCCTCCTGCTGCTTCCTCCTCCTCCTCCTCTCCCTTTATCCCCAGCTTTCCCCCCCCACCTGCCTCTAAGCTGTGACCTCCCCTCCAACCCCTGTTGTAATTCTGAACTGTCTCCTCCTTCTCTGGAAGGGCCAGGCTGAGGAGCAGGAGGAGGCACCCACCTTCCCTCCTCTGCCCAGTCTCTGACTGCAGACTATTAGGAAATAATATTGGGGATCACTGGGTATTAAGAGTGCTAACATAAACCATACACCCCAGTTTCCCAGTGGCCCTTCAAAGTACGCTTCACGCAGAGTTTTATAGAAAAACAAAATACGCAAACAGAAGTTGACTTGGCTAAAATACACCACCAAGAGTTTGAACCTAGCATGAAACCCCTGACTAGCAGTAGACCTGCTTAAAGTATACAGAAGTAAAAAACAAAAGGTTGGCTTTCTCTAACAGAAAAACAAACTGACTCAGAAGAGACTTTAAACTAAAGATAAACGCTCCCTCTCCCAGCAACTTTACATACCCACATTCCAAACCTCCCACACAACTCCCACATGAAATGCTTTCCAACAGAGCCTTATATACATGGAGTAGAGCCCACACCTGTGAGCAATTAAACAGAAATTACCGGCACCTGTTTTTCTTAAACAGACAGTATTGACATTAGACCGGCTCAAAAGCAACTTCGATTATTCAAGAAACCCAACACAGACAACCCCACTTGGCTAGGCACTGGGGTAGGTTTCACCCGTGCCTTGTAGAGCTGGGCTGACGCTCCCGGCGGGCCCTGCGCCCCCTGGCAACATCCAAAGGCCGTGATCCAGTAGGCGCTGGGGTGGATTGCTCTCTGTGCCTTGCAGAGTCAGGCCCAGGCTGCCCCCGGGGCCCAGCACTGACAGCAGCAACAAGCAGCTCTGGCTCGCTCAGCCCTACCTATTGCCACCCCACCAGCCACACTTACCTGACCTGGGGGGTCCTGGATCACAGGCTCTACTGGTCAAAACGGGGGCCTCGGCGATCACCCTCTCCTGCCAGAAACAAACCAGGACTGCTCCAAGGAAGTGGCAAAAAAATGGAGCACTAGGTCTTGGTGGGTCGCCAAGTGGATAACCAGCCAATCAGGACTTTTTTTAAAATAATGTTTCCCCTCTTCACTTCTCACTTCCTTCTGTGGCCCCCTAGCATGCTGTGAGCTCCCCCATTGCACATTTTCACCTGTGGCCCCCTTGGAATATTCTGGGGGCCCCCCAGGGAGCCACATGTCCCCAGGTTGGGGAACACTGATGATGCCAATGTATACATGGAAGACCAAGGACCAAATCAATTTTGTGAGTTGATGGGAAGCTGCTGGGGGGGGGGGGGTTGTAGGCTGGGAAGAAGGGATGAAGGAATTGGTGGAGGGCGGTTTTGCCTGTCGCAAATGCTTTGACCCAATGTCTAATTTTGCCAATCTTGTTTCCCCCCCTTTCATTTTTAAGCTTTCTGAAATTTTCGTGTGTGTGTTTTTTTAATTAAAAAAATGACTTTTAAAAAGATGACTTTTAAATAATGAGTAAATATTACCTGTTGATGTGCCAAAAAGGTTTATATCTTTCATTTGTTTTCCTTGCAAGCATCTGATGGTCATAGGGTAGGTTTTTTAATTCCTCTGCTGGGTTTTTTTTGGATTGAGAAACACCCAAAGCTTCGCCCAGTCTTTAAAAAAAAGGAAGAGAGAGAGAGAGGAGAGAGAGAAAAATACTAATAATTAAAATTCATACTAATAATTGAAATTTGATAATGATGCTTGGAGACAGAGGACACATCACCACCGCGCACCAGAGAGGTCTGGAAAACAAGTCCTAAGGAATGGCGGAGGGAGGTGGGTACGTTTAGCCTGGCGAAGAGAAGACGGATATGATAGCCACCTTTCAATATCTGAAGGGGCTGTCACTTGGAAGACGGAGCAACCAGTGGATTCAAATGATAAGCCAGGATTATTCCAGCTAAACCTTAGGGACAGACAGAGAGGAAGATGGCGGGCTCTCCAACCTTGGAGGTCTTAAGACGGAGATTGGTTGGCCGTCTGCCGGGGACTCCTTAGGGGTGGCTCCTGCATTGCAGGGCGGTTGGAATAGAGAAGCCTTGAAGGTTGCTTCCAACTGCTATTTAAAGCACTATATAATATCACTTTAGGGACCCAAGTAGCTCTGTGGGTTAAACCACTGAGCCTAGGGCTTGCTGATCAGAAGGTCAGCGGTTCGAATCCCTGTGACGGGGTGAGCTCCCGTTCCTCGGTCCCAGCTCCTGCCAACCTAGCAGTTCGAAAGCACGTCAAAATGCAAGTAGATAAATAGGAACCGCTACAGCGGGAAGGCGTTTCCATGTGCTGCTCTGGTTTGCCAGAAGCGGCTTTGTCATGCTGGCCACATGACCTGGAAGCTGTACGCCGGCTCCCTCGGCCAATAATGCGAGATGAGCACGCAACCCCAGAGTCGGTCACGACTGGACCTAATGGTCAGGGGTCCCTTTACCTTTATAATATCACTTTAGCAGCCGTGGCCTCCTCCTGCAACGAATCCTGGGGACTGCAGTTTGTTTAAGGGTGCTGAGAGTTTATCAGGATCTCCCCCATTCCCCTCACAGAACTACAATTCCCAGAGATCTCCGAGAAGAGGGTTGGATTGTTAAATGGTATGGGCTGCTGAGCAAGGTTGGCGCCTAGTTCCCTAGTTCCTGCAAAAGAAGCAGGAGGCTTTGTCCAAATGTGAGATTTGCACCCTCTGTAGACGAAGGGTGCAGAAATTGGGAAAAACTGGGTGAATCTTTTTATAAAAAAAAGAAAGAAAGGGGGGGGGAGAATACAAAACACAGATACATTGGAACCTCGGTTTTCGAATGTGATCCGTACCGGGAAACCGTTCGACTTCCGAAACGTTCAAAAACTGAAGCAAGTTAGTTCCGGAAGCATTTACTTACGGGAAACTCAAAACGGAAGCCGCGTGTCACGTTCAACTTCAGAAAAGCGTTCGGAAACCGCAGTTACTTCCAGTATCTCCGGCGTTCGAAAGCTGAAGTGTTTGACTTCCGAGACGTCTGAAAACCGAGGTTCCACTGTAGCCTTAATGAAGGACCACAGAAGAGCCAATGTATTTTGGGGGGGGAGGGAGGTGCCCTCTTGCCAGGGGAAGGGTCAGAGCAGAGTTGTTGCCATCTGTATGGGGGGAGGGCCCCCAGAAAAGTTGGAAGAAGCATTGTCCTGCATCCGTTTGATGGCTGTGTTCTTTTGTCTCCTCCTCTCCCCCTCCCTGCTTCCTCCTCCAACGACATCTAGCATGCAAACGTAAAGAGCAGGAGCAGCAGAAGGACCGGAACCTGCAGCCGAAGAAGCAGCGCCTCGTCTTCACGGACCTCCAGCGCCGCACCCTGATCGCCATCTTCAAGGAGAACAAGCGGCCTTCCAAGGAGATGCAGATGACCATATCACAGCAGCTGGGCCTGGAACTGAACACCGTCAGCAACTTCTTCATGAACGCTCGCCGGAGGTGCATGAACCGTTGGCAGGAAGACCCAGGAGCCAACCCCGGGGTTCCCTCTTCATCTACAAGCACTTTTTCCAAAGCATGATCTCCTCCTCCTCCTTCTCACCTGCTCCCTACATCTCCCCCCCCCTCCGCCCTGTCCAACTCCACACAGCAGCCAGAAAGCTCATCATCGCCTTCTCCATGCCGGCTCTCCTTCTCCTCACCGCCATGCACACACCTTGAGCCATGCGCCACTCATACCTCAAACACAGCACCAGGTGCAATTGGAATGCTGCTAGACCTCTGGGAGCATCCATGCGTCTTAGATGCACAAGAGCCCTTGCCTAAAAGCTGGCGGCTGATTTGCAGAGGGGCACTTGCTTGGCGCCATCTCCCAAGCAGCCCCCAAAATCTTTGGCTTAGGTGAGAGGCGCCATTTGCCCCATAAACAAACAAACAAACAAACAAGCACCCAGCTCAGAGGGTGTTGTGCCATTCTGATGGCTGGGCAAGGGGGTTAAGGGGCTGATTTAATTGCATATGTTCTCAAGGTAGTCTGTTTTGAAGTTCCCGTTATGGGGGAGGCGAAAGCCATATCGCTGAGGGTCGGTGGGTGCCTTGGCCAACTGAGTGTGTGCTGGATGCCTTAAACACAGCCCAGCACTGGGCAATTGTTGGGAGGGCAAGTATCCATGTAACCCTGTCAAACTGGTACACCTTCCTTCTGCCTTTCCCCTGTCCCTGGGTTTCAACCCCTAGACCATTCACCTTTCAGTAGTAAAGCATTTGCTTTGCATGCGAAGAAATAAATAAATGCCAGGCAACTGCAGGTATGGCTGGGGGAAATCCCCAGCCTGAAATCCCTGGAGAGCTGCTGCCAGTCAGTGTAGACAGTGCTGAGCTAAATGGACCTATGGTCTGACTCAGTATTAGGTAGATTTCTATTTTCCTGCCATGGCTACCTTGGCACCAGCAATGGTCTTGCATTCTAGGACACAGCTGAGCCCCCAAGTTTCCAGACCTCTTGCCCTTCCTCCCCCCCCCAGCTCCATTTCAAACGAGGGCCATTGTCGCGAAGCTGATAACAGCCCTTTTGGATGTGTGTGTGGGGGGAAAGGCAAGCGACTGTGTCGCATGGGAATGGTTTGCAATTCGTTTGGGGACAAGCTGTTGCATCCTAGGCAATGGCAAGTGGAATCAATGGTGGAATGTATGAATGGCGTTTATGGGGTGTCTCTCAGTTTGCAAACCAAAAATGCATGAGGGGGCTGAGAAAGTTTTTAAAAATAATCATGATGATGATGATGATGATAAAACCAGTCAGGAGCATGGCATTTGTAGGATAAACAAGGGGAAAGCATGGAGAACCATCTTTGCAAGCATCACCAAACATTGCCATTCTGTCCTCACGCACATTTGTTCCCCGCTCACCTGCTCAACACCCTTCCTTGCATCCCATTGTCTACGCAGCTCATGAACAGAAGGCGTCACTCTCCAAACCAACCCCTCCACGAATAGATACCCTAACTCATGGCCAACTGCACAACAACATGATTCACATCCACCAAAAGGGAAAAAAAAGACAGAGCAACCAAAAAGTGTAGGAGAATGAGCCGAAGAGAAGACTTCTTGTTCTTGTTCTATCAACGATTCCTCTCAAAGGAATTCCAAGCCAAAGTGTGGAAGGGGGGGGGGAGTAGCAACTCATCCGAAAAATACCCCTTCCTCCTCCCCCTGGAATCAACTAAAGCTAAGTTGCACTGCGTCACTTCGAGAGAGAGAGAAAATAAGCGGGTCACGAAGCACATTTTAGGTACATAATTCGGGTATTTAAAAGAAAAAGAGAGAGAGAGAAAGAAAAAGCTTTAATGAAACCAAAGGAAAGGAGATGACAGGATTTTCGCTCTTTTTCCCGGACGCTGGACCGGCAGCTCGCCTTCTGTCTTGACCTTGGTTTCCCTTCCAGAAGACAGCCCCCAGACTGGATTGATTCTGTCCATCTCCTCACAGAGTACCCACAAGCCCCCCGCCCCCTATATCCTCTTTTCCTTGCCTGTGCTATCAACAGAGAGAGGTGAGGAATTAGAAATGACCGATAGGATAGGAACAGGGGCCTCAGGGTGGACAGGGGCCCGAATTGCGAATCTGCTTGCTAAAACAGAGATAGAGATATATTTAAGGACAGATCTATACATGGTGGGTGGCGAGAAATGCAATCCTCTTTCCCACCCACCCCGTCCCCATTCAAAACCCTGGAAAAAGAAACTCTACAACAAGCTCAAAAAAAAAAAAAAGGGATCTCTGGCAACGTATGAAAGATAACTGACTATTTTTGAGTGTGTGCATGGGTGTATGTGTGCCAATCAACAGCCTGCCTTAAAAAAGAAAGAAAGAAAGAAAAAAGATAGATACACCACAATTCTCTTCTTCATTCCTGGAAGGAGTGTTGTCTTCAACAGGGGCCGGCACCATGAGTCATGAGTGACTTGCAAAGGCAAAATAAAACGAGACAATGGCGGACGAGGGACACTTTCACGAACCAAGCTTCCCAAACGTTTGAACCCAAAGGCCTGGAGGAGAGGAAGTTGAGAAGGCCTGGGGGGCAAGAGAATCTCACCCTCGCCACCTCCCCAGTAAATGTGGGGTTCTTTGTGTGTCTGTGTGTCTTTTGATTTTTGATTTTTAATGGGACAATACCAAATTGATGCGGGTAAAAATAGCACCATCTGTGTGGAGTTTTTTTCCCTTCCCCTGTTGACTTTACGTTGAAGGCGAAGTGTTAAATCCACGGTTAGGCGACTTCTGGAATGAGGAGGAGGAGGAGGAGAAGGAAAGCCACACCATCGGATAATATTATTTAATTCGAAAGGAGGATGGACTTTAAAAAGAAGAGGAAAATAACTTTAACCAGAAACCCACCCCACCCCCCAAGATTATGCCCCAATCTAGGCTATTGAGGGGGTGTGACCACCAGGGGGAGAGATGGTTGAACCAACCAAAACAGAAGACGGAACCATGTCTGGAAGGAGGGGAATGTAGCAAATGCCGAGGTGTGTTTTGCCAAAGGAGGAAGAGAGGGTGCGAAAGGGAAGGGAAGCAAATATATATATATTTCTCTCTCCGCCCAGTGCCCACCCCCCTCCAAGCGCCCCCTATTTCCCCCCCCCATCCTGTCTTGTCTTTGTCGTGACGTGTTGATGCTAACAGACGATGGAGGGCGAAGACAGTGGATTTCTGTACCTGATTCTGTGGAGTATTTAAGGGCTGAGAAGCCACGCCAGAAAAAAAAAGAAAGGTAATAAACGGGGGCCTGACCTTGGCTAAAAAAAAAAAAAGAGCACCCCAAGGACAAGGAAGCTTTCGACGAGCGACTGGCCCCCGAGCGTGAAAAAAAAGGACGTTTGTAGTGAGACCCAAAAAAATATAGGCTACCTCACTTGAGTTTTCGAGTTTTTCGTGATTTGAGAATCACACCTGATACCAAAGATTTGTTCCCCTTGCCTGGTTTGTGGTGGAATCTAAACACTCCCCCCACCCACCCACCCAACCTACCTTATCCTCGTTCCCATGCTACTGCCATAACCCTTCCTAGATGGTTACGCCATGAGCCCCCCACCATGACCCATAGATGATGTAGCCAACCTTCTTCCTTCCCAAGACCTCCATACCTTGCTCTTTCGATTGCTCCCCCCAGAGAGAAAGAGAAAGACAGAGACAGAGACAGAGACAGAGAGAGAGAGAGAGAGAGAGAGAGAGAGAGAGAGAGAGAGAGAGAGAGAGAGAACATGACCTTTAGAGTGATAGACGAGTGCCTTTTCTTGTACCAAAGGTGGCAGACCACATTTCTTTTGGCTTCTGTGTCCTATAAACTCACACAGTAACTTACCTCAGTTCTCTGAATCAGATGGTTCCCGGCTACTCTCGTTTGCTTTTGGGTGATGGGGCAGAAGCCCAGTCTACTCCTTGTCCTTCCCTTCTCACCCACCCTCCCAAGAGACTAGTTCTGGCCTACCCAACTTGAGTGCTTGCGAATGCACACACGAACCAAAATGTGCTTAGTGGGCACTTAACGTTCATGGATATAATAATACAGTAATAGTAACAACAACAACTTATTATTTATACCCCGCCCATCTGGCTGGGTTTCCCCAGCCACTCTGGGTGGCTTCCAGAAGGATATTAAAATACAATGATTTATTAAACATTAAAAGCTTCCCTAAACAGGGCTGCCTTCAGATGTCTTCTAAAAGTCAGATAGTTGTTTATCTCCTTGACATCTGTTGGGAGGGCGTTGCACAGGGCAGGCGCCACCACCGAGAAGGCCCTCTGCCTGGTTCCCTGTAACTTGGCTTCTCGCAGCGAGGGAACTGCCAGAAGGCCCTCAGCACTGGACCTCAGTGTCCAGGCAGAATGATAGGGGTGGAGACAGAACTTTGTCTGTACCAATGAATCTGGTAAGAAGAGACTCCATAGCTCAGTGCCAGAGCACATGATCTGCTTGCAGGTCCAGTCCCAAACATCTCTGGTTTGAAACGGATCTCACACAGCCAGTGAGAGGGAAGCCATCTCTCTGTCACGTTCTGTGGGACCCTGGAGAGCCTTGTGGGGTCTCCCACCTGCCAGTCGCCTGGTTC
This sequence comes from Zootoca vivipara, assembly GCF_965207765.1. Lineage (NCBI taxonomy): Eukaryota > Metazoa > Chordata > Lepidosauria > Squamata > Lacertidae > Zootoca > Zootoca vivipara. The sequence continues at coordinate 94,400,532 of NC_142589.1, read as the reverse complement.
AGGGTGCTTTGAAGCTCCAAAGTTTGGGTCTTCAAAGCACCTTGGAAGTCAGCGAATGAGCAGGAGCTGAAACCTGTTGTGTTCTTGTGCACCGTTGCCAGCAAACAAATGTTGTCCAGGGCTCTCCAGATGTTCTTATGAATGAGAGAGAGAGGGAGGGAGGGAGGGAGGGAGGGAGGGAGGGAGAGAGAACAGCTGTTCCCTGTATGTCCTGCCCATGTGCTTGCTGAAGGAATCTTGATTGGCTACCATGAGAAGAGGTGGCTGGTCTTGATGGGAATTTGGCTTCTCGTTTTAGGTTCTCAAGAACCTTTTACCCGTCCCATCTCCACCTGAGATGCAGCTGGAAAAAGAAAATTGATGTTTCCTCTTGCATCATCATCACCTTTCATGGGTTGTAGGTGTCAGACCCCCCCCCCCCAGAACACAAGCGACCGACCCACCTTCTCTCCCAAGACCCCTCTTTCCCAAGCTAAATCACCCCCGTCCATCTTTTGACCCAACACCCAAATAGCCTTGTTGATACCAAAGAAATTCTCCGCTCAGGAGGAAAAAAACCAACAACCCCTCGCATAAACCCAGACAATTGACCCCCCCCCACCGCCTCTCTCTCCATCACAAACCTGGCAAGACTTTTGACAATGTTCTCTGAAATACCTCAAAAAAATAAATAAATAAATATTTAATGTATAGTTTATGTGACAAAAAATAATAATGATGATGATGATAATAATTACTTAGCTAGTTTTTGGAATTTGCAACTTGAAGCTTTATACTGTTAAATTATAATTTTTTTGCAGAGGACGGCATGTTGTAATTATGTTAAGATCCTCATTGGGAGACGTATTGAATGTTCGGAAAGGAAAAGGGAAAACTGGTTCGTTTCATGATTTTTTAAAGAGAGAGAGGGAGGGAGAGGGAGAGACAAAGAGAGGGAAATGAAGGTTCCTTGGAGTTTACAGATTTCATATTTAAACGAGTCCTTTAAAAGAAAAAGAAAATCACAAATAAGACTAATACCTGTTGCTTTTGGGGATGTTATTCTTTTCTTCTCCTCTCCTGCTGAGTCATGTCTTACGAGAGTATTTATTATATGTGTTTATGTGTTAAATTGTAATTTAAGAAGAAGAAGAAGAAAAAGACCAAAAAAAAAAAAAGATGAAATGGAAATTTGATTTATGCATGGAAAAAAATATACTCTTTCTTGAAGTAACGTAATAATTATTGAGGGGGTGGGTGGGCGGGCGGGGCGGGCGGGGGAGGAGGGGCTTGATGTGTTGTTTGTCTGACAAAAGATTTCATTTCGACTTGACAAAAGGTCTGTGCATGGGCCGGATCCGTTTCATGTGACTGTTGACCCTCTTCCTTTCCCCCCTCCTTTCTCGTTTCTCCCGCCATCTCTTCTTCTTCCGTATTGTCTGTTTGCGCATTGTCAAACGACAACGAGGACGGTGCTGATCCGAGGTGCATACCTGCCAAGTTCCTCTCTGAAAAATAAGGGACCGGACCGAAATTAGCATGCCGGAAGTAGCGTGGTGGCCATTTTGGAACTAGGCACAGCAGCATCAAAGGTCACTTCTGAGCATGCTCCGCTCAGTTCCAAAATGGCCGCCGCGGCAGAATAAACCGGGGGGAAACTAAAAAATCCGTTTTTTCAGCTGGGGACAGCCGGAAAAACGGGGGTTTCCCGGGGAAAACGGGAGACTTGGCAGCTATGCCGAGGTGAGAGAGAAAGGCTAGAGCTCCCCACCTCCGACATCCGGGAAAGTCGCTGCTGGTCCGCAGCACTCAGTTAGACGGAACCAAGGGTCCAACTCTGTACAAGGCAGCTTCCTAGGCCCCTGTTGAAATCCAGCTTTTTATTCGAGATCATGTGGACCGGAATCCTTATGCCATCTTCAACTTAGTGGAGGGACACCAGCTTTGCATGCAGGAGCCCCCTGGTTCATCCAGGTACAGCTGGGGATAGACACCATTTTTGAAACCCTGACATTCGGTGTTGGCACTACTGAGCTAGCTGGACCAATTGGCCCCAACAGCTTGTTCCTGGGAGCTGGGAGCAGAGTCAGGACAAAGAGGGCTGGAGTTGGCTGCAAGGAAGGAATGGAGCCTCAGCCAACAGCAACCCAACATGGTCCCTGCCTTTCCAGCAAGCAAACATCAGCACCTCGACCCTGCTCTGCCCATGGCCCTTTTAGCATCCAATCACAAGTGTCTTTATAAAGAGAAAGAGACAATCATCTGCCCAAAATAAACAAGTAATTCGCCACTGAACCTGTAGCCACATTGATACCGGTTGCTGGAAACAGCAGGGAGGGGGGTTGCTCTTGAGCTGAGGCCCCAATTTCAAGCTTCCCGTTGGGGTATCTGGTTGGCTTCTGTGACAACAGCATGGGCCTTCTTGATTCAGCAGAGCTCAGCTCATCCTCTAAGGCAGTGTTCCCCAACCTTGGGCCTCCAGCTGTTTTTGGACTACAGTTCCCATCATCCCTGACCACTGGTCTTGCTAGATAGGGATGATGGGAGTTGTAGTCCAACATCAGCTGGAGGCCCAAGGTTGGGGAACACTGCTCTAAGGAACAGAACGAGAGACGAATTCTTCCCTTGATGGGCCACTGGCCTGATCTACCAGGGCTCTTACGATGTCATGTTTTTTATGATAGACCTCTCCCACTGTGAATTTTGGGTCAAGGGGAAGCACGCACCATGGACGTGCTTGTCCTCTGACCCATGGCACATTGGGCTCTTGGACCAAAATCAAGCTCAGATCAGGGCAGAAATACCTCCAGGAATTGATGCTTCTAGGTCCTCTTTCTGTAGTTTGGAAAGTTGCAACCAGGGCATGGGAAAAAGGAGGTTACTCATAAAGTTTTTCGATGTTCTAAAGGGTGAGTGTCCGCACCTCTTCCATCTCTGAGGAACAAAGTGTCTTACAGGTCTCTGAGGCCTTCCACTTCAAGGGGGCCTGTAGCTCAGTGGAAGGTCATATGCAGAAGGTCACAGGTTCAATCCCTGGTACCTCCAGCTACAGCTGGCCAAGAATCACCTCCAAAACCCTGGATAGTCAGTCAGTGTAGCCCGGCAATGACAAACACCTGAAGTCCTCCAGATGTTGTTGAGCTCCAGCACACATCAGGTCCAGCCGCTCTCCAGGATTCCTCCCCACTGGGATGATGGGAGCTGTCATCCAGTAACATCCTCAACGCTTCAAGTTTCATGTCAACCAGGGTTCTTCAGCCTCGGCTCTCTAGGTGGTGTTGGGACATCATCCCCAGGCAGCTTAGCCAATAGTCGGGGATGATGGGAGTTGTGGAGTCCAGCATCATCCGGAGACCCAAGGTGGAAGAACACTCTGGCGTGTACAGTGCTGAGCTAGACGGACCGATGGTCCGATGTGACCTAGAACACCTTCAGCATTTCCATGCTCCTATGTGTAAAGGGCCCACCGCCAGAAATATCAAATTGTACCTTCCAGTAGGGTCATAAGAAGTTCTAAGAAATTAAGAGAATTTGAATGTAATTGAGAGGGCGCTTATTGCTTGTCAGAAAAGTGGTCCGTATGCACGTTCAGAATGAAAACCAACCCATCGATCTGCAAGCAAGCTGTCTGTCTGTCTCCAGACGGGGGTTAGTATCCAGACAGGGTTATATCCTGTATGCTCAGAGCAGACCCACTAAAATTAATGGATCTGATCATTAATTTCAATAGGAGCGTCTCTGAGTAGGGCTAACACCGACTGCAACCCTATGGGCTGTAGCCAACATTAGTCCTACTCAAAGTAGACCCTTTGAAATAAATGGGGTAGCTGAAGCGCATCCGTTTCAGTGGGTCTACCCTTGAGAAGAATTTGATCGGATAAAGCCAATATTTCTTTATTTTTGTCCTCGGATGATGACCACGTCTAGATTGGCCCTTGTACAATTTCCACGGTTTCAGTAGTACCTGTGTGCCAAAATAGGGCTGCCCGGCCACAGACATGGATCCCAAATTGGCTTTCAGCCTTGAGGCAAAGAGGCCTTCTTCTGAGGCATCTCATTGACCTCTTAAGCCCAAAGGGTCACGAGTTACTTGTGTCCATTACTTTCCATGGGGCTGCTCTGGGTACACCCATTAAAGGACATGACATATGTGAGGCCATTGGTTTCAGCTGGTCTGAGTAGATTTTAGTTTGAGCGCACACGGGGTTAGAAACATTTCCCCCAAAGCCTGGTCAACTTCTAGAAGTTCTGACTTTGGCCTTTTATCGCTGAGATGAAGCAGATGGAAGGCTTGTAAGACCCAGCACCAAAACCAGCATCCTTTCGTCTCTCCTCCTTTCTACCATCCTGCCTATCAATACTGGCTCCATCATTCACGCAGTTCTCAAATCATTTCAGGAACAATCTTTTCAGGATACCAAAGATCTTCATTTCCTTCCTTCCTTCCTTCCTTCCTTATAGAGGTATCGACAATCCAAACTTGTCCTAAAGACAATTCTCTCTACCACAAGAAGGGTGGTGGTGGGGTTCCTCAGGTATAAATTTCGGGAACTGTGAGGAGGAAGAGGGAATCGCCCCCCCCTTTTTTATTAGAAATGGTTTTGTCCACAGCCATCAAGGAGAGCAGGATGGAATACGCCACCACCTGACGGGAGGCAGCAGCATATCAATGGTTTAGAAGACAGACTTTCAATGCAATAACAGACTTCCATCCTTTCTTTCATTACTTTTGTTGTTCTTTGTTAATGAAAAGCTAATGCAGTAAGTTTCGCCCTACCTCTCCAACCTTGTCTCACCTAATGATTGCATTATGACATTGCAGGTTATCAATTAATGGCAGGTGGGATGTTTTGTCCATGTGCTCTGAACCAATGCTGGTTTCACCGGGCACAGTCAATGTGGACGGGGATAGGTTTGTTCACGGTTCTTCATCAGGGCCCTTTGGAACTGGCTGGATGTCTGTTTTGATCCAGAGCATCCTGTTCTGATGTGGCGGGAGAGCCTTTGTAGCGGGGTGAGGCAGAACCACGGACAGCTCCCAGCAAGAAACGTGCCCCTAGCCAGAACCATGGACAGCTCCCAGTGAGCTCTCGGTGGCAAATGTCAGAGGTAGACTAAGGCCCTTGAACATCTGCCTCCAGTCCACCTCACCTGGCCTTCATCCCTCTTGAGAATTTCAGCCTTTTAAGCCCCCCCCCCTGTCTCCCACTGGCCTGCAAACAGACACTTCTTCTTTGCTCCTTCTATGTTGTGCACTCCCTGAACCATTGGGCCAGCTAGTTAGGTTGGGCGGCAGAGGGAAAGGTTTTTGGACCTTGGTGCTGTGGGATCTAGTTCAGCAGAGTATCTTCTCTGCATTCCAAAAGCCCCAGGTTCGATCCCCAGCTGGGGGACGCCCTTCCTGAAACCCCGGGGAGCCTCTGGCAGTCAGTGTAGACAGCACTGAGCTAGATGGAGCAAGGATCTGAGCTGGTATAGGCTGCTTCCTAAAGTAGCCTGCGACAGCAACCCACATGTCGAAGGAATGCATAAGTGGACTCTATCAAGCAAGCATTGCATTTGAGGGAAGGGGAAGGCTCAGCCTCTGATCTTTGACCCAGATTTGCTTCTTCACACCTGCAAAATTGCTCCTTCTGTGAAGTGGCCGTTGGGTGTGACACGTCCACAGGTAGTTCAGACTCCATAAGTGTACAGTCGACACTCGGGTTGCGAACATGATCTGTGCGGGAGGCACGTTCGCAACCCGCAGCGTTCGCAACCCGCAGCCCCGTGTCTTGTGTACGCACGGTTCGCGATTCGGGGCTTCTGCGCATGCACAAAGTGCAATTTAGTGCTTCTGCACATGTGCAAGCACCGAAACCCGGAAGTAACCCGTTTGGGTACTTCCGGGTTCACGCGGTGCGCAACCAGAAAATACGCAACCTGATGCGTCTGTAACCCGAGGTGTGGCTGTATCATGTGCAACTCCCGGGAGCGCAACTGATTTTTATATTATTATCAAAGCAATATTTTTGAATGCAGATCTGGTCCCCCAAACACACACCACGAGAGACTGCAAGACAGGTAAGAATAAGAGAAGCAAAGTACCTCTGGAGTTGTTACCATTTCCACACGCCTTGCTCCCTGAGATTCACCGGCCAGGCAACGGAGTCTCCTCCAGATATTACTGGTCTGCAGCAGTGTTGGTCAACCTTGGGTCCCCGAATCCTGCTGGACTACAACTCCCATCAACCCTGAGCTGGCTGGGGGATGATGGGAGTTGTAGTCCAAACAACATCTGGGATTCTCTGAAATTTTTATTAGACTTATTAAACAAAATATATCAAAGAGACGAGGAAACAGGCAGAGCATAAGAAAGCAGATGGAGGAAAAACTCTTCTCTCTCTCTCATAACCCTATAACTTCTGGCTATTGGATGGCACAGAATGTTAGAAGGTTCGGGAGAGAGAAAAGAAAGGACTTTCTCACACAGCACTCTTACAGGAGGCAGTGACGGCAACCAGCTTGGGTGGCTTTGAAGGAGGACGGGCAAATTCCTGGAGGAAAAGGCTCTCAGTGGCGACGAGCTGTTTCCACTGTTGGGGGGCAGTCAATGCCTCTGAATACCACTTGCTGGGAATAACAAGGTTGCGTACAGGCCCTGCTTGCGAGCATCACGAAAGACGCATCTGCTGAGCTGCTGTGAGAACAGCCGTGACAGGCTTTTGGGGTTACCCAGTAGGGTCTTCTGCTAGTCCAAAGGTGACTAGTTGTGATGGCTACATACCACTCTGCGGGGACAGAGGTAGTTCCTGGGTTTACACCCTGCTTGTGGGCTTAGAATGATAGAGTTGGAAGAGACCACAAGGGCCATCCAGTCCAACCCCCTGCCGAGCAGGAAACACCATCAAAGCATTCTTGACATATGCCTGTCAAGCCTCTGCTTAAAGACCTCCAAAGGAGGAGACTCCACCACACTCCTTGGCAGCAAATTCCACTGCCTAACAGCTCTTACTGTCAGGAAGTTCTTTCTAATGTTTAGGTGGAATCTTCTTTCTTGTAGTTTGAATCCATTGCTCCGTGTCCGCTTCTCTGGAGCAGCAGAAAACAACCTTTCTCCCTCCTCTATATGGCATCCTTTGATATATTTGAACATGGCTATCATATCACCCCTTAACCTTCTCTTCTCCAGGCTAAACATACCCAGCTCCCTAAGCTGTTCCTCATGCGGCATCGTTTCCAGGCCTTTGACCATTTTGGTTGCCCTCTTCTGGACACGTTCCAGCTTGTCAGTATCCTTCTTGAACTGTGGCTTCTTGGGGGCATCTGATGGGCCACTGCGGGAAGCAAGGTGATGGACTTTTATGGGCCATTGGCTTGAGTCATCAATGCTCTTATGCAGCAAGGAAGAAGAAGAAGAAAAAGCTAATGCTCTTCTAAGGCTGTATCAAAAGAAGTCTAGTGTCCATATCAAGGGAAGTCATAGTACAGCTCTATCCTGCCTTGGTCAGAATACTGTGTCCCGTTCTGGGCACCACAGAGTTTAAGAAGGATATTGACAAACTGAGGAGGGCGACCAAGATGATCAAGGGTCTGGAAACCAAGCCTGATGAGGAACAGTTGAAGGAGCCTGGTATGTTTAGCCTAGAAAGACGGAGAAAGCTTGTTTTCTCCTGCTCCCTGGAGGGTAGGAGCCGAACCCACGGCTTCAAGCTACAAGAAAGGAGATTCCGACTTAACATATACGGAGAAATGTTCTGATGGTAAGAGCTGTCTGACAGTGGAACAATCCCTTTGGGAGGTTGTGGCCTCTCCCCCCTTGGAGGTTTTTAAGCAGAGGTTGGGCGGCCATCTGTCACGGATGCTTTAGCTGAGATTCCCGCAAGGCAGGAGGTTGATGACCTCTGGGCTCCCTTCCCACTCTATGATTGTATCATAATATTGACAGTCAGGAAACAGGGTGAATTCGTGGGTGTCAAATGTCATAGGTGGAGCATTCATCCCTCAAATGCAATCCTTTTGGGCGGGTGACACTTGACATGTCGAGCTAGCCAGGAGGGGCAACCAACACTTGGCTGAATGGGTCATTTGCTTTAATAGAAAACCATATAGCATCTCAATAGGCATTGGAGATATGGAGATATGGAAGGTTGTCCTAGCAAGGAAGGCACACACAAACCAGCCAGCCTCTCCTGTTAATTTAGCCAGAGAAGCAGAGGTAATACGATCACCATGTCTTATCAGCACCCAGTGCCACTGGTTTAGCTCCATGACATGGTTTTCTTGCTGATTGCCACCAACCTGTTCTAATTTGACCCAAAGGGAGATGTCTGGCATCTCCTCGATGCAGGTAAGGGTGATATTCAATGTTAGTCGTTCTCAGAGTTAGACCCATTGAAATGAACGAACCTCAGTAACTTACGACTATTGATTTGAATGGGCCTCCTCTGGGTACGAACTGGTCACCCAAACGATATATATATATATATTACGGCATTAGCTTTTGTGGGCTGGATCCTGCTGCATCAGACCTTAGCAGTCCGATGAAGATATGAAGGGTAAAATTGTAAGCCGCGAGTTGAACAGAGATGAGTTGGCCAAGTGGAGAGTCAGCGATAGCCAGGACACAAATGCATAGAGCAGGCACGTCCAACAGGTAGATTGTGATCTACCAGTAGATCACTGGATGTCTGTGGTAGATCACTGCTAGATCACTGGCACCCCTAAAAAAAAAGCTCACCCAAAATTTTCCTCCTCCCTAAAAAAAGCTGAACTATGACCGGAAGCCCTAAACAAAAATGGGCCTCCCTCCCTCCTAAAAGAAGCTCAACAAGTTTGACCTAAACCCCCCAAAACAGGGCTTCCCTTAAAAAAACTCAACAGCTTTGACATGAACCCCCCAAAAGGGGGTAGATCACTCCCAGTTTTTAACTCTGTGAGTAGATCACAGTCTCTTGGGAGTTGGCCACCCCTGGCATAGAGTAAGAATACATTTTGGAGTAGGGGATTGGTGATAATTTACTCCACGTGGCTGAGATGACCTGTATCAGGGCAGGGGTTTTAATGTCGGCCTAAACAAACGGTCACCGGCTGTAATGTTGCCATATTCCATTGCTATCCAACACACACTTCATATGCCTGCCAATTGAGATTTCACTTTCTACATCTAACAAGGTGGGTTTGAAAGTCCACGAAAGCTTACCACACAAGAAATTTAAGGCACGTCAAGGCCCCTTTGTCACTTCCACTGCAACAAACTAACGAGGCTGCCATTCTGGGAATTTTGACAAAACGAAACATAGTAATACAGTGGTACCTTGGTTCGCGAACGGCTTGGTTCCCGAACAAATCGGCTCCTGAATGCCGAAAACCCGGAAGTAAGTGTTCCAGTTTTCAAACATTTTTTTGGAAGCTGAACATCCAACGTGACTTCCCCTTCAGCACCTTGGTTTTCGAACGGTTTCAGGAGTTGAACAGACTCCTGGAACGAATTAAGTTCGAGAACCAATGTCCCACTGTACTCACAACCAATCAGGGGGGTGGCTACATTTGTCATTGGCTCTGCCTCCATCCCATCATTGGCTATGGCACCACCTGCTGTTGGCCTCCCTGCCTTTTGCCCAGTCCGAGCCAGTCACCGTTGCCTTCCAAATCTAATAATCTGTATTTTTTAATTTTATCCATTCCTAATCCAGCAAATGCAAGAGGCTTCATAATATAATTTCAAATTGGGCAGGGAGAAGCCTGGAGGTCATGGTGGAGCACTGGTCACCAACATTGCCGGGGGGGGGGGTGTTCCACAAAAAGCCCACTGGCGTGACCTGAGATTTTGGCAGGGGTACCATGCATTGCCCGCCAGATCTGTACCAAGCATTTGGGGTTTTGTTACCAAATGGGCATGGAAGGCTGTTTTGCAGCAACGTAAACGACTCTGTTTCAAAATTCCAGAGCCAGTTTATGCTCCTGTGTTTCATTCCTGCTTCTCTTTACCCAGGTGGCTTAGGAAACTCGCTGGTTTTTGTTTTGTTTTAATGTTATGGGTAACACGTATTTATGCGCTCTTCCTTCTGTGTCTTTGCCATTCTATACTTTGGTTATTTTTCAAAATGTCAGTTTAATCTTTAGCTCTCTTTTTTTTTTCAAAGTCTTAGTTGTTCGGCACTATATATATATATCACCAAAACCAAAACACCACCATTATGAGGGATTGGGGTGGGGAATAAGAATGTTGCTTGGAGCTGGTTTTCAGCATTCGAGAACCCTGCTTGAAACTTCTCGACTGATTTTTGAAAGGAAACCAAAAAAGGGAAAAAAAACTGGGGGGAAAACTAAGAGAGAGAGAAAATAATTCTATTTGGGTTTTTTTTATTGCTATCTGCTGTTCCATGTGTGTTTGTATGTTCCTACAGCTTTTGGGTTTCTTCAATAAATTATTTTTTGGTCATTCAACTAAGCTCCTGCAGTTCACTGTGTCGTTGACTTTTGCCACTGATGCTACAATAATAATAATAATAATAATAATAATAATAATTTATTTATACCCTGCCCATCTGGCTGGGTTTCCCCAGCCACTCTGGGCGGCTTCCAACAAAGATTAAAATACATTAAAATGCCACATGTTAAAAACTTCCCTTAACAGGGCTGCCTTCAGATGTCTTCTAAAAGTCAAGTTCCGTAGTTGTTTATCCCCTTGACATCTGATGGGAGGGCGTTCCACAGGGCAGGTGCCACTACCAAGAAGGCCTCTGCCTGGTTCCCTGTAAATTGGCTTCTCGCAGGGAGGGAACCGCCAGAAGGCCCTCGGAGCTGGACCTCAGTGTCCGGGCAGAACGATGGGGGTGGAGACCCTCCTTCAAGTCTACAGGGCCGTTTAGGGATTTCAAGGTCAACACCAACACTTTGGATTGCGCTCGGAAATGTCCTGGGAGCCAATGTAGGTCTTTCAGGACCGGTGTTGTATGGTCTCGGCGGCCGCTCCCAGTCACCAGTCTAGCTGCCGCATTCTGGATTCATGTTCACGCTTTGCAATCTGAAACACGGCAGCCGCCTTTGAAATGTGCACTGCTCTGAATTTTGCGATGCAGTGTTTAGAAAGACGAATTAATTTGGGGGGGAATTGCTGGCACATCTTATTCATTTGTTTGCTTATTTATTGCTGGCACATATTATTTGGGGGGGGGGTCACTACAGTGGTACCTTGGTTCTCAAACTTAATCCATTCTGGAAGTCTGTTCCAAAACCAAAGCATTCCAAAATCGAGGTGCGCTTTCCCATAGAAAGTAATGCAAAATGGATTAATCCGTTCCAGACTTTTAAAAACAACCCCTAAAACAGCAGTTCTGGCACCTCCCAGATGGGCGCCATTGCCCTTATTAAGAAAACAAGGTTCTTAGACGCGCTCTTTGATTTCAACAGGTCTACTCTGAGTAGGACTAAGGTAAAGCTATAAGACTAAGGACCAACCCATACACTCTCGCCTGCTGATTTCCCAGTGAAAGTTTATTAGCTTCTAGCCAGGCGAGGGAGCAAAGGGGGCCGATCTATAAGGGCAAACTGGGCCCCGCCCCCAGCAGCTGCCTGCCTTCTTCCCTACTGGCAAGCAGTCCAGGGTTGGCCCTGACACACCCTTCCTCCTTAGTCTAAGTTTTGCCTTTGCAGACCTCAACAGGAGGGAGGAGGAGGATGCGGACAAAGCTCGCAGCCCTTGGCTCAAAATTTTCATTGCCTCTAGCGCCACCTGCTGTCCGGCTCCCTGCCTCCTACCCCATCCGTGTCCAATGAGCTCCAGCCACCAATGGCAGCTGCCCCCCTCTCCTCTAGCCGAAGATTCGCGATATGAAGGTTATATCTAACACATTGGTCTGGTCTGCCCTTTCGAACACTGCCAGAGGAGGAATCCTGCTCACTGCCCAGGAACCCCCAGAACACACTTCCTGCGGACGACAGATCTGTGGCGCACAGCCCAAAGAACAGAGGACCAGTCAGAATTTTTTTTTGTTTTTCTTTCCCAAAATCAGTTTTATTTCAAAGTGCTGGAGAGTGCAAAAGGGGGGGGGCGGATGCCTCTGGACAGAACCTCTGTTTGGAGTTGAAGCCCTTGTGCATCAGAGATTCTGCTGTGAGGCTTCCCCCTCCATCCCATAATAACCAATCAGCTAAACTGCTACAGTCTTGGGAGATTTCGCTCTGTATCAGTACTGCATCTGTCCAGCAGAGGGCAGTCTTATGTGCAACAGCCAACACCAGCTGTGTCGCTTGGGTGCCCTCTAGGGGCTCTTGCCAGTAATGCAGCAGCAATGCAACCTGATTTTTTTTTCTATTTAAGAGAATAATAATAAGAATTTTTATTTTATTTTTTTTAAAAAACACCTTCATGGAGCTTTGTCAAGCGGGTTACTGCTGGAGGTGGTGTTCCTTCACAAAAATTAAATGTTCTTTCTTTCTTTAAAAAAGGCACCTCCCATTTTTCTTGCAGCAAGGAACTCGAGCAAAAAAATGTGATTGAAAACTAATGTTACGGCAGAAAAGAGCCCCTGGAAAATTATGATGCGGTGCTTTAAAATACCTTCAAGCACAGCCAGGCACATATTGAAAACTGCCGGACATAGAACACCCAGATATAGGGGCAGTCTACCTCCGAGCAACAGATGCTGAGGTCCAGCAACTTGGGGAGGCTAGAGGCCTTTGCAGTCTGTGAGATTCTCCCAGACACCCGACAGTTTGTAGCTGAATGCTGGATTAGACAGAACTCGGGTCGCATCCGTCAGGGCTCTTATTGGGTTATGAATGACACTTGGAGATGGTAATTGTCGAAAACAGGATGCCGGTCTCGAGAGGCACTCTCGTGTTCTTAAGAGGCATTTTGGCACAAAAATAATTCCTGTGGTCCCTGCATTTGCAAGGGGTTGGCCTAGATGCCCTTTGGGGGTCCCTTCCAACTGTAGAATACTTTGATTCTTTGGACACACACCATTTGGCAATGCACATCAACGTTGCAGGGTCCAGCCTCCTCAATTTTTTTTTGAGGGGTGCAAAGATCCCTTGGCCCCTAGAAGTTGACTCCTGTGCTCAGAGGTGAATCGGAAAAGCCATTTCTTCTTTCTGCCGGCAGCTCTGAATTCAGTGCCTCTGAATTAAAACAACAACAACAACCATATGAATCAGGCGATTGGAATGCTTTCTGTGGGGAATAAAGTTTCAGATCACACCACCCAGAACTTCCCGAATGGGTATTTGCAACGTCGATGTCTTATTTCACACCACAATTACGGTGCGAGAGGACAACAGAGTCATCGTTCAATGTCTGCAGGCGCCCGTGTGAAAACAGCGGCGATTTCCGAGCAAGGAAACGTCTGGCGCGCCGCGATTCGAACTCAGAGCTGCGGTCTCCTGCGGACTGTGCTTCAGTTTCTCGGGAGCCCTCTTCAGATGCCAAGGGATGAAGATGATCCGACACTGGTCCCTATGGCTTTGCTACTAGTACACACACACACACACACACACACACACACCAAGGTCAACAGAGGTCTCATCCTGGTCAACAGAGATGGGTCTTCTTTTCCGCAAAGGCACCATCTGCAGACAGGCTGTCTTTGGGGCTGCCGCCAAAGCCGTTCAGTTGGCTGCGGACACGGGGGCCCTTGCCCCGCAGACTAGCTCCTTGGGAGATGAGGTCCGCGTAACCTTCCTTGTGGGAGAAGGCATAGCCGGAACGTCTCAGGTGCGAATTCCTTCGGATGTGAGAGGTCAGTTCCACTGCCCTTTGCTTCTCCTGCATGTCCCGGGCTTGCAGAACCTGAAAATAATAATAAATAATAATTATAAATTTTATTTATGCCCCGCCCTCCCCAGCCAAAATCGGGCTCAGGTCGGCTAACGCTAGATATAAAACGATGGATTAAGACAGAACTTAAAAACAAGATTAAATACAACATTAAAATTTAAATTAAAATGCCATTTAAAATGCAGCCGCATACGGAAGGCAAAGGAAAAGGGAGAAAAGGGGGAATGGATCAGGTTGGCTCCAGACCAAATGCCAGGCAGAACAACTCTGTCTTATAGGCCCTGCGGAAAGAAATCCGGTCCCGCAGGGCCCTGGTCTCAGGAGACAGAGCGTTCCACCAGGTCGGAGCCAGTGTTGAAAAGGCCCTGGCCCTAGTTGAGGCTAATCTGATTTCCTTCGGGCCTGGGACCTCTAGGGTGTAAAGCAGGAAGTGTTTCTCTCTTTTTTACTTCTTTGCATAACCTTTTTATTAAATTTTCAAATTTTGCAAATTCCTTTAATCGGCCACCAGAGCAAATCTCCCATTTCTGTTGACCCCTCGCTCACCCTTCCATCGCGTTCTTTTCTTACCATGTATTCCCCCCATGATATACATTACAGTCGTACCTTGGAAGTCGAACGGAATGCGTTCCAGAAGTCCGTTCGACCTCCAAAACGTTCGGAAACCAAAGTGCGGGTGGCACTTCCAATCGGAAGCCCCGGCGGACATTTGGCTTCCAAAAATTGTTTGCAAACCGGAACAGTCACTTCCAGGTTTTTTGCATCTGGGAGCCAAAATATTTGAGAACTAAGCTGTTCGAAGACCAGGGTACGGCTGTAATTCTAACTTCTTAATAATAATATTTCCCTCAATCCTCAAACCTGCGTATCATAAGTTTGTTTTCTTTTCCGCACAAAAAGGCTATAAGGAGTTTCCAATCCTTAGCAAATATTGACAATGATTTTTCTCCGATTAAACATGTCAACTTTGCCACCTCAGCTAAGTCAAATAATCGTAGTTCATAAAGAATCTTTCCATCTTTGTTCAGAGAAAAGTCTTGCCGCTGTGGCCGTGTCTTGAAATAATATCCCACAGTCTTTTTCTAATTGCGTATCCATTATTCCTAGGCAGGAAAAGGTCTGGCTTCAATCGAATGTTAGGCTATAAAATCTTCTGCATTGATGTTGCATCTGATATTTCTTGGCTTTTTTTTTTTTACAAGTCCACCAAACATGATAAAATGTCCCTTCATATTTTTCACACTTCCAGCAAACAGCTGGAACGCTTTGATCGGTTCTAAAGAATTACGCTGAACTTAGCACAACTTAGCACATTGGCACATCGTTTTGTGTTGATTTTAGTGAAGGCCATTGAACCCGTCTTCCCAACAGATTGCACCAAAGGATTCCAAGGCAGGGTTCAGCAAACTTTTTCAGCACGGGGCCGGTCCACTGTCCCTCAGACCTTGTGGGGGGCTGGACTATATTTTGAAAAAAAAATATGAACGGATTCCTATGCCCCACAAATAACCCAGAGATGCATCCTATATAATAAAGTCCCTGTGTCTCTGCGTCCAGTATTCCCTGTGTCCCTGGGTTTGCGCTAATGCACATGTGCCCCATGGACACAGGGACTGGACGAAGAGGTGGGACGTACACACGTGCGCGCTCTCTCCCCCCCTCAACCCTCTACCTCCCGTTCCCCTGTGGCGGCGGACCAAGATGGCGCCATCTTGGTCCGCCGCCTCCGCCTCCTGACAACCCTACCTGGCCCATGGGAGGACAACCCTACCTGGCCCTCCCTCTCTGCGCTCGGCCGCGGGACATGACAGGAGAGCACTTGGTTTAATTGCATTCTCGGCGCGCCCCGTGGCCGAGCGCAGAAAGGGAGGGAAGGCCGCGGCCCCGTCGCACCTCTAGCGCCCGTTTTCTTAACGGGCTGAATGAGACTTGTTGTTGTTTAGTCGTTTAGTCGTGTCCGACTCTTCGTGACCCCATGGACCATAGCACGCCAGGCACTCCTGTCTTGCACTGCCTCCCGCAGTTTGGTCAAACTCATGTTCGTAGCTTCGAGAACACTGTCCAACCATCTTGTCCTCTGTCGTCCCCTTCTCCTAGTGCCCTCAATCTTTCCCAACATCAGGGTCTTTTCCAGGGAGTCTTCTCTTCTCATGAGGTGGCCAAAGTATTGGAGCCTCAGCTTCACGATCTGTCCTTCCAGGGAGCACTCAGGGCTGATTTCCTTCAGAATGGATAGGTTTGATCTTCTTGCAGTCCATGGGACTCTCAAGAGTCTCCTCCAGCACCATAATTCAAAAGCATCAATTCTTCGGCGATCAGCCGAGATTATATTAGTAGAATGTGTCCTTAAATAAAAGGACACATTCTACTAATATAAAAACATGCTGATTCCTGAACCATCTGTGGCCTGGATTGAGAAGGTGATTGGGCCGGATCCGGCCCCCGGGCCTTAGTTTGGGGGCCCCTGCTCTAAGGGCTAAACGCTTTGGTGCTGTCCTTCAGCACCCAACTCTGGGGAGATTGCCAAACCACACTCACCTCCGACATGGTTGTGGGGCCCGCAAAACTCCGCACAAAGCGCACCGTGAGGGAGGGTATCGTGTTCACCACAACGCAGAGCAGGACCACAAAGAGTGACAGTGGGTCTGTCAGCGCATTCTTGGTGGCAGCTGGAGGAGAAAAGAGTGACCAATTGCAAAGGAAACTCAAGTGCAGTGCTAGGAAGAAATGGGCCTTTAAAAATATCTCATAGAAATTATATATATATGCAGGCTAGAACTCTCCCTGCCATTCATACTTACGGGTACATGTGAAAAGGATCCAAGGGTTTTAGTAAACCACAAGCTCAACAGTGTGATGCAGCAGCAAAAATGGTTAATACTATTCTAGGTTGCATCAACAGATCAAGGGAAGTCATAGTCCCACTCTATTCTGCCTTGGTCAGACCACATCTGGAATACCATGTCCAGTTCCGGATACCACAATTTAAGAAAGCTATCGATAAGGTAGAATGTGCGCAGAGGAATCATGGGGTCCTAAGACTGTAGAATTGGGAAGGGGCCGTGAGGATCATGTAGACAAATTCCTTGCAATGCAAAAACCTTTCGCCAAAGAGGGCAACCAAAATGGAAACCAAGCCGCCTGAGAAACAGTTGAGGGAGCTAGGTATGTTGAGCCTTGGAAAGCGGAGACTGAGAGGAGATATGACAGCCATCTTCAAATATCTCAAGGGCTGCCACAGGGAGGATAGAGCAAGGTTGTCTTCTCCTGCTCTGGAGGGTAGGACTCGAACCCATGGCTTCAAGTGACAAGGAGATTCCAGCGCAACACCGGGAAGAACTTTCTGATGGTAAGAGCTGTTGGACAGGGAACGGACTCAGTTGGAACCGCTCGACCGTTCCTCATCAGGCTTGGTTTCCAGACCCTTGATCATCTTGGTTGCCCTCCTCTGCACACGCTCCAGTTTCTCAACACCCTTCCGAAATTGTGGTGCCCCGAATTGGACACAGTATTCCAAGTGGGGTATTTCAGCCAATTCATAAAATATAATAATACAACTAGTGGAGCTGGAAGGGGACATCTGGTCCAACCCCCCTGCAATGCAGGAAGCTTTTGGCCAACGTAGGGCTCTGGTTGGGCTCCCTAGTTCCTGCCCCACCAGTCCCAATGGGCGCTGGCAGGCAGCATGGCCCACATAGATCTGCCCCACCAATACTATAATAATAATAATAATAATAATAATAATAATAATAATAATAATAATAATAATAATTTATTTATACCCCGCCCATCTGGCTGGGTTTCCCCAGCCACTCTGGGTGGCTTCCAACAGATTTAAATACAATAATCTATTAAACATTAAAAGCTTCCCTAAACAGGGCTGCCTTCAGATGTCTTCTAAAAGTCTGGTAGTTGTTTTTCTCTTTGACATCTGGTGGGAGGGCGTTCCACAGGGCGGGTGCCACTACCGAGAAGGCCCTCTGCCTGGTTCCCTGTAACTTGGCTTCTCGCAGGGAGGGAACCGCCAGAAGGCCTTCAACGCTGGACCTCAGTGTCTGGGCAGAACGATGGGGGTGGAGATGCTCCTCCAGGTCTACTGGGCTGAGGCCGTTTAGGGCTTTAAAGGTCAGCACCAACACTTTGAATTGTGCTTGGAAACATACTGGGAGCTAATGTAGGTGTTATGTAGTCTCGGTGGCCGCTCCCAGTCCCCAGTCTAGCTGCCGCATTCTGGAATAGTTGCAGTTTCCAGGTCACCTTCAAAAGTAGCCCCACATAGAGCACAGTGCAGTAGTTCAAGTGGGAGATAACTAGAGCATGCACCAGTCTGGCGAGACAGTCTGCGGGCAGGTAGGGTCTCATCCTGTGTACCAGATGGAGCTGGGAGACAGCTGCCCTGGACACAGAACTGACCTGTGCCTCCATGGATGGCTGTGAGTCCAAAATGACTCCCAGGCTGCACACCTGGTCCTTCAGGGGCACAGTGACCCCATTCAGGACCAGGGAATCCTCCACACCTGCCTGCCTCGTCTTGTCAGAATTCAACCTCAATCTGTTAGCCGCCATCCATCCTCCAACCGCCTCCAGACACTCACACCTCCCTGCTTCCTCCTTGTCCCACAAAGCAGTTGCCGTTTGTGTGTTGTGGGAGATCCGGGAGAGTTCCAGGGGTTCTTACCGGGAAACTGGAAAGCGACAGGGGCCGTCTCGAAGGCTTGAAAGCTTTGAGTGGCATAGGAGAAAAGGCAGTAGAAAGCGATGCTGATGACAATAGCCAGCACGTACAGGACGGTCCAGAATTTGACTTCCATCATGCTCTGCCAGGGGAGATACAGAAAGGAAGGTCAGTGGAGCAAAGTGCTTTGACAAATCTGCAGCCACAGGGATGTTGCTCGGCACCAGGGTGTATCTGAGTTGAATCAAATCAATTTAAATGATGATTTAAATCACTCATCACATCCCGTGGGACGTGAAACAGAGAGCAGTCAAGTACAACATCCCTAGAGTAGACATAAAAAGGGGGTGTCTGGACCAGCCAGTCGGAACTTCCTGTTTCCTCCTAGGCTGGGACAGACTTCCTCTGCATGTGACTGGAGGTGGGCGTGGCCTCACCAGCTCAGGTAACCCAAGAGCAGGACTGGTCAGCCATCTCTCTCTCTCTGACTACATTCGTAGAAGAAGCGACATCTGCTTAGCCAAAGATGCTCTCTCGGCTTCCAGCCAAGAGAGGAGAAAGGGACCGTCTCTTTATGTGATAGATTCCAGCTATATTACTTTTGTAACTTAAGTCTGCCTTCTGGGATCCATCTGTGAACAGAATGTGTGAGTAAACTCTTTAAAAAAATGATTAAAGATTTCTTGAATTACAAAGGTGTGTGCAGTGTCTCTCATATTTTAACATGCATCATTTTTGCAAATCAGTTTCATTTGTTAAGACACTTAAGAAGAAAGAGGGAAAACAAGGTAGATAGGGGATGGGGGTGAGAGTAGGTGACGATGTTTCTGTTTTGCTTAATATATGTAGGGCTCGATGTCATAAACTCTTTTTATACTTTTATAGGAGACTGTGTCGTGTCTATCTTTTTATGAGGGACTAGGTTCGAATCCCCGCGACGGGGCGAGCTCCCGTTGCTCAGTCCCTGCTCCTGCCAACCTACCGTAGCAGTTCGAAAGCACATCAAAGTGCAAGTAGATAAATAGGTACCGCTCCAGCGGGAAGGTAAACAGCGTTTCCGTGCGCTGCTCTGGTTTGCCAGAAGCGGCTTAGTCATGCTGGCCACATGACCTGGAAGCTGTATGCCTGCTCCCTTGGCCAGTAAAATGAGATGAGCGCCACAACCCCAGAGTCGTCTGCAACTGGACCTAATGGTCAGGGTCCGTTTACCTTTAAAGGGGAAATGATCAATGAAACTTATTTTAGAGGCTTTAGCGAGCCTGAGCAAAGGCATCCGCTGTGGAAGTTTTAAAAGGGGAATGTTACTCTGCTAAATTGTAGAACTTGCTAACACAAGTTGGAAAGGATATACAGTGGTGCCTCGCAAGACGAAATTAATTCGTGCCGTGAGTCGCTTCGTCTTGCGATCATTTCATCTTGCGAAGCGCAGTTTGCCGCGGCAGAAGGAAACAAAACAAAAAACCCCGCAAAAAACCTTTGTCTCGCGAAGTGCAGCCGTAGAAATCTTTGTCTCGCGAGTCAACAAAAAGATTGCAAAACGCTTTCGTCTGGCGAGTTTTTCGTTGCGCGAGGCATTCGTCTTGCGAGGTACCACTGTAATCAAACAATATAGCCTCTCCTGCCTCCCTGAACATTCCCACACATTCAACACACACAAACACTCACCTCGGCAATGACGGTGAATATTGCGGAGGTTGCTATTACCATGGCAAAGGACTGGTAGTCGCCAACAACATGGGTGCCAGAATGGTCTCCCATGGCCCACAGAGTGATGAAGAAGTTAGCCAAGGAGACGAAGGAGCCATGAATGAAGCAGAGGCAGAAGATTCGGAAATTGAAGAAACGGTCTTTCTGACCCGCCTTGTAGAGCTCGGGAAATTGCAAACTTTTCTTGGCACTCACGTCCTGAATGAAAGGAGGAGAGAAAGAGAGAAGGGTCAATTATTTTTCTTGTGGATACAGAGATGCATTTTGAATGAAAGCACACATTCTACTCATGTAAAAACGCCAGGCAGGCCCCACAAATAACCCAGAGATGCATTTTAAATAAAAGGACACATTCTACTCATGTAAAGAACTTCCTGACAGTAAGAGCTGCTCGACAGTGGAATTTGCTACCAAGGAGTGTGGTGGAGTCTCCTTCTTTGGAGGTCTTTAAGCAGAGGCTTGACAGCCATATGTCAGGAATGCTTTGATGGTGTTTCCTGCTTGGCAGGGGGTTGGACTGGATGGCCCTTGTGGTCTCTTCCAACTCTATGATTCTATGAAAAACACGCTGATTGCCGGACCGTCCGTGGGCCGGATTGTGAAGGTGATTGGGCCGCATCCAGGCCTTAGTTTGCCTACCCATGCCCTAAACCCTAGAAAGTTTTTGATTATTTGGGATGCAAAGGGCAGTGCCCGCAACAGCGGTTCAAAATAATATCAATTTGATCTTGAAAGAAAATGACAATCACTTATTAAGAGATAATTTGTGAGGGGGCACCAAATTTTGACTCCCTAGCGGCCTCCCACATGGTTTAATCCGGCATTTCATGAAGGGAACATACAAGCTACAGTGGAATTCGTGGGCTAGCTTATGCAAAATGACCTAGCCAAGCTGGGGTCATTAAGAAAAATATATAGGGCCATTAAGGGCCATTGGCAATTCAAGAGAACTGTCGTCCCCACCCCCACCCCACCCCCACCCCGCCTTGAGGTGTGAACAGAGACTGGAGATTTAGAAGGCTGCCAGGGTAACTGGGTATTTGAGGTGACAGGAGAAGAGTGTCTTTACCGTGTTTCCCCCTTTTTAAGACACCGTCTTATTACTTTTTTTTCTCAAAAAACCATAGGGTGGCTTATTTTTGGTGGGATGTCTTACTGGTATTTTTATTACGAGTCTGAGGGAAGGGAGGTGTGTGCGTCCCTGGTGCAGCCCTCTCTCCCCGGCCCTGGGATGTTCGCAAAGGGCTGCTCTCTCTCTCCTCCAAGGTGGGGACTCACTTAATAGCAATCTGCTACACTGGAGCTTCTTAAATCTAAACCAGTATAATGGAATCTATCTGTGTGATACAGTCCTAGCAGTAGCCTATACCTAAAGCAAGTAAGGATCTCTACCAGCCAGCTGCCCAAGACTGCAAGACTGTCTGAAGTTCCAACAACATAGCACTTTGCAGTGCTATCACTGATAGCAAAGAAGCTACCTGCTGAGAACAAAGAAGCCAGCTAAGCAGCAATTAAGATTGCTGACTTGGTAAATGGTAGCAATTGAGAAGCAATTGAGCCAGCGAGGTGAGGAAGCACGTGTTGTTAGGACCGGCAGTTTAACTTTTGTGTAAAGCAGCGTTTAGCAGCTCCTTTTAGCAGCTCGCAAACAGCAAAGGAAAAAGTCCTTAATAAATAAATAAAAGTCCCCAAGGCAAGGACTGCGATCCAGACTACTTACAAATCCTTAAAGGGGCAGCTCCACAGACAACCAAGCAGCATAAGGTAGAAAGAAAACTGCAGCAGGATTTTTAAAAGGCTGCTTTATGCCCGGTAAAAGCAATGAGACAACAATCAGACACGGGAGATTCCCGTTAAGAGGAAATCAACGTGCATTGAATGGAAGGGAATTTAGGGAAAGGTGGGGGGAAGCGAGAGGTGGGCTGTGTGTGTGTGTGTGTGTGTGTGTGTGTGTGTGAGAGAGAGAGAGAGAGAGAGAGAGAGAGAGAGAGAGAGAGAGAGAGAGAGACGCAGGGGGGGGGGAGAGAGACAGACGCGCGCACGGAGGTCTCTCCCTAAAAGGGAAAACAGCCTTTGCATTCTTCAATCGCCCCTCTTTTCTTCCTCGTGCCTTCATCTCCTCCCCACCCCACTTTTCTCCCCTTCACCAAGTAGAGCTTACACAGCTTGGCTAAAAAAATGCTCTCAGAAACGGGGAAGGGAAATCACAAGGCTTCGGCAGCCAGCAGCTACGGCTGTTCGGTGCATTTTTACAAGCTTTTAAAGGAAATACGTGTCTGTGGAGCGACAGCAAAATGGGGAGAGATTTTTAAGGGGGGAGTTGGCTGGCAGGAGGGGGGTTATTGCTAGTGGGTGAAGGGTCTATCAGTATGTCTTATTTTCGGGGTATGGCTTGTATCGCGCAATTGCTTAGAAATCCTGCTATGGCTTATATAATGACTACGTCTTAAAAAAGGGGAAACACGGTAGCAACCAACTTTTAAAATAAACCGCAGAACCACAGTCACCAGTCTAGCTGCCGAATTCTGGATTAATTGTAGTTTCCGGGTCACCTTCAAAGGTAGCCCCACATAGAGCGCATTGCAGTAGTCCAAGCAAGAGATAACTAGAGCATGCACCACTCTGGTGACCTACGTTGGTTCCCAGGACGTTTCTGAGCACAATTCAAAGTGTTGGTGCTGACCTTGAAAGCCCTAAACGGCCCAGTATCCCAGAAGGAGCATCTCCAACACCCCCCCCCCCCCATCGTCCAGCCCGGACACTGAGATCCAGCTCCGAGGGCCTTCTGGCGGTTCCCTCCCTGCGAGAAGTGAGGTTACAGGGAACCAGGCAGAGGGCCTTCTTAGTAGTGACGCCCTCCCTGTGGAACACCCTCCCGTCCGATGTCAAGGAGATAAATAACTATCTGACTTTAAAAGACATCTGAAGGCAGCCCTGTACAGGGAAGTTTTTAATGTTTGATGTTTTATTGTGTTTTTAATATTCTGTTGGGAGCTGCCCAGAGTGGCTGGGGAAACCCAGCCGGATGGGTGGGGTATAAATAAATAAATATATAATAATAATAATAATAATAATAATAATAATTATTATTACATTGCCCTGGTCCCTGAATGCTCCCTGTGGGATCAGCGGCATGGTGTCTCTGATTGCCAATTGCTGGGGGGGGGGGGTCACTGCTTGGGATAGGGCTGGTGGTTTCGTGCCACAAGCATCTGGTTGGTCGCTATGGGAACAGGATGCAGGAATGGATGGACCACCTCCCCCCCCCTTTTTGGACTGGTCCAAGGGCAGAGCTTTCCTTGTGTAATGGAGGAGAATGGGATGAGTGGGTTTGGGTAGCAAACGCATCTATGGAAATGGCGGACTTACCTGTTCAAACAAGCCCATGCACAACACCGGGTACGAAGTGTAGAAGACATTGTAGAGGGCAAGGAACCAGCCCTCCAGCAGCGGCTGAGATGGAAGAGCAAAACCAGAGAGGATTAGATGGGTTTCCTTCACATAACTTTGCAACCGGTGTTAGGGACCTATGACCCTCCCTATGTCGTTGGACTACAACTCCTATCATCCAGCCCATGCCAGCTGCTGGGAACTACGGTCCAGTTGGAGGTTCACTAAGGTTCGCCATCGCTGAACTAAGAAGAGGCATCCCCTTCGCTCAGGAGTGAATGCCTCTTCTGAAGAGAGCATGCCTTTCACCTCTTGAATGCAGTAGGGAACAAGACCTTCTCATAGCAAGGATGGGGGACATCGGTGACCCTCCAGGTGTTGTCAGACTACAACTCCCATAATTCTTGACCACTGGCCATTTCTGGCTTAAAAGGTATATGCATTTTATGGAGAACATGCTACCTTATCAATTTACCTTTTCTCTCTTGCCAATCTCTATTTCTCCCTCACTCCATCTCTCCATCTCTCTTTCCCTCCCTCCCCTCTTTCACACAGCTGGAAAAAGAGAACATCACATTTCACCACCATTTATTAATCAGGCACCATTTCCCTCCCATGATGCCCTCGAATAGTGCTTGGCTTGTGCAGTTGGGCCGGGGGGGGGGGAATGGTTGTCAATCATCATCACCTTCTTCTTATTATTATTTATACCCCATAGTTGCTTCTGGTTTTGCCACGAGCAGGGGCAACAACAGTTAAAGAATAAAACAAAATGAAAACACAGGACTCGAACCCAGGATCTTCTGCCTCACAGGTCATCATGCACAGTACCATATCACCTCGGAAGCGAACAAAACGGCAGAATGAAAGGGTACAAACTGCAGGGAGAGGGCAGGGGGGGGAACGCCTTAAAATTCATGTGGAGTGCATAGTTAAACTATGGAACTCACTGCCACAAGAGGCAGTGACGGCTGCCAACTTAGATAGCTTTAAAAGAGGATTAAACAAATTCGTGGAGGTGGAGAAGTCTATCAATGGCTATTCGCCTCCGCAGTCAAGAGGCAGTAATGCTTCTGCACACCACTTGCTGCAAGCTGAAAGAGTGCACAGGAGATAGCTCTTGTGTTCGGAGCCTGAGGTCACCCTGCAGGTATCTGATTGGCCAGTGTGAGACGAGGATGCTAGGTGATCCCCCTGGGCCCCATCCCTTCTTACCTGGGCTGTGAAGCCCGTGTAGAAAGCAAACCAGATCTGCACCATCATGCCGGCAAAGGTCTTGTAGAAGAAGTAGCGGAGGAACTTGCAGATTCGGAGGTAGGACCACCGGCCGTGGACAAAGAGGAGTCGGTCCAGGTAGCGGAATTGAGCCAGGGCATAATCGCTGCACTGAACAGCCTGCATCCCTTCCTGCCCGCTGATCCCGACCCCGATGTCGGCAGCTGGAGAGAAAGAAGGCGATCGATAAGGTCAGTGGAGAGAAAGAAGGCGATCGATAAGGTCAGTGGTGTCGGCAGCTGGAGAGAAAGAAGGCGATCGATAAGGTCGACTCATGTGCCATGGTACCCTGTGGTGCCTTGAATGACGGTCAGGGGTGCTGCGCGCAACTCTGGCCTCTGTCCCTCTTTCCTTCCCGCCCTCCTCTGATGCCCACTTGTGTCTCTGCCTCCCAAAGGTTTGCATGGCTGTTTGTTGCAGCAGCCCTGGCTACAACCTCCGCAGGTGAATAATAATAATAATTAATAATAATAATAATAATTCATTATTTGTACCCCGCCCATCTGGCTGGGCCTCCCCAGCCACTCTGGGCGGCTTCCAACAAAGATTAAAATACATTAAAATGTCACACAGGGCTGGCCAGGGGGTGCTGGGTGCCAGGAGCTGGGGCGGCCTCGGAGTAAGCAAGCAAGTGGGTGAGGGAGCCCAGCCAGCCAGTCCGCCAGCCCTTGCTGTTGGGAATAGACAGACAAGTGCCAGGTCCCTGGGAGGCAGTGTGAGGAGGCGCCTCCCTTTGGAGCCGGGGGGGGGCAGCTCAGAGACCAGCAGCTGCCCAGAGGACGCCCAAGGAGAGGGGAGAGGAGAGGAGGTTAAGGGTGTTCGAAAAAGGCAAGGGGTAACATAACTGGGCTCCTGAGCTTCACAGGAGTGCCGCAGAAAGAATGCAAGGGAGCCATGGACTCAAAAAGGTTGAAATCCTCTGGATTAGATAGAATGTGCACCCCCCCCCTCCTGACTTCTGTTTTGGGACATCAAGGCTCTGCTTTTTGGACTACAGCCCCTCCACAGACCACACACCCTCCTGTGTTCTATGTCAGGGACTGGCTGGATCAGGAGAAGAGAAGCCCAGGAGCTCTCCAGTGAAGATGGAGAAGGTGAGGGTTTAAAGCCCAGGTCTTGGTGGTGGGGCGATGGGGAAGGGCCGAGCTGGGAGGTGCTTGAGGCAGGGAGGTCAGAGGGAGAAGGGTCTTCCAGGACATGTCTGGAGGCTGAGCACAGACAGGGAGGAATCAAGTACAGTGGTACCTTGGTTCTCAAACTTAATCCGTTCCGGAAGTCCGTTCCAAAACCAAAGCGTTCCAAAACCAGGGCGCGGTTCCCCATAGAAAGGAATGCAAAACGGATTAATCCGTTCCAGACTTTTAAAAACAACCCCTAAAACAGCCATTTAACGTGGGTTTTACTGTCCAACGAGACCATCGATCCATAAAATGAAAGCGATAAACAATGTACTGCAGTCCGGCAATCAATCCATCGGTAGCTGAACTGGGTTCCACACAGTCAAAAACAAAACAAAAAAAGAGCTGCAAAAATGCGTAACTCTCAAAATGGAAGCGTAACACTCAAATCGGAAGTGTGACACTCAAAACGGAAGCGTAACACTCAAAACGGAGCACGTTCGGTTTCCGAAAAAGGTTCGCAAACCGGAACACTTACTTCCAGGTTCGCAGCGTTTGGGTTCCAAGTTGTCTGAGTACCAAGGCATTTGAAAACCAAGGTACCACTGTAATAAGAAAGGGAATTCTGACTAAAAATCCAGAAGAACTTTCTGACAGCCAGCATCTGTCATGGATGCTTTAGCGGAGATTCCTGCATTGCAGCTGAAGACCCAGAACAGGCACCCTCCAGATGTTTTGGGACTACAGTTCCCATCATCCCTGACCACTGGTCCCGTTAGCTAGGGATGATGGGAGTTTTAGTCCCAAAACATCTGGAGGGCCGAGTTTGGGGGTGCCTGACCTAGAAGCTCAAGTCTTCTCGGGCTCCTGGGAGCAGGCCTCACTTTTAATCATGTTGACATCATTGGCCCCATCTCCAATGGCCAATGAGATGGCTTTGTTGTGTCGCTTGACCATCTGAACGACGAGGGCTTTCTGCTTGGGAGTCACTCTGCAGCAGATCACGGCCTGGCAGGCGGTGGCCAATTCCACAAAGGCTTTTTCCATTGCATTTTCCTGGTCCTTCTCGGTTCTGTTGCGGCGGTAGCCAAAGCGCTCTTTCCAGCTCAGCTTCTGCTCCCCCTTGGTCGATCCCTCCGTGTGGAAGATTTTATCCTGGAAAGAAAATGAAGAGATACCCAGCCGGGTGGTCTTTATTTGTTAAGAGATCACCCTGAATTCTCGTTTCCTGTCGTGTATTAATTGCCACTTGGGGGAGATTTCGAGTACTGCTTAATACAGTCGTACCTTGGAAGTCGAACGGAATCCGTTCTGGAAGTCCGTTTGACTTCCAAAACATTCGGAAACCAAGGCGCGGCTTCCGGCATGCCGGAAACAATAGCGGAAGCCTCACCGGATGTTCAGCTTCCCAAAAAGCGTTCCAAAACCGGAACACTCACTTCCAGTTTTCGATTGTTCAGGAGCCAGAACGTTCGACTCCCAAGGCATTTGGGAGCCAAGGTACGACTTACCGTAATAACGTCAGCCCCCAACTTCAAAGTGCAGAAGTAACAACCACAATAGGTCAAATACAAAACAAGGACATTGACACTCAGAGATGAATATAACTCATTCAATCAATCAATCAATTCCTGCATCGCCCTTCATCCGAAGATCAAAGGGCAGTTTACAATTTAAAACCACAAAAATACATGCTGTAATAACAAACGAAAACATGGGCCATAGATCTAAATAAAAGGGTAGACTCGCTCGCTTTGCCCAGCTTCCATTTTGACTTGAAATCTTTGTTTTGGGCTCCTCAGAAGTAGGTAAAGGCAGGAAGCGGGCAGGGGGATCTCCAGCCCGCAGTGGCGTCCACCTGAGAGGTGTCAAAAATACGCTGGCTGAAAAGAAGCGCTGGTTCAGTGTGTCGGCTTTGAAAGAGGCTAAAGTGCCAGGAGGATATTTGGTGGGATGGGGTGGAATGGGCTGAAAAAAATACTTTCCATTTCCAGAATTTAAGTCTGGGAAGGAAGGAAGAGGAGTCCAGCAAAAATATGTATCTTACCAGGAAGTCTCCGGTGACCACCAATGCTTTTTTGCCGTGCATCAAGGAGGCCGGGAAGGAGAAGAAAGATTTTTCTTTGCAGAGGCTTTCTCCACTGCTAGCTAGGCTGCTGTTGCTATACCAGCCTGGCTCCAGGATCTCACTGCAAAACAAGGTGGGTGGTTGAAGGGCCACAACAGAGACACTGACACACAGCCTCATATAACCAACATGCTTAAGCCTGATTAATGCATGAAGGGGTTAATAACATAGCGTAAGCTGGCCTGCCAGGCTTAGCTCCCTTGGGGAGGGACTAGGTAGCCAAGCCTGATCCCTCTGTCTACCTGAGAAGCTCAACCTGTGAGGCGGCCAAGCTTAGCTGCATGGCTTTAACAAGCCTCCCTTGGGTTCCTATATAGCGGTACATCAGTTTGAGAATCCGTTCCGGAAGCCCATTTGGCGTCCAGAACATTCAAAAACCGAGGCGCGGCTTCCCATTGGTTGCAAGAGCTTCTAGCACTCAGCGGAAGCCGCATAGCATGTTCAGATTCTGAAAAACGTTCAAAAACGGAAGCATTTGCCTCCAGCTTTTCGGCGTTTGGTAGCCGACATGGCATCAGAGGCATTCAGGAACTGAAGTTCCACTGTACTAATAATTTAGGAACTTCCACCCCTTTGCAACTAAGCCAAGTTTTACTGCCTGTGCAACTTTTCCCAAACACTGCGTGGAACAGCACATGAGTCTGACCTTTGAAACGCCTGTAAGTAAACCATGGGTTCAAGTTACAAGACTCAACATCAGGAAGAACTTTCTGACAGTTAGAGCCGTTCAATGGTGGAACGGTCTCCCTTCCTTGGAGGTTTAGCTGAGATTCCTGCATTGCAGGGGGGTTGGACTAGATGGACTAGATGACCCTTGGGGTCCCTTCCAACTCTAGAATTCTATGATCATCTTATTTAACTAACCAAACGTGTCATACATATACTGTATATATATGCTAGGAGAAGTGGGAAACTGTGGAAAAGAGGACAAATTTTAAGGCTGCATTTCCACTGCATGTTTTGTGATTTTAAATCTCTGCTGGGGGTTCTCTCACCACAGAGCCCCAAACCTAGAGCTCGTCCGATACCCATACCTGATTTCGCTCTCCTCCAGAATAGTCATATCGTCTGAGAGAAGTCGACAGGCAAAGCCAATATTGACGGCAGTCTCTGTAAACACAAGGAAAGAGCAAAAAAGAGCCGAGGGTGCTTTGATGAGATGTGCCAACAACCACGGCCGCATTCATATAATAATAATAATTTATTATTTATACCCTGCCCATCTGGCTGGGCTTTCCCAGCCACTCAGGGCAGCTCCCAACAGAATATTAAAAACATAACACGGCATTAAACATTAAAAACTTCCCTAAACAGGGCTGCCTTCAGATGCCTTCTAAATGTCAGGTAGTTGTTTATTTCCTTGACATCTGATGGGAGGGCGTTCCACAGGGCGGGCGCCACCACCGAGAAGGCCCTCTGCCTGGTTCCCTGTAACCTGGCTTCTCCCAGGGAGGGAACCGCCAGAAGGCCCTCGGAGCTGGACCCCGGTGTTCGGGGTGCAGACGCTCATTCAGGTCTACTGGGCTGACAGCACCGCTCAGGTGTCAGAGAAGCTGAAACAACAGCCAGCGAGAGCCAGCATTTCTTCATAGACGTGCACTTCCTCAAAGAGGCTTCTAGCCCTCATTATTCTATGACTTTCTTTACTTCCCGCAAGGGAATGGACGGAGCCGCCCCTTACATCCCATGTCAGCCTGGCTGACCCTCGTTCATAGACCTAGAGTTATTTCACACTAGGGTTGATCTGAGCAGGGAATTAC
Organism: Zootoca vivipara; assembly: GCF_965207765.1. NCBI lineage: Eukaryota > Metazoa > Chordata > Lepidosauria > Squamata > Lacertidae > Zootoca > Zootoca vivipara. Next base: position 94,370,738 of record NC_142589.1, on the reverse strand, counting down.
ACCCTGGTTCAGCCTTGCTGGCATTCAGGCAATTTTTAAAAAAATGTAGTTTAAACACCGACAACTGGGAAACACTGGCCTGCGAGCGCTCCAGTTGGAGAGCAGCCTTGACCAAGGGTGTCCTGGGCTTTGAAGACGCTCGAACTCAGGACGCAAGGGAGAAACATGCTAAGAGGAAGGCGCGCTTGGCAAACCCTCCCCGGGATCAACTCCCACCCGGAAACCAATGCCCCCATTGTGGAAGGACGTGTGGATCCAGAATTGGCCTCCACAGCCACTTAAAGACTCATTGTTAAAACCGTGCTTATGGAAGACCATATTACTCGGCTACGAGGGATCGCCAAAGAAAAAGAAGCAGCGCTGGGTGTGGAACAGAAAGGGAAGGAAGGAATACCAGCCAGCAGAGGGCAGCCAGGGAAGGAGTTGAGACACAAGACCAAAAGGACGGAAGGACGTGTGGATCCAGAATTGGCCTCCACAGTCACTTACGGACTCACTTTTGAGAACTTTGTTCATGGAAGACAATCTTATTCGGCTATGAGGGATCGCCAAAGAAGGGTGGTAAAGGCAGGCAGGTGTGGGGCTGGCTGAGGGCAGGTGGAGGTTGGTGGGATGGTCCCCCTCCCCCGGTCTCCACGTATTCCTTACCTTGCTTGTCTCCCGTCAACACCCACACTTTGATGTCTCCCCTTTTGAGAAGCTGGATGGTTTCGGGAACCCCGTCTTGCAGTTTGTCCTCGATAGCTGTGGCCCCCAGGAGCTGAGAGAGGAAGACCAAGGCGAGGCAATGATGGAACTCTAGCTAACCCAGAAGGCTTTCGCCCCCCAGATCCTTCCTCGCTCGTAATACCAGACTCCAACAGGAGGGTGTGGGACAAAATACGGAACATCAGAAGTTTCAGGAGAGAAGTAGCCGGGTTGGCTGCCATCATCCGACTTCGCTTTGCTCCTGCCTCCCTCCTGACTTGACCCTCTGTGGACCCCCCCCCCCCACCAACTAATCTTGACACCAGACTTCTGGGGGAGGGAGGTTGAAGGGGGGAAATTGTTGGCTTGACGTGAATGGGTTTTGGGACCAGGGGGAGGTTGGGGTATCCTTTATTTTCCTTTATTTGTTAATTAGTGGCTGAGTATCGCTTTGTCTCGAAGTTACGGTGTTCTCGAAGCTACGAACATGAGTTTGACCAAACTGCGGGAGGCAGTGGAAGACAGGAGTGCCTGGCATGCTCTGGTCCAGGGGGTCACGAAGAGTCGGACATGACTAAACAACTCAACAACAACAGCAACAAATCGCTTTGTCTATTTTTCTGAGTACAGTGGTACCTTGGTTCTCATACGCCTTGGTTCTCAAATGCCGAAAACCCATAAGTAAGTGTTCCGGTTTTCGAACGTTTTTCGGAAGCCGAACATCCAACGCGGCTGTCGGCTATTGTTTCCAGGGGGGGCCTGTGCCAATAAGTAGCTGCACCTCGGTTTCTGAACATTTCGGAAGTCAAACGGGCTCCCTGAACGGATTAAGTTTGGCGCTTTTGTTTTTGCTCTTTATTTTGCGTTTTGGTTTTTGAGGCTTTTTTGATTAACTTGTTTTTGTGACTGTGTGGAACCCAGTTCAGCTACTGATTGATTGATTGATTGTGTGACTGCGGAAATGGATAAAAGCAAACAATGACTATCATTAGTGTAGGTAATAAAAAATTAATTTTTATTTTTATCATCTACAATACTGTCTTCTTTATTTTATAGTTCAGTACAGGGACCCAGGTGGGTGAGGGACCCAGGTGGCGCTGTGGGTTAAACCACAGAGTCTAGGGCTTGCTGATCAGAAGGTCGGCGGTTCGAATCCCTGCAACGGGGTGAGCTCCCGTTGCTCAGTCCCAGCTCCTGCCCACCTAGCAGTTCAAAAGCACATCAAAGTGCAAGTAGATAAATAGCGGGAAGGTAAACAGCATTTCTGTGCGCTGCTCTGGTTTGCCAGAAGCAGCTTTGTCATGCTGGCCACATGATCTAGAAGCTGTCTGCGGACAAACGCCGGCTCCCTCGGCCTATAGAGCGAGATGAGCGCCACAACCCCAGAGTTGGACACGACTGGACCTGATGGACATGATTGGCATCCAATGCCCTTCTAAAATGCATTGGGGAGGGGAGATTATTAGATCGTTCTGGTTTTTATTTATATTATAGGGGCTGCCATATGTCTGGAATTTCCCAGAAACATCTAGGATTCGTCTGGGCTGAATTTTCAAAAATCAGTTCAACTGTCGGGGGGGAAACCCAGGCAGCCCAAACTGGAAGTGTTGATTGTTTGGGGGCAAATTTCCTAAAAAATTGCTCCAAAAACTTATTTTTTGGGGAGGGGGGGAAGAGATTTTGCAAAAAAGGGGGGGGAAGCTCAACAACTTTGGCCAAAAGAAAAGCTCAACAACTTTTATGTGAAGAAGGTGCAGCAGAGACTGTATTTTTTGAGAATTTTAAGGAAAAACCATCTTCCACAAAAGCTGCTGCTTGCCTTCTATCACTGTGCCATACAGAGCGTGCTCACGTACGGTTTATGTGTGTGGTACGGAAGCTGTACTTCTCAGGACAGAGCAGGGCTGTGTAGAATTATTAAAACAGCAGAGAGCATTATTGGCTGCTCACTCACCACCTTAGAACAAATCTATACCACCAGGTGCCATAGAAAAGCACTAGACATATCAAGAGATCCAACGCACCCTGGTCACCATTTCTTTCAGCTCCTGCCATCGGGACGGAGATATAGAACTATGCAGGCAAGAATGAGCCGTCTCAGGAACAGTTTCTTCTCTAGAGCGATTTTGGCCTTAAATGGAAAGCCTGGACTTTGAAGTCATCTTATTTTACTTGTTATTTGTATTATATTTACTGATTTTAATTAGGTTTTGTAATTTTGGATTATGCGGAATGCTTTATCTGAGTGGATGTAGCAACCGAGTATTTTCGTTGTTCCCGCAAGGGGACAATGACAATAAAGATATCTTATCTTATCTTATCTTATCTTATCTTATCTTAAAGGAGCTCCTACCCTGAGATCCTTCTCAATCTCCTCGTAAACCTTGTCCAGTTCTTGGGCACGATCCTGCAGCAAGATGCTGGCAGCATGATGTTTCTTACTCCACAGGGAATACTCGCTCTCGTCCACATCTTTCATCGCCACGCACAGAGTCCTCAGGGTCTCGGCGGCAAAAGTCTAGGAGAGGCGAAAGCGGAGGAGACTGCTGGGAAGACGGATTTCTGCAGAAGGGGGCAGCGTGGCATAGCTGGGAGTCATTTTGGACTCACAGCCGTCCATGGAGGCACAGGTCAGTTCTGTGTCCAGGGCGGCTGTAGGCCAGCTCCATCTGGTACGCAGGATGAGACCCTCCCTTCCCGCAGACTGTCTGGCCAGAGTGGTGCATGCTCTGGTTATCTCCCGCTTGGGCTACTGCAATGTGCTCTATGTGGGGCTACCTTTGAAGGTGCCCCGGAAACTGCAACTAATCCAGAATGCCCTCCCTTCAGACGTCAAGGAAATAAGCAACTACCTGACTTTTAGAAGACATCTGAAGGCAGCCCTGTTTAGGGAAGTTTTTAATGTTTGATGTTTTAATGTATTTATAATCTTTCGTTGGAAGTTGCTAGGACTGGGAAATTTCCCTGTCTAAAATCCTGAAGAGCAGCCAGCTGCCAGCCAGTATCAACAATATTGAACTAGATGGACCAGTGGTCAGACTCTGTAAAAGGCACCTTCCTACTAAATAAGCCCTTTAGTCACCACTATGAGGACTAGAATCTTACTTTAGCTTTGCGGGAAGGAACTAAGCTCACTTCAATATTTCAATTTAGGGCAGGTGGAATTCTGGTGGCCATGATTCGTTTCCCCCTCAAATAAACAGCCTCGTCCATCGGCTACGAGTCTGTGGATGGATTTATTTTTACATTTACATTCCTTTGAGGAGCTCAAGGCCGCGTACGGAGATCTCCGCCTCCCTATTTTATCCTCACAAATTTGCGAGGGAGAGGGATTTGACTTGCCTGAGGTCACCCAGCGAGCTTCGTGGCTGAGCGGGGATTCGAACCCTGGCTGTCCAGATTTTAGTCTGACACTCTGACCGCTAAGTCACCCCCAGCTTCCACCTGCTTCCGAACCCCGGCGCAAGACTTACATCCAGAGCCTTGACGGTGCATCCTTCAGTCGCACGGTCTTTGTGGAGTCTCTCCAGGATCACAGTGTCCGCCCCTTTGGTGTAAAGCTTGATACGGCCTTCAGGGTCCCGCACTGTGGGGTGGGGGGAGAAACAAAAGACCCTTAACATGAGAGAGAGAGAGAGAGAGAGAGAGAGAGAGAGAGAGAGAGAGAGAGAGAGAGAGAGAGAGAGAGAGATGAGAGAGGCATTGTCTGTTTAACAAAGGTGAGAAACCTCTGACTGTCCCAGGTGTTCTTGGACCCCAACTCCTATCATCCCTGACCATTAAGGCTGATGGGAGTTGTTAGTCTGATAGCATCTGGGAGGATGAAGTTTCCCACCCCTGAAAATGCACTTGGACTACTGCCATACGCTCTACGTGGGGCTACCTTGGAAGGTGACACGGAAACTGCAACTAATCCAAAATGCGGCAGCTAGACTGGTGACTGGGAGCGGCCGCCGAGACCGCATAACACCGGTCCTGAAAGACCCACATTGGCTCCCAGGACGTAGAATCATAGAATCGTAGAGTTGGAAGAGACCACAAGGGCCATCCAGTCCAACCCCCTGCCAAGCAGGAAAGACCATCAAAGCATTCCTGACATATGCCTGTCAAGCCTCTGCTTAAAGACCTCCAAAGAAGGAGACTCCACCACACTCCTAGGTAGCAAATTCCACTGCTGAACAGCTCTTACTGTCAGGAAGTTCTTCCTAATGTTTAGGTGGAATCTTCTTTCTTGTAGCTTGAATCCATTGCTCCGTGTCCGCTTCTCTGGAGCAGCAGAAAACAACCATTCTCCCTCCTCTATATGACATCCTTTTATATATTTGAACATGGCTATCATATCACCCCTTAACCTTCTCTTCTCCAGGCTAAACATACCCAGCTCCCTAAGCCGTTCCTCATAAAGCATCGTTTCCAGGCCTTTGACCATTTTGGTTGCCCTCTTCTGGACACGTTCCAGCTTGTCAGTATCCTTCTTGAACTGTGGTGCCCAGAACTGGACACAGTAGTCCAGGTGAGGTCTGACCAGAGCAGAATACAGTGGTACTATTACTTCCCTTGATCTAGATGCTATACTCCTATTGATGCAGGCCAGAATTGCATTGGCTTTTTTAGCTGCTGCATCACACAGCTGACTCATGTCAAGCTTGTGGTCTACCAAGACTCCTAGATCCTTTTCACATGTACTGCTCTCAAGCCAGGTGTAACCCATCCTGTATTTGTGCCTTTCATTTTTTTTGCCCAAGTGTAGTACTTTACATTTCTCCCTGTTAAAATTCATCTTGTTTGCTTTGGCCCAGTTGTCTAATCTGTTAAGGTCATTTTGAAGTGTGATCCTGTCCTCTGGGGTATTAGCCACCCCTCCCAATTTGGTTTCCAAGCACAATTCAAAGTGTTGGTGCTGACCTTGAAAGCCCTAAACGGCCTCAGCCCAGCAGACCTGAAGAAGCGTCTCCACCCCCATTGTTCATCCCGGACACTGAGGTCCAGCTCCAAGGGCCTTCTGACGGTTCCCTCCCTGTGAGAAATGAGGTTACAGGCAACCAGGCACGGGGCCTCCTCAGTGGTGGCACCCGCCCTGTGGAACGCCCTACCGTCAGATGTCAAGGACCCTGTGATCACAAGTTTGGATTTCCCTATGGGACAGCGGCAGATTCCTGCAGATGATTTTCAGGGTCCCCTTTTCCAACTCTACGATTCTATGATTATGGGCCCAGAACACACTCACCCACGATGGACATCCGTTTGCGGACGCTGTTGAAGTCCAGAAGGGCCAACACTTTGTAGGTTCTCTCCACCCCAAGCTCGCTGATGGTGACCGTGTCCTGCGTTCGAGAGAGGAAGACGTAGCCCAGGTTCCTGGCCGCGGTCACCAGGGCTTCCTCGTCCGGCGAAGCTGCTTGGTAGACCAGCTGATCTATGAGAAATGGGGAGGGAGGAGAGCAGAGGGTCATCGGGAGAATCATTCCAGCCCCTTTTGTCCAGATTGATCACAAATCCTTGAGGCTGGATGACATCTTTCTTCTCCTTCTTTTTTACAAACACACACACCCAAAAATTATTTCTTTGGTTTTTCAGATTGAAATTTTACAACATAAAAACTATCTTAGAGCCACTTATTCCAATGGATCTGTTCTGGTTTTTGGTTGGTTTTTACATCTATAGGTAAGGTAAAGGGACCCCTGAACGTTAGGTCCAATCGTGGACGACTCTGGGGTTGCGGCACTCATCTCGCTTTACTAGCCGAAGGAGCCGGCGTACAGCTTCCAGGTCATGTGGCCAGCATGACTAAACAGCTTCTGGCGAACCAGAGCAGTGCACAGAAATGTCGTTTACCTTCCCGCCGGAGCGGTACCTATTTATCTACTTGCACTTTGACGTGCTTTCGAACTGCTAGCTTGGCAGGAGCAGGGACCGACCAATGGGAGCTCACCCTGTTGAGGGGATTCGAACCGCCGACCTTCTGTTCGGCAATCCCTAGGCTCTGTGGTTTAGACCACAGTGCCACCCGTGTGTGTATGTACATATACATATACGTGTATATGTATATGTACCGGTATAAACACACACACAAACACACACGTTTTCAAATATACATTTCCACCATGAAATATACTCCATTCATCGAATTCCCTTCTTCCCCTTCCATGGTTCTTTTAATTTTCCCATAATATCTGCATATTCTGCTAGAACCATTTAGTTTAATCCCCCCCCAAAAAAAATCATATTTCTTTATCCTGCTTAATCCTGCTACCATTTTCACTTGTTTACAGCTATTTTCCAAATATTCCGCCAACATTTTTTGCTCCTTATATACACAATTTTCTTGGTCTATTTTTAAAAAATAAATAAATTTATTTATTTGGTTTCAAATTAAAGTTTTACAAATACATCATAAAAAAAACAAGATTCCAAAGAATCTCCTGGGCTTCCCTTCTCCCCTTTCTGGGTCCTATAGTGAATCATTTCCTCCTGCACCTTTTATGATAATCCAAATATTTTACATCTCCATTATATCCAAAATTCACCACTGAACTACAAGTGCTATTCCAATCCTACAAATAATTTTAACAGTTTACAAAGGACTTTAAGATAAGTTATACATTCCCCCCATTCCTTATTAAACTTCCTGATTTCTGATTCCTCCAGTCTTTTTAGTCATTTTGGCATTTTAATCCATCAACTTCATCTGCCATGTTTTTTAACGTAAAATACAGTAAGAATCAAACTCATCTATAGAGCAATAATATATATATATTTTTAAAAAAAACCAAGAGAGAAAAAAACGTTGACTTTGGAGTTTGGGTGGGAGAGAGAGAGAGAGAGAGACTGTGCGTTCAGCATATAAAGGTAAAGGTAAAGGGACCCCTGACCATTAGGTCCAGTCGTGACCGACTCTGGGGTTGCGCGCTCATCTTGCATTATTGGCCGAGGGAGCTGGCGTATAACTTCCAGGTCATGTGGCCAGCATGACAAAGCCACTTCTGGCAAACCAGAGCAGCACATGGAAACGCCGTTTACCTTCCCGCTGTAGCGGTTCCTATTTATCTACTTGCATTTTGACGTGCTTTCTAACTGCTAGGTTGGCAGGAGCTGGGACCAAGCAACGGGAGCTCACCCCGTCACAGGGATTCGAACCGCTGACCTTCTGATTAGCAAGCCCTAGGCTCAGTGGTTTAACACACAGCGCCACCTGGGTCCCTTGTTCAGCATATAGATGCTGGTTATTTTATGCTTCTGAAATATGAACCACTTATAAACGCCATCTCCAACTCCTCGGAAGATTCCATCAACGGTATCTCCGAAAAATGTTACACATCACTTGGGAAGACAGGCGAACTAATGCCAGTGTACAGGAAGAAGCAAAGATCACCAGTGTCGAAGCAATGATACTTTGGTCATGTCGTGTGGATGCCTGATTATCGTCTTCCAAAGTAACTACTCCATTCCAAACTTAAGAATGGAAAGCGTGATGCTGATGGTCAACAAAAAGGGTTCAAAGACACTTTCAAGGCAAATCTTTAAAAATGTAGCATAAACACTGACAACAGGGAAACACTGGCCTGCGAGCACTCCAATTGGAGAACAGCCTTGACCAAGGGTGTCCTGGGCTTTGAAGATGCTCGAACTCAGGACGCAAGGGAGAAACGTGCTAAGAGGAAGGCACTCCTGGCAAACTATCACCAGGATCAACTCCCGCCTGTAAACCAATAACTCCACTGTGGAAGGACGTGTGGATCCAGAATTGGCCTCCATGGTCACTTACAGACTCATTGTTAAAACCGTGTTTATGGAAGACAATCTTCCTCGGCTACAAGGGATCGCCAAAGAAGGAGAAGAAGCTGGCTCCCTGTGTTCCTGAGCACCTGCAAAAATTCCCCATGAACGAGCCAGGCACCCGCAAGCTTCGGCTCAAGGGCCATGCATGCATCCAGGGCCCCAGGAACCCATGGTTGTGGGGCCAAGTTGGAACCCCTGGTTCAACGTTTCTGCTGAACTTTGCATTACAAAAGCAACGAAGACTGCGTCGGAATTGCCATTCAAAACCGAAACAAAAGGGGTAGTATCCGTAAAATGAACTGCAAACATTTCCTCTTCTCGCTGCAAAACAGATGCCTTTCTCCACTGCCGCTGGGACCAAATCCCAGCTCGTTGCCAGGCAGAGGCGTCGCCCTGCCTTCTTCCCGTTAACGACTTAATGGGTCACGCAATGGAATTAGCTCGACAAGGAAAGGATTTGCTTACATTGGGCTGAGTACAATAATTAAAAGGTTTTTTAAAAAAATAATAAAACAAAACAAATCCTTAGTATCTACTATCAATCTGTGGTTTGTGGCTTCCATCCAGAGCCCTGTGGGCATTGTCATGGACAAGTAAGAATAACAGCACCGCTCAGGTGTCAGAGAAGCTGAAACAACAGCCAGCGAGAGCCAGCATTTCTTCAGAGATGTGCACTTCCTCAAAGAGGCTTCTAGTCCTCATTATTCTATGACTTTCTTTACTTCCCGCAAGGGAATGGAGCAAGCCGCTTATTACATCCCATTTCAGCCTTGCTGACCCTCGTTCATACACCTAGAGTTATTTCACACTAGGGTTGATCTGAGCAGGGAATTACACCCCGGTTCAGCCTTGCTGGCATTCAGGCAATTTTTAAAAAAAATGTAGTTTAAACACCAACAACTGGGAAACACTGGCCTGCAAGTGCTCCAATTGGAGAACAGCCTTTACCAAAGGTGTCCTGGGCTTTAAAGACACTCGAACTCAGGACAAAAGGGAGAAAAGTGCTAAGAGGAAGGCACGCTTGGCAAACCCTCACCGGGATCAACTCCTACTGGGAAACCTATGTCCCCACTGTGGAAGGACGTGTGGATCCAGAATTGGCCTCCACAGTCACTTACGGACTCATTGTTAACACTGTGTTTATGGAAGGCAATATTACTTGGCTACGAGGGATCGGCAAAGAAATCCTTTGCACGCTTAGGTGAAACATTCTCATGAAAACACGCACACCTTTCAATGCCTTTTAAAGTGTGCACCAGTAAAATAGATGCTTTGTAACTATGTTTTAAGTGAAACATTCTGTGTGTGCACTGGGAATACACCAGAAAACTGGGAGAAGCGTGCAGTCTGGCTGGGAGCTGTGTTCCAATTTCACAAGGAATCTCAGGACCACCGGATCAAATCGACCCGCTGCTAAAAACGGACTAAACAAATAAAGTGATCTTCACAAACAGATGCATGTCTAAAGTGGAATCTTCCTTCTAATACCGGTACATGCATTCCTGTATGCATCGCTCAGCTGCAGAACTGCTTTTTGCAAACTCCAGAGAACTGTGAATTTCAAATAATTGCTCAGTTTTGATTTGCGGATTGGGTTCGAGAAGTGCAAGTTTCTCATTATCATGCAAACTTTAAATGGCATTTCTCTCCTATCCATAAGTTGCTTGTGACTTGGCATTTGCAAAAAAGAAAAGAAAACATTCATGCCCTTGCATAGAAACCCAGGTGCAACATAAAAAAAATCAAAGGGGAAAGGTGGTTTTTTGGGGGGGTGGGTGGGGGAGCAATCTAAGCAAGTTTCCCTTGTTAACCTTTGAAGCCACAGACTTTTCTTTTTGAAGGCTGCAGGTTTAACGCAAGCTTCCCACGCAGAGCTGAGATTTTGGAGAACAAACCTCAGTCGGTGCAGTTCAAGTGCGTCATTACAAGTGATGCGGAAGAAATCTGATTGTTGTTGTTTTAAATGCAAACCTCCCCAATTTGCACTTTTCAACATGTTAAATGAACCAAAACGCAGCAGTCCTTTCAAAATTCAAACTCCTCTGGATTTTGCGGTAATAATATCAACAACAACAACATCAATAACTATTATTATTTATACCCCGTTCCATCTGGCTGGGTTTCCCCAGCTACTCTGGGCGGCTCCCAACAGAATAATATTAAAAACACAATTAAAGATCACACACTAAAAACTTCCCTAAACAGGGCTGCCTTCAAGTGTCTTCTAAAAGTCAGATGGTTCTTTCTCTCCTTGACATCTGACGGGAGGGCGTTCCACAGGGCGGGCACCACCACCGAGAAGGCCCTCTGCCTGGTTCCCTGTAACCTCACTTCTTGCAGGGAGGGAACCACCAGAAGGCCCTCGGGAGGAGGACCCCGGTGTCCGGGGCAGAGACGCTCCTTCAGGTCTACTGGGTACAGTTTCCCACTCTTATCAATGAATATAAAAATGCACCTATTGGGGTCAAGCGATCACTGATGACGCTTTTCAATACCCACCTTAATCCAGTGATATACATTTCTTGAAACTGTTTTGAACTTTGTGTTTTCATCTTTTCAGGGCCTTCTTGGTGGTGGCGCCCTGCTCAGGGAAGTTTTAAACGCTTGCTGCTTTATTACACTTTTATATTAGTTAAAAGCAGCCACTCACTCTGTTTCTCCTCGACCATGACGGTGTGGCAGATTGCAAGGAGCCGCATGAATTCCTTCACCATGGGGTCGTCGTTTCGTCGGATGTTTGCCAGGAGCTCCTGGTCGTAAAACTCCAGCTTACTATCCAAATACTTGTTCCACTTCAAATCAGTTTCCTGGGGTGGGGGAGAAATGAAGTTAAGAGGTTAAAGATGACGAAGAACCCTGGGGAAGGCTGCAAAGCATCAGATTCCATCTTCACACACACACAGGTCAACAACAACAACAACAACAACAACATATTATTATTATCATTTATACCCCACCCAATCTGGTTGGGTTTCCCCAGCAACTCTGGGCAGCTCCCAACAGAATATATTAAAAACACGACAAAACACTAAAAGCTTTCCTAAACAGGGCTGCCTTCAGATGTCTTCTAAAAGTCAGATAGTTGTTTATTTCCTTGACATCTGATGGGAGGGAGTTCCACAGGGTGGGAGCCACCACCGAGAAGGCCCTCTGCCTGGTTCCCTGTAACCTCGCTTCTCGCAGGGAGGGAACCGCCAGAAGGCCCTTGGAGCTGGACCTCAGTGTCCGGGATGGACGATGGGGGTGGAGAAGCTCCTTCAGGGATACAGGGCCATTTAGGGCTTTCAAGGTCAGCACCAACGCTTTGAATTGTGCTTGTAAACATACTGGGAGCCAATGTAGGTCTTTCAAGACCGGTGTTATATGATCTCGGCAGCCGCTCCCAGTCACCAGTCTAGCTGCCGCATTCTGGATTAGTTGCAGTTTGCGGGTCACCTACAAAGAGAGCCCCACATAGAGCGCATGGCAGTAGTCCAAACGGGAGATAACTAGAGCATGCACCACTCTGGTGAGACAGTCTGCGGGCATGTAGGGTCTCAGTCTGCGTACCAGATGAAGCTGGCAGACAGCCGCCCTGGGCACAGAATTGACCTGCGCCTCCATGGACAGCTGGGAGTCCAAAATGACTCCTAGGCTGCACACCTGGTCCTTCAGGGGCACAGTGACCCCATTCAGGACCAGGGAGTCCCCCACGCCTGCCCACCCCCTGTCCCCCCAACAGCACTTCTGTCTTGTCAGGATTCAACCTTGGTCTGTTAGCTGCCATCCACCCTCCAACCGCCTCCAGACACTCACACAAAAATGTATCTGCTAGTAAGCCAGCTTTCGGAGAAGAACATTTCCACTGCGTGGGCCTCGGGGTAAGAGAAGTCTCTCTCCCCCCTCCCTCGCTTTATAGAAGTCCAATACGTCAATAGCTCTCATGTGCACAGACCTCTCTCAAGTGGCTACAATGGCCCGGTTAGCACATAATGCTGAGCCATGGTTTGTTTAGCAAACAGCAGGGTAAGCAGGGTTTGCTTCCCAGCCAATCTTGCTTCCTGCCTTTGTAGTTTGGGGCATGACGTTCAAACAAAATCTGGCAAACTGTTGACAGCAAACCAGGGTTAAGCTGCTGGGCCCGCACGTCATGTGAAACCATGGTTTTAATAAACCATGGAATGAGAAACCTTGGCTTGGCGTGCAAGTGTGAAGAAAACGGATCTGTTGAGGAACCCGTGTAATTTACAGCAAGAATATACAACCTACCATTGACTTGTCTTGGGTGCTGCTCTGCGAACCTGAAAATGTTTCCGAAAGAGAGTGGGGAAAATATTAATGGCCGAATCCTTAGAAATTAAAAGTCTTACAAAGCAAAGGGAGATTAACTGTGACGCTTTTCTAGCCTCAAAAAATGAACGAGTTGCCACCAACTAAGTTCTATACTCAGAGAAGACCCATTGCAATAATGGACCTACCGTGCTTCTCCGAAAATAAGCCATACCCCAAAAATAAGCCACACCCCAAAAATAAGCCATACCCCAAAAATAAGCCATAGTGGCAGGCAGTTTAACCTACCGATACTGTACCATACTTAATAATAAAAAAGACATCCCCTGAAAATAAGCCACTGTGTTTTTTTTTGAGGAAAAATAACTATAAGACAGTGTCTTATTTTTGGAGAAACACGGTAGGTAACTCTGGCACCTTAGCAACAACGGGTCTACCCTGAGTAGGGATGGGGATCAATTAGATTTGGTGTGTGTTTAAAGCTAAATCTTATCCTATTGGCCCTTTCCTCCAGGTCTCACCCACCCAGTCTTGGAATTCTCCCACAGGCCACACCCACTCCACACAGGCCACGCCCCTCTCCACACAAGCCACACCCCCTCGCTGCTAGCCCTGAGTCCCACCCTCCCTAAGTGCTTTTTTTTCCTGGCTGGACGCATGTGCTCGAACTCCATTCGTGCCTCTTACATGCGCGTATAGAAGACAAGAGAGGACTGTCTGGGTGAGTGCACAAAAAGCTGGGATTTAAAATTCACAGCGTGTTACACGCTGAAACAAAATTATATGAAAATGAAGTGCCGTCGGTATTTAACTCCTGGTACGTTAGCAAAAATGTACAAAACGGGGTCAAATATATGTTGGAAATGTAAGGAAAAAGAAGGCACCTTCTAACATATGTGGTGGAAATGCAAGGTAATAAAAGAATTTTGGGAGATGATATGTAATGAGTTGGGGGAAAATGTTTAAAATAACATTTTCTTTTAAAAAAAAACTACCCTCGAATTTAGGAATTCTAGGTGCTGAAATCCCAAGGGAGCAGAAAAGACTATTTATGTACACCACGGCTGCGAGGATGTTATTGGCCCAGAGATGGAAATAAAGTCCCGACCAGAGGAGAATAGCAGATCAAGTGGATGGATTAAAATGCTGAAATGGCTAAAATGACCGGAAGAATCAGAAATAATAAGGAATGGGGGGAAATTTATAATATCTTAAAAACCATTGTAAAACAGTTAAAATGGTTAGCAGAATTTGAATATCACTTGTAGTTTAATGGTGAATTTTAGGCACAATGGAGAAGTAAAAAGATTTTGGATTTTATGAAAGATGCAGGAGGAAATGATCCGCAATAGGACCCACAAAGGGGAGGGGGAGGAAAGTCCGGGAGATTCCTTGGAATCTTGTTTTTAAGTTGTAAGCTGGACTTTAAAATTTTAATTTGAAGAACCAAATAAATGACTTTTAAAAAAAAAAAAGTGTGCAAAAGCTACCCCGGCGCACAAAAGGTTAGAAAAATACATTTATTGCCCTGCCCATTCTGAAGGTTGCCTAGACAGAAATGTGGGAGGGGATTTAGGAACTTCTTCCTAGATCCCAGTGGGATCCCAAGGGGACTTTACCGTATATCACGCCATTGATGCAACATTTCTTGAAGGTCATGATGTTCTGGGTCAAAGTCCCCGTCTTATCCGAGAAGACATATTCTATCTGCCCCAGCTGGTCATTCAGACTGGTGCTCCGGGCTTTGGCTGGCATGTCCTTCGGGGCGCAGTACATCTCCCTATCCCAGTTGATGAAACAACTGTTGACCAGGTATATGAATTCGAACCTGCGCCGGGGAGAACAAATACACAATCACTGAACAGGCAAAGAAGACTTTTGTGGCTTGTACAATGGTCCCCCTAGGTTGTGGACTCTCCTTCCTCGGAGGTTTCAAAGCAGAGGTTTGGACGGTCACATGGGTGCTTTGAACCTTGGGGTCCATTTCCAACTCTACAATTCTACGATTCTACAATCAGGCCCAGGGCCTGTCTAAATGCAGCATCCTGTTGTCCCTGTTGCCACTCGGATCCCACGGCCTTCTGGCAGTTCTCTCACTGCAAAGAAGCGAAGTTAAAGGGAACCAGGCAGAGGGCCTTCTTGGTGGTGGCGCCCTCCCACCAGATGTCAAGGAAATAAACAACTATCTGACTTTTAGAAGACATCTGAAGGCAGCCCTGTTTAGGGAAGTGTTTAATGTTTAATGTTTGATGTTTTAATATTCTGTTGGGAGCCACCCAGACTGGCTGCGTGACGTCCCTATTTTCATGGGAGAAACGTTGGAGGGGAAGGAATAGGACGTCCCTATTTTCAGAGGAGAAATGTTGGAGGGGATGGAATAGGACATCCCTATTGTCATGGGAGAAATGTTGGAGGGGATGGAATAGGACGTCCCTATTTTCAGGGGAGAAACGTTGGAGGGGATGGAATAGGACGTCCCTATTTTCATGGGAGAAACATTGGAGGGGATGGAATAGGACGTCCCTATTTTCATGGGAGAAACGTTGGAGGGGATGGAATAGGACGTCCCTATTTTCATGGGAGAAATGTTGGAGGGGATGGAATAGGACGTCCCTATTTTCATAGGAGAAACATTGGAGGGGATGTTGCACAACTCAGTCCCTGTACTGCCCTTCAGTCTGTGGGGATGTTGCTGCGATTGACTAAAGAGTTAGCCAACGAGGAATGTGATACCTCCTGGAAAAGTGGTATAAAATGGAATCGTAAAGCTGGAAGGAGTCTCCAGGGGCATTATAGCCTTACCTTCCAAGTTCTGGATGGCAGAATCCGGGACCGGCAGCCATTTGACACCGGAAGTTGCGTCGATGTAACTTCCGGTGTCGCTTTGCCCTTCTATGGGCACCAAAAATGGCTGCCGCCGGCTTCGAAAGTCATTTGTACGCATGTCAGGAAGTGCACCGACGCAACTTCCAGTGTCGCTTCGCCCATCTATGGGCACCAAAAATGGCTGCCGCCAACACCGGAAGTTACGTCTATGCACTTCCGGACATGCGTAGATGCGACTTTTGAAGCCGGCGGCGGCCATTTTTGGTGCCCATAGAAGGGCAAATTGAAAAGAAAAAAAATGGCCGCCGGCAGGAGAAAATAACGGAGAAAAACAGGAGACGAAGTGATACGGGGGACCACCAGGAAAAGGTAAGTAAAAAGGGGGTTTTCCCGGGGAAAACGGGAGACTTGACAGCTATGCATATAGCCCAAGCCTCATTGTCCTTGTTGGCTGACCCTATCCAGTCAGGAAGGCAGTCCATGCTGAGACACAGTCCTCTCGTGCCTCCCCGATCACAGCCGCCCGAGGAAGAGGAGGGGGCCGCTGACTTACGTGATGAGCATAGACATGGGGATGACGAGGCTGAGGAGAATGAGGAAGCCCCAGAAGGCAAAGAAGGCATATTGGATGGAGCTCGTGGTGCTGTAGAAAGCAAAGAGGTAGCCATGCTGTTCCCGGAACTTCTCGGCACAGACTCCGGAGCCAACCGCCAGGCCGAAGGAGATGAGGATGAGTGAGGTGGTTATCTGCAGAGAGAAGCGCAGAAGGGTCAGCCCTTCGTGGGGAGAAGACTCTGGACCAGTCACTCCCAACTCCAGACCCTACAAGTGTCCCTGTTTTCCTGGGGCAGTCCCGGATTTACAGAAGTCGTCCCAGTTTCCGATTTGATCCCGGAATGAAGAAGAATAAGAGTTTGGATTTGATATCCCGCTTTATCACTACCCGAAGGAGTCTCAAAGCGGCTAACATTCTCCTTTCCCTTCCTCCCCCACAACAAACACTCTGTGAGGTGAGTGGGACTGAGAGACTTCAGAGAAGTGTGACTAGACCAAGGTCACCCAGCAGCTGCATGTGGAGGTGCGGAGACGCGAACCCGGTTCTCCAGATTATGAGTCTACCAGTGACCCTGTTTTCCTTAGGATGTCCCTATTTTCATGGGAGAAATGTTGGAGGAGATGGAATAGGACAGGCATAGGCAACCTTGGCTTTCCAGATGTTTTGGAACTACAACTCCCATGATCCCTGACCACTGGCCTTGTTAGCTACGGATCATGGGAGTTGCAGTTCCAAGACATCTGGAGAGCCAAGGTTGCTTATGCCTGGAATAGGACATCCCTATATTCACGGGAGAAATGTTGGAAGGGATGGAATAGGATGTTCCTATTTTCATGGGAGAAATGGAGTTATGCGACCCCCGAGCCAAGGAAATAAGTAACTATGCAACCTTTAGAAGACATCTGAAGTAAGCCCTGGATAACGTTTAATGCTATATTATGTGTTTATATATGTCAGGAACTGCCCATAGTGGCTGGGGCAACCCAGTCAGATGGGTGGGTTAATAATAAGATGATTATTGTCAACAACCTCAGATATGCAGATGACACAACCTTGATGGCAGAAAGTGATGAGGAATTAAAGAACCTTTTATTGAGGGTGAAAGAGGAGAGCGCAAAATGTGGTCTGAAGCTCAACATCAAAAAAACCAAGATCATGGCCACTGGTCCCATCACCTCCTGGCAAATAGAAGGGGAAGAAATGGAGGCAGTGAGAGATTTTACTTTCTTGGGCTCCTTGATCACTGCAGATGGTGACAGCAGTCACGAAATTAAAAGACGCCTGCTTCTTGGGAGAAAAGCAATGACAAACCTAGGCAGCATCTTAAAAAGCAGAGACATCACCTTGCCGACAAAGGTCCGTATAGTTAAAGCTATGGTTTTCCCAGTAGTGATGTATGGAAGTGAGAGCTGGACTATAAAGAAGGCTGATCGCCGAAGAATTGATGCTTTTGAATTATGGTGCTGGAGGAGACTCTTGAGAGTCCCATGGACTGCAAAAAGATCAAACCTCTCCATCCTGAAGCTGAGGCTCCAATACTTTGGCCACCTCATGAGAAGAGAAGACTCCCTGGAAAAGACCCTGATGTTGGGAAAGATGGAGGGCACTAGGAGAAGGGGACGACAGAGGACGAGATGGTTGGACAGTGTTCTTGAAGCTACGAACATGAGTTTGACCAAACTGCGGGAGGCAGTGCAAGACAGGAGTGCCTGGCGTGCTATGGTCCATGGGGTCACGAAGAGTCGGACACGACTAAACGACTAAACAACAACAGGTTAGGGGGAAGGCTGCTGCAAGGCCTGACCCCTTTGAAATGGGGAGGCCCATAGCTCAGCAAGAGAGCATGCTGAAGGCCCCACGTTCTATCGCCGGCATTTCCAGGTAGGGCTGCCTGGAAAGATTTGCAGCTGCTGCCGGACAGTGTAGACAACACTGAGCTTAAATCTGACTCGGCATGAGATGGAAAAAGTGTTGAAAGACACTTTTATTAAGAGACCAGAAGCCTTTTTACTGGGAATCGTGGGAAAGGAAATCCCCAAAAAGGGTATTACATTCTTTCTGTACGCCACAACGGCTGTGAGGCTACTACTTGCTAAGAACTGGAAGAGTCAAGAGTTACCAACAATAGACGAATGGCAAAGGAAGATGAGGGACTTCATGGAACTTGCCGAACTGACTGGGAGACTCCGCAATCAGGGAGAAGAGATGACGGAGAAAGATTGGGGGAAATTTAAATTGTATCTGAAAAAATATTGTAATATTTGGTACAGTGGTAACTCGGGTTGAGTACCCAATCCGTTCTGGGGTGCTGTTCGTACCCTGAAAAGCACTCAACCCGAGCAGCGCTTTAGCGCATGCGGCAAAACCTGGAAATAAACGTTGCTGTTAGAAACAAAGACCCCATGGTGGATTTCACCGGTGGAGGTGTTAACGGTTAAAAAAATAAATATGGAGGGGAGGAGGGCCACTTACGAGGAGATATTGATGAAATCAGAAAAGGGATGGAAGTTGAAACCTTATGACGAAATTAAAGAACTTCTGACTGGATGGTTGCAATATCACCAAGTAAATGATGTGTTCACAAATGATTAAAAAAAAAGGTTTTGAAGATAAAAGGTCCAAATTTCAAATAGAATTGTTGGAAGGCAGAACAAAATTGTTGTCAAAAATGTATGATTTGTTGTTAGAATGGTATACGAAAGATGAATTGACAAAAGATGTGATGATAAAATGGGCAAAAGATTTTGGGTATAATATTGAATACGATGCATGGTTGAAATTGTGGAATCAAACATTGAAGTTTACTGCATGTACGTACTGCCTTGAAAGAGAATGTTTTGAAGATGATGTATAGATGGTATTTAACACCAGTAAAACTGGCTAAGATGTACAGGATGAGTGGTAAAACTTGCTGGAAATGTAAAGAGAAGGATGGTGAATTTTATCATATGTGGTGGACATGCAAAAAAATTAAAAGATTTTGGGAAATGATATATAATGAACTGAAAAAGTTTTTAAAATACACCTTTCCCCAAAAACCAGAGGCTTTTTTATTAGGATTTATAGGACAGGAGATTGTAAAAGGAGAGCAAGTACTATTTATGTTTGCGACAACCGCGGTTAGGACTTTGCTAGCCCAAAAGTGGAAAACTCAGGAGTTACCAACGATTGAAGAGTGGCAGACGAAAATGATGGACTATGCGGAATTAGCAAGACTGACTAGCAGGATCCGAAACCAGGGAGAGGCAAGGTTCCAAAAAGACTGGAGTAAATTTGTGGACTATATGGAGAGGAACTGTAGAAGTTTAAAGACACTTGCAGGACTGAAATAAATCCTACGAAATGACTTTAAGTAGAGGGAGTAAAGGAACTGCGAGACAAGAGTGGATGAGAAAACCAAATGAGGGGAGGGAGGGAAGTCAAAGCTCGGCAGAGCACAGGGAATTTGAGATAGTTGAATAGATGTTAAAAGGAGAAAATTTGTGTTTATTGTGTGTTGTTGTGTTTGTTGTTGAATGTTTTGTTATTGTTTAATGTGTTTATTTGAAAATTTAATAAATTGCTTAAAAAAGAAAGAAAGAAACCTGGAAATAAACACTTCTGGGTCCGCCAAGTACACAACCCGAGGGATGACTGTATTGCCAATTGAAGTAGCTATAGGCTTTTTGGAAATTATCTAGGATATAAGTTAAATTTTAAGTTGCTTTATGGAATTAAGATATGAGGCAATAGATTGCCAAAGAAGATTAGATTAGTGAAATCAGATGGAGGGGGTCGGAGAAAGTCACCTATGTTATGATATATTAATATGTTTTTGTTTTATTTTTTCTGTGTCTTTTTATAAAATGAATAAAATTATTTTAAAATAAATAAATAAATCTGACTCTGCATGTTCCTATTTAAATCAGAACCACGAGGACTGTAATCTTTCTTTATCTCCAGGGAATACGCCCAAAGAGGGAAGGGTCGTGAGTCAGCAGCGGAGCAGCTGCTTTGCATGCAGAACATCCTTCAGTAGCACCTTAAAGACCAACTAAGTTTTTATTTTGGTATGAGCTTTCGTGTGCATGCACACTTCTTCAGAAGTATCTGAAGTATCTGAAGAAGTGTGCGTGCACACGAAAGCTCATACCAAAATAAAAACTTAGTTGGTCTTTAAGGTGCTACTGAAGGAATTTTTTTATTTTACTTCGACCCAGACCAAAACGGCTACCTACCTGTAAGGAGAGGACATCAATCGCTGGGTTAAAGCTGACCAAAAGGTGCAGAGGTACGATTATTATCGATTCACGATGGCGTAAAAGGTTCACAGACTAAGAAGGACTTGCTCACAAATTTATTGACACACGAATTATTATACTAAGGAAGTGGAAAGGGCAAGCAGAATATAAAATGGAAGAATAGTACGAAAAGGTGTGGGTTATAGCGACTGATGATAAATTAACATGTGCCATTAAGGTAAGATGGGGAATATGCAGGAGAAATGATTTTGAGGAGATATGGAGGGTGTTTGTAGAATTTGTACTGTTAAAACGGAAAGGGGTCAAACCATTGCAAGAGGTGTTGAAATTTTGGGACGTTGGATAGTTACAACAGAATGGTCTCAGTGGTGTGGTGCACATTTTTATTCTTATTCATTTATGATTATTATTTGCCAAAAGAAAAAAAGAAAAAAGAGAAGATAAGAGAAGAGAAAACAAAACAAAACAAAACAAAACTTCCAGCTCCCATGGTTGAGGAGATAGACACAAATATCGAGGAGGGACAGCCAAATATTATTACCAGTAGCACCAAGCGATCCATCATATAGCTGAGTTTTGTTTTCTTCAGCTTGATTTTCCCACAGTTCTTCATGATTTTGGAATCGAAGCCTGAGGAGGGGAGACATTTGAATACAATTCTCTGATGAAAATAGGGACGTCCTATTCCATCCCCTCCAACATTTCTCCTGTGAAAATAGGGATGTCCTATTCCATCCCCTCCAACATTTCTCCCATGACAATAGGGACGTCCTATTCCATCCCCTCCAACATTTCTCCCATGACAATAGGGACGTCCTATTCCATCCCCTCCAACATTTCTCCCATGACAATAGGGACGTCCTATTCCATCCCCTCCAACATTTCTCCTATGAAAATAGGGACGTCCTATTCCATCCCCTCCAACATTTCTCCCGTGAAAATTGATTGCAGAACTAATGAAATGTATAAACTTGAAAAGTAAAAATGAAAACTTTAAAAACAAAAAGAAGATGCAGAAAGCTGGAGAGGAGGGAGGCCAAGAGGCAGAGATGAGTCCGGCTGGGGAAGAGGCACAGGTGTCTCCCCTCCTGCTGTGACAACCTAGAACCAGGAGAGGCATGAAAAAGGTGGAGGAGAGGTTGCTCGGCTGCATGCAGGCGGAGTCTCCGATTGCTTGGAAAAGCCCTCGGGAGGAGGCAAGGACTTTTGATCTCGGCAACTGATGTTCATGGAGGAAAGAGCTGCTCCGCCCATTAGGCCTGACACTCAGCCAAGTCTGTGGAGGTTGTGTTTTTGCTAACTCCATCTTTGAACTGTGCAGCTCCAGGAGCCCCAGAAAGCAGGTAGCGCTTGTGACTATTGGAGGGCTCTAGCATGCTCAGTGGAAGAGTGGAAATGGACGATGGGAGTTGTAGTCCAATAAATAATAATAATAATAATAATAATAATAATAATAATAATAATAATAAAAAATTTGCAGAGTGGGACTTTGGCTACCCCGTACCAACACAGCTACTTCTCTTTCACTTTGTCATGAAACTGCCAAACTAGCAGGTAATCTTTCCTAAACTACCTCCGCATTGCTGTTGCTGAGATCAGTCATGAGATTAAGGCCTCAAGAAAACTGGTACAGCGAGTTTCTTAATGCTTCCCGCTTTCAGAAGTCAGCCCAGGGCACAGGGTTGAGAGGGGAAAAAGAGGAAGAAGAATAGAGCCTTTATGTCACGGCATTTTGGCATCGGAAAAGGCGTTTGGGCAACATCTATTCCAATGCTCAGCTCAGGAAGGGACACACCATAACATCATAGCATGGCAAGGGGCCTAACTTTATATATATATATATATACTATATATATATATATATATATATATATATATATATATAGTATTTCTATACTTTTCTTTCCTAAAATATCAGGGCTTTGCATAGATTGCAGCCAACTACACTCGACTCACAGCAAACCCTTTGAAATGAAAGGACCTAAGTTAGCCGTGTCCATTAATTCCAATGGGTCTACTCTGCGTAGGGATGAGGGGGAGAATCTGGATGCGTTCCGCATTTGGGGGCGAATCTAGCAAATTCGCCCTTTCTGAAAGAACGCGAGATCTGCCCCCCCCCCTTCAAAATTTGCAGCGATCCAAATTTTGCGATGCACCTCTCCAATCAACCGACGGTTACGAAATGCATGTTGTTAAGTAAAAGCGCACATAAAAAGGAATACACCAGCGAGAGCAGGATTCAGGAATGCCTTAGATTTGCAGGAATCCCTTGCAATAAATAAATTAAAAATCTGTACGTTGCCCAACCCTCAATCAGTAAACACCGCTGCTCCCTGTGGAAGTGAGTTACTTCCACAGGTTAACTTGCATGAAGGGATTTTATCTTAGCTGCCCTGAACCTTCCAAGGGAAGATGGGTTTTTAAGGTGGGTGTTTTGGGGTCCCTCTGTGAGAAAAGCACCAAACAAGTCAAAGCAATGAAGCAGATAGATAAAGGCTTTGCTGCAAAGGCAGGGCTTAGCTCACCTGCATAGATGACGAGACCATAGCAGACCTCTGTGTTGCGCACCTTGCAGCCGCGCAGCAAGACTTTCTCACTGTCGAGGGAATATTTATCTCCCCGCCAATCCAACGTCCCTACGAAACTGTGCATCCGGCTGTTCGGCTCCTCGCAAGTGATTACCCCTGCGGAGTTTGGAAAAAGGAGAGGCGAGAAATTAACTTTCATCTTTCTGCTGCCCAGAAACTCGCTGCTTCCCTCTGCGACATGCAACCAATAATAATAATAATAATAATAATAATAATAATAATAATAATTTATATCCCGCCCCTCTGGCTGGGTTTCCCCAGCCACTCTGGGTGGCTTCCAAAAGACCATCTTCCGAGGCCCTCCTTGAGAGGTCTGGAGGGTGGCAACACGAGAACGGGGCCTTCTCTGCAGTGGCTCCCCGTCTATGGAATGCTTTCCCCAGGGAAGTTCGCCTGGCACCTTCATTATACACCTTTAGGCGCCAGGCAAAAAACGTTCCTTTTTAACGAGGCCTTTGGTTGATCTTATTGACACCCTTTTAGAATGTGGCTCTTTTGGGTTGTTGTTTTTTAATTGGGTTATTTTTTTTGGTTTGATTTTATATATTATGATTTTGTTTGTGAACCTCCCTGAGACCTCCGGGTAGAGGGCAGTGTATAAATTGAATAAACTACCGGTACTACTACTACAGTGGAACCTCGGTTTATGAACACCTCAGTTTACGAATTTTCGGTTTATGAACGCCGCGGACCCATCTGGAACGGATGAATTCACTTTCCATTACTTTCAATGGGAAAGTTCGCTTCAGTTTATGAACTCTTCAGTTTATGAACAGACTTCCGGAACCAATTACACCCATGCTTCGGGTTAAGTACGCTTCAGGTTGAGTACTCCGCGGACCCGTCTGGAACGGATTAATCCACTTTCCATTACTTTCAATGGGAAAGTTCGCTTCAGTTTATGAACGCTTCAGTTTATGAACAGACTTCCGGAACCAATTGTGTTCATAAACCGAGGTACCACTATACTAATACTCGGCTATGAGTGAAAGGTGATGATGATGATGATGATGATGATGATGATGATGATGATGATGATAATGATTAGACTTAGTTGGACTAAATATCGAGTTTAAGAAAACCACAAAGCAGAAAACACACGCACGCACATTCCAAGGAATCAACAGCATAAAGCACTAAACACCAATGGAAAACCTTTGAGAACGAAAAGTTAAGTCCTGGCTGTTGACACTCACCGTCAAAAGCAGCCATGCTCCCATCGTTCGTCAACTGCTCGTGCGTCACCAAGAGAGCTTGCCGGTACTTCAAGTTGGTCTCTCTGCGAAAGAAGGATGGAGAGGGAATTTATTAGTGCGGGAAGACA
Source organism: Zootoca vivipara (assembly GCF_965207765.1). Taxonomy (NCBI): domain Eukaryota; kingdom Metazoa; phylum Chordata; class Lepidosauria; order Squamata; family Lacertidae; genus Zootoca; species Zootoca vivipara. The sequence continues at coordinate 94,346,468 of NC_142589.1, read as the reverse complement.
GCAGGCCGTCTCCAAAGGATGAGCCTATTCATTTATAGGGATTCGTTTATAGGGGAAATGTCCATGAAATCCTCTCGGGCGGAAGGAGGTGGCGGCCTGTATGCGTGCGCAAAGGAGCACTCAACCCCAGCCCTGAATCGCAGCGATGGCTTAAAAAGGAGAAAACAAGAAGCCTTACCCGTCAATGTCCATCGTCTCCACGTAGCAGAGGCTGTTTGGTTCTGTGCTAGAGAGCAAGAGGAGGTCCGCCTGGGGAAATTGAGAGCAGAACACCTAAGACAGGTTCCCTGATAGGCTGAGCAATTTGTACATAGCGCAGGGGGTCGGGAACTATCCGGCCACAGACAGAGTAAATTCAGGCATCCTTTCAGCCATCCACCAAGAAAGGGAGGGAGGAAAGGAGGGGAGGGGAGAGAAAGAGGAAGGAAGGGAGGGAGGAGGGAGGGAGGGAGGGAGGGAGGGAAGGGAGGATGGGAGGGAAGGAAGGAAGGAAGGAAGGAAGGAAGGAAGGAAGGAAGGAAGGAAGGAAGGAAGGAAGGAAGGAAGGGGAAAGGAAAGGAAAGGAAAGGAAAGGAGAAAGGGAGGGAAGGAGGGAAGGAGGGAAGGGAAGGGAGGAAAAAGGGAGCGAAGGAAGGAAGGAAGGAGAAAAGGTGTGAAGGAAGGAAGGAAGGAAGGAAGGAAGGAAGGAAGGAAGGAAGGAAGGAAGGAAGGAAGGAAGGAAGGAGAAAATGAGGGAGGGAGGGAAGGAAGGAAGGAAGGAAGGAAGGAAGGAAGGAAGGAAGGAAGGAAGGAAGGAAGGAAGGAAGGAACTTACAGGCACAATGCTATCCTTGCGGAGGCAGACGATGTCACCCACGCAGATATCCCGCCATTTCTTCTGGATGAAACTGGGTTGGGGGGAACAAGGAGAGAGAATCAGCCGCGTTAGAAGAGCAAGGGTGAAGGGCAGGGGCTTGTCCACTCTCAGAGGCAGTCAATGCCCCCTAAATGCCAGCCGCTGGGGAGAGTTGCTGGGGTGGAGGGAGGGGCTTCCCCTATGGGCATCTGGCAACACGGAAGACCCCTACCCTTCTCTTCCAGCTCCCCTCACCTTTTCCCCATCAAGATCTCACAGGGGCGGCTGTTGATCTCCCAGTCGCTATGATGCCGGCCCTGCAGAGCAAAAGGAGGAGAGAAAAGAGGTTATTTCCATTGCCAGTACTATATAGACATACGAGCCAGGTTTATCCGCCTGTCCTACATAAATTCCCAGGACGTACAGACCAATTATTATTATTATTATTATTATTATTATTATTATTATTAGTTTATACCCCGCCCATATGGCTGGGTTTCCCCAGCCACTCTGGGCAGCTTTCAACAAAATATTAAAATACAATAGTCTATTGAACATTAAAAGCTTCCCTAAACAGGGCTGCCTTCAGATCTCTTCTAAAAGTCAGGTAGTTGTTTATTCCCTTGAAATCTGACCGGAGGACGTTCCACAGGGTGGGCGCCACCACCAAGAAGGCCCTGCGCCTGGTTCCCTGTAAGCTCACTTCTCGCAGGGAGGGAACCGCCAGAAGGCCCTCAGGAGATGGACCCCGGGGTCCGGGCTGAACGATGAGGACCTCCTTACTACTCCAGGACGAAAACCCAGAAGTCTCACCGTCAGTTGCTAGATTTTGTGCCGCCGTGATGGACATCCTCCGAAACCAGTCCTAAATTGAAGGCCTGTATTGCGAGACCTGTATCCCCTTAAGCTCCATCTCTTAGAGTTGTTTGAACAGCGTGACTTTAAGTTCTTTATCTGTTTTAATTATCAGTTCTTATCCATCCGTTATCTGTGTTTAATCTCGTATTCTATTCACATGTTTTATCCTATCCTTGTGCCTTTGCTCTGAATTGCTTTAACAATTACCCGTTGAAATAAATTCAAGGAGCCACAGAAAGAAGGGGGGAAGGAAGTCGAGTTTCGAAAAACCAAAATGATTGCAAAATTAGTGAAATGTATAAAAGGAGTGAAATGTATAAACTTGAAAAGTACAAAATACGTGAAAACCGAAAAAAAGAAAAGAAACTTCTTCCATAAGCGCTTGCCAATAGTTCGGTTGGTTGGCGCTGATAATGCCAAGGTCGCAGGTTCGATCCCTGTATGGGAGAGCTGCTTATTCCTGCATTGCAGGGGGTGAGACTAGATGACCACCGGGGATCCCTCCCAATTCTATGATTCTACCTCTTTCTTTTTTTACAATATTTTTATTAAATGTTTACATATATATTCCATAAATCATTTAACATTCATTCATTTCTTATACAATATTTCTGGACTTCCATCAACCACGTCTCAAGATTTCCAAACTTTTTAAACTTCGTCTTGTATTCCTTATTTCACTATTACTTTTAATAATCACTAATCAATTTTCAATTTCCTAATTTATCTCTGCAATATTTAATACATTCCTCCTTACAAAACCTCCTGCAAACCTACAAGCGTAATTTGTTGATTACAATTGTTTTTCAAATATTTCTCAAATTTAGTCCAATCCTTCAAAAAACCTCTGGTCCTGCCGCTTTCAAATTCTCCCTGTCATCTTATCCAGGACGAACTGGCTGTGACATCTGTCACCCCATTGATCGCCAGGGTTGATTTGGCTGATCTGGCTGGCTAGGCGGGTGTCCCTTCCCTCCCTCACCACTCCATGTGCGTCCCTCCCGAAGCTGCGCGCTCGGTGGAAGAGGACGACCATCCCAGATACTGTAGAAGGAGTGTACTGTTCTTCGGTCAAGGGTATACGATCGCTGCGCTCCCCTGCTAATACCTCCAAACAAGCTCTATGATTCTACCTTTCGAGGGCAGGACATTCCAGAGGCTAGGTGGCGCCACACTAAAAGCCCTGTTCCTATATTGTGTGGAAAGGGAACCCTGATAAGATTAAATTTGCAGGTAAGAGATCCACGGGGGTTCCCCAACGCACCAACCCATACTTACAATGTCATCAATCAGGTCCCGGACACCTCTGATGGAAAGCAGGAGCGCGAGGGGGAAGAGGAGGGCAAACCAGGGGAGCGTGGAGATCTGGGGGACAGTCTGAAACAGAAGACAGGCCAGGAACAATGACTATTCAGAGATTTCTCACAATCAGGGCTGAGGCTAGCTTCTCCCCAAGATTCCCAGCAGGACCCAAATGGCTTCACCACGGGACGCTTGTCAGGCATTGTGCCAAATCCCTAATTGGGAGCAGTTTGGCCATGACCCAGGTGCCACATATTTTTTATATATAAAAAAAGCTGTTAAAATGCTTTCTAAAAAGAAAAGAAAAACGTTTTGAAAAATACATCGAGTTTGGCATAGCTCGCTATCGCCACCTAGGGACACGTTTGTGTATCGCACTTCACGACACGTTTTGAAATGTTTTATTTGCAGCTGTGTGGCTGAGACCCCGGAAAAGCCATTGGCAGACAAAGGCTGGCTGAAAGCGGAGATGAATGCCGCACCCCCTAGCCAAATCCGACTGGACTGAACTGGACCACAGCTCCTTCGCCAGAGCCTGTTCCACGTCCTCCAACATTTCTCCGATGGAAATAGGGGCGTCCTTCTTCAAATAGAGGCATTCCTTCCATGGTATCTGGAGGGATTCGGATTTCCCCATCCCTGATTATTATTATTTTTATAAAAAAAGAGTCATTTTCTACTCTTAGGTGGGGCAGGGCTGTATTGAGGTTTGGTGAGGCCCTAAGCTCCTGAAGGTAATGGGGCCCTTTATAGGTCCAGCTGTCCTGTCAAAACTTCTGTTTTGAGCGTTACACTGAGGTCTGTCTGTTTTTGCTTTTCATTTTGCGTTTCTGTTTTTGCGGCTCTTTTTCGTTTTGTTTTTGTGACTGCGTGGAACCCAGTTCAGCTACTGATGGATCGATTGATCGTGTGACTGCAGTACATTGTTTATTGCTTTCATTTTATGGATCGGTGGTCTCGTTAGATAGTAAAATCCATGTTCAATTGCTGTTTTAGGGGTTGTTTTTAAAAGTCTGGAACAGATTCATCCATTTTGCATTACTTTCTATGGGAAAGCGCGCCTTGGTTTTGGAAAGTTTTGGTTTTGGACTGCAAGCGAAAGAAGTCACCAACGATGCCATGAAGAGGGCGACATTCTTCAGCGTCTGTGGAGAGGAGACGTTTGAAATCGCCCGGGCTCTCCTTGCACCTAGAGATGTCGCTACCGTCTCTTACAAAACAATAATGGAACGGCTGAAGGAGCACTTCTCACCACAGCCCTCGGTGGTAGCTTGCCGAAATGCCTTCTACGCAAAGCGGCAAGCCCCAGGGGAAACCATAACTGGGTTTGTGACCTCCCTCCGCCAAGCCGCCCGGTTATGCAACTTCTCAGAATTGGAGAACATGCTTCATGACCGCCTCGTCGGTGGCCTGAGGGACGAGATGTTGCAACGACGCCTCTACGCCAAAAAAGACCTCACGTTCCAGATTGCTCTGGAGGAAGCCCTGGCAACCGAAGCCGCCGAGAGGTCAACGCAAGAGGCACGACCGGCCCCGCCATCCCAACCGAGGGTCTACCACGAAGACCTCACCGACGAATCCGAATCTGACAGGGAGGAAGTACACCGAGTACAGCGGCGCACTCAAGCAGCACACACACCACAGCAGCCTCGACGAGAAGGAGGGAACTGTGCAAGCTGCGGGGAGAACCACGAGAGGAGGACCTGTCGTTTCCGCAACGCAGAGTGCAGGCAGTGCAGAAAATTGGGACACATCGCCCGGGTGTGTCGGGCTCGACTCACCCGTCGACAAGCATCAGATGACCGACCCAGGAGCCCCAGGTCACACGGCACCATGCACCAAGGCAACTCGACGGAGATCACGGACTACCAGGTATTCCAGTTGCCCCATCCCAGCACAGAGAAAATTTATATAGAGGTACAGATAGAGGGAGCCCCATGCCGCATGGAGCTGGACACGGGTTCAACTCTATCCATAATCTCGGCCCGAACATTAAGGGAACTGTGCCCTAATGGGGGTCCCAAACTAAGGCCGGCCCCATTCACCCTCCGGGACTTCCAGAAATGTAAGGTCCCTACTATGGGGGTGGGGACCTTCAGGGTGCAATATCGAGGGCGAAAGCAACAATTGGACTTGCTGGTAGTTAAGGGCCCCTACGTTAGCTTACTGGGACTGGCATGGTTTGGACCTCTGGGGCTAGCCGTTACCGGGGTGAACCGCACTAGCTTACAAGTGGACGTGGACGCCATATGCAAAGAGTTTCCAGGGGTTTTCGATGGGGCATTGGGACGATATACAGGACCCCCCATTGCCCTACAGCTGGACCCCGCTGTACGACCCATCAGGCACAAGGCCCGCCGGGTCCCGTTCGCCCTGAAACCCCGCATAGACGAGGAATTGGACCGGCTCGTGGAGCAAGGAGTGCTGGAGCCGGTGCCCAACGCCCCCTGGGAAACTCCAATTGTCACACCCGTCAAGCCTAACGGTTCGGTCCGCATCTGTGCAGACTACAAATGCACCATAAACAAGGCTCTCACGGCCCATGCATACCCAGTGCCAGTGGTCAGCCATGTCCTCGCCACCCTGGCTGGGTCAAAAATCTTTGGCAAACTGGACTTGGCCCAAGCGTATCAACAGTTGCCTGTGGACGAAGCCACAGCAGAGGCTCAGACGATTGTGACGCACAGAGGGGCATTCAGAGTTAAGCGGCTGCAATTTGGCGTTAGCGTGGCACCAGGCATATTCCAGAATCTAATGGACTCTCTCCTTAAAGGGATTCCTGGCGTCACCCCCTTCTTCGATGATGTACTGATCGCCGGGCCCACACCAGAGGAATTTGAGGACCGCCTCCGCTCCGTCCTGCACCGTTTCCAGACGGCGGGCCTCAAGGTGAAGCGGGAAAAGTGTTTACTGGGAGTGCCGCAGGTGGACTTTCTGGGATTTAAGGTGGACGCAGAAGGGGTCCATCCAACCGGTGACAAGGTACGGGCCATTTGTGAGGCCCCAGCGCCCAAGAGCAAGCCCGAACTTCAGTCATTCTTGGGACTATTGAACTTTTACCATGCCTTCCTTCCCCATAAGGCAGCGGTAGCGGAGCCCCTACACAGACTCCTAGATAAAAGGGCCCCTTGGGTGTGGGGCCAGCGACAAAGGGCCACATTCCAGGCAGTCAAGGACTTGCTCGTCTCGAACTCGGTCTTAGCACACTTCGACGAGAGGCTGCCAGTGGTGCTGGCATGCGACGCCTCTCCCTATGGCATCGGCGCTGTCCTGGGACACCAACTCCCGGATGGAAGAGAGGTGCCGGTGGCATACTTCTCCCAGACGCTTGCTGCAGCCGAACGAAACTACTCACAGATTGACAAGGAGGGTCTGGCAATCGTGAAGGGCGTAAAAAAATTCCATGATTTCTTGTACGGGCGGCCCTTTACCATAGTGACTGACCACAAGCCGTTGCTTGGCCTGTTTGCCCCTGAGAAGCAGACCCCCCAAGTGTTGTCTCCACGTGTCCTCAGGTGGTCAATTTTCCTTGCCGGCTACCAGTATGCACTAATCCACCGCCCTGGGAAGGCGATGGGCCACGCAGACGCCCTCAGCAGGCTACCACTACCAGAAACAGGCCCCGACCCAGCGCCTGCGCAAGAGGTTATGACCCTGGAGCTGCTTCCCGACCGACCCATTCAGGCACAAGAAGTTGCGCACCATTCCACAAAAGATAGGGTCATCTCCCGGGTCCTGGACTGGGTGTGGCGAGGATGGCCCAGCAGCAGCCCCGGGCCAGAATTCGCTGGCTACACAAACCGCAAACATGAACTGTCGGCCCACAAGGGGTGCCTGTTATGGGGAAGCAGGGTCGTTGTTCCCCAGCCCCTCCGCAAAAGGGTCCTCACAGCCCTACACGAGACACACCCAGGGGTAGTGAGGATGAAGGCCCTTGCCAGGAGTTATGTGTGGTGGCCGGGGATTGACAGAGAGATAGAGGCCTGGGTCCAACACTGCCAGACCTGCCAAGAATCCCGCCCGGATCCCCCAAGGGCCCCAGTCCAGCCCTGGGAGTCCGCCCGACATCCATGGTCACGCTTGCACGTGGACTTCGCTGGCCCCTTCCAGGGAAAAACATTCTTCATAGTGGTGGATTCCTACACCAAATGGCTGGAGGTCGCACTGGTACCATCCACTTCTACGGCGGCAGCCATCCGGGTACTACGTAAGCTGTTTGCGACCCACGGGCTCCCTGACACCCTCGTCTCGGACAATGGAACCGCATTCACATCAGAGGAGTTCCAGACCTTCACAGCGCAGAACGCCATCCGCCACATCCGCTCAGCACCATTCCACCCTGCCACCAATGGCCAAGCGGAGCGCATGGTGCGGACCACCAAGGACAGCCTCCGCCGCATGACACAAGGGGACTGGGAATACCGCCTTGCCGCATTTCTTCTAGCACAGCACAGCACCCCAAGCACAACGACGGGCCGGAGCCCAGCTGAATTACTAATGGGCCGGCGCCTTGCAACTAGACTGGACCGACTTCACCCCGACAGAGCTCAGGATGAGGTAGTGGTGGGGAAAGGCAGGAACCCCCGGACATTTGTGGCCCAGGACCCAGTGTATGCAAAGAATTTTGGGGCAGGCCCAGCATGGGTACCCGCCACAGTCACCAAGGTGACCGGTCCCGTGTCGTACGAGGTACTAACGGAAGGGGGGCAATATTGGCGCCGCCACTGCGACCAGCTACGGCGACGATTCCCAGGAGGAACTCGGGAGGAGAGCGGGACAGAGGGGTCCCAAGGGGACAGCAGGGCAGTGAGGCCTGTAGAGCGAGAGGGGTGGGCAGGGGAAGCAGAAGCAGTAGGCACAGAGGGGCGCCCCGAGGCTGGAAGGACACCGGAACCAGAGCTACAACCTAGTGGTTCAGTGGCGCCAGACCAGACAGCCCTGGCACAGCCAGCAGCCTCGGAACACGAGCCAGAACCAGAACCCCTGACCAAGGAACACCCCAGGCCACAACGCACACGGAGGCGGCCAGCAGACCTTGGGGACTACGAATGCAACTTCCCGGGCAGGACTGGAACTTAGAGGGGAGGGGTGTTATGTACTGAGCTGAATCCTAGAACAATAGGATTCACAATCAGCGGGAGCTACCCAATCCAACTCCAGGTGGAAGTGAATCCGCAACCTGATTGGCCTGCTGGAGCAGCCAATCAGGCGGCTGGCAGAAGTGAATCTGCTACCTGATTGGCCTGTAGGAGCAGCCAATCAGGCTGCAGGCAGAAGTCAATCCATAATATAATTGGCCCACAGGTGTAGCCCTGAAGTAGCCAATCACGCAAGGCCCATTGTGTAAATAATGTATATAAGCAGATGGTTTGGGGGAAAGAGCCATTCGTCTTCTCTTCTCCTCCTTGATGACTATGAGCTGAATAAAGAGCATGAAATTCACTCTTGACTCTGAGTATATTTCAGGAACAGACTTCTGGAACGGATTAAGATTGAGAAGCAAGGCACCACTGTACCACTGTATTTTATATCTGTTTTTTTTAAAAGATCTCCCAATCTTGATGCTTGAAGCAATAGGTGCTAGGGGTCACAGAATCATAGAGTTGGAAGAGACCACAAGGGCCATCCAGTCCAACCCCCTGCCAAGCAGGAAACACCATCAAAACATTCTTGACATATGGCTGTCAAGCCTCTGCTTAAAGACCTCCAAAGAAGGAGACTCCACCACACTCCTTGGTAGCAAGTTCCACTGTTGAACAGCTCTTACTGTCAGGAAGTTCTTCCTAATGTTTAGGTGGAATCTTCTTTCTTGTAGCTTGAATCCATTGCTCCGTGTCCGCCTCTCTGGAGCAGCAGAAAACAACCTTTCTCCCTCCTCTATATGACATCCTTTTATATATTTGAACATATTTGTCATGGACACCCCACCCCACCCCCAAAAAAGGCTGGCTGCAGAACTCCTTTCTGGGACAACCCCGTTCCCAAATACATGAGAAGCCCCTTACCTGTAGGATGATGATGAAGATGAAGTATAAATTAACCAGTCGGTGAAGCTGTTCGTACAGGTTGAGCGGGAGGAAAGTGAGGACGTTGTACTTGGCCGTCTTGATGCCGTTGTCCTGAACACGAAGGTGGAAGGAGAAAAAAATATAAATAAAGATGTGCGTTCTGAGTTTTATTCGAGTTATCAAATCAGTTAGGGGAACTGAGAAAAATTGTGTACGCCCAAAATTCGCCAGAAGGAAGCAGGAACAGAATCGGCAAATTGCATTTGCTTAACTCTCTCCTCTCTTTGAAATCTATGGTCGCTATCAAAATTATTCACAACTCCCCCCCCCCCAATGGCAAATCAAAATTTGCAGTCTTTCGGCTGTTTTCAAGGAGACAATCCGTTGCATTGAACTGTTTCAATGGCTTCTGTTCGACTTGTTGCAAACAGCTGAGTCTGTAAATTTTGATAATTAACCTGATTTGCAATGGGTTTTTTCTTTTGTAATAATAATTTCGATTGCGACAGTACATATCAGCGTCTTGCAGCTCTAAAATGAGAGAAGGCAACTAATATTGAGAAGTTAGTGGGAGGTTCGCCTGGCGCCATCATTATATATTTTTAGACGCCACGTGAAAAATGTTCCTCCTTGGTCTGATTAATATTCCACAGCCTTTTAAATGTGTCTATGGGAAGCGAGAGGGTACTATTTTGCTGTTTTGATTTTACTCATTTACTTGTTTTTATCCTGGATTTTATTCTGTGGGCAGTGCTTTTTTAAAAAAAAATATTTAGGGGTACTCTCATTTTGACTCAAGAAAACCACCATTTTATAGTTCAAATTGGGAGAAATAAATAGAGCGAGTAGCAACGGAACTGAGGATTCATTGTGCTAGAGAAGAAACTAAAAATTTAATATATATATTTTTAGTTTCTTCTCCCGTTAGATTCACAAAATGTTTAGGGGCATGCGTACCCCTGCATACCCCCAGAAAGAAAAGCACTGGGTATATTAATCAAATAAACCAATTAATCAATAAATCAATAAGGATTTTGTTACTGCAGGTTGCCTAATGGTTGGGCTGGCCCTTTCTAGAACCCAGTAATGTTTTCTCCAAGCTGCAGTGGCTCCGCTGCTTTAAAAAGGAAATATGATTTGCAGTAAGCACCGAGGCTTTGGGGAGGGGGACGGAACTGGACTTGCCATAAGCTACAAGATCAATAAAACAGAGGTTCCACTGCCTTACCGCGTATTTCTTCCTCTTCAGGCACCAGGCGTGGGTCGTGTGAAACTGCTTGTGGTATGCCCTGTCATTGGCCTTCACGATCCAGGTGAAATCTGGACAAAGAGAGGTAGGAAGAAGGGCTCAGAGGTAGCACTCCTTGCAGAGAGCAGCCTAGAATCCCATGATAGAAAAGAGATGCCTGGAACACAAGCAGCTAGAGAGATCTAGAACCCAAGAGGTGCCTAGAACCCTAAAAGGGGAAATGGATGTCCAGAGCACAAATGAGCCTAGTACCCTGAAATATTAAGTGAGGTCTATAAACCAAACCAGACAGAAGTCTAGAACCCTGGGATATCATGAGAGCTCCAGAACCGCTCCCCTCCAGTTAATCTGGAGCATTCAATCCAGCGCTTAGCTTGAGGTTCACGGAGACGTTTGCTAGGTCTCTTTCTCCCTCTTAATATACATAATTTATTGATTTAAAGACCGGTTCTTATTATTCTTTTTGTTTTAAAAAAACCCACTCTTCAGTCACAAAAGACTTTCAGTGTGGCTCACAAATCGTGAAAGAGAGGAAGAACGAAAGGAAGGAAGGAAGGAAGAGAAAAACAGCAAAATGAAAGAAGGAAAGAAAGAAATCCGCAGGCTTACAATGTAAAAAAAAACATGACACAAAAGGAAAGCAGGTTGGGAGGGAAGAGGAAATAAGCAAGCACAGGTTCAAATTCTCAGTTACCTTGTTGGGATTTGGGTTCATCCTGGCTATCCATTTTGATCCCTAGAAATCAAATAGAGAGGTAGATTAGACAGACTGCACCAGTCATGTATCTGGGTCAGAATCCCTTAGCAGCAGCAATGAAAAGAACCATATTCTTGACGCATTCCACGCAATATTTCACTTATCTTTCGTGAATACACGAAAGCTCGTTTCAGCACTTCACTTGCAAAGATCGTGGGGAAAGGGTCGGTGAAAAGTTTGCATCCGAAATAAAACACAGTAAAACGAAGCGTCGATATAAGACTCTTGCTTTCAAATTAATCTCCTGGAAGACAATCAATGTTTTTGAAAAGCCAAAGGGGTCTTCTGAGGTCTAACAGTAGAACCAGGATGAGGACGTTTAAGTCAACAAGTGAGTCAGACTCAATAAAACATCTACTATATCGCCTAGGTTTTTTTTCTTCCAATTATAGCAATAATTATAATGAAGCAGTATTAGGACCACACCACACCACACCGGTCTAATATCCCCAGTGCTACAAGATTGTCACAAGAGCTCCTGAATTAAAATTGTCTATCAAAAACTTCCCTCTTGTGGTTTATCACAACAACAGCTACTCACTTTGGGTTTTAGTAAAGCAAACAGCCTAATTTGTCAGCGCCTAAATGATATTGAGCGTCAGAACAACTTGGCCACAATCAGGAAATTTTGCCCATGGTGTGACTATTTTCCACCTTCCCATTTTGACTCTCCGGCACCCTATCTGCATAACCTTGCAATTCCAAAAATATAGACGTGCTTTGACTCTCGCAAGATTGAATGTCTCGCCCTCGGCTGGACTTGAGGGACGATTCCAATAGATTCCACACGGAAAACGTCCCCGTGGAAATGGCAGTCCTGAATCGGTGGTGCATGCCCTCCTGGCTTGCCCTCTTGATAAAGACTTGAGGAATGAGATTATCCCCCCTCTTTTATTGTCCATTCCGGGTCGCCCAGCCACTGCCCCAGTGTCCTTTCTCTGGGCAGACCAAGATGAGCAGGTGACAGCAAAGGTGGCAAGGTTTTTTAGCTGGGGCTATCAGAATAAGGTCCACGATTTGACCATTGATTCAAAACCCTAAAATGTATTTTATAAAATTGACTTTTTATTTCTATTCTTTATATATTGTATTGTTGTTTTATTGCTATGACCGATGGCTGACTCAAATAAAGATTCATTCATTCATTCATTCATTCATTCATTCACAAAGTAGTGGGGATATTCTGGTTTATTAGCTGCCCTTGACCCAAAAGTCCCTGGGTGAGCCACGACATGCCAAAGTACAAGATCAACAACGGTTTGAAACAAACTGTGATGCCAAGAACAGGGCAGGTCCTAAAATAAGAGACATCTCAAGCACAGAAGGTCAGGGTAAATAAATATGTACCATATAAACAACACTGCTTTACTGTGGTTTGCAGACGCAGCTGATGGATAATGATATTGGTATACTGGGAGATGCTATCTAGAGATTAGGTGGGACGCTGGTGGTGCTGTGGTCTAAATTCCTGAGCCTCTTGGGCTTGCTGATCAGAAGGTTGGCGGTTCGAATCCCCACGACGGGGTGAGCTCCCACTACTCTGTCCCAGCTCCTGCCAACCTAGCAGTTCAAAAGCACGCCAGGGCAAGTAGATAAATAGGTGCCGCTGCGGCGGGAAGATAAAGAGCGTTTTCATGTGCTCTGGCACTCGTCATGGTCTTCCGTGCGCCAGAAGCGGTTTAGTCCTGCTGGCCACATGACCCGGAAAGCTGTCTGTGGACAAACGCCGGCTCCCTTGGCCTGAAAGTGAGATGAGCGCCGCAAGCCCAGAGTCGCCTTTGACTGGACTTAACCATCCAGGGGTCCTTTACCTTTACCTTTACCTTTTTACCTTATCTAGAGATTAACTGAGAACATCTTCGGGTGCATCTTATCAATCAATCAATCAATTTATTGTGCATAGCCTTTACAATGTACAGCAGGAAGCAAGGCAAGGATTTCTTCTGAAACCTTAGGAAATAGTTTACAGCATATACAGTACAAAGTTTTGAAATTAGAGAGCAGCCGTCATACCAACGAGCACCTCAAATCTCTGGTTCTCTAGCCTCTTCCAGAGTGACTGAACCTGTCCTGTTTGGTTCGGCGCTTACTTAAGATCACGAAGCGCAACATCAGAGTCTAACCCGCCTTAAGTTCAAACCACTGTGGTTTTCTAGCTTGGCTTCATGGTTTGGTGGGGGCCAAAAGCTCCAGGCAAATGAATTGAATCGGATACCGTCACCAGACAAATCTCAGGCCTCAAAAGGCAGGTAGGAAATGTTTTTCCAAACTGTCTGGGCAAGCAATCCAGGATCCTTTGCTGGCATTGGCCGGGATTTTCTCTAGGATAACGCCAGCGGCCGGCAAAAACCCGTCCTGCCTTTAAATTTGCAAAAGATGACCAGCCCTTTTGGTTGAAAGAATGAGAATGTCTAACTTTGAGGGGGGCGGCATGTGGTTGATGACTGATAGATGACTGATAGATAGACTGCATTTGAAGCCCACCTTTGGGGATACAGTGGGACCTCTAGTTACGAACACCTCTGGATACGAATGCTTGAGGCTACGCACGCAGCAAACAGGCACCCCTGGGTGCGAATGTTTCGGGATAAGAACGGACCCCTGGAACAAATTAAATTCCTATCCAGAGGTACCACTGTACATGGTTATGCCCTTCATTTAATATCCACGACAACCTTGTGAGGTAGGTTGGGCTGAAAGGCCCGAGGTTACCCTATGAACTTCATGGCCGAGCGGGGATTCGAACCCTGGTATCCCAGGTTGGCACTCTAACCCAGAGGTTCCCAAACTGATTTGACCTACTGCCCCCCTTTTCAGAACAAAAAAAAAACCCCTTGGAAATCGACCTCCTTTAAAGTAACAAACAGAAAGATGCTGTGCCTTGCCGCAGCCGCCAATCACCCGCCCCATCGCTGCTGCCAAACTCCTGCTTGCTGCTGCCATTAATCGCCCTCCCTCCCTTTCCCCTTCACTATTCGTGTATAAGACGGCACCCAATTTTTGCCTCTCTTTTTTATAGCAAAAGTATCATCTTATACACAGAAAAAACAGTATAGAGCAGGCATCCCCAAACTTTGGCCCTCCAGATGTTTTGGCCTACAACTCCCATGATCCCTAGCTAACAAGACCAGTGGTCAGGGAAGATGGGAATTGTAGTCCAAAACATCTGGAGAGCCAAAGTTTGGGGATGCCTGGTATAGGGTTTAAAAAGACAACCCGCACACAGGGAACCCAAATTCTCCGGGTGGACAACTTGATTCTTCAAACTGTATAAATTATGCCGGGTGGACGAAGCAAGGCAAGTTTTCCTGAGAATTTCAGCTTCCAGCTTTCTAGTTCTCAGGGAGGTAGGCTTGGCGAAGTCACTGAAAAAGATTTCCCCAGGGGTGGGGTGGAAATTTTGCCGGATAAAATATATTGTGCCACCATATCCTATATATGAATCCACGGAATACAACTTTCTGAGAAGTTTCATGCTCTTTTGGAGGGGTGATGAGAGTCCGAAGTTTCTAGTCCTCATCGGCCGTGAATAATAGATCTACAGTTTGGACTACGACTCACCTGAATTGTGATCCAAAACATCAGGAGGGCACAGGGTTTGGGTTGTCAAAATGGCATTGTTGTGTTATTTCTTCACATTACACATTGTACGCCGGCTATTTAAGGCTTTAGAAAAGCTCTTGAGATCACAATGAAAGATGGATGTTTTAAAAGTTTTGTATTGTTGGTTAGTTTGTGCCTTGATTGCTAGAGAGTTTCTCTTGCACAGGGATTTGCATGATTATTAAACAAAGACTTGGAATCCCATTTTGATTTTCTTTTCCCTTTTATCTTTCTAGCGCTCATGGAGAGGGTTGTGGGAAAAGCATGGGCAATGCCTGCAGAAAGGTGCAGGTCTACTTAGAAGTAAGTCACACTGGGCTGTATCCAAACAAACTTGGAGTAGACCCATTGAAATTAAGTCAAGTGCAGTGACGGTTTTTAATTTCAGTAGGACAAATGTTGGCTATGCAGCCGGCTGCGGACAGCGGGCTTACTCCCGAGTAACTGAGGAAGGGGTGGAAGAGAAACGAGGAAAGAAAATAGCAAATTCGCCCTCAAGGACTGGCATTTTCCTACATAGCTATCATTCGTCGGCTAGAAAATTAAAAGAGAGAGAAGGAGAGACATGTACAGCTTAGACAGGCTGGCACAAGCTTTCAGTTGTACGCAAAAGCAACAGACACAAACCACCCGCAATTCACATGCAGTTATCTGGAGACAACCAAGCCAAAGGAGACGTTGTTCAGGGCTTCATATAACACCGTTCCTGAAAGACCTACATTGGCTCCCAGGACGTTTCCGAGCACAATTCAAAGTGTTGGTGCTGACCTTCAAAGCCCAAAATGGCCTTGGTCCAGTAGACCTGAAGGAGCATCTCCACCCCGGACACTGGGGTCCATCTCCCGAGGGCCTTCTCCCTGCGAGAAATGAAGCTACAGGGAAGTAGGCAGAGGGCCTTCTTGGTGGTGGCGCCGGCCATGTGGAACGCCCTCCCAGCAGATGTCAAGGAGATAAAGAACTATCTGACTTTTAGAAGACATCTGAAGGCAGCCCTGTTTAGGGAAATATTTAATGTTTGATGTTTTCTCGTGTTTTTAATATTCTGTTGGAAACCGCCCAGGGTGGCTGGGGAAAACCCAAGCAGATAGACGGGGTATAAAAATTATATTATTATTATTATTATTATTATTATTATTATTATTATTATTATTACAGTGGTATATTGGGTTGTGGGACGCGGGTGGCGCTGTGATCTAAACCACAGAGCCTAGGGCTTGCCGATCAGAAGGTCGGCGGTTCGAATCCCCGCGACGGGGTGAGCTCCCATTGTTCGGTCCCAACTCCTGCCAACCTAGCAGTTCGAAAGCATGTCAAAGTGCAAGTAGATAAATAGGTACCGCTACAGCGGGAAGGTAAACGGCGTCTCCGTGTGCTGCTCTGGTTCGCCAGAAGCGGCTTAGTCATACTGGCCATGTGACCTGGAAGCTGTACGCCGGCTCCCTTGGCCAATAATGCGAGATGAGTGCCGCAACCCCAGAGTCGGCCACGACTGGACCTAATGGTCAGGGGTCCCTTTACCTTTACCTTGGGTTACGAACTTAATTAGTTCCGTTCTTAACCCGAAACCGTTCTTAACCTGATGCGCACTTTTGCTAATGGGGCCTCCCGCTGCTTCTGCCACCGCGCCACTGGCCCGCGATTTCCATTCTCATCCTGGGGCAAAGTTCTCAACCCGAGGTACTACTTCCAGGTTAGCGGAGTTTGTAACCCGAAGTGTTTGTAACCCGAAGCGGTACCACAGTATTATTATTATTATTATTATTATTATTATTATTATGGTATTATTACGGTATTATTATTATTATTATTAGGTAAAGGGACCCCTGACCATTAGGTCCAGTCATGACCGACTCTGGGGTTGCACGCTCATCTCGCATTATTGGCCGAGGGAGCCAGCGTATAGCTTCCAGGTCATGTGGCCAGCATGACAAAGCCGCTTCTGGCAAACCAGAGCAGCACATGGAAACGCCGTTTACCTTCCCGCTGTAGCGGTTCCTATTTATCTACTTGCATTTTGACGTGCTTTCGAACTGCTAGGTTGGCAGGAGCTGGGACCAAGCAACGGGAGCTCACCCCGTCACAGGGATTCGAACCGCCGACCTTCTGATCAGCAAGCCCTAGGCTCAGTGGTTTAACCACAGCGCCACCTGGGTTCCATTATTATTATTATTATTATTATTATTATTATTATTATTATTATTATTTATTATTATTATTATTCAGCAATAAACAGCTGGTGAGCAGGAGACCATTATTGCTGCATTGCAGAGGGTTGGACTAGATGCCCCTTGGTGTATCTTCCAACACTACAAATCTAAGATTCTATGATCCTGCTGGGGTCTGCTTCCCCAAGGCATTTTACGCCTGTCTCTCCTTCTTCCCATCCAATGCCTATCACCCTGGATTGCTCCAGGCTGAGCTGAGCCCAGTTGAACTGGGCTTGTCTCCACTCGACTCAATCGAAACCCTGAAACCCCTCAAAGGGGTCAGAGGTTCAATGCCCAGCTTATTCTTCTTCTTGCATGCAGGTCTTGCCATCCAAACACAACGCCATCTCAGGAAACCGTTCGTTAGGCAACCTGTTCACTTAACAAGTCTGCGGTTTCCATTGATGCCTATGGAGAATATCCTAATGTGTTCCCGACCATGGATTTTTGAACCCAAAATGATGGGAAAACTCTGCGGAAGTCCAGGAAAACTCTCTGAAAGCTTGCTTTAAAGCAAACAAGGAAGAGGGGGGACCTTCCTCCCTCACACTCACCATGGTTTCTGATGAAATGGCTGCCACAGACCTCCAAAACACAAACAAGAGCTGCTTTTTAAAATTTAAACCGAGGTTGGATGGCCATCTGTCATGGATGCTTTAGCTGAGATTCCTGCATTGCAGGGGGTACCTTCCCACTCTAAGATTCTGTGTTTTTTTTAAAGTGCTAAACACAGGTCTGGCTGTTTGGATATCTTCAAAGATATTGCTTCTAATGGGGAGAGCAGCCACAGTGTTTTTTGTTCTAATAGATTTTTATATTTCTCCCATACCCTAAAAAAATCAATTTTCTTATTACATGGTTCTGAAATCCTTTGTGTACTTTTGCTTTTCCATACCATAAATATGCATGCCACCCAAATCTATTATCATGTCCTTCTAAATCTAATATGTCTCCATTTTTCAATATTATCCATTCCCGGATCCAGCAAAAGCAGGTTGCCTTATAATATAGTCTCAAATCCTCTCTCTTTAGCATTGGATAACAATATATATTTTACCCTTGGTTTCTTCCCTTGTCAGAGGAATCTGGAAATACCTCTTTGTCATTCTTTAAAGCATCTAGTACCACCTGCCACCGGGATCGATTGAAATAAAAATAACATTATTGGCAATACATTCATTTTAATCACAGGTATTCTTCCCCAAAGCGATAAATTGGCTGTTTGGGTATCTGAATCTGCGATGTGTGTCGCAAAGCTTTCATCCTCATGTTTGTATAAGTGAATTTTCATATCGTTAGCTTTTGCATTTGCAGGACGGGCATGAACTATAATTATTTCTTAAGTGACTCAGCGAGGGCTTTCGTTCTTCAGAATACATCATTTAATGTGCCTTATCTTTTTCATCTGCTGTGTTAGATGTGGCTTTTGCTTCACCTCTGTTTTTACGACAACAGTCTTTCATTTATACTTCCGCCGCCTTTTAATTATTACTATTTTCAATGAATGAATAAGCAAAACTTAAAATTGGGAGGGAAGGGGGGGGAGTATATTTAAATGACTGTAAATACACAAGGAAATCCAAACATGTGATCACAGGGTCCGTTCACCAAGAGGAATAAATAAGCATTAGGTACAAGGAAACATCTCTGAGTCCTTTGAGAAAGCTAGGGTTATATCCTGCTAAATTCTTTGAAGGCTGAACTCACGGAAGTGACCGGAGCAAAGTAAATCATGCATTTTAATTTCAGTGTGTCTACTCTGAGAACACCATGGGCTGCAACCCTGAATATATAGCATCTAGATCGAGGGAAGTAATAGTACCACTGTATTCTGCTCTGGTCAGACCTCACCTGGAGTACTGTGTCCAGTTCTGGGCACCACAGTTCAAGAAGGATACTGACAAGCTGGAACGTGTCCAGAAGAGGGCAACCAAAATGGTCAAAGGCCTGGAAATGATGCCTTA
The DNA here is from genome assembly GCF_965207765.1 of Zootoca vivipara. Classification (NCBI taxonomy): domain Eukaryota; kingdom Metazoa; phylum Chordata; class Lepidosauria; order Squamata; family Lacertidae; genus Zootoca; species Zootoca vivipara. The sequence goes on along the minus strand of NC_142589.1, from coordinate 94,327,685 downwards.
TGAGGAACGGCTTAGGGAGCTGGGTATGTTTAGCCTGGAGAAGAGAAGGTTAAGGGGTGATATGATAGCCATGTTCAAATATATAAAAGGATGTCATATAGAGGAGGGAGAAAGGTTGTTTTCTGCTGCTCCAGAGAAGCGGACACGGAGCAACGGATTCAAACTACAAGAAAGAAGATTCCACCTAAACATTAGGAAGAACTTCCTGACAGTAAGAGCTGTTTGGCAGTGGAATTTGCTACCAAGGAGTGTGGTGGAGTCTCCTTCTTTGGAGGTCTTTAAGCAGAGGCTTGACAGCCATCTGTCAGGAATGCTTTGATGGTGTTTCCTGCTTGGCAGGGGGTTGGACTGGATGGCCCTTGTGGTCTCTTCCAACTCTATGATTCTATGATTCTATGAATAACCAAGGGTTGCGACATTAGTATTACTCAAAGTAGACCCAATGAAATAGTAGACAACGCTAACTCAGCCCCATTGGTTTCAACGAGTAGGACATATCACATCGATTTATAATGGGGCTTACTCCCAGGTAAACGGGGCTAGGACTGCAGTTTGTGGGTTAGCATCTGATGACAATCATACTCGGAGTAAACCCATTGGAATTAGTGGGTGTGGCTAACTCAGGGCCAGCAATTTCAGTAGAGTAGAACTTACTTGAGCCCACAGCCCAATAAGTTCTAATTCCAGAAGCTTTTATCCTTCGTCGTTTCACCATTTCTAATTTTGCACAAGCTTTGCTATGGACAGAAAAGCAAGAAAGAAAATACTTTAGATTTAAAAAGTCACGTGGAAATGGCGTTAAGTTACGCAAAAGCCACCTGCAGGAACCTAAGCCATACCCAGCGTAGACCCAGAGAATTCAATAACATTAATTAAAGTTGGCCAAGGAGGAATCCTAGACTTGGAAGGGACCCCGAGGGTCATCTAGTCCAACCCCTTGCACTGCAGGAATATGCAGCTAACCCGTACGGGGATCGAACCAACACCACGCTGTAACCAACTGAAAAAACTAAGCAGATTACATACACATCTTCTGGAATGATTCTCGAACAGAAATGTTCTGGAAATCCGTTCAGGCTAATTTCTCCAATATGTTAGGGTACCATATAATCTTGGAAATATTTCTGCTTGTTCATCTGAAAGGCGTTATTCCGGAAAATAATTTTGAACCTTATTATAACTGCTGCTAAGATTATACAGGGTACCTTGGTTCTCAAATGCCGAAAACCCGGAAGTGAGTGTTCTGGTTTTCGAACGTTTTTCGGAAGCCGGATGTCCGACGCAGCTGTTGGCTATTGTTTCCGGGGCGCCTGAACCAATCAGAAGCCGCGCCTTGGTTTCCGAACATTTCGGAAGTCCAACGCACTTCCAGAATGGATTAAGTTTAGCGCTTTGTTTTTGCTGTTTATTTTGCGTTTTTGTATTTTGAGGCTTTTTCAGTTAATTTGCTTTTGTGACTGTGCGGAACCCAGTTCAGCTACTAGTTGATTGGTTGTGTGACTGCGGAAATGGATAAAAGCCCCCCATCCAAACAATGACTATCATCAGTGTAAGTAAGAAAAAAATTGTTTTAATTTTTATCATCTACAATACTGTCTTATTTATTTTATAGTACAGCGCACTGATTATTGCTTTCATTTATGGATCAATGGTCTCGTGGGATAGCAAAAATCATGTTAAATTGCTGTTTTAGGGGTTGTTTTTAAAAGCCCGGAACGGATTAATCTGTTTTGCATTCCTTTCTATGGGAAAGTGTGCCTTGGCTTTGGAATGCTTTGGTTTTGAAACAGAATTTCCAGAACGGATTAAGTTTGAGAACCAAGGTACCACTGTAATAGCTAAAAAATACAGGGTTGTGGGGAGCAACCTACTAGATCTGAACAGATCGAAAAAAGTTGGTCCATTAACTTATTCCAGAAACTAGCCTAACAGGTTTATGAGAAAATGGGCGTTTTTAATAATGTTTTGGAACAACAGCTTCAAGGACTAGGTCCCGCCTTATGCTGCTTTCAAGTTGCTGTAATAGCATTTTGCAGAATCATAGAATTGTGGAATTGGAAGGGACCCCCAAAGGTCATCCACTCCAGCCCCCTGCAATGCAGGAATGTTGGCGAAAGAATTCCGGAGATCTTTGAACTGAAATGTACACACACACACACACACCTCTGGAAGATTCCGGTAAACTGAGAAGGCATTTGGCCCGATTCCGCAGGATAATTTTTCTCTTTGATGTTTATCCAGCCCTTTGAATAGGCAAATTTCAATCTGTCCTCGGCACGCCTCATAGAACAAGGGGCAAACGGATGGACTCAGTGTCTCGGCTGGGGGTGGGCTGTTGGGGTGTCTGTTTCCTTTAGAAGATTCTGTACTTTGCATTTTCTAAAAAATACAGTGGTCCCTTGGTTCTCAGACTTAATCCGTTCCGGAAGTCTGTTCCAAAACCAAAGCGTTCCAAAACCAAGGCGTGCTTTCCCATAGAAAGTCATGCAAAACAGATTAATCCGTTCCCGACTTTTAAAAACAACCCCTAAAACAGCAATTGAACATGAATTTTGCGATCCATAATATGAAAGCAATAATCAATGTACTGAACTATAAAATAAATAAGACAGTATTGTAGATGATAAAAAATTAAAACTATTTTTTTTCCCTTAGCTACACTGATGATAGTCATTGTTTGGATTGGGGGGGGGCTTTTATCCATTTCCGCAGTCACACAATCAATCCATCCATAGCTGAACTGGGATCCGCACAGTCACAAAAGCAAATTAACCGAAAAAGCTTCAAAATACAAAAACGCAAAATAAAGAGCAAAAACAAAAGCGCCAAGCTTAATCCGTTCCAGAAGTCATTAGACTTCCAAAATGTTCGGAAACCGAGGCATGGCTTCTGATTGGTGCAGGCACCCCGGAAACAATAGCTGACAGCTGCGTCGGACGTCCGGCTTCCGAAAAACGTTCAAAAACCAGAACACTCACTTCCGGGTTTTCGGCATTTGAGAACCAAGGTACCACTGTAGTAGAAGATTTTGAAAAACATGCTCATTTCCTCTGCTTTTTAAGACCTGTCGTTCAGGATGCAAATCTGGCACATGCCCAATGGACTTTACTCCTGAGTAGACATGCTTAAGACTTCACTGCAAGCATTGCTGGGATCCTAAATAGGGAGTTGCTTCCGCCATGCATTGAAATCTAACTGAATCTGGTGTGCCTCCATTGCATTTCATTGCATGATTTTATTTTAATTTTATTTCCATTAACTGTTTTATTTTAATTTTATTTCCATTAACTGTTCTGCCTTAGGGGTCCTGGGAGGAGGAAGAGGAGGAGGACGACCAGGTCTGGAAACCAAGCCTGATGAGGAACGGTTGAAGGCGTTGGCCCTGTTTAGCCTGAGAGGTGATCATGTGGCCACCTTCAAATATCTGAAGGGCCGTCCCATGGAAGATAAGAAGGATATTGACAAGCCAAGGAGGGCGACCAAGAGGATCAATGGTCTGGAAACCAAGTCTGATGAGGAACGGTTGAAGGAGCCTGGTATGTTTAGCCTGGAAAGATGGAAAAAGCTTGTTTTCTCCTGCTCCGGAGGGCAGGACTCGAACCCGTGCCTTCAAGTTGCAAGAGAGGAGATTCCAACTAGATATACGGAAAAAACTTATTGGCAGTCAGAGCTGTTTGACCGTGAGATGGAAGGAGGCGGGCTCTCCTTCCTTAGAGGTTTTTAAGCAGAGGTTGGGTGGCCCTCTTTCTCGGATGGTTTAGCTGAGTCAGTTATGCCAGGCATCCCCAACCTTTGGCCCTCCAGATTTTTTGGACTTCAATTCCCATCATCCCTGACAACTGGTCCTGTTAGCTAGGGATCATGGGAGTTGTAGGACAAAACATCTGGAGGGCTGCAGGTTGGGGATGCCTGAGTTATGCAATCCCCAAAGCCAAAGATATTAGTAATGATAAACCTTTAGAAAACACCTGAAGGCAGCCCTTTATAGGGAAGGTTTATTTTCATCGGAGAAATATTGGAGGGTATGGTGTCGCAGAAAAAGGCAGTCTACGATGGAAATTTGAGAGTTCGGCCTCTCTCCTGTCTGCCAAGAGATCTGCAAATGTTTGCTGATTGCCTTAACTTGACAATTTCGGATCCCGCTCACAAATTTACACCTATTGATGGACAGAAGATGCCCTGTGGACTGCCTGCTCTGCTTAAATGACACTTGCCAGACTGGTTTTGCAGTTCATTCCAAGCAGCTGATAGCAGTTTATTTATTTAATAGGACTGACAAATTGCAAACAAAAACAAAACCTATTGGGAAAGATATTCTTCCCCAGGTACTTCCTTCTCCTGCGGATAAACATCTGGGGTTATTTAAGAGAGTCAAAAAAATGGTTCCGGGGTTGCATTTCAGAATACCCTGTGTATTTACGAACATTTATTTCATAGAATCATAGAGTTGGAAGAGACCACCAGGGCCACCCAGTCCAACCCCCTGCCAAGCAGGAAACACCATCAAAGCATTCTTGACATATGCCTGTCAAGCCTCTGCTTAAAGACCTCCAAAGAAGGAGACTCCACCACACTCCTTGGCAGCAAGTTCCACTGCCGAACAGCTCTTACTGTCAGGAAGTTCTTCCTAATGTTTCGGTGGAATCTTCTTTCTTGTAGTTTGAATCCATTGCTCCGTGTCCGCTTCTCTGGAGCAGCAGAAAACAACCTTTCTCCCTCCTCTATATGACATCCTTTTATATATTTGAACATGGCTATCATATCACCCCTTGACCTTTTTTATTTTATCGCTTTGACGCCTTAGAATTCGCGCAACAGCCCCAAGGCACACAGACAAACACTTTCTTTAGCCCAATAATATCCAGTTCCTCTTTCCAGCCCTAAACATTCCCTTGCATTACCAGGAGACTATGTCAACAGCAACCTGCTTGAACCCACATTTCCCTCCCACGGTCGGCGCAATCGCAGAATCCTGTAATTGCAGAATCACCCAAGTCCAACCTGCTCGGATGAGTCATCTAGTCCAAATTTGAACCATGCAGAAATTACAGCTGAAGAATCCCAGACAAGCTATCATGCCTCTGGATTGCACCAGGTTTACTTTTCTGGAGCAGGAACTCGGGGTGAACTGAGTTCCCTTTAACTTCTAAAAAATGAAATAATTCCTTCTTTTTCAAATAAGCGTAACTGCTGAGCCAAAAACCTGTGGGATGCAAAGGGTTAAGTGCAGTCAAGTCACAACAATCCCTAGATAGTCCACTTGGAGGACTGAGGAGGAGGATATGACTAAGCGTAGTTTCCTCTTCCTTCACATGCAAATGAGTTGAGGAAGTGGCAGATAAATCCTGAAGGAAACAGCCATTTTCTCTCTCTTGGACCAGACCTCTTGGACTACACACATCTTAGTGAGTCTCTCCCTCAAGGCCTCCAGCCTAGAGAGAGAGATGAGATGGAGTCTCACTTCTTATAAGTGAACTTCACAATGTATATATTACCTTTTAACTAAGCAAGTCTACCTCTTGAGTGTGCTGTACCTCGAGATGCTTGTAAGTAAACATCTTTTATACTTTTAAGAGCATTGTGTTGTGTCTTTTCTTTTAAGAGGGAAAAAGGGGAAATACCAGGAAAATACACTTTATTTTAGTGGCTTAAATCAAGCCTGCGCAAACGTTCTTCTGCTGTGTATTTTGCAAAAGGGGAATGTTTTACTCTGCTAAAGTTTTGTGCTTGCTAGCGCAAGCGGGGATAGGATATATTAAACAATATCTCCTCATCCACATTCCTGAACATTCCCACATAGGGTTATTGCGGCCCAGAGTTGCGTATTTTGTGTATTTTTGAAGGATTGATTTGGATTGTGATTTTGAACTCTGTAGGATTTTTCCAGTTAGGATTTCCTGGTTGAGCACATGGTCTCTTTGTTCTGCAGTGTGCTTGGGGGATTAACTACCCCTCCCCTCCCTCAGAGTTTACAGCACTGAGAAAGCTCAGAGGTAGTGAAGATATTTTTGAGATTTTGAATTTGATTTTTGAAAGATTTTTGAATTTTGGAAATTTTTGAAGTTTTAAGATGGCAAGCTCCAGTTTTGATAGTGAGGCAAGACCAAGTTTTATGCTGCTGGATGACAATAATTTTGTGCAGTGGAAGCAGCGCGTTTTAGTTTATCTTGCTGCTAGGCGTGTTCTGCAGGCCATTAAGGAAGAAAAGCCTACAGGAACCGATGCAGAAGCTTTAGCTAAGATAGAAGCTTGGAGTATTAAAAATGATGAAGCCAAGCACATAATTTTGAGCAGTTTGAGGAATGAGCATCTATCAATGATAAATTTTGAAGATGATGCATCTAAGATCCTAGAGGACATTGAACGCATTTATGCACAATCTACAGAGAGTTCCTATAGATACTTGTTGGATAAGTTACTCAAGTTGAAGATGAATTCTAGAGAAGAGTTTACAGAGCATTTTAAGAATTTTTCTGAGATTGTTCAAAGAATTGCCCTTACTCCCAGAGCCTTTGATGATGTGACTAAAGTAACGTTTATGCTTGCATCATTGGGACCTACGTTTGCTCCATTTAAAAGTATAATGGATCACACAAAGGATTTAACTTTTAATGAGCTTATCAACCATTTAAGAGAGGAATGCAGAGATAGCCTTGATTCTCAAGAAAGGAATCCAAGGAGGAAGGATAGCAGCTATGCATCCAAGCATTTTGGAAAGTCCAGACAGACATCTAGAGAAATAATTTGTTTTAAATGCAATGGGAAAAACCACATAGCAAGGAACTGCAAGAGTCAAAATGGGGATAAAGTTGAATCCCACCCCTCAAAACCACAAGGTGTTAAGAAGGGGAGTCATGAGCAAACCATGTTGATGCAGGAGAGGAGTTTAGCTGTCCAGGATTGTGAAAATAAGCGCAATAAGTGGATTCTTGACAGTGGAGCGAGTTCTCATTTCTGTTATGAAAAGGAGTATTTTAATGAGATTAATGGGGATGAAACCTCTGAAATTGAGATTGCTGATGGCAACATTGTAAAGGCAATTGGTTCAGGAACTGTGAATTTGAAATTCAACGTAGATCATGAAACAATTAATACTAAGATAACTGAAGTTAAGTTTGCACCAAAGCTTAATTGCAACTTACTCAGCGTGTCCAGTTTGGACAGGAAAGGTTTTAAAATTACATTTGAAAAAGGACAATGTATTGTGACTAAGCATGATGAAGTTTATGTTCAAGGCACACTAAAGGATGGTGTATATGAGCTTAATGTTTCAGAGAACCAGCAGAACCAGTCTGCAAAGGTGGCGCAACCAAGTCAAAAGGACGAAGGAAGTCTGGAACTCTGGCACAAGAGACTTGGACACAGAGACACCAACGTTATTCTGGAACTACAGAAAGGTGATCTTGTGAGAGGTCTGCAGGTAAAGCAAAGCAACACAAATACACCAACATCAAAATGTATAACTTGTGTTAGTGAGAAAGCAACTAAACCTTCTTTCCCACGTTGTGCAGAGAAGAGAAGCACTAAAGTATTGGACATTGTCCATACAGATCTATGTGGACCAATGAATGTGTCTTCTCTAGGAGGTAATAAATATATTTTGATATTTTTGGACGATTTCTCGAGATTCTGCGTAGCCTACTTTATCAAGGAGAAGAGTGAGACAGTGGAATTGTTCAGGGACTATCTTAACATGGTCAAGAACAAGTTCCAGCGAGCCCCTTCCATTTTAATGTCCGATAATGGTGGGGAATTTTGTTCACATGAGATGCAGGCCGTCATGGCTAGAGAAGGCATATCACACGTGACCACAGTTGCCTACACACCCCAACAAAACTCAATTGCAGAGAGGAAATTTAGATCCATTTTGGAAATGACAAGGTGCATGCTAAAGGAAGCTAACTTGTCACACAGGCTGTGGGGTGAAGCGGCTCGTTGCTCAGTCTATCTTCAGAACAGACTGCCCACAAAAGGCGCAGAGCGCACACCATTTGAACTTTGGCATGGAAAAGCCCCAAATTTGTCACATATACGTGTATTTGGAAGTTTGTGCTACTATCATGTGCCCAAGGAGCACAGACACAAACTTGATTCCAGAGCGAAGGCAGGGATCCTAGTTGAGTACGCTTCTGGAGGAAAAGGATATAGAGTCTTGGATCCGCAAACTGGCAAGACAAGTTCGCAGCATGTAATTTACTTCGATGAGCAAGGCAAAGTTGATACAAAGGACACTGCCATTGATTGTTCCAAGGAGCCACAGGATGAGGAATTTGTGATTTTTCCTTTTGAACCAATACAAAGTACTAATCCAACTTCTAGTGTCGTAGCACCCCCTATAGGTGACACCCGAGAAGACGTGGAGGTCCAGGCCCCTGGCAGCACCAGAGACGAAGATGATGACGAGCAGCTGTATGGGGATATGCCACTGCTGGAGGAGGATGAGGAAGCTGATGCGGTCGAAAGACCAGAGGTCAGACGCTCATCCAGAACCAACAGAGGTGTTCCACCATTACGGCTGTCCTACCTTACAAGGTCGGCGTCTCCACAGGAACCTTCCAAATGGGAAGAGATAGAGAGGATGCCACCAGATGAAGCCAGTCTCTGGAGGAAAGCTGCTCAGGAGGAGATAGATGCACTTCATCGGAACAGGACCTGGACACTCACAGAACTACCTCCTGGTAAGGAAGCAATTGGAAGTAAATGGGTGTTCAAGGTTAAAAAGGGTTCAGAAGGGGAGGTGCAACGCTACAAAGCTAGGCTTGTGGCACAAGGTTTTTCCCAGAAGTATGGAGAGGATTACGATCAAGTGTTTGCACCGACAGTTCGATACAGCAGTGTCAGACTACTTTTAAGTATTGCAGCATCTAAGCAAATGTCAGTTTACCATATTGACATTGCGACAGCCTTTCTTCACGGCGAAATTTCTGAGCAGATTTATATGAAGCAGCCCAAAGGTTTCATTAAACCAAATGAGGCACATCTAGTGTGCAAGCTGCAGAAAGGACTTTATGGTTTGAAGCAAGCAGCGAGGGCTTGGAACCAGAAACTCCATGAGATGCTGGTGCAGCTTGGGTACAAGCAAGGGACTGCTGATAAGTGCTTGTACACCAAACAAAGGAATGGACAGTTTTCGTACATTTTAGCCTTTGTTGACGACCTTTTAATTTCTACGTCAAATGAGAAAGACTATAAAGACATAGTCAAACACCTCAACAGGGAAGTAGAGGTCAAGGAACTTGGAAAAGTGAAATACTACTTGGGAATTCAAGTTGAGAGAGAAGAGGATGGATCGTTCTTACTCAGCCAAAGGCAAAAGATAACTGAACTGATTGAAAGCATGCAGATGCAGGACGCACACCCAGTTGCGACACCGATGGCCACAGACTTCTTGAAGAATCAACAAGGTTCGAAGTTGCTGCCAAACAACACGCAATACAGGTCAGCGGTCGGCAAACTTTTGTATTTGGTTACCACATGCAGACCTGACCTGGCAAGTGCAGTGGGGATCCTAAGTAGGAAAGTAAGTTGTCCCACTGAGCATGATTGGGCTGGAGTTAAGAGGGTTGTTCGTTATCTAAAGGGAACCATGGACTGTAAATTAAAACTGCCAGCTGTCAGAGACCCTAAACTGCTTGGGTACACTGATGCGGATTGGGCTGGGGACAATAAGGATTATAAATCCACAAGTGGCTATGTTTTTATGTATGGGGACGGAGCTATTGCATGGGGCAGCTATAAACAGAAATGTGTAGCTTTATCGTCCACAGAATCTGAGTACATTGCGGCTTCGGAAGCTTGCAGAGAGATCCCCTGGCTGGATCAGCTCCTGAAGGACTTTGGCGTGCCAAGAACGGGACCTGTCAGCTTGATGGAGGACAATCAGAGCAGTATGAAGCTGACACAAAGTGAAAAGTTCCTTGCACGCACCAAACACATTGGGGTCAGGTACCACTACATACGCCAGGTGATCGAGGATGGACTTGTTGAAATGTGTTACTGCAACACTGACCAGATGACTGCAGATGTCCTAACAAAGCCCCTGCCAAGAGAGAAGTTCCAGGATCTTCGTGGCAAGCTGGGACTCTTGGGTGGTTGATTAAAGTTATTTATGTATGTTTTTGTGTATGTTGTGAATTGCCTGAGAAGGGGTTTGTGGGATGCAAAGGGTTAAGTGCAGTCAAGTCACAACAATCCCTAGATAGTCCACTTGGAGGACTGAGGAGGAGGATATGACTAAGCGTAGTTTCCTCTTCCTTCACATGCAAATGAGTTGAGGAAGTGGCAGATAAATCCTGAAGGAAACAGCCATTTTCTCTCTCTTGGACCAGACCTCTTGGACTACACACATCTTAGTGAGTCTCTCCCTCAAGGCCTCCAGCCTAGAGAGAGAGATGAGATGGAGTCTCACTTCTTATAAGTGAACTTCACAATGTATATATTACCTTTTAACTAAGCAAGTCTACCTCTTGAGTGTGCTGTACCTCGAGATGCTTGTAAGTAAACATCTTTTATACTTTTAAGAGCATTGTGTTGTGTCTTTTCTTTTAAGAGGGAAAAAGGGGAAATACCAGGAAAATACACTTTATTTTAGTGGCTTAAATCAAGCCTGCGCAAACGTTCTTCTGCTGTGTATTTTGCAAAAGGGGAATGTTTTACTCTGCTAAAGTTTTGTGCTTGCTAGCGCAAGCGGGGATAGGATATATTAAACAATATCTCCTCATCCACATTCCTGAACATTCCCACAAAACCCACCTACATATCTGTAATCGATAAAGTTGCGGCCGTTTCCAACCCTGATCATTGTCTGCTGGGGTTTATTCATCGCATCTTATATTTTATCTACTGCCTGGGTGGCGCTGAGACTGGGCCCTCAATAAACAAACAAACTAGGGGGGGGAAGCAGGAACTCGGGGTGAACTGAGTTCCCTTAACTTTAAAAAAAATTAAATAATTCCTCCTCCTTCTTCTTTTAATACACCCAATGGCTGAGCCAAAAACCCGCCTATATATCTGTAATCAATAAAGTTGCGGCCATTTTCCAATCCTGATCATTGTCTGCTGGAGGTTATTAATTGCATCTTATATTTATCCACTGCCTGGGGAGGGTGGTATTGTGACTGGGCCCGCAACAAGCAAACAAGCAAACAAACTTCATGGTGACTCCCCCCACCTTTTTCACCAGGAAAAAAAAGCACCGGTTTGCACAATTTGTGGGCACTCACACAAGAGGGGGGGGAACCACTGCCGCAGTCGGATCCTGCTTGCGGGCTTTTTTTATTTTTTAGATACATTTATTTATTTATTTTCCATATAATTATATACATTCACCATCACCATTATCCACTTTACCGGTCTTGCTCTTTAGAGCCTATCGACTTCCTTCCCTCTTGCCTCATGGCTATCAAAATCAACCTTTGCACCCTTTTGCACATTTGAATAAAGATAAAAAGGTAGAAAATCTCTCACTGCTTGCGGGCTTCCCGTCGAGGCATCTGCTCGGCCGCCAAGAGGCACGAACGTGGACTAGGGAGGTCCCCTTTGGCCCAATCCAGCAGCCAGCCTCTTCTTAAGTTCGTGTGTGTGTGTGTGTGTGTTAGCTTCATTTCCCTCCTCCTTTTTCCCTCCCCTACCCACGACTGCCCCAGGGTCCTCATTAAGGATGTTTAGACGCAGCTCAAAACCCGCTCTTCTGCGGCTCCTTAGCAACCAGGAGCTGGCACGCCTTACCTGCCTGCCTCCCTCCCCGGGGGGTCAGGTGAGATATACCCTCTGCGAGGCACCTGGGATGCCTCCGAGGCCCTCGAGCGATTTGGGAGATGTGGAAGAGAGGTGAGACCGCACCTGGGCGGCCCTTGAAATCTGCATTGAGTGACAAGGGAGTGCCAAGTCTACCCAGCCTTCCTGTCTCTTCTCTCCCTCTCTCTCTCTCTCCCCAAGCCCCCACCTCCCCAAGGCCTTTCCCATGACGATACCCGCAAGACTCGCTCACCTGTTCCTCGGAAGAGAAATCCTTCCCAGCCAGGTGTAAGGTATCCCCTTTCACCTCTTCCGCACCCAGCGGGCATCCCGCCAGAGGTTGTGCCCACACAAACACCCACACTCAAAATCAATCCGGCTTTCACACACGTGGAAGCGGTTTCCCTGCACTCTCCAGCCACATCCGTAAATTGAGCCTCCGTGAACCAGGCTAGTCTACCTGTGCCTGGCTATTAATCAGCACAGCTCATTTTCCACCTCTCTTTTTCTCTGACGCACATGCAAAGATCATACCCTCCAACATTTCACAGGTGAAAATAGAGATGACCTGTTCCATTACAATAATAACAATCTAATTATTAATAGCCCGCCCATCTGACTCGGTGGGCCCAGCCACTCTGGGCAGCTTCCAAGATACATAAAAATACAGTGGAACCTCGGTTTACGAACACCTCGGTTTACGAATTTTCGGTTTACAAACGCCGCGGACCCGTCTGGAACGGATTAATTCACTTTCCATTACTTTCAATGGGAAAGTTCGCTTCAGTTTATGAACGCTTCAGTTTAAGTACTCCACGGACCCGTCTGGAACAGATTAATCCACTTTCCATTACTTTCAATGGGAAAGTTCGCTTCAGTTTATGAACAGACTTCCGGAACCAATTGTGTCCATAAACCGAGGTACCACTGTATAAACAAACATTAAATATTTTTTAAAAAAACATCTCTCTACAGAGCTGCATTCAGATGTCTTCTAAAGGTTGTGTCAGCTTGGCTCCGGAGTCGCATAACTCCTTATTTCCATGAGAGAAATGTTGGAGGGGATGGAATAGGGCGTCCCTATTTTCACAGGAGAAACGTTGGAGGGGATGGAATAGAACGTCCCTTTTTTCATGGGAGAAATGTTGGAGGGGATGGAATAGGACGTCCCTATTTTCAGGGTAGAAATGTTGGACGTCCCTATTTTCACGGGAGAAATGTTGCAGATGATGTTTGCCTAATCTTCTCTTACAGCCATGCACATTGCTGGCTCTCACTGCCTCCCGTGGGAGTGAATTTGCCTATCATGAAGAAGCTCAATTTGTCACCAAGCACAGGTGCCCAGCGCTCTGCAGAACACCCAGACCTATATTTTAAAAGGGGAGTACAGAAATCCGGGGGGGGGAGTTGATGCACACCCCAAAATGGGCTAAACCCTCTTGGGTGCAAAACTGGAATTGCATGGCATGTCCTCAGTTTCACTCCCAAAAAACATACAGAGTCCAGTTGCTTCAGAGAGTTGGCAGGTCCTGGATTGGCCGGTTGACCCGCCAGGGAACCGTTCTGCCTTTCCTCTCCAGTTTCTTTACATGCCAGCCAAAACCCTCCATGGACTGGAAAAGCAGAACCAAGTGCTTCTGCTCTGACGTGGAGCCGCTGCCTCTTCTCTCCGCACAAGCCTCGCTCGATCATATTTCACTCTAATTTTCCCAGCGGTTTTATTTTGAGTCTGACCGCAGAGCCAGTTACAGGTAGGTAGCCGTGTTGGTCTGCCGTAGTCAAAACAAAATAAAAAAAATTCCTTCCAGTTGCACCTTAGAGACCAACGAAGTTTGTCATAGGTATGAGCTTTCGTGTGCATGCACACTTCTTCAGATACAAGTGTGCATGCACACGAAAGCTCATACCTATGATAAACTTAGTTGGTCTCTAAGGTGCTACTGGAAGGAATTTTTTTTATTTTGTTTTGACTGAAACAGAAGTCAGCTAACTCATTGCTGCCCACTACAGCGAAGCCCTTTCTGTCCAGCTTTGCAGGTGGACAGAGGAAGCGGCCTTATGCCCTGTAAAAAGTACTTTTCCGTTCTGCTTTGTCTTTGTCAACGCTGCATGGCTTTCCAGCGCTTCGTATTATAAAGCAGAATTGTACGCTAGAGTGCAAATAAATGCAAAACCAACGATCTGATCTGAACAGCCTGAAACATAACTGGTGTAAAAATAGGTCTAGAACAGAATTAATATAATAGGACACCCAAGTCCTACTCAGAGAGGAAACCCAATGGAATTAGGGAGAATGGGCTGTGTGGTTTGGGATAGTTGGAAAATAGGGATAGATAATAATAATATAATAATAATAATTTATTATTTATTACCCCCCCCCAATCTGGCTGGGCTTCCCCTGCCAATCTGGGCGGCTTCCAACAAACATTAAAATACATCAAATATCACAGATTAAAAACTTCCCTAAACAAGGCTGCCTTTAGGTATTTTCTAAATGTCAGGTAGTTGTTTATCTCTCTGACCTCTGATGGGAGGGTGTTCCACAGGGCGGGCGCCACCACCGAGAAGGCCCTCTGCCTGGTTCCCTGTAACTTGGCTTCTCGCAGGGAGGGAACCGCCAGAAGGCCCTCGGCGCTGGACCTCAGTGTCCGGGCAGAACAATGGGATTGGAGACGCTCCTTCAGGTATGACAGGAGTTTATGGGAGATCATTCGGGGTCTGGACAGGAGATCCAAGAATAAGAGGCAACAAGGGAATCATTTAAGGGAGCTGGAAACGCGGGAGGGTCACTTAAGGGATCTGAGAGAGGGTTCAAGGAATAAGGGACAAAGAATGGATGCATTTGAATTCTGGTGCTGGAGGAGACTCTTGAGAGTCCCATGGACTGCAAGAAGATCAAACCTATCCATTCTTCAGGAAATCAGCCCTGAGTGCTCCCTGGAAGGACAGATTGTGAAGCTGAGGCTCCAATACTTTGGCCACCTCATGAGAAGAGAAGACTCCCTGGAAAAGACCCTGATGTTGAGAAAGATTGAGGGCACTAGGAGAAGGGGACGACAGAGGACGAGATGGTTGGACAGTGTTTCCCAAGCTACAAACATGAGTTTGACCAAACTGCGGGAGGCAGTGCAAGACAGGAGTGCCTGGCGTGCTCTGGTCCATGGGGTCACGTAGAGTCGGACACGACTAAACGACTAAACAACAACAACAAAAGAGACCTGGAGGGCTCTGGGAGGGAGTTTCAGGAATAATACAGATCATCAGTGTCCAGTCCCGGATTTACAGAAGCCGTCCCGGTTTCTGATTTGATGCCAGAATGCCCCGCTTTTCCTTAGGACGTCCCTATTTTCATGGGAGAAATGTCGGAGGGTCTGGAGATATGTGACCCTCCGAGCTAAGGAGAGATAAGTAAATCTACAACCTTTAGGAGACATCGGAAGGCAGCCCTGGATAGGAAAGTTTTTTTAAAAAAATGTTTCATGTTTAATTGTGTTTATTTATGTTGGAAGCCGCCCAGATTGGTGGGCTGCTGTTTCTGCATGTGTGCTCTAGATGGAGCAATTGTCTGGTCCAGAACATTGCATCAACCAGAGTAGATGCTTAAGGCAAAAGGATGAATGATTGTAACCTTTGCCTTGCAGATCATAGAATCACAGAATCCTACACCAAGTTAAATAAGGTGACAAGGGCACTGCAACAAGGGAGTTAGACTAAACAGCCTCTGAGGAACTTTCATAGAATCATAGAAGAGTTGGAAGCAAATTCCACTGTCGAACAGCTCTTACTGTCAGGAAGTTCTTCCTAATGTTCCAGCTGTATGATTTGCTAATAACAATAAACATAATAAAAATAATAATATTTATAGGCCATCCATCTGACTGGGTTGTCCCAGGCACTCTGGGCAGCTCCCAACAAAACAAAATATGAAAAACACAGCAAAACGTCAAACATCAAAAACTTCCCTGAAGCCTTCAGATGTCTTCTAAAAGTCAGATAGTTCTCTATCTCCTTGACATCTAATGGGAAGGGACCATGCAGGTTTACATTTGAAGGGAACAATGATAAGGCTTGAGCGTGGCTTTGATTTGCTGTGGGTTGTGTCTGTCTGTGTCCCCCCCCCCTTGTTCCCGAGTCTAAGAGGAGGACAGAGGCTGCCCACAGAACCGGGGACACCGTCAGACCATATAACACCGGTCCTAAAAGACCTGCACTGGCTCCCAGGACATTTCTGAGCACAATTCGAAGTGTTGGTGGTGACCTTGAAAGCCCTAAATGGCCTCGGTCCAGTATACCTGAAGTAGCGTCTCCACCCCCATCGTTCTGCCCGGACACTGAGGTCCAGCACCGAGGGCCTTCTGGCAGTTCCCTCTCTGCGAGAAGGGAGGTTACCAGGAGCCAGGCAGAGGGCCTTCTCGGTGGTGGCACCCGCCCTGTGGAACGCCCTCCCGTTCAATGTCAGGGAAATAAACTACTATCAGACTTTTAGAAGGCATCTGAAGGCAGCCCTGTTTAGGGAAGTTTTTAAATGTTTAATGCTGTATTGTGTTTTTAATATTTGGTTGGGAGCTGCCCCGATGGATTGGGAAACCCAGTTGCAGGGAGTCATTTTTAAACAGGCCCATTCGAGACCGTGGGAGGGTGGCTCTTGTTTCGACTCGCGTTTCCAGGTAACTGAAGCTCGGTTCTCACTTCTGGGGAAAGGCCATCGCTCCGTGGTGGAGCAACAGCCGATCTGTTTGGAAACCCGGCTACACAAGGAAGCGATTAACTGGTTTCTGTGTGTTCACAGGTTTAATTGAGCTTCTCAACTGGACCACACCTCTCAATCACATCTGGTTTGCATCTGGTGCCGATCTCATTCCTCGGAAGATGGTCAGAGGAGCCTTGGCTGCTGAATCAGTCCAGCATCCTGCTCTCACTAGGGCCAACCAGATGCTTGGGGGGGGAGAGAGAGAGACGACCCAGCAAGCAGGATCCAAGCATGAGATAACTCTCCCCCCTCCTGTGGTTTCCAGCAATAATTTCTTTTCTCTCTCCTGCGTCTCCCAACATTCAGCTTAATTGGACGCCCGTGAGTTCTGGTGTCACGAGAGAGGGAGGAAAAACTTTTCTCTGCCCCCTTTCCCCGTACCAAGCATCATTTTACAACCTTCTATCAGGTCCCTTCTTCCCTGTCTTTTCTCTAAACCCAAAACTCTGCAGCCGTCCTTTGTAGCTTCATGTAGAGTAGACCCTCCAAGTGCCCCTATTTTCCGGGGACATCCCTGATTTAGAGAAGACGCCCCAGTTTCTGATTTGATCCTGGAATGTCCCACTTTTCCTTAAGGCGTCCTAGGCTATTTTCAGCAGAGAAATGTTGGAGGGTATGGAGTTATCTGACCCCCGAGCCGTCTGAAGGCAACCCTGTACAGGGGGAGGGTTTTTTAAAAAAATGTTTAATGTTATGCGACTCCTGAGCCAAGCAGATAAGTAACTACTACAACTTTAGAAGACAGCCCTGGATAGGGAAGGCTTGGGTTTTTTTTTTTAACATTTAATGTTCTATTGTGTTTTTATATATGTTGGAAGCTGCCCAGAGTGGCTGGGGCAACCCAGTCAGTTGGGTGGGGTGTAGATAATAAAATCATCGTTATGGAATGGGACACGGCCCAAAGAAAAGGCCCCCATTTCCCCATTCCTTTTTTTCTTTTCTTTTCTTTTTTGCAATTTCTCCCTCTCCTCTGCATTCCTCTCCTTCTTAATTAGGGTTTAACCTGATTAATTCCCGGAATCAGAGCAGCCCCAGACTGCCATGGCTTTAATTTACATCTCTCCGCTCCTACTCGCACGTAAAGTAACGCACTGCCACGAAGCAATCTGGAGACAATGGCATGTGTGGCGATATCACCAAGATTCCCGTTTCCCCCCAGTGTTTCAGTGGTGCCCACGGTTATTGCTAAAACAATGGGCAATAGGATAAAGTAATAAGATTTTCATGTGAGGCAGTTGCTGGTCACTAGTCTAGGGCAAATGGGACGACAAGCCTAGCCCCTCTGACTGCTTTCCTACTTACTACCAATCCAGAAGGTGGTTT
This sequence comes from Zootoca vivipara, assembly GCF_965207765.1. Taxonomy (NCBI): domain Eukaryota; kingdom Metazoa; phylum Chordata; class Lepidosauria; order Squamata; family Lacertidae; genus Zootoca; species Zootoca vivipara. Next base: position 94,309,876 of record NC_142589.1, on the reverse strand, counting down.
GTTCCTCCTCAGTTTCAGTGTCGCCCTTGCAGAACTCAGTAGGGGAGAGGTGGAAGGGGCCAAAGCTGGAATGAATTGGCTCTGGGCTCTCATTCCCCAATGGCGCCACCTGCTGGTGGGCTCCCGGCCTTCCACCCTTTTGTTGTTGTTTAGTCTAGGGGTCCCCAAACTAAGGCACGGGGGCCGGATGTGGCCCAATCGCCTTCTCAATCTGGCCCGCAGACGATCCAGGAATCAGCATGTTTTTACATGAATAGAATGTGTCCTTTTATTTAAATGCATCTCTGGGTTATTTGTGGAGCCTGCCTGGTATTTTTACATGATTAGAATGTGTGCTTTTATTTAAAATTCATCTCTGGGTTATTTGTGGGGCATAGGAATTCGTTCATATTTTTTTCCAAAATATAGTCCGGCCCCCCACAAGGTCTGAGGGACAGTGGACCGCCCCCCTGCTGAAAAAGTTTACTGACCCCTGGTTTAGTCGTGTAGTCGTGTCCGACTCTTCGTGACCCCATGGACCAGAGCACGCCAGGCACTCCTGTCTTGCACTGCCTCCCGCAGTTTGGTCAGACTCATGTTGGTAGCTTCAAGAACACTGTCCAACAACCATCTCGTACAAAGATGACCATAATAAAGGACAAAAGTGGAAAGGACCTAACAGGAGCAGAAGACATCAAGAAGAGGTGGCAAGAAAAGAATACACAGAGGAATTATACCAGAAAGATGCAGGGAACCAGGCAGAGGCCCTTCTCGGTAGTGGCGCCCGCCCTGTGGAACGCCCTCCCATCAGATGTCAAAGAGAAAAACAGCTACCAGATTTTTAGAAGACATCTGAAGGCAGCCCTGTTTAGGGAGGCTTTTAATGTTTAATAATTTATTGTATTTTATTTTTCTGTTGGAAGCCGCCCAGAGTGACTGGGGAAACCCAGCTGGATGGGCGGGGTATAAATAATAAATCTATTATTATTATTATTATTATTATTATTATTATTATTATTATTATTGAGGTCTCGTACACCCCAGGTAGTGTGGTTGCTGACCTTGAGCCAGACATCTTGGAGAGTGAAGTCAAATGGGCCTTAGAAAGCACTGCTAATAACAAGGCCAGTGGAAGTGATGATATTCCAGCTGAACTATTTAAAATATTAAAAGATGGTGCTGTTAAGGTGCTACACCCAATATGCCAGCAAGTTTGGAAAACCCAGCAATGGCCAGAGGATTGGAGAAGATCAGTCTACATCCCAATTCCAAAGAATGCTCCAACTACCGCACAATTGCCCTCATTTCACACGCTAGCAAGGTTATGCTTCAAATTCTACAAGGCAGGATTAGGCAGTATGTGGACCGAGAACTCCCAGAAGTGCAAGCTGGATTTCGAAAGGGCAGAGGAACCAGAGACCAAATAGCAAACATGCGCTGGATTATGGAGGAAGCTAGAGAGTTCCAGAAAAACATCTACTTCTGCTTCATTGAGTACGCCTTCCACCCTCCCAGCATTAAAAAACCCAAAACCTGCCACCATTGGGACATCGCCGGGATTCGGCCACTGGCAGACAACATCTAGGCAGAAATTGCCGAAATGTTTGGGGAAATATCCGGACAACTCAACAAACTCAAAAGCTCAACAACTCTGGATTTTCACTTGCTGAAGTATGGCAACCTTACCAGTCTTGTTATCATAGCCAGCCAGATGTCTGTAGAAAAGTTGGACGCATGCAGGAGCAGAACTCAACAGCCACTCTCCCCTCCTGCGGTTTTCAGAAACTGATAGCCAGAAGCATAGTTACCTTGGCTGAAAACCACTGATGATGATCATAATAATAATATATATATTTTTATACCCCGCCCATCTGGCTGAGTTTCCCCAGCCACTCTGGGCGGCTTCCAACAAAGATAAAAAATACATTAAAATGTCACACATTAAAAACTTCCCTGAACAGGGCTGCCTTCAGACGTCTCCTAAAAGTTGTGTCATTCTTTAACTCCTTGACATCCGATGGGATCTGACCAAACTATGAAACTGTCCAATCCTCTTTTAAGCCGTCCGAGTCGGTGGCCATCCCTGCAGCAGGGAGTTCCGACGTTTAACAATGCAATTTGTGAAAGAAATCCTTCCTTTCTTTCTTTCGTCCGTTCTGACTCTTTGGACGATAACTGCACGGGTTCTAGAGTCCCGAGAGAGGGAGGAAAAACATTTCTCTCTTCTCTCTCTTTCCCTCCATGCCATGCTTGATTCTAAAAGCTTTTTCTCAGGTCTCCTCAACTTCACTTTAAATTAAAAATTAGGACAGTAAGAGCTGCTCAACAGTGGGACGGGTCTCCCTCGGGAGGCGGTGGACTCTCCTTCTTTGGGGGTTTTTAAGCAGAGGTTGGACTACAGGACCTTTGGGGGTCCCTTCCAACTCTATGATTCTATGAAAAAGCTCCAAACGCTGCAACTTTTCCTCATGTCCCTTCTTCCCCTGGATCATTTGGGTTGGACCTTTTCCCGGACTTGCTTCCTGCCTCATTTCGACTTGCTGAAACAGCTCCCTCTTCCTCTGGGAAGATCCCTGGGGCAAATTTGTCCAACAGCATGAGTTTTACCTTTGCTGGTTGGTTGTTGCTACACATGAACTCACACACTCCTCTCTGTGCTCCCCGAAAAGAAGGATGCGTCCCAGGCACGCAAAAGCATTTCAGGAGGGCGCAAGGCAAGATTGGAGAAGCAATACAGAACTCATGAAAGTGTGTGGCGTGTATAAATTAACCTTTGTTTAAAAAACAAAACAAAAAAACAGAGGCCTTTTTATTAGGTATAATAGGAGAAGAATTGCCGAAGGATAATTCTGGCAAATAGAAGGGGGGGAAATGGAGGCAGTGAGAGATTTTACTTTCTTGGGCTCCATGATCACTGCAGATGGTGACAGCAGTCACGAAATTAAAAGACGCCTGCTTCTCGGGAGAAAAGCAATGACAAACCTAGACAGCATCTTAAAAAGCAGAGACATCACCTTGCCTACAATGGTCCGTATAGTTAAAGCTATGGTTTTCCCAGTAGTGATGTATGGAAGTGAGAGCTGGACCATAAAGAAGGCTGATCGCCAAAGAATTGATGCTTTTGAATTATGGTGCTGGAGGAGACTCTTGAGAGTCCCATGGACTGCAAGAAGATCAAACCTCTCCATTCTTAAGGAAATCAGCCCTGAGTGCGCACTGGAAGGACAGATCGTGAAGCTGAGGCTCCAATACTTTGGCCACCTCATGAGAAGAGAAGACTCCCTGGAAAAGACCCTGATGTTGGGAAAGATTGAGGGCACTAGGAGAAGGGGACGACAGAGGACAAGATGGTTGGACAGTGTTCTCGAAGCTACGAACATGAGTTTGACCAAACTGTGGGAGGCAGTGCAAGACAGGAGTGCCTGGTGTGCTATGGTCCATGGGGTCACGAAGAGTCGGACACGACTAAACAACAACAACAACAACAACAACAACAACAACAAAGTACTGTTTATGTATGCGACGACAGCGGCAAGAATGTTATATGCCCAGGGATGGAAATAAGAAAGAGCCCCATTGAAAGAAGAATGGATATGCGGAGAAGGCAAGGCTGGCTGGGAAGATCAGGCAGCGAGAGGATAAGAAATTTAATAGAGAATGACATAACTTTATAGAAGATATTAAAGAAGACTGCAAAAATCTTTTTTTAAAAAAGTCAGCAGGTTTGACAGAGCGCTTGCAATTTAAAACAACAAAGGATAAAAACGAAGCATAGTAATTTGGATAAATGGAACTAGATGCAGTTAAAAAAGGAATATAATTTTTGGAAGCCAAGGGAGGGGATGGGGGGGAAGTCTGGGGGTTCAGGGAACCCTATAAAGGTACTGATTTGGACTATGGTCTAATGGTACTGATTTTGAAACTTTGAAAATTAAAATTAAAAGAAAGCAAGTGTGTGCCCCCCCGAGAGCTTCAAGGGCCGCATAGAGAGGTCCCAAGGGCCGCATTCGGAACTCCCTGTCCCTGCATTAATGGGACGTGAGCCAAAATGAAGGCAGGGGATCAGTTCTGGGTGTGGGTGGGCGGAGCCGTGGTGTGGGGAGGACTGATGTTTACCTGGTTTCTTCTGCTTCTCATTGCAAGCCTCGACTCCTGTCCCCGATCTGCTCCGCATCGCTCAGCTTCAGCAGCCAACGCAAAACACACACACACACAAAAAAAGCCCACCAAGGTGTTCTTTGAAGAGGGGAAATTGTTCCCAGGCGGATCCAGCAACAGCGAGCCTCGGCTGGGTAGCAGAAAACCTTCCCTGCTGTGATGCTCTTTCAAGGCCACATCCTTCCTTTGACAGCAGTCCTGGGCAGCTGGCTGCCGATGACACAGGGCAAATTATATATATAGGGACCTGCCCCCTGTTGCGGTTCAGAATCCCGGAGGATAACTGGGCAATCAGGATGTGAATCCTCCTGGCCAAGCCCAGGTGAGCACACCTCTGGCAGCTCTTCAAACTCAGGAATTTGCATGGGCCAATTTGCAACTCACCGCCTGCAGCATCAACCTTTCCCACATGCCTGGTGTTGACTCACAACCAGGAAGGCTTTCCAAATTCTCCCCGAATTAGCAACCCTTGCAACCTCCTGGTTTTTTGAGGTTGTGGTCCCCACTCATCTCATAACGCATAGTACCGTCCCCTCCAAGTGTCCCGGTTTTCCAGGAACAGTCCCTGAATCATAGAATCGTAGAGTTGGAAGAGACCACAAGGGCCATCCAGTCCAACCCCCTGCCAAGCAGGAAACACCATCAAAGCATTCCTGACAGATGGCTGTCAAGCCTCTGCTTAAAGACCTCCAAAGAAGGAGACTCCACCACACTCCTTAGTAGCAAATTCCACTGCCCAACAGCTCTTACTGTCAGGAAGTTCTTCCTAATGTTTAGGTGGAATCTTCTTTCTTGTAGTTTGAATCCATTGCTCCGTGTCCGCTTCTCTGGAGCAGCAGAAAACAACCTTTCACCCTCCTCTATATGACATCCTTTTATATATTTGAACATGGCTATCATATCACCCCTTAACCTTCTCTTCTCCAGCTCCCTAAGCCGTTCCTCATAAGGCATCGTTTCCAGGCCTTTGACCATTTTGGTTGCCCTCTTCTGGACACGTTCCAGCTTGTCAATATCCTTCTTGAACTGTGGTGCCCAGAACTGGACACAGTACTCCAGGTGAGGTCTGACCAGAGCAGAACACAGTGGTAAGAATTATAGAAGGCTTTGTCATTGTCCTCTTTCCTCCCCTCCAATTCTTGGAGAACAATTAAATGTGATACGCACATGTGGGTGGGTGGGTGGGAATTGGAGAGTCCCCTTTATATTGAAAGTAAAAATCCCCGCACCGAATGAAGGAAATGGTTGTGCTGGCAAAGAAAGCCCTACCTATAATTTTGAAGGAATCTCCATTCTTCGATTGCACTTTCTTAGGAAACCCATGGAGTGTGTGTGTTCCTTTATTGTCAGTGGAGTCTGGCACTGCTTACTGACCAGGGGTCAGCAAACTTTTTCAGCAGGGGGCCAGTCCATTGTCCCTCAGACCTTGTGGGGGGCCGGACTATATTTTGAAGGGGGGGAAATGAACGAATTCCTATGCCCCACAAATAACCCAGAGATGGATTTTAAATAAAAGGACACATTCTACTCATCCTCCGGATTTAGGCAGCGATTGGACCGGATCCGGCCCCCAGGCCTTAGTTTGCCTACCCATGGTCTACTCAGAAGTAAGTCCCACTATATTCAAGGGAGCTGAATCCCAGGTAACTGGGTCAAGACCGGGCAGCCTTACACTGTAATCCTAATCATTTTTACTCAGATCAGTAGGATTTGAGTTCAGTAGGATTTTCTCTCATATGTTCCTGATCATTTTCAGAGTTTCCATTCTTCTTCTTCTTCTTCTTCTTCTTCTTCTTCTTCTTCTTCTTCTTCCCCTGAAAGGGACTCAAGGCAGCTTACTGCTAAAATTTAATTTCATTCCATACATAGGTGGAAGGTTTTGCACATGATCCCTTCCCCCGCACATTTTTTATTGACAACCATCTTGCGAGGTAGGTGAGGTGGAGAGGTTGCGGTTGGCTCAACTGACAATGCCAGACTACTGATGTCAACAGGTCTAAGGATGGCCTACAGCTTGTCGACTCAGGAAATAAGCCCCATAGAGTTCAGTGGGGCTTACTCCCAGGTAAACGGTGCAGCGAAGAGGGAGTAATTCAACTAAGTTCACACAATGACATTTGCCCTTTCCAGAACACTTCAAAGCTTGCCCTTCTTGGAAAATCTGCCATGCAGCTCTCCCCGTCCCCAAATTGCACGTACAAAGGTTGAGCATGCATAAAATAAAATAAAAATCACACCTTTGCAAATAAAAACAGGCTACAAAAATGGTTACAAGTAGGTAGCCGTGTTGGTCTGGGTCGAAGTAAAATAAAAAAATTCCTTCAGTAGCACCTTAAAGACCAACTAGGTTTTTATTTTGGTATGAGCTTTCGTGTGCATGCACACTTCTTCAGATACACTGAAATAGGAGTCCCGAGGCGCTTATGTGGAGAAGTGGTGGGGAGGGGGTATCACTCAGAAGGGTGGTGGAAGTAGGTGATTGACTGACTGATAGCTGTTGATGACTGAAAACGACTGCAAATGGTTTTGCATGAAAAAGCAAGGGTGGAGATGGCTGAAGATCGCTTTATCATGTATAATGAGATAAGAATCCAATGTCTCTGTTCAAACCAGGTCCCTCCATGGTTCTGAGCTTGGTGATAAGTTGTAATTCAGCAACTTCTCTTTCCAGTCTATTTCTGAAATTCTTTTGTAGTATGACAGCTACAAAAATGTATTGGGACGAGTAGAAATTGTGAATACTGGACAAATTCCCAAGCAAACACCTGTGAGTTATTGGGAGAAATATGAATCGAAACGCTGCCGAATGTTCACGAGGGCTTGCTCCTCTTAAAAATCTGCACACAGATGTGGGAGTGACAGAGAACTGAATTGAGGCTGGGGAAGCAGGCAACGGGGAGAAACTGAAATTGACGGAGACCCCCATGGAGTAGAGTGGTACCTCGGGTTACGAACAGCCTAGCCAACGAACTTTTTGGATTACGAACACTTCAAACCCAAATAAAAAAATTCCTTCCAGTAGCACCTTAGAGACCAACTAAGTTTGTCATTGGTATGAGCTTTCGTGTGCATGCACACTTCTTCAGATTTCAGATACAGCTCATACCAATGACAAACTTAGTTGGTCTCTAAGGTGGTACTGGAAGGATTTTGTTTGTTTCGACTACATCAGACCAACACTGCTACCTACCTGAAACTTCAAAACCAGAAATGAGTGTTCTGGTTTGCGGGGGCGGTGGGGGTTGGGGGGGTTGTGAACGTACTCCGTTCAGGTGTACACTACCGTTTTGGGACCCAGCGCTTTGCCCCCACAACGCACGCTGGGCCCACACTCGCTCGTTCACCCCGCTTCGCTCTCTCAGCCCAGAGCGGCGCGCCACAAGCCCCGCGCTTCGCCTACTGCTTCCTCCAGATCGACCCAGTTGCCAGAGCCGGGCTCCCCGCTCGCTCCTCCCATTGCCATCCTGCCTCCTTCCCAGAGCGGGGCTGGGGCGGCAACACAGTTATCTCTCGCTTGGACTACTGCAATGCGCTCTACGTGGGGCTTTCTTTGAAGGTGACCCGGAAACTGCAACTAATCCAGAATGCGGCAGCTAGACTGGGGACTGGGGGCGGCCGCCGAGACCATATAACACTGGTCCTGAAAGACCTACATTGGCTCCCAGTACGCTTCCGAGCACAATTCAAAGTGTTGGTGTTGACCTTTAAAGCCCTAAACGGCCTGGTCCTGTATACCTGAAGGAGCGTCTCCAACCCCATCGTTCTGCCCGGACACTGAGGTCCAGCTCCGAGGGTCTTCTGGCGGTTCCCTCATGGCAAGAAGTGAGGTTACAAGGGAGCAGGCAGAGGGCCTTCTCGGAGTGGCACCTGCCCTGTGGAATGCCATCCCATCAGATGTCAAAGAGATAAATAACTACCTGACATTTAGAAGACATCTGAAGGCAGCCCTGTTCAGGGAAATTTTTAATGTGTAACATTTTAATGTATTTTTAATCTTTGTTGGAAGCCGCCCAGAGTGGCTGGGGAAACCCAGCCAGATGGGCGGGGTACAAATATATTATTATTATTATTATTATTATTATTATTATTATTATTATTTATTAGTAGAACCTTGGACTTTCGGGTACCTTTACTCATATGTGGTGGGCGTGTAAAGTAACTAAAAATTTCATAGAATTATAGAACCGTAGAGTTGGAAGAGACCACAAGGGCCATCCACTCCAACCCCCTGCCGAGCAGGAAACACCATCAAAGCATTCTTGACATATGGCTGTCAAGCCTCTGCTTAAAGACCTCCAAAGAAGGAGACTCCACCACACTCCTTGGTAGCAAATTCCACTGCCGAACAGCTCTTACTGTCAGGAAGTTCTTCCTAATGTTTAAGTGGAATCTTCTTTCTTGAAGTTTGAATCCATTGCTCCGTGTCCGCTTCTCTGGAGCAGCAGAAAACAACCTTTCTCCCTCCTCCATATGACATCCTTTTATAAATTTGAACATGGCTATCATATCACCCCTTAACCTTCTCTTCTCCAGGCTAAACATACCCAGCTCCCTAAGCCGTCCCTCATAAGGCATCGTTTCCAGGGAATTTATGGGAGATGATATATAACGAAATGGAAGAATAATGTTTAAAATAACTTTTGTTTAAAACAACCACCAGCAGCTTTTTTTTACTAGGAATTATAGGTACCGAGATACCAGAGGACCAGAAAAGACTGTTTACTATGCGACAACAGCCTCAAGGATGCTATTAGCCCAGAGATGGAAGGAAGAGATAACCCCAGCCAGAGAAGAACTGTTGATGGACTGTGCTGAAATGGCAAAATTAACTGGGAAGCTCGGAAATCATGAAGACGAGGGCTTTAAAAAAGAATGGGGAAAGTTTATGATTTATCTACGAGACCACTGCAAGCAGGTTAAAACATGGGCAGGATTTTGGCCACACTTGTAAAGTAACTGAAAGTATGGATAATTTGGAAGGATTGAAATCATGGATAAGTATTGATATGCAGAGGTAAATATTATCACTAGGACCCATGGAAGGGATTGGGGCAAGTCAGGAGATTCAGAGTAATTTTGGTATTTCAATTTGGAACTGTTTTGGTTGCTGTATGTTTAAACTTTTGAAAACCAAATAATGTGTGTGTGTGTGTGTGTGTGTGTGTGTGTGTGTGTGTGTGCTACCTTGGTTGTCAAACTTAATCTGTTCCAGAAATTCCGTTCCAAAACCAAAGCGTTCCAAAACTAAGGCGCGCTTTCCCACGGAAAGCAATGCAAAATGGATTAATCCGTTCCAGGCTTTTAAAAACAACCCCTAAAACAATTATTTAACATGAATTTTACTATCTAACGAGACCACTGATCGATAAAACGAAAGCAATAAACAATGTACTGCAGTCACAAAATTAACCAGTAGCTGAACTGGATTCCACACAGTCACAAAAACAAAACAAAAAGAGACACAAAAGCACAAAATAAATAGCAAAAACAGACCTCGGCGTAACACTCAAAATGGAGCACGTTCGGCTTCCGAAAAGCGTCCGCAAACCAGAACACTTACTTCCGGGTTTGCAGTGTTTGGGTTCCAAGTTGTTTGAGTACCAAGGCGTTTGAGAACCAAGGGACCACTGTATATATAAAATAAACTGGGACCTTCTGCTTGCAAGGCAGCTGCTGTACCCACAGGACTATGGCTTTGGAACTCTGGAGAGCAAAATGTGCCCTTGCAGGTTGTGAACGGGGAAATCCCAGACTCTTGGCGTCTATGTGCTCAGCCAATAAGCCTGCAAAGACAATGCAGACCTGCACCGTAGTCCCAAATCCTGCCTTCTCCTGGTCTCCCTCTGCAGGGTTTGGGGTCCAGGGGGGCAGCACCAGAGGCTGCTTGGGCACCCCCCGGGAGTGGCCTCGGAGCGGCGTCCGTGCGGTCCTCGGCTACGGTGACGACAAGACGTTTCTTCCCCGGTGCAGCGCTCTTGGACGTGGGCCACATCCAAGGCGCTTGCAATTGGTGCTGGTCGATCGTGGTCTCTCCTCTTCCTCCAGCAGGAAGGCCAGGGGGGTCGTCGGTCCTGGGGGGCTTCTTCCACGGTTCGTGCTGGCTCTTGCGGAATTTGGCCCGCCGGTTTTTGAACCACACCTGGGTGGAAGAATAAGTGTTACATTGGCCTACGGGGGACAGGCGGTGAGCGGGTATGGGGGACTCCTTGGTGCTGGATGGGGTAGCTGTGCCCCGAAGGAGCAGATGTGCAGCCTGGGGGGGGGTCAATTTGGACTCACAGCCGTCCATGGAGGCGCAGGTCCATTCTGCATCCAGGGCGGCTGTCTGCCAGCTCCATCTGGTACGCAGGATGAGACCCCACCTGCCCACAGACTGTCTCGCCAGAGTGGTGCATGCTCTGGTTATTTCCCGCTTGGACTACTGCCATGCGCTGTCCATGGAGCTACCTTGGAAGGTGACCCGGAAACTGCAACTAATCCAGAATGTGGGAGCTAGACTGGGGACTGGGAGCGGCCCCAAGACCATATAACCCCGGTCCTGAAAGACCTACATTGGCTCCCAGTCCTGTTGGTGCTGACCTTTAAAGTCCTAAATGGCCTCGGCCCAGTAGACCTGAAGGAGCGTCTCCACCTAGGACATTGGGGTCCATCTCCCAAGGGCATTCTGGTGGTTCCTTTGCTGCGAGAAGTGAGGTTACAGGGAACCAGGGGAGGGCCTTCTCGGTGGTGGCGCCCACCCTGCGGAACGCCCTCCCGTCAGATGTCAAGGAAATAAACCTGACATTTGAAGGCAGCCCTGTTTGGGGGAGTTTTTAATGTCTAATGTTTTATCATGTTTTTAATATTCTGTTGGGAGCCGCCCAGAGTGGCTGGGGAAACCCAGCCAGATGGGTGGGGTATAAAAATAAATTATTATTGTTGTTATTATTGACAGAGGAAGAGGAAAGAGGAGAGGCGGCCCAGTCCTCTCGGGGAGTGTTTCATCTTCAAACACAGCTGGGGGTGGGGGCAGTGTGCTTGAATGCACAAACCAGCCACCCTCCCCGTCTTACAGAAAGCTAGCAGCTCAGGGGAAAATGGCACAGGCTGCGCCCACCTCCCCGATGGGCGACGTAAGCGCCAACTTTTTAAACAGAGGAGAAGTCCGTGTCCATCCTAGCTCTGTCCCAGGAGAATACCAAAGTATAAACCAGTATGGCCAGTGGAATAATCCTCCCTTGCTGACCGGGGGCGAGTTTTTTGGGGTTGGGAGGCAAATGGAAAATGGTGCTATGCTGTGTGAATGTGCATCATGGCCATCCAGACCGTACAATTATCCACAGGAATGCCCCTATCATAAACTGGGAGGAATGATGCAGGCTTACCTTTGAAGCAAACAATGATAAGGTCCCCAAACCTTTCATTCTGGCAAATTACAGGGATGGGAAAAGGTCAAGGTTTGACCCCTGCCGAAATATCAGGGCTCTTTTGCAAGACAGCCTGCTCCCAAGCAAACCGGTTGCATGTATCCTCCAACATTTCTGCAATGAACATAGGGACATCCTAATTTCAATCATGAAGGCTCGTGGGTGGCGCTGTGGGTTAAACCACAGAGCCTAAGGCTTGCCGATCAGAAGGTCGGCGGGTCGAATCCCTGCAACGGGGTGAGCTCCCGTTGCTCGGTCCCTGCTCCTGCCCACCTAGCAGTTCGAAAGCACGTCAAAATGCAAGTAGATAAATAGGGACCGCTCCGGCGGGAAGGTAAACGGCGTTTCCGTGCGCTGCTCTGGTTCGCCAGAAGCTGCTTAGTCATGCTGGCCACATGACCTGGAAGCTATACGCCGGCTCCCTCGGCCAGTAAAGCAAGATGAGTGCCGCAATCCCAGAGTCGTCCACAACTGGACCTAATGGTCAGGGTTCCCTTTACCCCTTTTTAATTTCAATCATAATCTCAGACATTCTTTGGCTCCTTGATCACTGCAGATGGTGACAGCAGTCACGAAATTAAAAGACGCCTGCTTCTTGGGAGAAAAGCAATGACAAACCTAGACGGCATCTTAAAAAGCAGAGACATCACCTTGCCGACAAAGGTCCGTATAGTTAAAGCTATGGTTTTCCCAGTAGTAATGTATGGAAGTGAGAGCTGGACCATGAAGAAGGCTGATCGCCGAAGAATTGATGCTTTTGAATTTTGGTGCTGGAGGAGACTCTTGAGAGTCCCATGGACTGCAAGAAGATCAAACCTATCCATTCTGAAGGAAATCAGCCCTGAGTGCTCACTGGAAGGACAGATCCTGAAGCTGAAGCTCCAAGACTTTGGCCACCTCATGAGAAGAGAAGACTCCCTGGAAAAGACCCTGATGTTGGGAAAGATGGAGGGCACAAGGAGAAGGGGACGACAGAGGACGAGATGGTTGGACAGTGTTCTCGAAGCTACCAACATGAGTTTGACCAAACTGTGGGAGGCAGTGGAAGACAGGAGTGCCTGGCGTGCTCTGGTCCATGGGGTCACGAAGAGTCGGACACGACTAAACGACTAAACAACAAAAATCTCAGACAGGGCCAGATTTAGGTTTGATGCGGCCCTCAGCTCCTGAAGGTAATGGGGCCCTTCATATGTCCAGCTGTCCTTTGTCCACAATAAATTGTCACCGTTTCTTGTGTTGAATATATGCTATATGGTCATTGATGGACCTAATAGGTATCGAAAGCCATTTGCACATAACAAAATATGTCATTGTTGAACTGAAATACAATTAAGAAGAAGTATATTGGGGGGGGGGGGGGAGAGAGTGGGGCCCTAAGCTATAGCTTGTTTAGTTTATACGTAAATCCGGTACTGATCCCAAACACTGAGAGGGTCTGCCCTCTGCCTGGTTCCCTGCAACCTCACTTTTCACAGGGAGGGGACTGCAAGAAGGCCCTCGGAGGTGGACCCCGGTGTCCGGGCTAAAAGATGAGGGTGGAGACGCTCCTTCAGGTCTACAGGGCTGAGGCCGTTGAGGACTTTCAAGTTCAGTACCTTTCAAGAAGGGACGCGGGTGGCGCTGTGGTCTAAACCACAGAGCCTAGGACTTGCTGATCAGAAGGTTGGTGGTTCGAATCCCCGGGGTCAGCAAACGTTTTCAGCAGGAGGCCGGTCCATGCCTCTCAGACCTTGTGGGGGGCCGGTCTATATTTTGAAGGGGGGAAAATGAACAAATTCCTATGCCCCACAAATAACCCAGAGTGTGCATTTTCTCACACTCTTCTGCTTTTTGCAATTCCTTTCTTTCACCACATTCTTCTTTTACAAATGAAAAAAACCTTTCAATAGAACAGGGGTCAGCAAACTTTTTCAGCAGGGGGTCGGTCCGCTGTCCCTCAGACCTTGTGGGGGGCCAGACTATATTTTTTTGGGGGGGGGGTGAACGAATTCCTATGTCCCAGAAATAAGGCAGAGAGGCATTTTCAATAAAAGCACACATTCTACTCATGTAAAAACACACTGATTCCCGGACCGCCCGCGAGCCAGATTAGAAGGCGATCGGGCTGGATCCAGCCCCCGGGGCCTTAGTTTGCCTACCCATGATATATAATAAGAGAATATGATGTTGCACAATGTGGTTATATGTAAAACTAATAAAAATAACTATACGAAGAAGAAAAAAGGGGGGGGAACAGGACATCGCAATGTCATGTGTGCAACATCGCCCCGGCCCCCATCACCCTCGCAAGTTGATGCCTATGGCCCTAACTGTTCCCATATGAAATATTTTACTGCCTGCCACCGAGACAACGCGGGTCTGCCCCAGAGGCAGGCTTGAGAAACGCCTGCCTCCGCTGTGGCACGTTGATGGGTGCCGGGGAGGCCTCTCTCCCTCGGGGAAAGCGAGCCGAATTTCCCCACCTCCCTTCCCGCCGAGGGTGCGCTCCTGAGATTACCTGCACACGAGCCTCAGGCAGGTTGGCGAAGACGGACAGCCTCTCCCGGGTGCCCACATCTGGGTAATGGGTCCGTTCGAAGGCCCTCTCCAGAGCCTCTCTCTGCTGTGCCGTGAAGACCGTCCGGTTCCGGCGGCGCCTCTGCGGTAGCCCATAGTGCAGGTCCAGGAAGATTTCTGTGCACGTGCAAAGGGCTTTTACTATTTCAAAGTTTATTTAAAGAATAAGCATATAATAGAGTAGAATCAATGGAAGTGAAGGAGATACAAGGAGGTTGTAGAGAATAACGAGTTAAGAAATAAGTATTGTTAGAAGTAGTTATTTATATGTAGAAAGAAAGGGAATTGTGGAGAAGTTAAATTTCAAGGTTTATAAGTTATAGAATTAAGTTAATTTTTTAAGTAAGGTTAGATGTTTAATAAGATTTTGAAAGTACTAAAAGGGATTTACATTGTAACGCAGGAGGAGGAGGAATGAGGAAGTCACTAGATGAGATAAGAAGTGAGATTATGAAATAAGAATTTTTTTGTTTTTAGGTGTTTTTGTATTGTTGTATTTTTGTATTTTGAATGTTTTTCTTGTTTTTGTTGTATATGTTGTCTGTTATAAAAAAACCCAATAAATATATTTTTTAAAAGGGCTTTTACTATTATTATTATTATTATTATTATTATTATTATTATTATTATTTACAGGTAGATAGCCATGTTGGTCTGCCGTAGTCGAAACAAATAAAACAATTCCTTCCAGTAACACCTTAAAGACCAACTAAGTTTGGTATGAGATTTCATGTGCATGCACTATTATTATTATTATTATTATTATTATTATTATTATTATTATTAGTGGAGGAGGGAGTGGAACAAGAGGGAAAGAGAGGGAGGCCTGGACTGCCATAGGAAAACCTGGTCCGTCTAGTATTAAGCTAAGCATTTAGCTCCACCCTCAAGCACGTTGCATTTTATTTTATTGCTATGGCCAGGGGCTGACACAAATAAATATTCTCTTCTCGTCTAGCCCAGTGTTATAAGAATATCAAGGCCTCAAATGTAGAACAAATATTCTTAAATGCACACATATCTAAATATATGAACTGTGCGCCTGAAATGGCACAAGGGAGCAATCCTGAAGCCATTTTGACTCTCCCAAATTGACCTCAAATATTTCTCCGCAAGGAGGAAGGAAATGGGAAAAGCCCCCCCCCCTCCCCATTGTCTTTTCGCTTGCAAATCTCATATTAAGGGCGTATTTGTGTATGAATAGGGTGAGCCTGTGACCTGGATTCAGGAACTAAAGAATGGCCAGGCTGTCCAGGCAAAAGTAATCAGTGACCATTATCAGGTATCCCAGCAGGCAGGATTTCTGCTGCAGACCTGCCTCCTTCTGTGATGCATGTATGATGTTTTTTGGGGGGTGGTTCTTGGGCTACAGGGTGGGGAATTTCAAGAGTCTATATAAGGGCTTGTGAGCCATTGTTCTGGGTTCCCCCTCCCTCCTGCGTGGGGTGAGCGGGGGACCCCCGTTGCAACAGTTCAATAAAGACCAGGCTTACTAGCCGCTTTGCTTCTCAATTCTCTCTGCTTGGCCTCTGTTATTTTCTCCTACCAATAGGGAACCCACTTAAGGACTCTAGACGGGCTCTGGAATACCCCCAGCTGCTTTCCAGAGTTTCAGAGAGCGGAAATTCCCAGCCCTGCTGGGTATTGAACCCGTAATCTACCACTTGGAGGGCATATGCTTTGCCACTGGGCTACGGCCTGCCCCCATCCTGAGGTTGCTGATTTTAACCCCCCCCCCCCCGCAGAGTGCTGTAAGATCCCACCTAGAATCATAGAATCGTAGAGTTGGAAGAGACCACAAGGGCCATCCAGTCCAACCCCCTGCCGAGCAGGAAACACCATCAAAGCATTCTTGACATATGCCTGTCAAGCCTCTGCTTAAAGACCTCCAAAGAAGGAGACTCCACCACACTCCTTGGCAGCAAATTCCACTGCTGAACAGCTCTTACTGACAGGAAGTTCTTCCTAATGTTTATTTGGAATCTTCTTTCTTGAAGTTTGAATCCATTGCTCCGTGTCCGCTTCTCTGGAGCAGCAGAAAACAATCTTTCTCCCTCCTCCATATGACATCCTTTCATATATTTGAACATGGCTATCGTATCACCCCTTAACCTTCTCTTCTCCAGGCTAAACACACCCAGCTCCCTAAACAAAGGCATTGTCTCTAGGCATTTAACCATTTTTGTTGCCCCCTTCTGGACACGTTCCAGCTTGTCAGTATCCTTCTTGAACTGTGGTGCCCAGAACTCCAGGTGAGGTCTGACCAAAGCAGAATACAGTGGTACTATTACTTCCCTTAATCTAGATGCTATACTCCTCTTGATGCAGCCCAGAATTGCATTGGCTTTTTTAGCTGCTGCATCACACTGCTGACTCATGTCAAGTTTGTGGTCTACCAGGACTCCTAGATCCTTTTCACATGTACTGCTCCCACTTGTTCAACTGCCTCTCACAAACTGTGGTTGTGCATGGAAAGGACTGAACGTTTATCTCAACACTCCAGGAGCCAGACAGCAGGGGGCACCAGAGCTACATACTGTAGTTTTGTCTGAGACCCTCCCTGTCGACGCACGGTCTCTCCAGAGTGGTGCATGCTCTGGTTATTTCCTGCTTGGACTACTGCCATGCGTTCTACGTGGGGCTGCCTTTGAAGGTGACCCGGAAATTACAACTAATCCAGAATGTGGCAGCTAGACTGGGGACTGGGGGCGGCCACCGAGACCACATAACACCAGTCCTGAAAGACCTACATTGGCTCCCAGTACACTTCCGAGCACAATTCAAAGTGTTGGTGCTGACCTTGAAAGCCCTGAACGGCCCAGTTTACCTGAAGGGGGGTCTCCACCCCCATCGTTCTGCCCGGACACTGAGATCCAGCTCCGAGGGCCTTCTGGCGGTTCCCTCCCTGCGAGAAATGACAGGGTTACAGGGAACCAGGCAGAGGGCCTTCTCGGTGGTGGCGCCTGCCCTGTGGAATGCCCTCCCACCAGAGGTCAAAGAGAACAACAATTACCAGACCTTTAGAAGGCATCTCAAGGCAGCCCTGTTTAGGGAAGCTTTTAATGTTTGATGGATTTCTGTATTTTAGTGTTTTGTTGGAAGCCGCCCAGAGTGGCTGGGGGAACCCGGCCAGATGGGCGGGGTATAAATAATAAATTATTATTATTATTATTATTATTATTATTATTATTATTATTATTATTATTATCCTAAGGGGCCATCTGTCTTGGATGCTTTGATCGGCATCCCTGGGGGTTGGGCTGGATGACCCTGGAGGGTACCTTTCCAACTCTACGATTCTGTGACCGATCTCAACTGTCCAACAGCCCCCGTTTTGTAGAACTAACAGCCCACCTTTGAGGGAAGGTCCCCCCCCAGTGCCCAACCCCCTTTTACCTGCCAGGTGATCCATCGCGGGGACGGCGCAGAAATGTGTGAGCTGAGCCGAGGGTGCCAGCGGCAAGGAGGAGCAGCAGCCTTGCGGATCCTGCGGAAGAGGGGGTGTCACCGCGTACAGGAGCGACGGAGACGTCATCAGTGGGAAAGCCACGCTGCCACTTGGATGGTACATGGCCCCTTGTCCTCCTTTGTCTAGAGGCAGCTTCAGAAGGTGCAGGTCTTCTTAAAGTAATAATAATAATAATAATAATAATAATAATAATAATAATAATAATAATATTCTTTTAGGATACACACACACACACACACAGTGGTACCTCGGTTCCCAAACTTAATCCGTTCTGGAAATTCCATTCCAAAACCAAAGCGTTCCAAAACCAAGGCGCGCTTCTTTCCCATAAAGTCATGCAAAACGGATTAATCCGTTCCAGACTTTTAAAAACAAGCCCTAAAACAGCAATTTAACACCTAGATTTTGCTATCTAACGGGACCACCGATCCATAAAATGAAAGCGATAAACAATGTCCTGCAGTCACACAATCGATCCACCAGTAGCTGAACTGGGTTCCACGCAGTCACAAAAACCAAAACAAAAAGAGCCGCAAAAACAGAAACGCAAAATAAATAGCAAAAACAGGCAGCCCTCAGCGTAACACTCAGAACGGAAGTGCGGCACTCAAAACGAAGCACGTTCAGTTTCTGGAAAAAGTTCACAAACTGGAACACTTCCAGGTTTGCAGTGTTTGGGTTCCAAGTTGTTTGAGAACTAAGGGACCACTGTACACCAAATCTGACATTATTCCGTGCACTTTCCATATACCGTGGAACCTTGGTTGTCGAACACTTCGGAAGCCAAACAATTCGGAACCCGAATGCTTCCGTTTTCAAACGGTTTTCAGAAGCCGTTCAGTTTCCAAGGCGCATTTTTCATCCCCCCCCATTGACTTCACAGCCAACTCTCTTGATCCTCGGTTTTCCAACTTTCCGGGAGCCGAATGCTCTCCCAGAATGGATTACATTCAAAAACTGAGGTTCCACTGTAATAATTTATTATTACATTCTGACTTCCCATCCTTACGTCCAAGACATTCCCGCTATATTCCTTCATCTGCAGCCATAACTGCTGCAGTTAAGTGGCGTACAATAAAATATCTTGTTTTACCATCATTTATTTTTTCTTCTTCCCTTGCCTATTGTAAGGGTGACTCCCTACAGGGAGCCGGCCCACACCATCCTAACGTCCACCTCGCCAAGCACAGGGAACAGCAGTGGGTCTGAAGCAGCCAGGGGGGAAGGGAGAGATGTAGGCAAGGGCTCCAGGATGCTGGAGAGCCTTTCCACCGCCTTGACAGGGAGGAGGCTAGAGGGCATCGCTCCTTCGGGCGCAAGAGTTAAGGAGAGCACTGTGACGCAGGTCAAGGGGGCGGCGTTTTGGGGTGCCCTGACAACTTTTTAGGAACAGACCTACGCCATTGCCGGATTCTGGTTCGGACCGAGAGGTCATGTTTTAAGTTATCTCTGCACTGTAAATACTATGCACAATAAAAGACAAACTGGACTCAAGCGGAGTTTCTCTAGAGTAGACACGACGACCCTCTGACACCTATGTGGCGTTTCACCTCTAGGGGTCTAGCAAGAGTTAAGTTGCAAGGGAGGTAAACGGCCAATGGGAGCTTCTCCAGGCAGAAGCAGAGGTATATAAGGAGAAGCAGGCAGACAGGAGGGGGAGATAAAGGAGTTGAGTTGATGAGAGAGGTGGAGAGGATTTTGAAATAGAGGGTTAGAGAAGCTAGTGAGGTGAGCGGTGGGGCAGAATCTGTAAGAGTTAAGAAGAGAACTTCAGTCAGGGAGGACAAGGGGGGAACTAAGACTAAAGGATAAGTTTAAAGCAAACATATTTGAGAAACCAATAAGAACTGATATGCTTGTAAGATCTTCACATTAAATAAACTTAATTGTTTTGTTCACTGTTCATCTGACTGGGTTCAAATCAATTGTGTACCAGTACACAGATTTACTGGTTGGTGGCAGCAAGGGGAAGAAATAGGCGAGGGAGGTATTGGGTCAATAGACCGTCAAACGTCCGGGGACCCCTTCCCGGTGTATCTTGCCACAACCTACTATTTGTGATTTGCCTGTCATCGTCCCGTCCCCCCTCAGATAGGCCAAAAAGAACCTCTGCTTCTCGACAAAGCTCTCATCTTTTGGATCTCTTATTTCTGATGTCAACTTTGTCAACTTTGCCACCTTTGCGTGGCCCACTGCCTTTAAAATCCATTCTTCGATTGTTGGGACTTCTTCACCAGGGTGCAGGTCTTGACTGTCCTTTCAGCGCTAAACAACCGCCCTGTGGAACACCCTCCCACCAGATGTCAAAGAAATAAACTATCTGTCTGACTTTTAGAAGACATTTGAAGGCAGCTCTGTTTAGGAAAGTTTTTAATGACTGATGTTTTAATGTAATTTTAATCTTTTGTTGGGAACCGCCCAGAGTGGCTGGGGAAACCCAGCCAGATGGGCGGGGTGCAAATAAAATATTATAAGTATTAGTATTATTACCTTCCTATTTGACCCAAAGTTAAGAGTCCGCCAGCTTTCAAGGTGGCCTCCCCCACTGCCAAACAGCTCACACCGCTGTGAAGTATTATTCCTGGTGTTTAATGTAAAGCAGGGATCAGCAAAGTTTTTCAGCAGGGGGCTGGTCCATTGTCCCTCAGACCTTGTGGGGGGCCAGACTATATTTTTGGGGGGAAATATGAATGAATTCCTATGCCCCACAAAGAACCCAGAGATGCATTTTAAATAAAGGACACATTCTACTCATGTAAAAACACGCTGATTCCCAGACCATCCGCGGGCCGGATTTGGAAGGTGATTGGGCCGCATCTGGCCCCCGGGCCTTAGTTTGCCTACCCACGATGTAAAGCATTTTTCACAGTGGAGAAGGAAGCGATGATTTGCCTGACTCCCCTGCTCAGCGCCTGAAGGCCCCAGTCCTGCCACTCACCACCTGGCCCAGGGTGGGGCCTGATGGGCTTTATAAAGGACTGTTGCCGCTGCTGCTGCTGCTGCTGGGCAGAGAGGGCTCCATTTTGTTTTGTTTTTTTGTTTAAATTCCTGTTATTTTTACCTATGTTATTTTAAACTGTATTGAGGATGTATTCTTAGTTTTAGATTTTGATTCATGTCGAAATTGTTTTCTATTCGGTTGTGTATTTTTTGATGTGGTTTATGTATTGTTTGTGACTTTTGTAATTGTACTATTGCTGTATTGTTTTGATGTTCGACTGGAAGCCGCCCAGAGTGGCTGGGGAGACTCAGCCAGATGGGCGGGGTACAAATAAAAAATTATTATTATTATTATTATTATTATTATGATGATGATGATTACTGTATTATTATTTTCAGTTTTGCAATGAAAATGAGAACTTGAAAAGGAGATTTGAAATTCACGGCATGTTGTTCACTGAAAGTAAACTATATGAAAACGATGTGCCGGTGGTATTTGACTCCTGTTAAATTGGCAAAAATGTTCAGAACGAGTGCAATTACTTGCTGGAAATGTAAAGAGAAAGAAGGTACATTTCATCCTATGTGATGGACGTGTAAAGTAAAAACGTTTGGGAGACGATATATAATGAAACGAAAAGAATGCTTAAAATAACGTTTGTTTCAGAAAAACCAAGAAGCTTTCTTATTAGGAATTACAGGGACCAAGGTTCCAAAGGATCAGAAAAGATTGTTTATGTATGCTCAAACAACTGCACAGATGCTATTAGCCCGGAGATGGGAAGAAGATAAAGTCGCTACCAGAGAAGAATGGCAGATCAAGCTGAGGGACTATGCTGTAAATGGCAAAATTAACTGGGAAGCTCAGAAATCAAGAAGGCAAGGACTATTTTGTTTTTTTAAAGGGAAAAGACCTACACTGGCTCCCAGGACGTTTCCGAGCACAATTCAAAGTGTTGGTGTTGACCTTTAAAGCCCTCAACGGCCTTGGCCCAGCAGACCTGAAGGAGCATCTCCACCCCCATCGTTCTGCCCGGACACTGAGGTCCAGCACCGAGGGCCTTCTGGCGGTTCCCTCCCTGCGAGAAGCGAGGTTACAGGGAACCAGGCAGAGGGCCTTCTCGGTAGTGGCTCCCGCCCTGTGGAATGCCCTCCCATCAGATGTCAACGAGAAAAACAACTACCAGACTTTTAGGAGACATCTGAAGGCAGCCCTCTTTAGGGAAGCTTTTAATGTTTAATAGATTATTGTATTTTAATGCTCTATTGGAAGCTGCCCAGAGTGGCTGGGGAAACCCGGCCATATGGGCGGGGTATAAGGAATAAATTATTATTATTATTATTATTATTATTATTATTATTATTATTATCTATTTATGAGATCATTGTAAGCAGGTTAAAGCATGGGCAGGATTTTAACAACACTTGTAAAACAATGGAAACTATAGAACTTCAAATATTTGGATAAATATTGATACGCAGTTGCAAATATTTTCATTAGGACCCATGGAAGGAATTTGGGGGGGGGGTTGAGTCGGGAGATTCAGAGCTACCTCACTACAGTGGTGCGTCTCTTAACGAATGCCCTGCTTAACGAAATTTCCGCTTAACGAAAGGATTTTTCGAGCGGAGCTTGCCTCGCTAGACGAATGCGTTTTACGAAAAATTCGTCTAGCAAATCGCGGTTTCCCATAGGAATGCATGGAAATTCAATTAATGCGTTCCTATGGGCAAAAAAAAAAATTCAAAAAAGATCCAATGCATTCCTATGGGATTCGCTAGACAAATTTTTTCGCTATAAGAAAAGACCCGTGGAACGAATTAATTTCGTCTAGCGAGGCACCACTGTATTTGGATTTCGAATTTTTTGTTGTTGTATGTTTGTTTTTTTTAAATCAAATTTGAAAATTATTAAAAGGAGAACTTGCGAAAGCCCGCTTTTGCACGATGCTTAAGCCCCTGTTCCAAGATTCCTGCCCCCCCTTTGAAAAAGCAGAAAGAGCATTTTTAACACCCCACGAAAACCACTCACCAACTCCCAAGATCTCTGTTTTTCTCTCTTCCTTCTTCACTCTCCTGCCTTCATGGCTCTAACTCCCAGCTTCTGCTCATCCTCTGCTATTTAACAGCTTGGGAGATTTGGGGGGTGGGGATGGGGGGGGTTGTAAGCGCCAACTTTCCTCTCGCAACCCTCCCCAAATCTAGTAGGAACTTAACCAGAGCTCAGCCAAATTATAAAGTGTCTTTTCTTCCCTCCGAAGGGAATTGAGGAGGGGTAAGCTGATCTCATTGTTGTGTGTGTGTGTGTGTGTGTGTGTGTGTGTGTGTGTGTGTGTTCATAATTCAGAGCACGGATTAACTTTCAGCGGGGGTAAAAGAATGTTATAGGTTGGAAAGGTCTCCCACTTTTATCCCACCCCCACCCCCAAGCTGGCACTGGATTCGGGGCCGAACGAAACGGGGAGATCTCTACCAAGGCACAGCTAATTCTTTGGTAGAATCAATAGGGTTGGAAGGGACCCCCAAGGGACATCTAGCCCAACCCCCCACAACACAGGAATACGGGGATCGGACCTGCAACCTTGGCGTCCTCAGTACCCTGTCAAGGAAAGAAGTTATTTGCGCCCTGCAAAGTTTTCCCTAGTCTGACTTGACACTGCGAGGACAAAGCAAGGGGGAATCAGAGAACGTGCAGAGTGCACTGTTCCCTTTGCCCTCCTCGTGCAGAAGATTAGAGAGTGTAAACTTGGGCAGGGCAAAGACTTGTTGCCATTCTGGAAACTGTCCCCCGCTCACCCGCAGCGAGGGCATGATAATTATCCTGACCCTTTCCCCCTTTTGGTAGTTTTAAGTACCATATTTTCTGGCGTATAAGACAACTGGGCGTATAAGACTATTCCAGTTAAAATATAGTGTTTGGGATATACTCACCGTATAAATAAGACGACCCGGCGTATAAGAGGCCCCCTGACTTTTGAGAAGATTTTCCTGGGTTAAAAAGTAGTCTTATACGCAGGAAAATACAGTACGTTTTTCTTTCAGAGTCAGTTTTTGATAAAGTTTCTTTCAGCCGGGTTCTCGGATGGAGGCGGGACTCGTGCAGAGATGCAACGGATACCCTCCGGAGCAGGTGGGGTCGTTCCCTCATGCCATCTGCGCAGGGGGGAACTGGCTCCAGTGCGGGAACATGTCTGAACTGCCCCTCCCCCCGCAACAGAGGAAGGATGCCTGGTATGGGGCGGCGTCAGAGCAGGGTAGCCGGCAGAGATACAACAGGGAGTCTCCGCCGAAGTTACCATACTTTGTGCTCAGAGAAGCCTTTGACATTACTGCTGGCTCGGAGCAGTCTTTAGGCTGCAACCTGACCACGCTTTCCAAGGAGTCAAGTTCTCTGAGCATGTAAAAAGATCACCATCACCGCCACCTCTCTTCTCTCCATTTTAAAAAGCAGTGTCCCTCTTGCCCGGACAGGTATGAATGAATGAATCTTTATTCACATCAGCCATCGGTCATAGCAATAAAACATCAATACGATATACAAAGAATAGAGATTAAAAAATCGATTATATAAATCACAGTTTACGGTTTTGAATCAGTAGTCAAATAGTGGACCTTATTCTGGTTGCCCCAGCTAAAAAACCTTGCCACCTTTGCTGTCCCCTGCTCCTCTTGATCTGCCCAGAGAAAGGACACTGGGGCAGTGGCTGGGCGACCCGGAATGGACAATAAAAGAAGGGGGATCATCTTATTCCTCAAGTTTGTAGAAAGAGGGCAAGCCAGAAGGGCATGCGACACCGATTCGGGACTGCCATCTCCACAGGGATGTTTTTTGTGTGGAATCTGTTGGAATCGCCTGAGTCCAGCTGAGGGCAAGACATTCAATCTTGCGAAGGTAAAAGCGTGTCTATATTTTAGAATTGCTAGGTTATGTGGATAGGGTACCGGAGAGTCAAAATGGGAAGGTGGAAAATAGTCACGCCATGGGCAAAATTTCTTTATTGTGGCCAAGTTGTTCTGACGCTCGAGATCATATAGGCGCTGACAAATTAGATTCTTTGCTTTACTAAACCCCAAAGTGAGTAGCTGTTGTGGGGGTAAATCACAAGAGCGAAGTTTTTGATAGACAGTTTTAGTCCAGGCGCTCTTGTGTCAATCTTGTAGCACTGGGGATATTAAACCGAGGGGGATTTGAGTTTAGGCGAAGCCTGGACAGCAGAACCTCAGGGCCCCTAATCCTAGCTCACCCTCTTTGCCGAGGTGATTTTGCATTTGGCGGGTGGTGGGGTGGGGGTGGGGGGACATGGGCAGAAAGAGAGATGATTTCTTTGCTGGGGATGCTAACAAGGTCTGACAAGCGTGGAGAGGGCTAGGAGAGGCGACTTCCTCCCCAGCCAGCATGGGATGGTCAAAATGTGAACCCACCGAGGCTCTGGGAGATATGGAGGTCCAAGGGTGTGCAAGCAATTGGGGAAACCACCCAGTTTGGGTGGAGGGTGAGCAAAGAGCAACCCCCCCCGTACTGTGTGGTGATTCTTAGGACGGAGAGGGTGGGGAGGTGGTGTAAAGATTGGGAGGGCAGGGGAATGAAGGAGGGAATGAGCAAAGGAAAGGAAAGGAAACAGAGAATGAAAGAGAAAGAGAAAGAGAAAGAGAAAGAGGAAGGAAGGAAGGAAGGAAGGAAGGAAGGAAGGAAGGAAGGAAGGAAGGAAGGAAGGAAGGAAGGAAGGAAGGAAGGGAGAGAGAGAAAAGAGAAAAGAGAAAAGAGAAAAAAGAGAAAAAAGAGAGGAAGGAAGGAAGGAAGGAAGGAAGGAAGGAAGGAAGGAAGGAAGGAAGGAAGGAAGGAAGGAAGGAAGGAAGGAAGGAAGGAAGGAAGGAAGGAAGGGAAAGAGGAGGGCAACCAAAATGGTCAAAGGCCTGGAAACGATGCCTTATGAGGAACGGCTTAGGGAGCTGGGTATAAGTAAAATAAAAAAATTCCTTCAGTAGCACCTTAAAGACCAACTAAGTTTTTATTTTGGTATGAGCTTTCGTGTGCATGCACACTTCTTCAGAAACAGTGAAATAGAAGTCCCCAGGCACTTATGTAGAGAAGGGGTGGGGAGGGGTGGGGATGGGGAGGGGAGGGGGGATCACTCAGAAGGGTGGTGGAAGTGGGTGATTGACTGACTGATAGCTGTTGATGACCGAAAACGACTGCAAATGGTTTTGCATGAAAAAGCAAGGGTTGAGATGGCTGAAGATCGCTTATCATGTATAATGAGATAAGAATCCGATATCTCTGTTCAAACCAGGTCCCTCCATGGTTTTGAGCTTGGTGATAAGTTGTAATTCAGCAACTTCTCTTTCCAGTCTATTTCTGAAATTCTTTTGTAGTAAGACAGCTACTTTGAGATCTTGTATAGAATGTCCTGGGAGATTGAAGTGTTCTCCTACTGGTTTTTCTGTCTTCTGGTTCCTGATGTCAGATTTATGTCCATTTATCCTTTGGCGTAGGGTTTGGCCTGTTTGTCCAATATAGAGAGCTGAAGGGCACTGTTGGCATTTGATGGCATACACAATGTTAGAAGATGAGAAATTAAATAGTCCTGAGATGGTATGTTGGATGTTGTTGGGGCCAGTAATGATGTTGTCCGGGTGTATGTGGCAGCAAAGTTGGCATCTGGGTTTATTGCAGGCTCTGGTACCAGTGTCCATGTTAAGTCTGGTGGTTGTATTATTGTGGGTGAGGAGTTGTTTAAGATTGGGTGGCTGTCTGTAGGCAATGAAAGGTCTTCCTCCCAGAGCTTGAGAAAGGGAGCTGTCATTGTCCAGGAGAGGCTGTAGATCTCTGATGATGCGTTGTACTGTTTTAACTTGGGAGCTGTATGTGATGACTAGTGGTGTTCTGTTATTTTCTTTTTTGGGTCTGTCTTGCAGCAGGTTCTCTCTAGGTATCAGTCTGGCTCTGTTGATCTGTTGTTTAACTTCATCAGGTGGATATTTTAGTTCTAAAAAGGTTTGCTGTAAAAGGCGAAAGATTTATACGATCTGAGGTGAAACCAGCGCCGATCGGCGGGGTTTTTGTCTCGCTCCGAGACAGCCCGTCTTTGCTAGAGGAGGGAGGGCAGCGAGAGCAGCGCTGCATCCCATAGAACCCCGGGTCGGGCGTCCCGGGGGCAAAACTGCTCGGCAGAGCCCAAAACCGGACTCCCCAACCGTCCGGCTGCCCTAGTAAGAGCGCCGGAGTGAGAAGGGTCGAAGTCGCGGGGGCCATTTTGAGCACCATCGTCGCTCTAGCGGGGAGAAGCTCCGAGCCGGAGGCAGAGAGCGCTGGATTCTTCCAAAAGAAAGAATTAGAAATTAAGACTGTAAGTAAGCTCTCAAATTTGGATTGTTTTGAATATTAATCTGGACTAATTTGGATTTGGGAGAGAGGGAAATAAAACGGAAGCCACCCCCTCCCACCGGTAGCTAAGGAACAGTAAAATAAATACCCGAAGCCACGAATTGAATGTTTAAAAGGTATCCTCAAAAGACATAAAAGGTTCTCCCCTGGATGCAGAGTAAAAGGGGAGAAGGACGATTCTCTGCAGAATGATGAAAAAGAAAGAGGAAAACCTTTTGTTTCCCCGGGAGCCGGCAGCCCAGACAACCCAGCGAGCTGACGAGGATTTATAAAGGAGTTTTACTTTATTTAGACTCTCAAGAAGCTAGGAGTATATGCTTTTGAAATGTTTGAATTGTGAAATGTTGGTTTGGACCTTTGTGAATCTGGAATTGGAAAATGCAACTACTTTGCTGAGGCTGGGAAAATAAGCAGCGATCATTTTCCACCCCACACGATAAGCAGTGACCTTGACAAGACGGAACTATGTCAACAAAAAGTTACTCGCCTGAGTTCCAGCGGATTGTTTTGACAGCCATGTGGGAATTAAAAATAGGACTATGCCGAGATGAGATTCAACAGCAAGAACTAAAGCAGCAATTTCAGATGGTGATTGCTGAATATGATTTTCCAGATGATGAGGATATTGAAATGGAAATGGAGGAGGAAGATAGCGACAATGATAGCGACAGCAATTTGGATGATTTGGTCAATGAGGTGGACTCTGACGTGGAGCATGAAGAGAACAACGATGATGACTGGGACAATACAACACAAAATGAAGCACACCACAAGGAAAAAGTTGATATTGCTTTACAAAAAGAGAAGCGGAGTACCCCTCCTTTGAGGAGGGAACGACAGGAACCAATGGAATTACAGATTTCCCACAAGGAGAAGGACATGAATAACTTAAGAAGGGGAGAAACTCAGGGGGGCCCCATGGATATCTGGGGGACAAAACATTGGAAAAAGGGGGTGGGATGAAGGAAAAATGGGAGTGTAATTATTAGGACGGATTATCAAGAGCAAATTTGGATTGTTGATTACGGAACTTGCTGGGTTGGAGGGAGGTAGTCGGAATCTGGGGAAGAAAGGTTATATTGGGATTTTTTAGAGTGTAAGAGCTAATTATGGGAAAAGTTAAAATAAAAGAAGTTTAGGGATTTAAATTTTAAGAAGTCTATTGAGGGGGAAAATTAGGCAAGGGAAGAAAAATTGGATAATGAATTATAAGGATTAAGAGATTCAGTGAAAATGGTATTAGCTAAGTTTAAAAATTTTATGAAGAGGAAAAGTAAGTTGTTTATAGATATGGAAACTGTTAAAGAGGATAGTAAAGGGATGAAAACTGGGAAAGGGGGGAGGTAGGGGAAGCCCACAAAATATGGTTTATCAATGTAAATTTGAAAAAGATTGTTTTTATTGTTTTTTGTCTTTTTTCTTTTTTATTATTCCTTTTTTGAATTTTTTTTTTCTTTTTTCTTTTAGTGTAGCTTTTTTCTTTTTGGATTGCTGGGTGGTTGTCTCTCTGCTTTCTGCTCCTGGAGCTCTCTGGTGGCAGGGGGGGACTCTGGGGGGGTGGGGGAGGGGGGGGACATAAACTCATCTACAAAATGGAACATCTTCAACTGCCTGCCTGCATGGGATACTCCTGTGGCAGGGGAGGGCCCATGGGAGGGGGGGGTGGAAAGAAGGTGGAAAATTTGTTTATGAAAGTGTTTCTTTTATATATGTTTCTTTTTGTAATCTGTAAAATCAATGAAAATTATATTAAAAAAAAGGTTTGCTGTAGATCTCTTAGGTGAGATTCTCTGTCTGTAGAGTTGGAACAGATGCGGTTGTAACGTAAGGCCTGGCTGTATACGATGGATTGTTTGGTATGTTTGGGATGGTAGCTAGAAGCATGTAGATATGTTTGTCGGTCAGTTGGTTTTCTGTATAAGGTGGTGTCTATACGTCCATCCTGTATTTTTATAGTAGTGTCCAAAAAATGTATTTCTTGCATAGATTGGTTCATTGTTAGGTTGATGGTGGGGTGAAAGTCATTGAATGTCTGGTGGAAGGTTTCCAGGGTCTGTTGTCCAGATAATAAAAATATCGTCAATGTATTGCAGGTACAAGAGAGGTTTGAGTGGGTAGGAGTTTAGGAAACGTTGTTCTAAATCTGCCATGAAGATGTTGGCATGAAGATGTTGGCATGAAGATGTTGGGAGCTGGGTATGTTTAGCCTGGAGAAGAGAAGGTTAAGGGGTGATATGATAGCCATGTTCAAATATATCAAAGGATGTCATATAGAGGAGGGAGAAAGATTGTTTTCTGCTGCTCCAGAGAAGCGGACACGGAGCAATGGATTCAAACTACAAGAAAGAAGATTCCACCTAAACATCAGGAAGAACTTCCTGACAGTAAGAGCTGTTCGACAGTGGAATTTGCTGCCAAGGAGTGTGGTGGAGTCTCCTTCTTTGGAGGTCTTTAAGCAGAGTCTTGACAGGCATATGTCAAGAATGCTTAATGGTGTTTCCTGCTTGGCAGGGGGTTGGACTGGATGGCCCTTGTGGTCTCTTCCAACTCTATGATTCTATGAAAGAAAAGAAGGAAGAAAAAGAGAGTTTAGGAGAGAGAGAGAGAGAGAGAGAGAGAGAGAGAGAGAGAGAGAGAGAGAGAGAGAGAGAGAGAGAGAGAGAGAGAGAGTCTTGCTTTTGAAGTTTGCGTAATGGTTAAGAGCGTTGGACTAGGACCCAGGAGACCAGGGATCGAATCCCCACTCATCCCTGAAGCTCACTGGGTGCCCTTGGGCCTAGTCACCACCTCTCTGTGATGACAGATGAGCTGTAAGGGGTTATGAATGGGGAATGGAAGAAGGGGCAAATTGCAAAGGAAGAGAACAGCCCATTCTTGCAGGGAGAAAAGAATGCTCAGAAGAAGCAAGGCTTGCAAGCCACCGTTCAAGGAGGGTGTTGACCAGCTGGAAAAGATTTCAGAGAGAGGAGGGTGGACCAAGGGGGCCTGTAAACCGAAGTCTTATGAGCAATGGGTTGTTTTATTGGGGGGGGGCGAGTCAAGTATGTTTAGCCTGGAATTCATCCAGTGCTTTTCCAGCTGCACTGGCTCCCGGTGGAGTACAGGGTCAGATTTAGGGTGCTGGTTTTGACCTTTTAATAATAATAATAATAATAATAATAATAATAATAATAATAATAATATTTTATTTATACCCCGTCCATCTGGCCGGGTCCCCAGCCACTCTGGGCGGCTTCCAACAAAAGAATAAAACACAATAATCTATTAAACACTAAAAGCTTCCCTAAACAGGGCTGCCTTCAGATGTCTTCTAAAAGTCTGGTAGTTGTTTTCCTCTTTGACATCTGTTGGGAGGGCGTTCCACAGGGCAGGCGCCACCACCGAGAAGGCCCTCTGCCTAGTTCCCTGCAACTTGGCTTCTCGCAACGAGGGAACCGCCAGAAGGCCCTCGGCCCTGGACCTCAGTGTCCGGGCAGAACGATGGGGGTGGAGACGCTCCTTCAGGTATACTGGACCGAGTCCTTCATGGCCTAGGACCCTCGTACCAATGGGACCACCTCTCCATAAATAGTAACACCTTAGAGGTCCGGGGTCCAAAGTAAATCAGATTAGCCTCAACTAGAACCAGGGCCTTTTCAACAATGGCTCCAACCTGGTGGAATACTCTGTCTCATGAGACCCGGGCCCTGCGGGATTTGATTTCTTTCCGCAGGGCCTGTAAGACGGAGTTGTTCCACCTGGCCTTTGACCTAGAGCTAACCCCTTTTCCCCTTTTCTGATGGGGCTGCATTTTAATTTTAATTCTGATTTGAATGTTGTATTTAATCTTGTTTTTAAGCTGTATTTTAATTAACTGTTTTATATGCGGTGTTAGCCACCCTGAGCCCAGTCTTGCCTGGGGAGGGTGGGGTATAAATAAAATTTATTATTATTATTATTAAAAGAGAAGGCTAAAGAGGTGGAATGATGGCCATCTTCAAATATCTGAAGGGCTGTTGTTGCGTGGAACATGGAGCAAGCTTGTTTTACGTTAAGGACCCAAACCAATGACAAGAAAGGAGATACCGAACTAAACATTTAGGGAAGAGCTTTCTGGAGGGATGTGCTGTTAAGACAGAGGAACGGACTCCCTCGAAAGGTGGGCTGTGATTCCTGCATTGCATGAGATTGGAGAAGATGACACTTGGGTCCCTCCCGGCCCTGTGTCCAGGGGCGGCTGTCCCCCAGCTCCATCTGGTGTGCAGGATGAGACCCTCCCTGCCCACAGAATGTCTCGCCCGAGTGGTGCATGCTCTGGTTATCTCCTGCTTGGACTACTGCCATGTGCTCTCCGTGGTGCTGCCTTTGAAGGTGACTCGGAAACTGCAACTAATCCAGAACGCAACAGCTAGACAGGTGACTGGGAGTGGCCACCAAGACCATATAACACCGGTCCTGAAAGACCTACATTGGCTGCCAGGATGTTTACGAGTACAATTCAAAGTGTTGGTGCTGAGCTTGAAAGCCCTAAACGGCCCAGTATCCCTGAAGGAGCCTCTCCACCCCACTGAGGTCCAGCTCCAAGGGCCTTCTGGCGGTTCCCTCCCTGCGAGAAGCGAGGTTACAGGGAACCAGGCAGAGGGCCTTCTCGGTGGTGGCACCCGCCCTGTGGAACACCCTCCCATCAGATGTCAAGGAAATAAACAACTACCTGACTTATAGAAGACATCTGAAGGCAGCCCTGTTTAGGGAAGTTTTCAATGTTTGGTGTTTTTAATATTCTGTTGGGAGCCACCCAGAGTGGCTGGGGAAACGCAGCCAGATGGGCGGAGTATAAATAATAAAAATTATCATTATCATTATTATTATTATTATTATAAAATTCCATGTGCCTATGAGCTTGCTTCCCCCACCCCACCCCCAATCTTTCTTGCATGTTGCATCGTTTTCTTTAGATTGTGAAGCTTAAGCCTGGCAACATCTCAGAACTGATTTTTATTTCTTTTTGTAAACCTCTCCGAAATAAGCTACAAGATGCACAGATGCTAATAAAAAATGAATTTAGGCAAGTGGCAAGCCAAAAATGCGAACATCAGTGGCTGATATTTGCCACTCTAACTTCCATGTCTGGAAGGTGCCATCGTAACAGCCCTGCATTCATTTTTCATGCCCAAGTATCCTTTTTTATATGTATACGTGGTTTGGCCCAGCAAAGGACCTTTGCACATGTTCTTTGGCTGGAGGGAGAACTGCGCTTTGGGCTCACGGATCTGGTCTGGGAACAGTGGATTCAAGACGTGCGCATTGAAACAAGCAAACATCCGCCCTGGGTTCAAATAGTAAAAACTACAAAAAAAATAGTTAACAAGAGCACAGATGTGCTCAGGAGAAGCTGTCGATCAATGGCCTTGCACCCTTCGGACGTCGCTCGCTAAAGAGCTTACCTCCATCCCCTAATCAGCTTCCCGATTCCTGATCGATCCGTTTGCTCGCTAAGCTCCCTCACCCCCCCCCAAAAAACACCCTTCTTCGCATGCCCCATGTTTTAACACCTTCCCCTACAATTTGCTTCGGCTGTCCGGGAACAAAACATAGTTTTATAGGAATGAAATTGCCTTTCAAAAGGTGGGATCGATCATTCCCGATCACCCCTGACCCCAACGGCCTCGTGGCTACGCGGAGGGGGTTAAGCTGAACGAAAGGGCCCTGAATGCTTCACAGCGGGGGTTCCCCTAAAAAAACAACACCCCGTGCTACTGGGAGGGCCGATCTGGGAGATTGTCCCCGTCTCTCTCAGCTCCCCCTTCCCAACTGCTTGCCTTCTGTGAATCAACACAGCTTTCTAAAGTCCTGGGCGGGCGTAGCAATTCCCTTATGTGGAACAGCTGTGGGGATTGGGGCTTTTTAGTTTGGGTGGGGGAAAGGCAAGGAAGAAGCGGCGTGGTTTTATCAAAGGATGCACCACCAAGTAGCTACAGAAAAGAGCTTTCCTCCCCCCTCTCCTAACACTAAAACTCGCAGGCCTGCAAGGAGGCTGAATTGCTGGATGGTCCAGGGCAGACGAAAGAATCACAGAATCGTAGGGAGCGCAGAATCACAGAGGGTCCATCAAGTGCAACCTCCTGCAATGGAGGATCATCGAGTCGAGAGGTTCCCAAACTTATTTGGCCTACTTATTTCAAAACAGCAGTCACGAAATTAAAAGACGCCTGCTTTTAATGACAAACCTAGACAGCATCTTAAAAAGCAGAGACATCACCTTGCCTACAAAGGTCCGTATAGTTAAAGCTATGGTTTTCCCAGTAGTGATGTATGGAAGTGAGAGCTGATCGCCGAAGAATTGATGCTTTTGAATTATGGTGCTGGAGGAGACTCTTGAGAGTCCCATGGACTGCAAGAAGATCAAACCTCTCCATTCTGAAGGAAATCAGCCCCGAGTGCTCACTGGAAGGAGAGATCGTGAAGCTGAGGCTCCAATACTTTGGCCACCTCATGAGAAGAGAAGACTCCCTGGAAAAGACCCTGATGTTGGGAAAGATGGAGGGCACTAGGAGAAGGGGACCACAGAGGACGAGATGTTTGGACAGTGTTCTGGAAGCTACGAACATGAGTCTGACCAAACTGTGGGAGGCAGTGGAAGACAGGAGTGCCTGGCATGCTATGGTCCATGGGGTCACGAAGAGTCGGACACGACTAAACGACTAAACAACAACAACAATTTCAAAACACACAAAAATTACCCAGCGCCCCCCTGGAAATCGTTCTCCTTTTACCAAACGAACAGAAAGATGCCGTGACAAATTTGCGGTCTTTCGTGGTGTATCCCTATCTCTACCTACGTCCTACAATCTAACGAAAGGTATTGTTGGACATTGGCACGCACCCTGGTTCTCAAACTTAATCCGTTCCAGAAGTCTGTTCCAAAACCAAAGCGTTCCAAAACCAGGGCACACTTTCCCATAGAAAGCAATGCAAAACGGATTAATCCCTCCCAGGCTTTTAAAAACAACCCCTAAAACAGCAGCTTAACATGAATTTTACTCTCTAACGAGACCACGGATCCATAAAATGAAAGCAATAATCAATGTACTGTACTATAAAATAAATAATACAGTATTGTAGATGATAAAAATTAAAATGATTATTTTTTCTTCCCTGCACTGATGATAGACATTGTTTGGATTGGTGGGGGGTGGGGGCTTTATCCATTTCCACAGTCACACCATCAATCAGTAGCTGAACTGGGTTCCACACACTAGTTACAGGTAGGTAGCCGTGTTGGTCTGACGTAGTCAAAACAAAAAATAAAAAAAATTGCTTCCAGTAGCACCTTAGAGACCAACTAAGTTTGTCATAGGTATGAGCTTTCGTGTGCATGCACACTTCTTCAGATACTGGGTTCCACACAGTCGCAGAAACAAATGAACCGAAAAAGCCTCAAAAACAAAAACGCAAAATAAAGAGCAAAAACAAAAGGGCCAAACTTATTCTGTTCCAGAAGTCCCTTTGACTTCCAAAATGTTCGGAAACCAAGGCACAGCTTCTGATTAGCGCAGGCGCCCCAGAAACGATAGCCGACAGCTGCGTTGGACGTTCGGCTTCTGAAAAACGTTAAAAAACGGGAACACTTACTTTTGGGTTTTTGGTGTTTGGGAATAAGAAAACTTGCAGCTTGAAATTATATGAATAGGCAGGAAACCTGAGACCCATTTCCTGGGCCTGGGGGAAGCCAAAAAACACCCCCCCCCAGCCCAGTAAAACCCCTCGCCTCCAGGGGAAGGCGTTGTCGCCATCCCACAACAGCGCCCAACTTGGGAGCCCCCCCATTGCACTAGAGGCTCCTACTGCCCCCCCCCCCGGATCATCCCAGCGCCCCCCAGGGAAAACACTGATTTATTCCAACCTCCTTCAATGCAGGCTCAAATACTTTGGCCACCTCATGAGAAGAGAAGAATCCTTGGAAAAGACCTTGATGTTGGGAAAGATGGAGGGCACTAGGAGAAGGGGACGACAGAGGACGAGATGGTTGGACAGTGTTCTCGAAGCTACGAACATGAGTTTGACCAAACTGCGGGAGGCAGTGCAAGACAGGAGTGCCTGGCGTGCTATGGTCCATGGAGTCACGAAGAGTCGGACACGACTAAACGACTAAACAACAACAACCTTCAATGCAGGAATATGGGGATCGAACCTGCAAACTTGGCGTCATCAGCTCCACGTTCTGTATATAATAAAATGCTTGTTTACAAAGCTATTGTCCTATCAACCTTACTGTATTCTTGTGAAACCTGGACCACTTATAAATGCCATCTTCAACTCCTCAAAAAATTCGATCAACGGTGTCACCGAAAATTCATACACATCACTTGGGAAGACAGGCGAACTAATGCCTCCAGTGTTGAAGCAATGATTCTTCAACGTCAACTTCGTTGGACTG
The DNA here is from genome assembly GCF_965207765.1 of Zootoca vivipara. Taxonomy (NCBI): domain Eukaryota; kingdom Metazoa; phylum Chordata; class Lepidosauria; order Squamata; family Lacertidae; genus Zootoca; species Zootoca vivipara. The sequence continues at coordinate 94,274,567 of NC_142589.1, read as the reverse complement.
GTCATGTTGTGCGGGAGCCTGATGATCATCTTCCAAAGCAACTCCTCTATTCTGAACTTAAAAATGGAAAGTGTAATGCTGGTGGTCAACAAAAGAGGTTTAAAGGCTCTCTCAAGGCAAATTTTTAAAAATGTAGTATAAACACCAACAATTGGGAAACACTGGCCTGCGAGTGCTCCAGTTGGAGAACAGTCTTTACCAAAGGTGTTGTGGTCTTTGAAGACACTTGAACTCAGGACGCAAGGGAGAAACGTGTTAAGAGGAAGGCACGCTTGGCAAACCCTCACCGGGATCAACTCCCGCCTGGAAACCTATGTCCCCACTGTGGAAGGATGTGTGGATCCAGAATTGGCCTCCGCAGTCACGGACTCAGTTTTAAAACCGTGTTTATGGAAGACAATCTTACTCGGCTACGAGTGATCGCCAAATAATATTCTTCTTCATATTATCATTAGCCAAATATCACCTGATTGGAGATGAGTGACCGAAGTTCTGGGCTGCAAACAAGAAGCAATCTTCAAATGCAGCCATGGAACCGGCAAAGTAAGGACGCTTTGATGGCGATTCCAAACCTGTCACTGGAAGAGGGGAAGGGGGGAGATGAAATGGGACAGCGAAATCCCCCAGAACACAGAACTGGTGGTCGATTCAGTGGGGAGCTTTTTAACTTGGGGACATTTCTTTGCAACGCACCCTTCAGATGCCACGGGGCGCAAACGGGTTGTGACAGGTCCGTCGATATCTCAGCGGGAGACTCTCGGCCAGCCACCCACTCTCCCTGCTCCTGGGACCCTCCGTCCCACATTTGCCGGCCAAAAGGAGCTTACAAGAGGGAAATTAACTGAAGAAGGGGTTTTAATGAGGCTCAGCACCCTGATCAATAACGTGGACAATGGGAGGCTCTGGCGTAGGGGTGGCGATCAGGGGCTGATCCCCATGAGGAACACAGCCAGGGATGCAAACAGCTTTCCCTCGTGCACAAAAGAGGCATGTTTAACGCAACAACGTCTGCCATCACAAAAAGCCCCGCCAGCTCTTTCTGACCTCTGACCCCCCAGCTCCCAGAGTCAATGGCCCAGTGGACTTCATTCCAATTTTTCCTTCGCTCTGATCCAGCGATCCGGACTCCTCAAGCAAGTTGGGAGGCGACACATCGGGTTTCTGAAACTGTGCCCGGCATGGAGATAGCCAGTAAGAGAGCAGCTTTCCTCCCTCTCTCTTCTCCGAACGCCGGAACTCGTGAAGATTCGATGGAGCTGAAAGTTGGGAGATGCAGGGGAAACAAAAGGGCTGCTTCGCGCGGTGCAAACTATGGAATTCCCACCTGCAGGAGGGAGTTATACCAGAGGGAGAGAATGGAAATAGTGAATGCATTTTCAGGGTGGCGTTGAATCCTGTGCCACCGAATAGTTAGCCTGTCGTGACATCACAGAATGTTCATCCAAGGGTGAAGGAGAATGAAGACAGGAAGCTGCCTTGTAGATTCTCGGGAGGGGAATGGCTCCTCCAAATAAGAGAAACCCCCCTCCTGTGGTTATCTGGGATACAAATCCCCTATCTAAGAAGCATTCAGGTTCTCAAGAGGCACTGCCTCTTCTGAGCAGAGGCGTTCTTCCAAGTTCTTGCATGCAGAGCTGGTACTTAGACCAAGTATGGAGGAAACCCAAGGCCCTCTCTGATTTAAACTTAATGAGGACAGGTTTCTGGCTCTCTGTAGATGAAACGTTTGGCAAAGTTGTGGCCTTTCAAAAATAAAATCTCTGGATTACCCCCCGCCACCTTTTATCCCTGACACACTCTCCAGTAAGCAGAATAAGAGAGAGAGAGAGAGAGAGAGAGAGAGAGAGAGAGAGAGAGAGAGAGAGAGAGAGAATCTGTAAAACAACCAATCATGCTTACCACAAATAGCCAGGATTTTTATTTATTTAAAAAAACAAAACAAAAAAAACCATTTACAAAATAGTGTTAACAGGTTTTACCAGTTCTGCATATACAAAGTCTACAGCGCCCATTTTTAATTAACTGTACAGTGTTAACAAAACAAGAGATTCGGGAATCGTCAACCAGGGAACGGCTGAGGTCAACTGCAGAAGAGGTCGTACTAAGGTTATTATTATTAATAATAATAATAAAGTTTCTTTTCCCCCCCCAGGGGCCAAGGAGACTTGCTTTCTCCTCTTATTACCCTCGAAGGAAGGAAGGAAGGAAGGAAGAGGGCAGACTGGGAGCTGCAAAGAAATATGGAAACAGGGAACTGGTATTTAAAGGGAATGAATGGCGTCGGGAAACATTTGAACTCTCTAAGAGAGCTCTCTCCTTAGGCCTCCTTAAATGACAATTCGGGAGGGGGGGGTGTGTGCAGAGGAAGGAAGAGTGTTTTGTCAGCTGAAACAGCTTGTAGTGCAGAATTGTCCCCTTGCTTTAAATAGGAAACCCACCCACCACCCACCCTGTCTTCTAACTTGCTCCGTTCCTAGAACATTGTTATTTACACTCGTGGATAACTGAGCGTGCGTGAATTTGAGGAGGAGAAGGTGGATTCAACCACCACCACCCCTTTTTCTTTTCTCATTATACGCCAAGGCAAAGATTTCCACCTGCATCGTGTGTCGCCCGTCGCCCCCCCAAGCGAGCTGGGTTAAGCTTCCCCACGGGGCGTTCATGGAACAGCGTTTCAGAAAAGCTAGCAATTTTATTAGGAAGAAGCATTTCCTAGTGTTTTTTTAAAAAAGTCGCGGCTGAGCTTGAAAGTTCAGTGTGATATGCTCTGAATAGTGGAGGAAGTTCCCTGGTTTGCCGTTGTGAAGGAGGGTGAATCGTAAGGCTCCCTGCAGCGACCCTGCCGTGCTCATGCCCCCTGCCCCATTTTCCACCCTAGAGGACTTGCGCAAGCAATGATTCCGGGTCAGGCGGCTATCCGGGGCCATCCTCTACCTCAGGAAGGAGTCCAACAATGCAGGCAGCGGAGAGCGGGGAGGTCCGTTGAGCTGAGAGACGGGGCGAGGGGAACCCCCCTCTTTGCAGGGGGACCCATGTCCTGCGGTTCGGCACCAGCCGGCTGCACCGAGGGCCCCCTGTGCTCCTGGCGCGAGCGCAATGCCCTGCCGTACCCACGGCCGGGACTCAGACTCAGTTCTGCTGCCCTGCCAACCGCACGGCACCTCTGCCTTCTCCCCTGGTGTTGCGGGTTTGGAGACGGCCTGCTGCCGGATCGCAGCCCCCACGTGGCTTGCCAGCGCCTCCGCAGCTTGCTGAAGTTGTCGCAGCCAACTTCCCGACGTGTGGCAGCGCACAGGGAGCCCCATGTTAAGTCCCCAAAAGGAGAAGCCACATTTCTGCTTTTTCGAGGTTTGAGAACGGGACGGGGTTTCGGGGAGCTGCGGAGTTAGGCACCGCCCAGATTTCATCCTGGAGTTCTCTGGCGGGCCTACCGTGCCACAGGTCCAGGGGGGGGGGGGCGGATGGACAGGACGTCACGGCCAGCCTCACGAGGTCACACGCTTTCTCAGTGTGCCTGCAGAGGAGGGTGGCGAACACAGGAGGATGGGGGAAACGTGCCTGCTGGAGGGCCCAGGCTCCCCAGAGGCTGTTATTGTTGTTGTTATTATTATTATTATCATCATTATTATTATTGCACTGCACCGGTAAAAGCGGAAGAGGCAAAGGAGAAAGAACGGCGGCGGCCTCTCCTTTATCATCGCTTCACTTTCGCGTCTTCCTTGATCTTCCAGATCATCAGTTCCATGCATGCCCGGGCGTCCTCGCTCGAGTCGTGGCCTTCCACTGCCGGGAAGAAAAACAAAGAGAGAATGCAGGAAGTTGCGACTCCTCAGTTCCCTTGGGGCAGTGGTGGCCAAACTCGGCCCTCTAGCTGTTTGGGGACTACATTTCCCATCATCCCCGGCCACTGGTCCTGTTAGCCTAGGGTGATGGGAGTTGTAGTCCCAAAACAGCTGGAGGGCCAAGTTTGGCCACCACTGCCTTGAGACTCAGGAAGATGGGAAGGAATTGGGGTGGGGCAGTGAGGGACTGCAATACCTCAAGGACCGCCTCTTTCCATATTAACCTACCTGGACCCTGAGATCATCTTCCAAGGCCCTCCTTCATGTGCCACCTCCTTGAGAGGTCCGGAGGGTGGCAACACGAGAACGGGGCCTTCTTTGCGGTGGCTCCCCATCTCTGGAATGCTCTCCCTAGGGAAGTTCGCCTGGCGCCTTCATTATACACCTTTAGGCACCAGGCAAAAACGTTCCTTTTTAACCAGGCCTTTGGTTGACCTGATCAACATCCAATAACCTTTTAAAATGTGGCTCTTTTGGGGAGTGGGGTGTTACTGGGTTATTGTTCTTACTTTGATTTTACATATTGTGATCTTTTCTGTGAACCGCCCTGAGACCTCTCGGTATAGGGCAGTATATAAATTCAATCAATCAATCTTGACCTTTGGCCGTGGGACCTCAGTGTCCGGGGCTGAACGATGGGGGTGGAGATGTCTTCAGGTATACTGGACCGAGGCCGTTGAGGGCTTTCAAGGTCAGCACCAACACTTTGAATTGTGCTCAGAAACGTACTGGGAGCCAATGTAGGTCTTTCAAGACCGATGTTATGTGGTCTCGGCGGCCGCTCCCAGTCCCCAGTCTAGCTGCCGCATTCTGCATTAGTTGTAGTTTCTGGGTCACCTTCAAAGGTAGCCCCATGGAGAGCACATGGCAGTAGTCCAAGAGGGAGATAACCAGAGCATGCACCACTCTGGTGAGACAGTCTGTGGCCAGGGAGGGTCTCATTCTGCGTACCAGATGGAGCTGGGCGACAGCTTCCCTGGACACAGAATTGAACTGAGCCTCCATGGACAGCGGTAAGTCCAAAATGACCCCCAGGCTGTGTGCCCTCTGCTTCTCGCAGGGAGGGAACCGCCAGAGGGTCCTCAGAGCTGAACCCCGGTGTCTGGGCTGAATGAGGGGGGTGGAGGCGGAAGGCGGCCTGAAGAAGCCGAGGAGCCACCCTACGGATTCTCTCCCTTGCTCCCCATCCCGCCCCCCTCCAGGCGCCGAAATCTCACCGCTGTCCTGGATGATGCGCTTGAGGTAGTCGGCCATCAAGGTGCGCAGAGCCCGCTTGTAAGGCAAGCCCAGGCGGTGAGGGAAAACGACAGCCGTGTCCACCACAGTCCCGTGGATGAGCTGCCGGGAGAGACGGGTGCACACGGGGTCAAAGGGTTTCCCTTTCCCCAAGTACAGTGGTACCGCTGGTTAAGAACTTAATTCATTCCGGAGGTCCGTTCTTAACCTGAAACTGTTCTTAACCTAAAGCACCGCTTTAGCTAATGGGGCCTCCTGCTGCTGCCATACCGCTGGAGCACAATTTCTGTTCTCATCCTAGAATCATAGAATCGTAGAGTTGGAAGAGACCACAAGGGCCATCCAGTCCAACCCCCTGCCAAGCAGGAAACACCATCAAAGCATTCCTGACATATGCCTGTCAAGCCTCTGCTTAAAGACCTCCAAAGGAGGAGACTCCACCACACTCCTTGGTAGCAAATTCCACTGCCGAACAGCTCTTACTGTCAGGAAGTTCTTCCTAATGTTTAGGTGGAATCTTCTTTCTTGTAGTTTGAATCCATTGCTCCGTGTCCGCTTCTCTGGAGCAGCAGAAAACAACCTTCCTCCTCTATATGACATCCTTTTATATATTTGAACATGGCTATTCCTGAAGCAAAGTTCTTAACCCGAGGTACTATTTCTGGGTTAGCGGAGTTCGTAACCTGAAGCGTTTGTAACCCGAGGTACCACTGTACTTCTGCTAAGTTCTTCTGCACCAGTGGGAATCCTCACGCCATCAGGAACGTGTCCTCGGACCCCCACTTGGGCCAGGAGATTATCTGGCTGCCAAGTTTGCAATATCATCACCGGCTAAACATCACGATATACTGGTAGATCGTGATGCCCTAAATAAGGACCGGGCTATGCAGATGCATCGGCTGGCTTAGCGGTTTCCCCCGCGCCATGATTTTTGCCGTCGCCTGCTCTTGTGAACTGCCCACCCCACCCTGCAGCTTGGCTTCCCCCAGAGCAAGCAGAGCCCCTCCCTCCCATTACCTTCAGCGCAAACAGGTCGCTTTCCAAGCTGTGCCCTATCAGGATCGTGTCCGAGCTGAACATGCTCAAGAGGACAGCCTGGACGTCCCGCAGGGTGATGGAGGCGTTCTCCAGGTCCTCCTCCGTCACGCCCGAAAACCTGCGAAGGCAAAGATCCGTGTCGTCAAGCGGGTGGGAATACTCGCCCTTTCAAAGGCACTCTCACAAAATTCCTGCTTGATCCCGGGCCCGAAGGAAGTCAAGATTAGCCTCAACTAGAACCAGGGCCTTTTCAACACTGGCTCCGACCTGGTGGAACTCTCTGTCTCATGAGACCAGGGCCCTGCGGGACCTGATTTCTTTCCACAGGGCCTGTAAGACAGAGTTGTTCCGCCTGGCCTTTGGCCTGGACCCAACTTGATTCCCCCCCCCACTTTCCCATTTCCTTTCCGTACGAGGCTGCATTTTAATTTGCATTATAATTTTAATGTTGTATTTAATCTTGTTTTTAAGTTCTATCTTAATCAAGTGTTTTATATCTAGTTTTAGCCGCCCTGAGCCCGGTTTTGGCTGGGGGGCGGGGCGGGGTATAAATAAAATTTATTATTATTATTATTATTTATTATCAAGGTGCCTCCCCCCTACTCTTCACGCAGAGATGGAAAGAGGATGCTGCACACACACACACACACACACCCCCAGGAATGGGAAATTTTTACAATGTATTTAAGAGAACAATGTAAACAACTAAAAACTTTGGCAGGGTTTGATCAATGCTCATAATGTATTAAGAATTAAGGTAAAAAAAAAAGATTATTTAAGAAAAATAATGCTTCGCTAATTTTCTCTATTTAAGAAAAATAGAGAAAATTAGTGAAGCAGCTGAAAAAAAGATTGATAAAAATGGTAACCATGAAAGGGCAGAGGGGAGTCGAAGGGTTCAGGGAATCCTAAATGATGATGTTGATGTTTAATGTTCGAATTTAAATTTGCAATGTAAAACTCAATAAAAAGGATTTTAAAGGAAAGAAAGAAAGAAAGAAAGAAAGAAAGAAAGAAAGAAAGAAAGAAAGAAAGAAAGAGGAAGATGTGTAGATTATCTAAAAATTATTGTGAGCAATTAAACAGATTAGCAGGATTAATCTAAAAGCAAGCAGTTAAAAGGTGGCTTTGGAAGAAAGAGTGACAAACAAAATGATTTAAGGGGGAGACACAAGTTTTGAAAATGTATTTTTACAAGAAACCAAGAAAGGGGAGGAGGGAAGTCAAAACTAGTACGTGACGTAAATGTCAACTGATGATGATGATTGTCAAATTTTAAAATGACAATACAATTTATGTATGAAAACAAACAAAACATCCACTTTTGAGAGTTATCAGCCAGTTTCCAGTTCTCCCTTTTTGTAAGCCCGCAACTTACTTGCATTTGACTTGTGAGCATTCAGCTTTAAGCATTTGGCAAAATAAATAGATAATCATTAAAAAGAGAGTTTTGGGGTGGGGAGAGACTTTGGCAATCCTGCCTGACATTGAACCCAGTGTGTTTTGGCTATATGTAATTTTGGCACGGCCCCCAGAACGTACAGGCTATTTGAAAGACCGTATTCCCTCATACGAAACTCTCATATTTGCTGTTTCTAGCTTTTTTTCCATTTTATCTGCATCAGCTGCCCTTGAGTCTCAGGCTGAGAAAAAGGCAGGAAATAAACAAATATGAGAAAGAAAGAAAGAAAGAGAATTTGCCATTTCATTTTGGAGCAGAGGAACCAAACAGTTTGGAACTTAAGGGAAAAACTAAACTTGGGAGGACGAGAAGTCAACTTACGGTCTTTTTTTGCGAAAAATTACATCAATAAACAAGATTTTTAAAAAAATAAAAACTAAGCTAATTTGGCTGGCCTGCCAGAAAGGCTGCTGTGTAGGGGAGATGGAGTCTCTGGAGGACTTGCTGCCAGTCAGAGCAGACAGAACTAGGGTTCAGACAGGCCAGCAATCTGAAGGTTAAGAAGCTGGGCACGGTTTGCACCTAATGCTCTGAACCGCGGCTTAGCATGAAGGCGTGGCGGACCAGACCTCCGATTATCCTCACCGAGTGTTGTAGTCCACGACTTTGTGGTCAGGCTTGACGAACGTGTCATAGACGACTTTCAGCTCCGAGTTGATCACCGTGACCCGGGTCAGCTCCAGGCCTTGCTTGGTGTAACACTGTGGGAGCCGGAGAATGAGAGAGAGAGAGATTTGGGGGGGGGGTGTTTGTGACTCAGGAAGGCTCCTGTTTCGCAGGCAACCCTGATCGCCTATTCGCCAAATCCTCGCCTGATTCAATGACCCAGAGACTAAACCGATTTGGGGTCCAGAGAGGCAGGAATCAAAGAGGGGGGGGGAGAGACATTTCTGACAACTTTCAAGGCTGCTTTCTTTTGGCCGACTGTTTCCCACCGGTAAAGGAAGAGCGCTACGATTTTAGTTATCTTTTTTCAGAACAGACACGATAGATGAATAATGATAGATAGATAGCGTTCGACTTCAGGAACCGTCTTACAGCCAATTGGAAGCTGCGCTGGACGTCCGGCTTCCGAAAATCGTTTGAAAACCGGAACACTCCTCACTTCTGGGTTTCGACCATTCGGGAGCCGAAACGTTCGAGTTCAAAGGTGTTTGGCTTCCGAGGTTCCACTGTATTACCCAGCAGTTAAGGAACAGAGCTACGGTTTTAGTTATCTGTTTTGGAAACAGACACAATAGGTAGACTGATAGACAGATAGACAGAGACACGTTCGAAGTTGAAAGAAGCAGCCTCTTTCGAGCTGCCTAAGCCCTATGATTTTAATGGCTATCGTTTTGCGAAACCACCCCAGCCAGCCCCAATCGAATGCTCTACCAACCATTTCGCAGTCTAAGGCGTATATGCCCGGGTTGCCGTCCGCGCTGGGCATCTTCTCAAAGGTCTTCACAAAGCCCTCCAAGTTCTCCTTCCTGCCGTCGTGAACGTGTTGCTGAAAGAAAGGAGGGGGGAGGGAATTAGAGAGAAGGAAGCCGGCTTATTTCACCTTGCCTGGCTTTAGGACATGGGTAGGCAAACGAAGGCCTTGGATCCGGCCCAATTGCCTTCTAAATCCAGCCCGCGGACGGTCGGGAATCAGTGTGTTTTTACATGAGTAGAATGTGTCCTTTTATTTAAAATGCATCTCTGGGTTATTTGTGGGGCATAGGAATTTGTTCATTTCCCCCCCTTCAAAATATAGTCCAGCCCCCCCTCCCCCAAGGTCTGAGGAACAGTGGACCGGCTCTCTGCTGGAAAGGTTTGCTGACCCCTGCTTTAGGACAAAGGCAAATTTGTGGAGGAGCTTCCAGGTTTACAGGCTATTATTATTATTATTATTATTATTATTATTATTAATTGAATTTACATACCGCCCTATCCCCGGGAGTCTCAGGACGGTTCACAGAATTAAATCAAGATATAAAAACACAAAATACCTGTCAGGGGACCTTCCTACTGGGAACTCCCCCCCATCCTGCTGACCAGCACTTCGCCCAGTGAGAGCAGCAGCAGCTGGGGGCGAAGGAGGAAGTTAGCGAGATGGGGGGAAGGAGGAAGTTAGCAGGATGGAGGAGGCAAGGCTCAGCGATGTGGGAGAGCCCTTGCTCCGCCTTGACCCAGAGGTGGAGGGGAACAGGCAGTCCCTTCTGGCGCCCGAATTAAGGCGCGCCACTAAACGTAAGGTCGGGAGGAGGCGTTTCAGGGTGCCCAAGCTCTTATGCTGGTCACGCAACAGGAAACGTCCACTCCCGGATTCTGCGAGGGACTAGGAGGTCTTGTTTTCTGTTATCTCTGCACTGTAAATAATTTCTGTTATCTCTGCACTGTAAATAATATGCACAATAAACCCTTAAAGACAAGCACGGACTTGGGCGTCTTTACTCGAGAGTAGCTGCAACAACACAACTACAATACCTAATAAAAATAAAAACAACAACCCACGAGCCCCCTCCCCCCCCAAAAACCCCGCATATTAAAAGGGCATAGGATGTAAAACAGATCAACCAAAGGCCTGGTTGAAAAGGGACGTTTTTGCCTTGCGCCTAAGGGTGTATAATGAAGGCGCCAGGCAACTTCCCTGGGGAGAGCATTCCAGAAATGGGAGCCACTGCAGAGAAGGCCCCGTTCTCATCCTATGGGATGAGGCGGTCCTTGAGGTACTGCGGTCCTAAGCCGTTTAAGGCTTTATAGGTTGAAACCAGCACTCTGAATTGGGTCTGGAAACTAATTGGTAGCCAGTGCAGTCCGACTAGGATCGGTGCCATATGCTCAAAGCGTCTTGCCATCCGGTGAGCAACCGGGCCTAACTGATGTTCACAGGGCTCTCAAGGTTTCAAGCAGGGGGGGCATTCCCAGTCCTATCTGGGGATTGGGAGGGAAACAGGACTGAGCCTGGGACCTTCTACCTGCAAGGCAGGGGCTCTACCAGTGAACTACGACCTGCGCCTAGATCTACCAACCACGCTTATGCCACCTGGGGCTCTGTGATGGAGGACGGGCGAGATAAAAGGAAACCAAGGAAATTTAAAACTACTTACTTTTGCGACTTGGCACCCAGGGGAACCCACCGCTCCGGAACAGCAGTTGTAATGGGTTTCCCAACCACCGGGAACTGAAAGGGAGAAGAGAGGCTGACCAAGGAGGACACCAGCGGAAGGGCATTTCCCAGACACTACCAGCTGAATGTTACGCAGAGGCTGTCCTCACTTGCAATATTTACATCCTGCCTTTCTCTCAAGCACTCAAGGTTTTAAATTAATAATAATGATGATGATTGTTTACAACCAAAGGGATGAGATAAATAAGGGGAGGGAAGAGGAAACAGCAAAGTTCAAAGAGTGGTTCTTTGCCGAAGCTGCATAATGACTAGGTCAGGGAATTGAACTGGTCCGCTACATATTTGTTCTATCCCCCTCAGTGTCTCAAAACACTCAGAACCCATGTATTCCTTCCCCACGCCAAACCGTTTTCAGCCTTGCACAACAACCCTACCCGGTAGGCCACCCTCAGAGAATGTGACTCGTAAGCTTTCAGGGATCCAAACCCAGCATCCAGGACCTCTGCCTGCCTGCCTGCTGATCAAGGCGGAAACTGTTCGCTGAATTCTTTTCGGTGCCTGCTAAAAACATTTTTGTTCAGATGAGCCTGCCCAGACACACAGAATGTTGATGTCTGCTTTAACCTGTTTATTGCCGATTTCATTTCACTGAATGTTCAAAGCAGCTACTTCGAGCCTTTTTTTTTTAACCAATAACTTGGTTATTCTATTCCAGGCATAGGCAAACTCGCCCCTCCAGATGTTTTGAGACTACAATTCCCATCATCCCTGACCACTGGTCCTGTTAGCTAGGGATGATGGGAGTTGTAGTCCCAAAACATCCAGAGGGCTGAGTTTGCCTATGCCTGTTCGATTCTCTTCGGAAACCCCTTTGAGGGGGCTTTCTGTGGGGAGAGGGAGTGGAACGGCTTTTACTGTGAAATATGCAAATGGGAGGTGGTGGATTCTCCTTCCTTGGAGGTTTTTAAGCGGAGGTTGGATCCGTCATGGATGCTTTTGAAATTCCTGCATCGTGGGGGGTTCAGCTGGATGACCCTCGGGGTCCCCCCTTCCAACTCCGCCGAGCAAGCCACGAGAAGCAGCAGCCCTGCGCGATTCTCATAGGTTGTTGCGAAGACAGAACGCAGGGAGGCCGAGCACGGGTGAAGATGCAAACCGCCGCAAACACCCACTCTTTGAGCTGCTGCTGCTGCGGAAGGATGAGATGTGGGAGAAAAGGAACACAAAGGCTACGTTTTACCTCTCTGCTTGCGCAACTTCCCCCAGTGGTGGACGCATTCCTCCTTGCGGACACAGTTCCCAGACGGCGTCACCATGTACTCGGTGCCGCAGCGGCAGCAAACTCTGCAGGAGCCTTGAATTTTTTTTGGGGGGGGGAGGGAGAGAGAGAGATTCAATGAATTAATTCCAGGTGCTTTTCTGAAGTTCCACTGTTTGTTCCCCTACCTCCTTGTTGGCTTGGCTGAGATTCCTGCATTGCAGAGGGGTTGAACCAGATCGGCCCTTAGGGGTCCCTTCCAGTTCCCCAATTCCATGAGAATTGGAGTTGTTTTTATATTTATTACGGTATGTATTTTGTGGTTTTATATCTTGATTTTATTCTGTGAACTGCCCTGAGACCCCACCAGGTATAGGGTGGTATATAAATTCTAATAATAATAATAATAATAATAATAATAGTCAAACTTTGGATCCTAAACACCTTGCGAGTCGAACGTTCTAGCTCCTAAATGCCACAAACCCAGAATAATGCTAATACTAATAATTTATTATTTATACCCCGCCCACCTGGCTGAGTTTCCCCAGCCACTCTGGGCGGCTCCCAATCGAGCGTTAAAACAATACAGCAGTGGTTGTTCCAGTTTGCGAGTGATTTTTGGAACCCGAACGTCCGATGGGGCTTCCTGCAGCCAATCAGAAGCCGCGCTTTGGTTTCCAAACGTTTTGGAATTCAAACTGATTCCGTTCGACTTCCAAGGTGCAACTGTAATAATGATGATGATGATGATGATTCTGTATACAGCAGAACCAACGTTTTCAAGGCAACCCTCACCACATGCTTGGCGCACCTGGAACGACGCTTGTTCATCAAGTAAGGCTGCTATTTAATTAAATTATTTTTGATTAATTTATTCAATAAATAAAATATCATGCTTCACTCGGATCTTGTTATTTCAAGTCATGTGCCCCTGTACTCTGTTTTTTCATTCTGTTGATTCTCATCTGTCGTTAGAGCTGTTCTCTCTTGCTTTACCTATGTCACGAAACACGGCAAGAAATATTTACAAAGAGAGAGAGAGAGAAAGAGAGAGAGAGCAACAGAATGGTGTTTTATATAAAAAACCAAAAGTTTCGTCCCGTTGAGCAAAACTGTGGGTGCGCCCCCTCGTGGCACAACGAAGGCCTGCTCCATAAAGAAATAAGCAAACTGCAGCGGGACTAGAAACAACTCTCAAGCGGACAAGGGACACCTGCAGTACGAACTGTGAGGGGAGAGAGACTTTCTGTTGTACTTAGTCCATGGCTTTTCCACCGGCCTTGCCGTCACCTCACCCCTGCCCCCCCCCCCGCCCCAGCAGCCTTTCCCAGAGCATGTCTTTGAGAACTGCAGGAGCAGCTGGGAAGAGAGAGAAGAGGAGCTCAGGGAGAGGGAGGGAGGGAGGGAGGGAGGGAGGGAGGGAGGGAGGGAGGGAGGGAGGGAGGGAGGGAGGGAGAGAGCAATTTTGTACTTTGTGTGTCCTTGTTTCTCAGTTCGATCTAAGATTTCCTGTGCTTGCTGTCTGCAATGCCAGCCTGGGAGCTGAGTGCCCAGTGCTGAAGGGTGCCCAGAACTGGACACAGTACTCCAGGTGAGGTCTGACCAGAGCAGAATACAGTGGTACTATTACTTCCCTTGATCTAGATGCTATACTCTTCTTGATGCAGCCCAGAATTGCATTGGCTTTTTTAGCTGCTGCATCACACTGCTGACTCATGTCAAGTTTGTGGTCTACCAAGACTCCTAGGTGCTTTTCACATGTACTGCTCTCAAGCCTGGTGTCACCCATCCTGTATTTGTGCCTTTCATTTTTTTTGCCCAAGTGTAGTACCTTACATTTCTCCTTGTTAAAATTCATCTTGTTTGCTTTGGCCCATCATCTTGTTTGCTTTGTGCCATGCAAGCCTGGCAGGGCCCGTTGCTGCCCCCCCCCAAAAGTAAGCTACTGGCCTCATGTCCACCTTTGTCCGGTCTCCGTTGGGCCACTGAGGCTGGGGGCCTCCTCTTCCCAGACCCCTGTGGGGCAGCGTGAGGAAGCAGCTCTCTTTGGGGCAGCTCAGAGACCAGCGGCTGCCCGGAGGACTCCCAAGGAGAGGGGAGAGGAGGCCGAGGGAACCCTCCACAAGGGAGGGTGTTCAAAAAAGGGTGAGGGGCTGCCAGCTCTGCAGGGAAGGAGGGGACCTAACTGGGCTCCTGAGCCCCCCAGGGGTGCCACAGAAAGAATGCAGTTGGTCAAGGGATCCGTGGACCCCAAAAGGCCTCTGGCTTAGAGTTGTCAGACTAGGAACTGCGAGACTGAGGTTCAAATCCCCATTCAGTGGGTGAACCTGGAGGCCGGTCACTGCCTCTCAGCCCAACCTACCTCCCAAGGTTGTCGCTGGTGATAAAGTGGGGAGGGGGAAAACGACGCAGGAGGGATTATAAATACAATGGATCGATACTATATGAGGATCGCCAAGCCAGAAGCCCTCGCGGGTCTCGCCCCTCTTCCCGCAGAGCTTACCGTCAGTCGTTTTCTTCTCCTCCGCGTTGAAGACAACGGCGCGGCCCGACGTCTCGGGGCATGGCAGAGGGTACCCATGCTCCTTCAGGTCGTCCTCTGTCAAAACGTACTCCTTGAGCCGGCGGTAGAGGGAGGCCCCTAAGGGTGGCAAAGAGATCGGCTCACTCAAATAAAATCTGCTGAGCAGAGACATTAGCCCCTGCTCTCCTGGTTTCAAAGGGATCGCAAAGGTTTTATGGTGTTCTTCGCACTGGATTTAAGGGATTGAACGGCCCCGGGGACCTCGTAAGGCAGAAAGGAAGGGGGCGCGGACACACAGACGCGCGCACACACAGAGCCGCCGTTTCTACTCGACAGAAAGAGGAGCCTACCTTTCAGGTCCTCCGCCCGCAACTGAGCGGCCGCAGAGCGGTTCAAGGTGAAGCTGGTCTTGGCTGCCAGCTTGCCTCCCAGCATGGCCTCGTGAGACACCAACTTCCGGTTGCCGAGTCCTGGGAAGGGAAAAAGGAGCCGGGTACGAAATGGGCACATTATTGTATTTTTATATTTTGAATTTTTGAATTTTAATGTTTTGCTGGAAGCTGCCCAGAGTGGCTGGGGAAACCCAGCCAGATGAGCGGGGTATGAATAATATATTATTATTATTATTATTATTATTATTATTATTATTATTTCAGAAAGCTGGCTTCAGCCAGGGGCGCTCGAGTCCGCAAATTCCTGTGCAGCCACCTGTGGATCAGATGCAGTTAGCGGGCCATAGCTCAGAGCAGGCCCACTGAAATGAATGAGCAGAGCTAAGTTAGACCTGTTGTTTTTCAATGGGTCTTCTCCGAGTAGGCCTCAGCCCCATGCAATCCCAGGACAGCTTTTGACGTCATCAGAATTGCCACGTCGCGGTACTAGGCTCAAAGAAAGTGCCAAAATGTGAGGGGGGGGGAACCTACGTTTGTCTTTACATAGCTGGGGTGGGGGCTATTCGGTTGTTGTTTTATATTTATTATGTATTCTGTGATTTTATTATTAATTATTCACCATATTTTTCGCTCCATAAGACGCACTATTTCCCTCCCAAAAAGGGGGAAAGTCAGTGCGTCCTATGGAGCAAATGCGAGAGCCAGAGCCCTGCCAAAAGCCAGAGCTGCACATAGGACAATTAAAGAGAGCGAAATATTCCCCCCCCCCTTGTTTTCCTCCTCTAAAAACTAGGTGTGTCCTGTGGTCAGGTGCGTCCTATGGAGCGAAAAATACAGTACACCCCGCCCATCTGGCTGGGTTTCCGCAGCCACTCTGGGCGGCTTCCAACAAAATATTAAAATACATTGGTCGGTTAAACATTAAAAGCCTCCCTAAACAGGGCTGCCTCTTCTAAAAGTCTGGCAGATGTTGTTCTCTTTGACATCTGGTGGGAGGGCGTTCCACAGGGCGGGCGCCACCACCGAGAAGGCCCTCTGCCTGGTTCCCTGTAACTTGGCTTCTCGTAGCGAGCGAACCGCCAGAACGATGGGGGTGGAGACGCTCCTTCAGGTATACTGGCCCGAGGCCATTGAGGGCTTTCAAGGTCAGCACCAACACTTTGAATTGTGCTCGGAAACGTACTGGGAGCCAATGCAGGTCTTTCAAGACTGATGTTATAGGGTCTCGGTGGCCGCTCCCAGTCACATCCCAGTCATATCTTGTTTTTTTCTGTGAACCGCCCTGAGACCCCTAGGTATTGTAGTAGTAATAGTAGTAGTAGTACTAGTAGTAGTAGTAGTAGTACTAGTAGTAATAGCAGCAGGTGAGAACAGTAGTTCAATGATTTATACTTAACGTATATAATGGGTAAAATGTAAGTAATATAGCAGCTTTATAACGCCTGAAAAAAAACACCATGGAAGGGTGTGGGGGGGAGTCAAGGGACAGGAGAGATTTGTTCTGATGGCTATTGTAAAGAATTCGTAAAATCTGAAAAGTTGATTTCAAAAATGTTTTGAGGTTGTTGTTTTTTTAAAAAAGATACATGTATCTTTCCATATTTTTCTTTCTCCTTCTTTTGAACTGCTGATCCGAATGTGAATGAGAGAGAACAGATTGAGGATCAGAGTTACGTCAGGCAGGCAAGAAACCTTACAAAATAAGCAAGCAAGAAAAGGAAAGGGAAAATACGCACTGCGATCATTGTGTGCGGGGCTGGGAAGGGCGCTGCGCAGCTTCTTCAGGGTATTCACTGCCACGTTCAGGTAGATGTTGCGGCTGGTGCTGCGGTCGTAGACCACCTTCTCCTCTGCCAGGGCCTGCGGGCGACATTGTGGGCCGGAGAAACGAATGAATGCCGCCCTCTGCAAAACGGGCTTCGTTTCTGCAGACGGCTCGCTCAAACACGCACACAAACTCTCTGTTCTCTCTCCTCCATCCAGGGAACATTTCCAGCCAGGCAAAAAGCACTCAAGGAAAGGTGCAAGGCAAAGGGGCTTGGCCCCGGGGAGCCTCGAGGGCCGGAAAGCTCATCTAGTTACTGGTGAAGTGTAAGGACTTCACCTTTTTTACGTATCTCTACGGGTGAGGATTTTTATGTTCGTTTTCCTGCTTACTTCTGGTTTTGTTTCCTGTTATTATTTCCTAGATATTAAAATATGTGATCAAGGGTCTGGAAACTAAGCCTGATGAGGAACAATTGAAGGAGCTGGGTACGTTTAGCCTGGAGGAGACTGAGAGGAGATAGGAGAGCCATCTTCCAATATCTGAAGGGCTGACGCATGGAAGAGGGAGCAAGCTTGTTTTTTCCTGCTCCGGAGAGTAGGACTCAAACCCGTGGCTTCAAGATATACAAGAAAGGAAATTCCAACTAAATATCAGGGCAAACTCTCTGTCAGTAAGAGCTGTTCCGACTGTGGAACGGAGGTGGTGGACTCGCCTTCCTTGGAGGTCTTTAAGCAGAGGTTGGATGGCCATCTGTCACGCATGTTTTAGCCGAGATTCCTGCATTGCAAGGGGGTTGGACTGAGTGACCCTTGGGGGTCCCTTTCCAACTCTACCATTCTGTGCTTCTACTCCCAAGTCTCTTTGAGACACTTTAGTGTAAAAAGTGGCAGGAAAAAAATATACACCATCATGCAAACCCCAAGAAAGATGATCGATTTTGCTCACTCACCGAGTTTCCAACTCTTCCTTCCCACCAATCCTAGGTTCTCACCCAGCTACCCAGGGGTCTTAACAGATAATTTGGACTATAATTCCCATGAGCCTGAGCCAACACAGCCAAGGCGGAGCTGTGATGCGGAAGAAAATCACCCAAGAGGGGCCAGGTCGGGCCGAGGCTGTTGGGCCTGCCGTAAATGAGCGGCAAACTATTAAGCATCCAGAATTCTTTCCGTACCCCACCCCAAATAACACCCCCCTGCTCCTTCCTCAAAGGTACAAACCTTGTCGAACGCTTCTTGCTGGGAGGTACACGACTTCAGGCACTCGTCGATGAAGAGGTTGAGGTATCTCTGCCGGATGTTGGTGGGGACCTTTGCCCCGAACTCGGTGGGGATCACCGGCCTTTTCAAAGTAGCACTCTGGGGGAGGGACGAGGAGAGGGGAGGGGAGAGATTCGCCTGAGGAATTCGGTTGACGCATCGCCCGCCCCTTTTCCCGACAGGCTACTGGGATCTGTGGGGCTATGGCATGTGCGACTGGCCCGCAGAACTGGGAGACAGGGTTCAGATCCTCCCGCTCGGTCATGTTGGGGGACCTTGGGGGGGCTAGCTGCCATCTTGGGCCCATCCTAGAGTTTGGATTTGATATCCCGCTTTATCACTACCCGAAGGAGTCTCAAAGCGGCTAACAATCTACTTTCCCTTCCTCCCCCACAACAAACACTCTGTGAGGTGAGTGGGGCGGAGAGACTTCAAAGAAGTGTGACTAGCCCAAGGTCACCCAGCAGCTACATGTGGAGGAGCGGAGACGCGAACCTGGTTCCCCAGATTACGAGTCTACCACTCTTAACCACTACATCACACAGCCTACCTCGCAGGGCTGTCGTGAAGATGAAAGAAGGGAGGCGGGGGAAACTGGCCTATGAATGTACTGAACAAATGCATGCAGAACGAAGGGGAGCTTTAGGGCACATAGGCCCATTCGAGAAACTGGGCCTTGCCGTCTCCACACAAGGGCTAAAGTGATTTCCAGCAGGGTTGGGATTCCAGCCCCACCGGCCAGCCTGGCCAACAGTCAGGGGTGAGGGTGGGGACTTTGGTTCGGCAACCTCAGAAAGGCCCCCCCCAGATGGTCCCTACTCCTGAGCTAAGGAGCATCTCCACCCTCATCGGTCAGCCAAGACACCGGGGCCCAGCTCCGAGGGCCTTCTGGCAGTTCCCTCCCTGCGAGAAGTGTGGTTGCAGGAATACAGTGGTACCTCGGTTTATGAACACGATTGGTTCCGGAAGTCTGTTCATAAACTGAAGCGTTCATAAACTGAAGCGAACTTTCCCATTGAAAGTAATGGAAAGTGGATTAATCTGTTCCAGACGGTCCGTGGAGTACTTAAACTGAAGCGTTCATAAACTGAAGCGAACTTTCCCATTGAAAGTAATGGAAAGTGGATTAATCCGTTCCAGACAGGTCCGCGGAGTACTCAGCGTGAAGCGTACTTAACCCGAAGCATGGGTGCAATTGGTTCTGGAAGTCTGTTTGTAAACCAAAAATTCATAAACCGAGGTGTTCATAAACCGAGGTTCCACTGTATTCTCATTCTCCCCGGAGAATATTCTCACCTCACCTCACTACTTCCAACACTGCCTATCTACGATTCTGTGCAGCCCAGCGCATTTCACAACCCATCTCTGACAGAGGCCCCGGCAAGACGCAGCAAACAGCCTGCCCCCCGCGTTCCGCGTGCTCCCTTGTGAAGCAATTCCAGGGAGGGGGTGGTGGAGAGGATCTGTACCTGCAGCGTGGGAGCATGGGCTATCCTTTTGGGGACGTTCGTGTTGGTTGTCTTGGAGGCCATCCCGGCGAGGGTGCGTGCTTTCAGGGACAGGGCTTCGGCCCCGTTGGAAGATGCCGTGCTCCCGGGCGAAGGGGTTTTCTTGAGGCCTCCTAGGGCTGGGAGCACACAGGGATGTGGGGACAAGCAAGCAGAAAACACGATAAACCTAACAGGGCAACATCTAGAGCTAAACCCAGTGCAAGTGGTACCTTGGTTCTCAAACTTAATCTGTTCCGGAAATAAACCAAAGCGTTCCAAAACCAAGGTGCGCTTTCCCACAGAAAAATAAAAAAATTCCTTCAGTAGCACCTTAAAGACCAACTAAGTTTTTATTTTGGTATGAGCTTTCGTGTGCATGCACACTTCGTCAGATACACTGAAACAGAATCAACCAGACCCTTGTGTATATTCAGAGGAAAATTTCAGAAACAGACAAGAAAGAGAAATTGCTGAATTGGGACTCATTACCAAGCTCAAAACCACGGAGCCACCTGGGATGAACAGAGATATCGGATTCTTATCTCATTATGCATGGTCTAGCTTTCTTTTGTGCCTCATTATGCATGATCTAGCTTTCTTTTGTGCCTTGCTTCCCCCCCCCCCCCCCGCAGGACCAATTGCAGTCATCAGCAGTCGTTAACAGCCATCAACAGGTTCACCACTCCTATCAGCCCATCACCCATTCCCCCCCCCACCCCCCACCCTCTGAATATACATAAGGGTCTGGTTGATTCTGTTTCAGTGTATCTGACGAAGTGTGCATGCACACGAAAGCTCATACCAAAATAAAAACTTAGTTGGTCTTTAAGGTGCTACTGAAGGAATTTTTTTTATTTTGCTTCGACTCAGACCAACACGGCTACCTACCTGTAACTAGAACTATGGAAGTTCCCACAGAAAGTAACGCATAACGGATTAATCTGCATTTTCTTAAGGAAACACAGAACAGTCGCAATCACTTTGAATCTTAAGATGGGGGTGTCCTCCCAAAACATGACACACAAAAAAACTCCCCATGCTCTACCAGATGTTGAAACAGGCCTGTCACCCAGAAAGAAAGATCACCGCCCCTTGCAGCAGAGAAGCAGAAGTCCTCGCTTACCGCCCTTGGACGCTGCAGGAAGAGCTGGGTTGGGCACGTGAGCAATCCGCTTCTTCTCCCCTTTGTGCATCGCCACGGAGGCTCTCGCAGGTGCCGGAGACGGCCGCGAGGGGGGCAGCTGCCGGGCCAGCTGGGCCGCCTGCTTCTGGGCCAGCTGGATTCGCTGGTAGCACACCTCTTGGGCCGTCGGGGGCCGGTACGGGCGGCAGACCGGCTTGGTCGGGGCCTCAGCCTGCGCGGAGAGGAAGGGGGAAGTGAGGCGCTTGGTTGGCACCAACAAGACAGGGGCTGGCAAACCGAGGCCAGAGTTTGAGCCGATTATAAAGGAAGAGGCAGGAAGGTCAGCCCCACCCATTTAATCACCCCTACGGGTGATCACATGAAAGCAAATGACTTATCAAAGGCACAGGGCTGGATCCAATTAAAATCCTCAGAGTCATTGGAAGATTAGATGACCATCTGTCAGCTGTGGTTCCTGCATTCCAGCGGGCTGGGCTAGATGACCCTTGGTGACCCTCCCAGAACATAGGCCACATTGGTCAGAATGCCTTGGAGAAGACAGGGAATTTCCGTGGTCCTCTAGATCAGTGTTAGAATCTCACAATATATAAGCTAGGTGCCAAACAGCTCCTTAAACCAAGGTTGCACTTGTCTAGTTGCCATTTGGGGGCAAGACGGCTCTGAAGTTTTATTTTTCAAATGGTGGACTGTGATTGATTCTCAGTTAAAGATCTGGCTAGTTCAGAGGACAACCTTGAGCTGGGATAAAAGCTTTGAGAACTTACAGGAAGAAAACTCCCTTGATCCAGGGACAGTCTACATATATATTGGCCTATTCCAACCTCTTTTCCTAAGGGTGACACGGACCATTCAAAACGTAGGAATATCATTCACAACAGTGAGCAGGGGGGGAAGCGAAAAAAGCGACAACAATTCGCTATAATGCCATTCACCCCTCTTGCTCAGGTTGCCCAGAAAAAGCATTCTGGTTCCTGAAATTCATTCTGATGGTGCAGATAAAATATAACACATGGAATTCTACAGGGTGGGGTATTAGTGTGTATAAACGGTCCAGACCCAAGGATCTGCAGGCATGCACCTCCAGGTGATGGAATTGTCAGGTGTCATCCTGGCACTCGGGCATCTTCACCTGGTCACAAGTGGGGCGGGAGCCAGGTGCAAAATGCGCCTGACTAAATTCGCACAGTGCTCTAGATGTCCGGGGACTCCACCTCCCATCAGCCACTGGGGACGGAGGATGGGCTTTGTAGTGGGACGCGATCCGGAAAGCGCCACATGGGCTACACCCAGTACGTAGCAAGGTCGCCTTTGTTCTCTCCCCACGGCCTGCCTCAAAGCCATTGCGAGGCAGTTTGGGGACAGCGGTGCTAAGGAACAGCAAAATGTTTGAGCTTCGCCATTTCCAACCCATTTCACCCATATCCCTTATCTCTCTGTTAGATTGGGGGGGGAGCGCTAATGGATGGGGGGGGCCAAAAAGCACAATACGTTATTTGTGCTGACCACAGACCTTACTTGTTAAAACAAAGCTTTTGCGGCAGGGCAAAAATATTGCAAATATCGAGCCATTAAGAGCTCTCCGCTTTCATTTCACGGGGTGAAAAACAAACCCCATACTGCCTTTGCCCTCCGGAGCAGAAAATTCCAATAAAAAGAAACCAGGGGAGGGAGGAGAAAACAGACAAGAGCTTCCACAGGGCAGAGGGTGGCCGAGATGTTGTTGGACCAAAAATCCCAGCATCCCCGGCCACTGGGGGCTGGTGAGCGTTGGCGTCCAAAGACATCTGGAGGGCCAAAGGTTTGCTGCCCACCCCTGATCTAAGAAGTGGTGTCCCCCTCTCTCAGGAAGGGAACCTACGGCCTTCTCCACATTGCTGGACTCTCTCGTTGTCCATGGCCATTGGGCTATGCTCTTGAGGCAGACAGGAGTCTGAGCCCCAATGACACCAGACATTCAGAACCCCAGCAAATCTGAATATTCAGACCAGGGTGGATAAAAATCAATGGGTTTTTTTATTTAAAAAAAAACACACAACAACACAAAACTGAAAACAATCAGATTGTAACTCCGAGCCAATTTAAGCCTTTGGTCTTGCAAAGCCTTGCAAAAGCTACTGTACAATCACTAACATCGCAAATCGCTACTCCATTGCTACAATTCCACAGGAGCTCAAGCTCGCAAATCGGCAATGTTTGTGTGTTTCAGCAGTGGAATCGTAAAAGCCTGTTTTTGTTATTGTGGCAAATTTATGCTACGCTTTAACTTTTCGTGGTTGGGATTTTTGGGGGGTGGGGGGTGGGGAGGAAGTGAGGCTTATATTTAGGCTAATACGGTAACCCTGGCAGCAATCTTTGGGCATGATCCAGCTGCTGCTGGGGTTTTCTGACACTCTCTCTCTCCCCTGCTATCCACTTACGTTCCCTGGCTTCATCGCGTGGGAGATCCTCCGCTTCTGTCCAGGAAAGAGCGTGGTTAGACAGTCTTCTGCCGGCTTTTCCTCGGCCCCTTCCTCTTTTGACGGCTGGCGGGGGCGGGGGGGGGGGAGAGAGAGGCAGGGGATAAAAAGAGAGAGGGTTAACCAAAGGGAGCGACGACAGACCACCGTTTGCATACTTTGGTGGGAAGGGGGGGGGGAGAGCCTCGCCCTACAGTAACGGGAACCGCAAAACAGAAGCGAAAGCAAAACAAAGCAGATTTGTGGGGAGGGAAGTCACTTCGCAGAAGCCCTCGCGTGACAAACTGGAAGCTGCTTTCTCAGAAAGCCCTGCGGGGCAGAACGGTGCTTGCCTTGCAGTCTTCTGGCTGCAGCTGCAGTCGTTCGTCAGCGACGGAAGGTGAGATATCCGAGGCCCTCTTAGATTCTGGCTCCCATCGCGGTCAGAGGCGATGGGAGCTGTGATCCAGAAACACCTGATCACACACAGTGTTCGGAATCTAACGTGCCGAAGAAGAGGCATTCGCCGCTCTGAGGAGAGAATGTGCCTTCTTGAACCGGGGTTTCCCAAACCGGGGTCTCCGGCTGTTTTTGGACTACAGTTCCCATCATCCCTGAGCAAGGGGTCCTGCTAGCTAGGGGTGATGGGAGTTGTAGTCCCAAAACAGCCGGAGAACAAAGTTTGGGAAACCCTGTTCTAAACAGAGGCATCCTCCCTCTTCTTGTAAGCAGTAGGGAATGCTACTTCTTGGATTAAGGATGGCGGACCTCCGGGAGCCTTCCGGTTCCTGCTGGACTACAACTCCCAGCAGCCCCACCAACCAAGAGTGAGGGACAGTGGGAGTCCAGCAAAAATCTGGAAGGCCTCACAAGTTCCCTGTCCTCGTTTTCTAGCATGCTCAGTAGGGTGGATAAAAAGCAATGATATTTTTAAAAAATCGGATTTTTGAAAATTTAAACCGGATTTTTTTTAAAATCAAGATTTTTTTTATTTTTTTAAATAAAATGCTTTGGGGGGGGGATATTTCTAAAGATTATCCATTTAAGTTAAGTCCACAGGCTATTCATCAGGAAATATGGATTTGTTTTAAGTTTTTCATGCGTGCTAAAACTCAGTCTAAGTTTTTATTATTATTCTTGATTAACCACATGGATAACAAACATGGATACATATGCTATAATGTTATTGTTTTAGTTAAATAAATTGTTTTGGATAAATAAATTGGATGCATATGCTATAATGTTATTGTTTTAGTTAAATAAATTGTTATTAAGGAAATGATTGTTCTTCTCCTTCCAAAAAAGTACAGCAGAAAAGTTGTCCAAATATAAACAGTTAACTTATTAAACCTCGCCATAATTTCGTAATTATCAGTCTGTATTTCTAATAGTATAACCAAAACGGTAATTTTTGATGTAACTGTGAAAACGACTGAAAATTTATTATTCCAAAAATGAAACCTTCATCTGGTTGCAAATATTAAGATTATACCAGCAAGAATGTGTCTTTCTGTTAAAAAAGAGAGATTTAAACCAAGTTTTACTGACTAGTGATTTAAATTGTGATTTAAATCAAATCCACCCTGATGCTCAGTGCTACTGAGTTACTTTTATTTGTGTGATAGATCGCCCTTAGTCTCGAAAAGGCTGTGGGTGGTTCAGGCAGTAGAGCACGAGACTCTTAATCCCAGGGTCATGGGTTCGAGTCCCACCTTGGCCGAAGGATTCCTGCATTGCAGCGGGGTTCGGCTAGGTGACCCTGGTGACCCCTTCCAACTCTAAAAATTATATGATTCCGACTCTACGAAAGGGTCCGAGCAAATAGATGTTGGCCACAGGAACACCTCCCGTTTTTACGTTTTGCTCGGAATAGCTAAACTCAAAAGAACTGCTAAGGGGCTGTGACCCCCCCCCCAGCGCCCTCACCTGGGATAAGTTGGAATGGAGCCAGAGGGGCTTTACTTCCCAACCTACCTACCCCCAAACCTCTTACCTGCTTCCCCAGCCTGCCTTTGTCTTCCGTCTTGACGTCGGTCGATTCGTTAAAAATCCGAAGACACTCCTCCATGGGGTCGGACTCGAAGTCCACGTCCCTCTCCAGCACCGAATAGTCAAGCTCATCGGAAGAAGAGGACGAGGAGGAAGGAGGAGGAGGAGGAGCTTTGGGCACCTTAGGGCGCTTCATCACCCCATTGTCCCGGGGTGGAGGGAAGCAGCAGCTGTCGTCTTGGTCCGAATCCGAGCTCACATCCCGGAAGGCCACGGGGTGAGGCTGCCCTGCTTGCCCTTCATCCCCGCTCTCATCCCCGAAGAGGTCGGCGTGGCTCAGAGCCCGCCGTTTCGCCTTGCACTTGGCTCCGGGGCTCTCCTTGGGATCCTTCGAGATGGGCCGCTTCCCCTGCTTGTCTTTGCGTTCGGCCTGCGAAGCCTCGGTGGTCTTGGGTCTCAAGCCCCCAGGGGGATTCAGCTTGCCGTCTTTCTTCACGCTGCCCACTGTCTTTGCTCTGGGTCCTTGCGTGACCTTCTTGCACGTGCCAGAGCTCCCTGCTTTCGCAGCCTTGGGGTGCTCGTCCTGCTTCCTCGAGCGCCCGTCGGCGTGGGGCTTGCCGTGCTTCTCCTTGCTCCTCTCTCCATTTCTGCGCTGAGCCTTCGCTTCCGCCTTCTCCTTGTCTGCAACCTTGCCACGCTCCCTCTTGCCGTCCGCTGCGTTGCCGCCGACGGCCTTATCTTTCAGCTTATCCTTCGGGCCTCGCTTCCCCACGCTCATGTCCCTTTTGGGGGACGCCTTGGTGAACTTTTCACCCTCCTCCGGCGAGTCCTTGACGCTGCTCTCGATGTCCTCCATATCGTACTGCACCGCCGTCTCCTTCATGTGCCGAGAACGGGAATCGGCCCGCGGGGACCCCTTTCCCCCGTCTGCCGGCTTGCTTCCCAGACCCCCTTTCAGTTTCAAAGGGAAGACAGGAGCCACTTCGCGCTCCTCTTCCGAGTCGGAGAACCTGGCGTCCGGCTCAGGGCCGCTCCCTGCGTCGCAGTGCTTCTTGGGAAAAGGCGAATACCCCTCCTCGGGGTCGGCCTCCCTTTTCCTCTTGGCCCCTCTCTGCTCCTTGGCTTTGCTCAGGAGCCGGGCGGAGTAGTTCGAAAGAGGGTCGTACTCCAAGTCCGTGGACGGCTTGGAGTTGTCGAGGGTGTATTTGCTCTTGGCAACTGTGCAACTGTACTTCTTGGGCTGGGTGACCACTGTGGGCACGTACTCCAGTGAGCTGCCCTTGCCTTTCGCTTTGTCGAAGGAATCCAAGGTGTACTTGGTGGAGCGGCTCGGAGTGGCCACTGCAAGGGGGGTGGGATTGTAGTCGGCACTGCCACCCGGGCTGTAGCCCCCGGGGTTATATTCCAAGGGAGTGAAGGACTTGGGTGCTGCTGACCCAGAGGGCTTGGAGACGAGCGAAGGGGGCTCAGAAGAGCCATACTCCTTCGCCGTCCCCAAGAGCTCCTCGTACTTCTTCTGCTCGCGCTCGACTTCATTCTTGACGGCCTCGATGGCCTTGTTGACCAGCTCAAGCTCCAGGATGCCAGGAGCTGCCTCGGCGATCTCTTCCAAGGAGCCATTCCGGCTCTGCGACACGGGCTTGGGAAGCTCGGGGTTGTAAGGGTCATAGCCGCACCCTGCAGGGGGGGGGGAGAGAGAGAGAGAAAGGGAAAAGTTACGACTTAGCTTCTCTTTGAGAATTCCCATCTAATTTTAAAAATACAGTGGTGCCTCGCTTAACGAATGCCCTGCTTAACGAAATTTCCGCTCAACGAAAGGTTTTTTCTAGTGGAGGTTGCCTCGCTAGACGAATTTGTTTTATGAAAAATTCGTCTAGCGAATTGCGGTTTCCCATAGGAATGCATTGAAATTAAATTAATGCGTTCTTATGGGCAAAAAAAATTCCAAAAATATTCAATGCATTCCTATGGGATTCGCTAGACGATTTTTTCGTTATAAGAAAAGACCTGTGGAACGAATTAAATTCGTCTAGCGAATCCCATAGGGATGCATTGAATATTTTTTTGAATTTCCCCCCCCATAGGAACGCATTAATTGAATTTCAATGCATTCCTATGGGAAACCACGATGGGAAAAGATTGAGGGCACTAGGAGAAGGGGACGACAGAGGACGAGATGGTTGGACAGTGTTCTCGAAGCTACGAACATGAGTTTGACCAAACTGTGGGAGGCAGTGGAAGACAGGAGTGCCTGGCGTGGTCTGGTCCATGGGGTCACGAAGAGTCGGACACGACTAAACAACAACAACAACAACAGCGAGGCACCACTGTAAAACATAAAATCCACCAGGCTGCATCAGCGATGCATCAACAGTTGGCCTGGCAAGGACCCAGTGATAGAAACTCAAGATATATATCAGCTACGTGCCAAATGGCTCCTTAAACAAAGTTTATAGTGTCATTTTGGGACTAGACGGCTCAAAAGTCAGACAGACTATGATAGATTCTCATCTTGCTAGTTCAGAGGCCAACCCTGAGCTAGTTTAAGAGCTCTGAGAACTTTAAGAAGGAAAGTCCCTTGACCCAGGGACAGTCCACATATATATTGGCCTATTCCTGCCTTTTTCTTAATGGTAAAAGGTAAAGGGACCCCTGACAGTTAAGTCCAGTCACGAACGACTCTGGGGTTGCGGTGCTCATCCCGCTTTATAGGCCAAGGGAGCCAGCGATTGTCCGCAGACAGTTTTTCCGGGTCATGTGGCAAGCATGACTAAGCTGGCAAAACCAGAGCAGCGCACGGAAACACCGTTTTCCTTCCCACCGGAGCAGTACCTAATTATCTACTTGCACTTGACGTGCTTTCAAACTGCTAGGTTGGCAGGAGCAGGGCCCGAGCAACGGGAGCTCACCCCGTCACGGGGATTCGAACCGCTGACCTTCCGACCGGCAAGCCCTAGGCTCTGTGGTTTAGACCACAGAAGCACCCGCTTCCCTTCTTAATGGTGACACGGACCATTCATAATGTAGGAATATTCCACACAACTGTGAGGAGGGAGGAAGCGAAGACAAGCGACAACAATTCAGTATAGCGTCGTTCCCTGCTCCTGATCAGGCTGCACAGAAGAAGCATTTTGCTTCCTGAATTTCATTCCGATGGTGCAGATAAAATATAACTGACAGAATTCTACAGGATGGGGCATTAGTGTGTGAAAAAAGTCAAGATCCAATGATCCCCAGGCATGCACCTCCAAAAGGTGGAGATATCAGGCGTCATCCTGGGGCCAAGGCATCTTCACTTGGTCGCAAGTGGCCAATAGCAGGGTTCAAAATTAGCCTGGAGCCTGGCGAATTTCAAACACTGCCGGAGAGTGACTGCTGCCAAGCCAGTACAGATTATGTATCTTTTAATTTTAAAAAGCAGAGCGTGAACACATTTTTTATTGGTTTTTCAGAGCATATAGTACAGATGGCATTGGACCAGAGGGCAAGAGTTCTGGCAGGATATTACCGATGTCAAAAGTAAAATGAAAAATAAAAGATGGCAAGCCTGTGGGGAGGGGGTGCTGTGTTTTAACTGATGGTATGCAAACTGCTCCAGGATTCTCTAAGACACGTTGCGTGGAAGGCAATGAAGTAATCAGCAGCCGAGACGCCAGTCAGGCCTATCTCTCTGCTGGGCAACCCTCACACTCCCGCGCTAGAGAAAAGGGCGAAGATTGCTTCAAAGGTTTTAGGGGCAGACCAGAGCCCAGCTACTCCCCCCCATTTTGTGGGGACTGTTGCTAGTTGGAAATAACCGGCGTGCCTTAGCTAGGCAGGCATAATCTCGGAGAAAAAGGGACCAAAAGGAAGAAACTGAAGTACCACCTTACCTTAACCGAACTGGAAGTGGTGGGGAAAGGCTTTTCAGAACAGGCCCCAATTGCCCAATACAAAGACTTCTAGGAAAAGAACTATTGCCTAAGAAGGCTCTGTTTTTAATCAGTTTCTTAAGCCGGTCGCCTGAAGAGCAGAGATAAGCCCACTTTTGGTGAAACTTGCTTACAGAAGCCACCCCAAAAATGAAGAGATATAAATCTCCCGCCACCACAAGCCACTCCGGCCAAACTTGTGGAGTCAACCTATTCCTGGAAACGGCTCTTCGTCAAGAACTAAGAGAAACGTCAAATGCGTTTGACGTTTTGAAAAAGAGTGTCTTTGGCAGGGTAGTGCCGATGATCTCCCCACGCCGCCGCCATGCTGCCTTTTAGAGGTTTCCGGGCTCCAGCCCACAGCCGCAGGTTCCCCATCTCTGATCTCCTGGAACTGCAGTGCGGAAGGGGTCCCCCAGGGGCCATCTAGCCCAACCCCCTGCAATGGCAGGATCACAGCTGAAGCATTCATGACGGACAGCTTAAAAACCTCCAACCTTCCGACGCAGTCCGTTCCACACTTAAGTGGCTCTTGCCGCCAAAAAGATCGTCCTAAAGTTTCGTCGGAATCTCCTTTCTTGACCACCAGAGCGTCAGGAAACAAGCTAAGAAGACTTGGACTCCCAACTCCCATCATCCCACATGGCCAATGGTCAGGAATTGTGGGACTTGTAGTCTAGCAACATTTGGGGGGGGCAGTGTTGGCCAGCGCTGAATCTTGCAAACTGGGGGGCGGGGACCAGTACCATCATAAGTTGCAGCAGTTCAGGAAACATTACTGAAAAATGGAACTGAAAGGCTATTTTGACCCCCGCCCCGCTTTACACACAAACAGAGTTTCACCCCTGTGAAATCTGTCTCGAAAGAAAGACAGAAATGAGGCAACGAGTTTCTGGACACCTGCAGTTCAAAGCTTAACCCAACTTATAATTAGCAGGGAGAGACCATCGCGGGCCACGGGTATTTGAAAATTCACCAATCCCCCACAGAACGCTCCGAGTCATTTCAGCACCCTATTTAAGGGCGGATAAAAGCAAAACAAAAATGAAGCTCTTCTTTCTAATGAAGGACATGGAGAACAACGGCTTCGTCCCAGCGAGACGGTGAAACAGATAATTGCACAGGCCGTTTGCTAATTTCCTCTCCCACCTTTCTTCCTGACTTGGGTAATTCAAGGCTGCCTCCTCAGCAGAAGTTAAACGTGCAACCATATACAGATAATTCAGGAAAGATAGCAAGGTGGGAAGAGCACACACTCTCCATGCAAAATAAATTTTAAAAGTGCCAGGTTCAAA
Source organism: Zootoca vivipara (assembly GCF_965207765.1). Lineage (NCBI taxonomy): Eukaryota > Metazoa > Chordata > Lepidosauria > Squamata > Lacertidae > Zootoca > Zootoca vivipara. The sequence goes on along the minus strand of NC_142589.1, from coordinate 94,244,427 downwards.
CCCTGGGTTCTCCAGGGAGGGCTGGAGAAAACAACTCCCGGCCTGAAATCCTGGACAGCGGCTGCCAGTCAGTGTAGACAACACTAAGCTGGATGGCTCAATGGCGTAAGGCACCTTCCGGTATTCATATTTAAACAAGCCATTTCTTTAGGCGAAAGACTGTAGCTCAGTGGGACAGCATGCAGAAGGTTCTGGGTTCAATTCCTGGCATCTCTGGGTAGGGGGGGAAAGCTCCTTTGTGTGAGGCCGGCTGGTATAGGGCAGTATATAAATTTAATACAGTGGTACCTCGGGTTACAAACACTTCAGGTTACAAACGCTTCAGGTTACAAACTCCGCTAACCCAGAAATAGTACCTCAGATTAAGAACTTTGCTTCAGGATGAGAACAGAAATCGTGCTCCGGCGGCACCAGCAGCAGGAGGCCCCATTAGCTAAAGTGGTGCTTCAGGTTAAGAACAGTTTCAGGTTAAGAACGGACCTCCGGAACGAATTAAGTTCTTAACCAGAGGTACCACTGTATTAATAACCCTGGAGGATCTGTCAGTTAGCACACAGACAACAACAGATGAACGGTCTGACCAGGAAGCTTCCTACATAAGCCTTCGAGGAAACAGCAGGATAATACCAGCACATACTTTGCAAGCAATGCTCTGCACACTAAGTTTTCTTCCACATGACTCAAGGACCCTGCAGAGACACGGCTCCCGTCAGAACGAGCTTCCCTGCTCTGATGTTTCGATCTGGTTTAAGGCAGGTTCTCGCGCTCTTAAAAGTAACCCGTCCAAAACCTAATTGAGGGAGGGAGCCATGGAAGAAGAAACCAACAGTTTTAAGACAATTCCTATGCTTTTCTTTCTCTTTGGTTCCCCTTCCAGGCAAAGGGGTTGATTTTTCAATGGTGTTTCGAGCACACACACCTCTCCTCCACCCCCAAAATTTTAACTTTGATTATTCCACTATGTAAGGATCAAAGATCACTTAAGACCCAGGTAAAATGGACCGGGGGGGGGGGGGTAAGAATACTCTTTTCAAGGTATCAAGGGTCCAAGTTGACCCCAACAGAGTGAAAAATTGCACTTCACAATGCAATTGCTACTTAATCCAGCCGTTAAGAGTAGGGAACATTAAACATTCAGTACTTTAAATAAAAACACACCTCCAGGAGATTTAAGTCAGCACTGGATTAATTATCAAATGCAGCCTACCCCCACCAGTTTAAAACCCTCTCTGTGGGCATCTATTTGACCCAATACTCAATTAGCATCCATGGTTGTGTGTGTGTCTATCTATCTATCTATCTATCTATCTATCTATCTATCTATCTATCTATCTATCTATCTATCTACATATTGCACAGGAAAGTTTAGATGAAAACAAATCTATCTATCTATCTATCTATCTATCTATCTATCTATCTATCTACATATTGCACAGGAAAGTTTAGATGAAAACAAAGGATTTCAAGGAATGCTTTACAGGTAAGTAGGGGGGGGGGGGTTACACAGCCTAAATACAAAATTCACCAGCCCCATTGTAGGCTATTCGCCTGGAAGATAGCATGCCTCACCTCCAGAGAGCGGCCAATAATAGCAATACTTTTTACCTGGCTCCCGAAAGGAAGAACACCAAGGATGGCAGGTTTTAATAATTTAAAAATATATATTTTACCTGGGCTCTCATGCGTTAGCAAGGAACGAAGGTATTTGTTCATGCTTTTCAACTCTTATTTTAATGTCTCCTTTGCAGACGAGGATGTCGGCAGTCATGACTGCCCTAACTCCTGTGGCAGCAGAGATATAGCAGAGGCTGGAGGAAGGCAGCTGGAGGAAACTGGTCACAGGTCCCTGTTTCGCAGAGTCGCATGGCTTTTAAAGAGACACTGCCCGCTTTTAGTTTTCAAAGGCGTTAGGTTCCCTGATGGTTAACTTTCCCACGAGCCACCAGAGACCCCAGTGCAGGTAAAACACGAAGCCCCCCCCCCAATACACAGCTTTTTCAGATTTGGAGATTCGCTAACTGAAAGCATTAAGCTTTTTCATTTGCCAAGGCCAGTGCTTTTTTTCTTTAAAAAAAATGTTTAGGCGTACTCTCATTTTCCTACTCCTATTGAAATATTGCCCCTCAATGAGGCAAAACTTAGATTCACAAAATGTTTAGGGGTATGCGTACCCCTGCGTACTCCCAGAAAAAAAGCACTGGGTACATAGATAAGATAGTAGCGAAAGAACCCCTGAGCATATGCAGAGCACAATAGATGGAAAGATAATGATATATAGATATACAGTACCTAGGGATAGATGGGAGCGCAGGAGCCCCTGAGGATACACAGAGCACAATAAGCAGATGGATAGAAAGATAATGATATATAGATACACCTAATGATAGATAGATAGATAGATAGATAGACAGACAAATGGATGGGAGCGAAAGAACCCCTGAGCATATGCAGAGCACAATAGATGGAAAGATAATGATATATATACAGTACCTAGGGATTGATAGATAGGAGTGTCAGAGCCCCTGAGCATATGCAGAGCACAACAGACAGATGGATGGGAAGATAAGGATAGATATCTAGATATACCTAGTGATAGACAGACTGACAAATAGATGGGAGCGAAAGAGCCCCTGAGCATACGCAGAGCACAATAGATAGGTAGACAGACAAATGGATGGGAGTGCAGGAGCCCTTGAGCATAGGCAGAGTGCCTCCCCCTCCCTCCCCCTCCTCAACCATAGCTGCCAAGTTTTCCCTTTTCTCGCGAGGAAGCCTATTCAGCATAAGGGAATTTTCCTTTTAAAAAGGGAGAACTTGGCAGCTATGTCCTCAACTCGCCCCTGAGCATACGCAGAGCGCTCTATATCTATATGGGAGCGCAAGAGCCCCTGAGCATAGGCAGAGTGCCTCCCCCTCGACTCGCCCCTGAGCATACGCAGAGCACTCTATATCTATTATATCAATATACCTATAGATAGGTATACCTATCTATATACCTATAGATAGGGGTCACGAAGAGTCGGACACGACTAAACAACTAAACAACAACAACATAGATATATGGGAGTGCAGGAGCCCCTGAGCAGAAACAGAGCGCTCTACCTATAGATATATGGGAGCGCGGGAGCCCCTGAGCATAGGCAGAGTGCCTCCCCCTCGACTCGCCCCTGAGCATATGCAGAGCACTATATCTATTATATCTATATACCTATAGATAGGTATACCTATCTATATACCTATATATACCTATAGATAGGGGTCACGAAGAGTCGGACACGACTAAACAACTAAACAACAACAACATAGATATATGGGAGTGCAGGAGCCCCTGAGCATACACAGAGCGCTCTACCTATAGATATATGGGAGCGCGGGAGCCCCTGAGCATACACAGAGCGCTCTACCTATAGATATATGGGAGCGCGGGAGCCCCTGAGCATACACAGAGCGCTCTACCTATAGATATATGGGAGCGCGGGAGCCCCTGAGCATAGGCAGAATGCCTCCCCCTCCCGAGGGCGGGCGTGGCGCCCTCCCCCCTCCCTCTCGACTCGCCCCTGAGCATAGGCAGAGCGCCGCCCCCGCCCCGCTCTCTCCCCAGTCACCTGCTGCCGAGGCGGAGGGCCTCCTGCTGCTCCTGCTGCCGCCTCCTCCTTGGCCTGGCCTGGCTTGGGAGAGCCTGGCCTGGGTCGGCTGGCCGTGCGGAGGCCCCGGCGGGTGCCGGAAGTGGCAGTAGGGCCTCCCGCAGGCGGAGCCGAAGGGGCAGTCGACGCCTCGGAGGAAGCCGCTCGAGCGGAGCATCCCGGCGGGTCATGAGGGGAGAAGGGAAGAGGCCAACCGCCGCTCCGCCTCGGCTCTTTCTTGTTCTGTCAGGCCGCCGCCATCTTGGCTATGGGCAAGGCCGGTGTGTGGGGCTTCCCCGCGCGACACCGCGCCTGCGCCGCGCGGGCCGGAAACCACGCCCTCCCCTCAGACAAGAGAGGAGGAGGAGGAGCTCGAGAGGCAACAACGCGCGTGCGCCCCGGGGAGGGGGCGGCCATCTTGATTGAAGACGCCGTCGGGTTGCAGGGAAAGGAGGGAGGGCAACCACTGCGCATGCTCCTGTATGGAGAACCGTAAAGGGTGGAGTTTCGCTACTAAGGGCAAAAGGCCGAGAGGACGGGGGTTGCTGGGTAAGCACCGCCCTGCAAATATTTCATTTGGGGGGGTGGGGTGAGGTGGAGGTGGATCCTTTGTCTGGGTCTCTATCAGGCATCCCCGATACTTCCTGACAGTAAGAGCTGCTCGACAGTGGAATTTGCTGCCAAGAAGTGTGGTGGAGTCTCCTTCTTTGGAGGTCTTTAAGCAGAGGCTTGACAGCCATATGTCAAGAATGCTTTGACGGTGTTTCCTGCTTGGCAGGGGGTTGGACTGGATGGCCCTTGTGGTCTCTTCCAACTCTATGATTCTATGATCCCCAAACTGCGGCCCTCCAGATGTTTTGGCCTACAGCTCCCATGATCCCTAGCTAAGAGGACCAGTGGTCAGGGATGATGGGAATTGTAGTCCAAAACATCTGGAGGGCCGAAGTTTGGGGGTGCCTGCTCTGGGCATCTCTTTCAGCCCTACAGTGAAGTTACTGCTTGGGGTTGCATTTGGGACCTTCTGCATGCAAGGGAGATTCCCTGCCTCTGAGATAGAAAGTGGGGTGTAGGGGGTGGGGAGGAAGAGAAATAAAGGTGGGTTGGCGGTGGCTGCAATGTCAGGTCTCCAGGCTGGAAGACAGAAAAGGTAGCCAGCAAAGGAAAGGGATGTTTCTATTGGTGGTAATATCCCTTTTGAGCCATGACTCCACCTTCCCTGTCTGTTGGGGTTCAGGAGGAAGGTGCCTCTCTTTTCCCATAGAAACTGTGATTGGGGAGACGGGGACCCCATGGATAGGGAGGCTTCGCCTTCAGCCGGAAAATCTCTGGCAGGAAAATTCCTGCAAGGGCTCTGACTCTGCCTTCTTTCTCCCTCCCAGGAACATTCTGCTTTTTTCTTTACCCTTCTGAGCTTCTTGGGAAGGATCCAAGAGGCTGATCCTGCAATCCAAGCCGAGGATGGAAGGAGGAAGATGGACAGTTGACCTGGTCAGGCTGTCTCCTGCATCCCTCCCCACAACCTCTGACCCTTCTCTCCCAGGACCCTCAGAGAGATCTGGTGAGTGGCAGGGAATGGGGGTGAGGACCTGGAGGGATGGATGGAGGGCTGAAAGGGGGGAAACCCCCTGGCAAGAGGAAAGGTGGATAGGGGACGAAGGACAGGGAGGGAGGGACCTATCCTGCACTCCAAGGAACTCCCAATTCCAGTTTTTAAGGGGTTTGTCTCTTCTGAAGATGAAGGAAGTGAACATGGTGAGGAAGATGACAAGGATTCTCATGGAGAAATGGCTGTAGAATCCAAAGACTCCTCATCTGAGCAGCAATCAGCCCCACAGCAGTTTGGCCAACCGGCACTGAGGACTTAGTCCGTGATATGGGCCTCTCCAATATGGCAGCTGACCTATTAGTGTCCAGATTGCAAGAAAAACGCCTCGGCAAAAGTGACCCATTCCCAAAAGAGGGACCAGGATTTTCTGCATATACTCTCTGCGATGGAATCTATGTAATGTAAGAATTCTATGCTATGTGGACTTCTGAACTCCTGACTCCCATCCCCTTATCATTCTAACAACTGTTTAAATCATTTTAGAAATAGCACCTTTATGTGACCGACTGTTCTCACCTTGATTTTTCCAGGCGTAGGAAGCTATGGGAATGGCCCGCTAAGGAACTGGTAGACAGACAAAAAAGTGAGTGAAACTTGAATCGTAAGATTCCAAGACACCTGGACACCCAAGATAACGGACAGAAAATGTGTTTTAGCTCCCTGACCTGTGACCTTGCCTCTCATGTATAACTTCTATGAGCTAATGCCTGTACATTTCCTTCAAAGCTATTTTAAAAATCAACTGATTTGGAGTCCCTTACCAATACTGTAGCTTATCTCAAAATAAACTGGGTCCCTTCCAGACGTTGAGCTTTTCTATCCCTTTGTTGCATTTTTCTTTTGAAGTGTTACTCCCTCCCCTGGACATGAACCTTAGAAAATATGTGCAGTACTAGAAGCACCGACAATGGGAAACTCTGACCTGCGAGTGCTCCAATTGGAGAACAGCCCTTAGCAAGGGTGTCGTGGACTTTGAAGGCGCTCAAACTCATGACGAAAGGGGGAAGTGTGCCATGAGGAAGGCACATTGGGTATGCCCACTTTGCAGTGTCTTTCCAGGACATGAGGTGCCTGAGGAGGTGCCTGTTGGAAAGTTGGAATAGGGAAGGAAAAGTGGAGTAAAAAAGGGGGGTAAAATCATGGCCTGAGGGGAATGGGTATGAAAGAGGAAAGGGGGATTTAAAGGAGGAAGTCTGAGAGAAAGTAAAAAAAAAGGGAACTGGGCAAAGGTCTCTCAGCTGCCTTTTTTTTTCAGAAAAGGCTCCTCTGCCCTTAAAACTGCAAGTTTTCTTTTACGTTTTTTGTTTAATTTTTTTACAAAAGTACGACCTGTTTTGAAAAAGATGCACAATAGGAGAACATCTATTGCATTTTTCTCGCTGGAACAGTAGGCACAGGAGCCCTGCTGCTGGGAACAGGAAGAACCTGACAGTAAGAGCTGTTCGACAGTGGAATTTGCTGCCAAGGAGTGTGGTGGAGTCTCCTTGTTTGGAGGTCTTTAAGCAGAGGCTTGACAGGCATATGTCAAGAATGCTTTGATGGTGTTTCCTGCTTGGCAGGGGGTTGGACTGGATGGCCCTTGTGGTCTCTTCCAACTCTATGATTCTAAGCGTTGGCAGCAAAACCAAAGCAAATACGGTCAAAACTTGGCAGTGTTGGGTTGGAAGTTGGATACGATCAAAGGCCGGGCCTGTTCCCATGCTCTGGGAGCCTCTGAGCCCGTTAAAAGTGGCTCATTATTACAGAGAAAAGTGCTGGTCTCTCCTTCCACGAAGGTTTTAATTATTTAAATTTAATTCCATGCTGTATCATTTTTATAGATCTTCAACCCTATTCGCAGGTGGATGTTTCTTCCATTATTAAATGAATCCACACAAGTCGGTTAACTGTGATGGTTGCTTGCTATCGTCTTCCAAAGCAACTCCTCTATTCCAAACTTAAGAATGGAAAGCGTAATGCTGGTGGTTTAAAGACTGTCTCAAATCAAATCTAAAAAAATGTAGTATAAACACCGACAATTGGGAAACACCAGCCTGCGAGCGCTCCAATTGGAGAACAGCCTTTACCAAAGGTGTCGTGGGCTTTGAAGACACTTGAACTCGGGACGCAAGGGAGAAACGTGCTAAGAGGAAGGCATGCTTGACAATCCCTCACCAGGATCAACTCCCGCCCAGAAACCTATGTCCCCACTGTGGAAGGACGTGGGGATCCAGAATTGGCCTCCAGTCACTTACGGACTTACGGACTCACTGTTAAAACCATGTTTATGGAAGACAATCTTCCTCGGCTACGAGTGATCGCCAAAGAAGAGGAAAAAGAGGTCAAGTATCAACAAGGCAGAGACATCCTTCGGCATTTTCCACACTTGGGTGGGGTTTTATGCACAACATATCATCTTCAATCCTCTTCCCAAATAGCTTATAAAAACAATAAGAATCCCAATAAAACAAAGAGAGTCCCCTTTCCCATCCCAGATCAGTCTTCCGGAGAACCGCTGCAATTCCTGCACCAGGGGGGTTGGTTTGGATGTCCTTTGGGGAGACCTCCAGCTCTCCCAATTCTCCAAGAAAATTCTGATGTTCTTAAAAACAAAGCTGCTGTCCCAAACACACGGACTAGGGAGGAAGCCCTTCTTGAGACACGGCAAGGCATTTACGGCAGCACGCGGGAAATCTTATTTCACAAACAGCACGCAAGACATATGGGTAAAGCAGTTTGTCGTTTTTATTTTTCAAGCAGCACACCCAAAACACACACACACACACACACACACACAAGCTTCAGTGCTTCTTGAAAATAACGGGGAAAGGGTGTGTGGAATATTGACAATTTCTCAAATCATTTACCCCATCTCCACCACAATGCATGGGTTTTTAGACCAGAAGGGGAATACGTTGTCAAATAAATACATTGTATAATCCACCAGTTGCACAAGTCGTACGGCAGGGTTTGCCAGCTGTTTTGGCAAATTTTCGACTGCTGAGCGGGTGGCCAGAGTGACCCTCTGGCCATGTCTCCCCCCCTGCCTGCCAAGAGACAAGACAGAAATAACAAGTGCATGCACACCCAACTTCCATTTCCAACGAATCTTGAGAAAAGACCTGGTTGGATTAGCGGAACTTGGAAAGATTGGCATCCTCCCCAAATTCCTCCTCCTGCTCCATGTGCTTTTCAAGGGAGGAAAACGACAGCCATGAGGCTTTTGTGTGGGTCTCATGGGGCGAAGATATCTCAAGGTTTAGGGCAGTCGAACAACTTCCCGAGTTTTCTCAGAAGCAGCCTGGGGTCATATAACCCTACTTTTAATAATGCCAGCCAGTTCAATGTTACTAGTGCAAACATAGCCACAGGGGGGGGGGGTTCCTATTTAATTCAATGGGGTTTGCTCCTGGGTAATAAGAGGCTGATCACCGAAGAATTGATGCTATGGTTTAAAAAAGCTAAAAGCCCAGTTAAAGCTATGGTTTTCCCAGTAGTGATGGATGGAAGTGAGAGCTGGACCATAAAGAAGGCTGATCGCCGAAGAATTGATGCTTTTGAATTATGGTGCTGGAGGAGACTCTTGAGAGTCCCATGGACTGCAAGAAGATCAAACCTATCCATTCTGAAGGAAATCAGCCCTGGGTGCTCACTGGAAGGGCAGATCCTGAAGCTGAGGCTCCAATACTTTGGCCACCTCATGAGAAGAGAAGACTCCCTGGAAAAGACCCTGATGCTGGGAAAGATTGAGGGCACTAGGAGAAGGGGACGACAGAGGACGAGATGGTTGGACAGTGTTCTCGAAGCCACCAACGTGAGTTTGACCAAACTGCGGGAGGCAGTGCAAGACAGGAGTGCCTGGCATGCTATGGTCCATGGGGTCACGAAGAGTCGGACATGAATAAAGAACAACAATAAGAGGCTTTAGGAATGCAGCCTCTGGTTTTTGTTTGTTTTAGCTTTAATAAACTAAAACAGGCATGTCCAACAGGTAGATCGTGATCTACCGGTAGATCACTGGATGTCTGCAGTAGATCACTGGTAGATCATTGGCTCCCCCCAAAAGAAGCTGAACAACTGTGGCTCCCCTAAAAAAAGCTCAACATTTTACCTCCTCCTTGAAAAAACTCAACAACTTTGACCTTAACCCCAAAAAGGAGGGTAGATCACTGCCAGTTTTTAACTCTGTGAGTAGATCGCAGTCTCTTGAGAGGTGGCCACCCCTGAACTAAGATATTTAATTAAATAGTTTTAGCTAGCTCTTGCTTTCCAAGCCCCTGGAGCTGTCCACAAAACTCTTTAAGATCTGCAGTGCTGACCGACAAGAACGCAAAGCAGATCCTTAGAAAGAAAAGGCAATGAAGGCATTTGTGCTCACTGTTTCCCATAATAAACATGGATGGATGGATAGATGGATGGATGGATTAGGACTTTGTACGCAGTCAGCCTCCTGTCGCCATGTGGAAATCGCCAGGTGGGTGCAGATTTCTCGGCCGTAATGAAAAAAAATACATCACACCTCCAACCAAAACCAACGTTTCCCCTCCTAAAGTCTGCACTGCGATTCTATTCCGCATTGCACACAGACCAAAGAAACCCAGAACACTCAACCAACCTTTGCAAGATGCTTAGCTTCCCATTAATTCGCACATTATTCTTTTTAACCAAAAATAAATAAATCTACTTGCTTTCGTTTAAAAAATATCTCTTGCTTAATTACAAAGGGAGGAGGGACGGGAGATCATAAATATATAATTTCCCCCAGATAACAGGAATTTGAGGGGGGCAGGAATTACTGTTCCCTTATTAGTCCCTGAGAACTCAGGAAATTTTAGATATGGGGGTCAGGACTCCTGGAGCAGGGGCGAAGACTATCCCAGCTGAGCAGGCAAAACATCCAGCTGTTGGCCAAAATGCCTTGCGCTTCCCAGCCTGGATATACGGGCATCTTCAGGTCTCGAGTTCGAATCCAGAGCCTCATGGAGGCCGGAAAGTGCATCCCAGAAGGGCCTAAATCACTAGACCCGAAGCACCAAAGTTTATCTAGCTCAGGGACGAGGAACCTTTGGCGCCCCAGGCGTTGCCGAACTACAACTCCCATCAGCCTCTGCCGCCAGGGATGACGGGAACTGTAGTTCAGCAGTATTTTGCAGGCTCAAAGACTCCCTGAACTTGGCCTAGCTTTATGGCGACACTGATTCTGCTCGGATCGAACGCCGGCCGATGACGCTTGGGGTTTTGCACAAAGCCCTGCGTTTAAACGCCGCTCTGCCCCCCATCGTCCGACGCCTGCACGGAGAGGTCCCTTTTCTCCCCACCGAGAAACAAGGGGGGCACAAGGCAACTTCGCAACCAAGGCGGGCAGCGATGCCATGCAGGCGCCGGGGTCCGGCCGCCAAGTCCGGCATCAATCATGCAATTGCAGATATGGCTACCACCACCTTGGCAAATAAAACAAAAACAGAAAAACTCCACCCTCTTGCGGCGAGGGGGTGTCTGCATCATGGGAGCATCAAGTCTCACAATTAGATTTAACAAGGGAAGAAGGAAGATGTGGCTTCAGGGAGACGTTCCAACCCTCTGGAAGAACAAAGGCACCAAAAACCCACGTTACAAACACGCACATGTATCTATGTCTCTTTATCCACACCCTGAAATACAGCTCTGCTGGGGAAGGGGCGAAGAAGTGCTTTGAAATGTGCTCAATTGCACTTTCAGGTTCTGGTGTGGGGTGTTTTTTTGGGGGGACTACAACACCCATCATCCCCAACGCCTGGTCCTGCTAACCAAACAGCATGATGGGAGTTGTAGTCAAAAAACAGCCAGAGACCCAAGTCTGGGCAACACGACTTCTGCGTCTTGTCGGCTCCGTGGTCTACCGAGCGCAGGGCTGCCCACCGAGCGGCGGCGCTTCCCCGAAAATCGAAGCGAGTTCCTAGTCCTCAGGATTGCGGGCAAAGTGATTCCCAGCTCTGCCGCTCAGCTGTGGCTCGGCTATAAGGCAGGTTTGCAAAGGGAGGGAGAGGATAAAATCCTTAAGCCTTCTCCCCACCACCCTCCCAGGTCAACATCCCCCCCCCAGACCGATGCAGATTCTACATTTAAAAATAAAATAAATTACACTGTTTATACATAGATATAAAAATAACAACAGCCACACCCATAAAAACAGGTCCTCAATTTTCTATGTACAGATATTAAAATTTGGACCCGGTTCGGGGGGGGGGAGGATTATTTACAAATGTTAGGGATTGTTTACCCACTAGTGATGCTCAGCTGAGTCCCAGGGAATAGTGTGGACAGATATGCAAATCAAACAGGCCTCCGAAGCAGACGGGGGGGGCAGTTTCCCAAAAGGGGGTCTTCTGGATGCTATTGGACTCCAGTGGTCATGACCATTGGGCATGCTGGCTGCTGCCAGCTGGTGTCCAGCACCAGTAGGGATACAGGCTTCCCCATCCCTGTGCTAGGAAGAGGCGTTCCTCACTCTCAGGAAGGGAGCGCCTCTTCCAAACATAGGCATTCGTCTCCCCATCACCCCTAACCACTACTCATGCTGGCTTTTGGGTGGGCTGATGGGAGATGGAAGCCGAACCCCATCTGATTAATTGCGGGTAGCCGTGACAGCAAGGAATAATTTAGGGGGAAATATACCTCTGGTTACCAGGTTCCACGAACAAATGACGCCGGATCAGCTCTGACTGTACCGTACCCTGTTTACGAGCCTCTCGGGAGTCATCTGTTCACCATAATCGTTCCTCCCAAGCCAGAGGCAGTCTACCTTTGGTTACCAGATCCTGGTGATGAGCAATACTGGACATCTCTGTCCCATTGTACCATATAAACGAGCTTCCTAGAACCTGCCACCTGGCTAAAGAAAGGTTTGGCGGGTTCTAGACAAAGTGCCCCACTCTTTCCTGAGTATCGGGGAGCCGGGGAAGGAGAATGTCCCTTTGCTTTGGGAAACCAAGGCAAAGGGGCTGCGAGAGGACCCTAGACACCGGCCAAAAAACCAACCCGGCAGGCCTGGAGTACGGGAAGGAGGAACGTTGCAACTGGCTGGACGCCTGGGATGGTTCCTCCGATTGCCAGCGGCGCCCCTTGCTTCCCGGAGGCGCCAAATTGGGAGCCGGGAACGGGCCCCCTTCCCCCAGCACCGCCGCCGCCGGAGGGTCCCTCGCGGGCTGGGGCCAGCAAAGCATCGTGGGTACCGGCGACCCAAGGCGGGGCCTTTTCAGGGGGCGGGGCTGTCGTGGGCGGGGCTCCCAGCCAGGCTGCTAGCGGCAGAGTCACTCGGAGAGGCGCTGTGGCACTCGGGTCTCCGGACCATGTCCGGGCGGAAGGCCGGGTGGCGCCGGGCGTGCTTGGTCAGGTGGTCGCTGCGCATGAAGCGCTTCTCGCAGAGCGGGCAGGCAAAGCGCTTCTCGCCGGTGTGGGTGCGCAGGTGGCGGGCGAGCTCGTCGGAACGGGCGAATCTCTTCTGGCAAGAGGGCCAACTGCAAGGGAACGGGCGCTCACCTGCAAAACAGAGAGAGAGAGAAGCAAAGCATGAATCGTTTTATCATTCATGGTGGGAATATTAAGCGGGAGTGAGGGATGGTGGACACGATTTAAATCACTAGTCAGTAAGACTTGATTCAAATCATTTTCTTTTTACAGAAACACCCGTCCTTGCTGGTATCATCTTAATATTTACAACCAGATGAAGGTATCGTTTTTGGAATATTTAAATTTCCAGGGTAGTTTTTACAGTTATATCGAAAATTATGGATTTGGTTATACTATTAGAAATACATAGACCAATAATTATGAAATTATGGTGAGATTTAACAAGTTAGCTGTTTCTATTTGGACAACTTTTCTGTTGTACTTTATTGGAAGGAGAAAAACAATCATTTCCTTAATAACAATTAAAACAATTTATTTAACTTTAAACAGTAACATTATAGCGTATGTATCCATGTTTAACTTATGTGGTTAAATTTTTTTTTAAAAAAAACTTCGACTGAGTTTTAGCGCACATGAAAAACTTAAAACAAATCCTTATTGAAAACTATCTTTAGAAAGATTTTTCCTCCAAGAGCATTTTATTTTAAAAATCTGTTTTAAAAAAAAAATCTGGTTTTTTTTAATCATTTGATTTTTATCCACCCTGATTCATGGCGTGAATGTTAAGCTATAGTTCAGTTTTTGGCCAAATCAGGGTGGATTAAAAATATATATTTTAAAAACTGGATTTTTAAAAAATTTAAATCGGATTTTTAAAATAAAATGCTTCTGGAGGAAAAAAATCTTTCTAAAGTTTTTCTATTTAAGTTACTTTGTAGTCCAATAAGGAAATAAGGATTTGTTTCAAATTTTTTCATGTGTGATAAAACTCCATCTAATTGTTTAACCACATCAGTTAACAAACATGGATACATATGCTAAGATGTTACTGTCTTGGTTAAATGAATTGTTCAAATTGTTATTAAGTGATCCATTTTTCTCCTTGCAATAAAGCACACCAGAAAAGTTGTTCAAATATAAACAGTTAACTTATTAAACCTCACCACAATTTCATAATTATCTGTCTTGTGTATTTCTAATAATATAATCAAATCGGTAATTTGCAATAGAACTGTAAAAACTACTCTGAAAATTTATTATTCCAAAAACGGAAACTTCATCTGGTTGCAAATATTAAGATGATACCAGCAAAAATGAGTCTTTCTGTAAAAAATGATAATAATGATTTGAATCAAGTCTTACTGACTAGTGATTTAAATCAAGATCTGAATCGATTTGATTTAAATCAAATCCACCCTGGGCCAAAGTGACAGACCTAAAAAAGAGAGAAAATATTGTATGCTTTGTGGACTCGGAGTCCCCAATCTACAAGTGTTATGTGCGTTTTACGATGGGCTCTCCTTTTTCTAGGCAGTTGTTTCTTTTCCTGACAGTGCTGGTATGGTTTTGTCACCTCAATGAAGCTTCTTTCGATTTTTTGATAAAATATTACGGAGGAAACATTAGTAAAGGTAAAAGAACCCCTGGACAGTTAAGTCTAAGCACCTTTTCTTTGCGCAATGACCATTATAAATAGTTCAATTATTCATTTCATTTCTATTATTTGTTTCGTTTACATGATGGGTAGGCGAACTAAGGCCCAGGGGCTGGATCCGGCCAAATCACCTTCTCATAGAATCATAGAGTTGGAAGAGACCCCAAAGGCCATCCAGTCCAACCCCCTGCCAAGCAGGAAACACCATCAAAGCATTCTTGACATATGGCTGTCAAGCCTCTGCTTAAAGACCTCCAAAGAAGGAGACTCCACCACACTCCTTGGCAGCAAATTCCACTGCCGAACAGCTCTTACTGTCAGGAAGTTCTTCCTAATGTTTAGGTGGAATCTTCTTTCTTGTAGTTTGAATCCATTGCTCCGTGTCCGCTTCTCTGGAGCAGCAGAAAACAACCTTTCTCCCTCCTCCATATGACATCCTTTCGTATATTTGAACATGGCTATCATATCACCCCTTAACCTTCTCTTCTCCAGGCTAAACATGCCCAGCTCCCTAAGCCGTTCCTCATAAGGCATCGTTTCCAGGCCTTTGACCATTTTGGTTGCCCTCTTCTGGACACGTTCCAGCTTGTCAGTATCCTTCTTGAATTCTCAATCCGGCCCGCGGAGGATCCAGGAATTAGTGCGTTTTTACATGAGTAGAATGTGTGCTTTTATTTAAAACTAGCTGGCCCTGCCACGCGTTGCTGTGGCTAATCCCTGTGACTGCCACCCCCCCGTGTTGATCCATGACATATCCTGCCCCCTCCTCCCCCCACCCCTGGGTTTTCTCTGTGATTCCCCCAACCTGTCCCATCCCATGACGTATCACGCCCCCTTTCCCCCCCCACCCTCTGGGTCATCCCTGTGACTGGCCCCACCATGTCCTGACCTATCCTGTCCCCTCCTCCAGACAAGTCAGTACCTCCATTCGGCCTAGTCTGTAAAGGCTTTGGCATAGTACAGTATATAAACGGGAGCCGGGGTGCTGTTGAGAGGGAAGGTTCTATAGATGTAGTACCAGTGTAGCCACCGCTAGAGGGCGATGGTTTGCAACCTGGTTCTTTTCCCAGCATGCACTTTCGGCTGAGTGGTGCGTTCTGGAACAGGGTTTTTTGGGGGTCTTACGTGGCCCGGGTGTGACATTTGTCTTTGCAAACTCTCTAAGATCCGTCGGACATTCGTATGGGACGTTGTGTCCGAATTTGAACGCAAGCAGTTTCGGAGAAAAGTGGAGACCCACCCACTTGTCCTTTTTACATTTTTTTGATATATAGATGCATCTCTGGGTTATTTGTGGGGCATAGGAATTCTTTCATTATTTTTTTCCAAAATATAGTCCAGCTCCCCACAAGGGGCAGTGGACAGAGGGACAGTGGACCGGCCCCCTGCTGAAAAAGTTTGCCGACCCCTGGTTTGTATTTTAAAGGGGGGGTGGTCTCAAAGCAGTTTACAATACATCAAAATATCAAATACAGTAGAACCTTGGTTCCCGAACTTAATCTGTTCTGGGAATCTGTTCGACTCCCGAAACCATTTGGAAAAAGAGGCGCAGCTTCCGATCGGCTGCAGGAGCTTCCTGTGCTCAATCGGAAGCCGCGCCAGACGTTCGGCTTCTGAAAAACGTTCACAAACCGTAACACTCGCTTCCGGGTTTGCAGCGTTCGGGAGCCGATTCGTTCAGGAGGCAAGGTACCGCTGTAATCAGATTCAAGCTCCAATTGGGGTTCAAATCTCTACTCTATAATGCAGCTGACGGGGTGACCTTGGGAGTCATTCGCAGCCTACCTCGCAGGGTCGTTGTAGGGATTAACTGGGGGGGGGGGCGAACCATGGACTTGTTGGGAGAAGAAGACAGGAGATAAACACAATAAATGAGCTCTTCTTAATAAAGCTGGAGTGGCCACACCCGTTCCAAACATTTTTAGTATCTTTTGGAGGTTGGATGGCGGCTAACAGATTGAGGTTGAATCCTGACAAGACAGAAGTACTGTTTTGGGGGGACAGGGGGCAGGCCTGTGTGGGAGACTCCCTGGTCCTGAATGGCGTCACTGTGCCCCTGAAGGACCAGGTGCGCAGCCTGGGAGTCATTTTGGACTCACAGCTCTCCATGGAGGCACAGGTCCATTCTGCGTCCAGGGCAGCTGTTTATCAGCTCCATCTGGTATGCAGGATGAGACCCTCCCTGCCCGCAGACTGTCTGGCCAGAGTGGTGCATGCTCTGGTTATCTCCCGCTTGGACTACTGCCATGCGCTCTACGTGGGGCTACCTTGGAAGGTGACCCGGAAACTGCAACTAATCCAGAATGCGGCAGCTAGACTGGGGACTGGGAATGGCCGCCAGGACCATATAACACCGATCCTGAGAGACCCACATTGGCTCCAAGGACATTTCCGAGCACAATTCAAAAGTGTTGGGGCTGACCTTTAAAGCCCTAAACGGCCTCAGCCCAGTAGACTTCCAGAACGGATTAAGTTTGGCGCTTTTGTTTTTGTTCTTTATTTTGCTTTTTTGTTTTTGAGGCTTTTTCGGTTCATTTGTTTTCGTGACTGCGTGGAACCCAGTTCAGCTACTGATGGATTGATTGTGTGACTGCGGAAATGGATAAAATCCAAACAATGACCATCATCAGTGCAGGTAAGGAAAAAAATCATTTTAATTTTTATCATCTACAATACTGT
Source organism: Zootoca vivipara (assembly GCF_965207765.1). Lineage (NCBI taxonomy): Eukaryota > Metazoa > Chordata > Lepidosauria > Squamata > Lacertidae > Zootoca > Zootoca vivipara. The sequence continues at coordinate 94,227,497 of NC_142589.1, read as the reverse complement.
CTTATTTATTTTATAGTACAGTACATTGATTACTGCTTTCATTTTATCTATCAATGGTCTCGTTAGATAGTAAAATTCATGTTAAGTTGCTGTTTTAGGGGGTGTTTTTAAAAGTCTGGAACGGATTAATCCGTTTTGCATTCCTTTCTATGGGAAACCGCGCCTTGGTTTTGGAACGCTTTGGTTTTGGAACAGACTTCCGGAACGGATTAAGTTTGAGAACCAAGGTAGCACTGTAAACTGCCAAAGCAAAACAAGATGAATTTTAACAAGGAGAAATGTAAGGTACTACACTTGGGCAAAAAAAATGAAAGGCACAAATACAGGATGGGAGACACCTGGCTTGAGTGCAGTACATGTGAAAAGGATCTAGGAGTCTTGGTAGACCACAAACTTGACATGAGTTAGCAGTGTGATGCAGCAGCTAAAAAAGCCAATGCAATTCTGGGCTGCATCAATAGGAGTATAGCATCTAGATCAAGGGAAGTCATAGTACCACTGTATTCTGCTCTGGTCAGACCTCACCTGGAGTACTGTGTCCAGTTCTGGGCACCACAGTTCAAGAAGGATACTGACAAGCTGGAACGTGTCCAGAAGAGGGCAACCAAAATGGTCAAAGGCCTGGAAACGATGCCTTATGAGGAACGGCTTAGGGAGCTGGGTATGTTTAGCCTGGAGAAGAGAAGGTTAAGGGGTGATATGATAGCCATGTTCAAATATATGAAAGGATGTCATATGGAGGAGGGAGAAAGATTGTTTTCTACTGCTCCAGAGAAGAGGACACGGAGCAATGGATTCAAACTACAAGAAAGAAGATTCCACCTAAACATTAGGAAGAACTTCCTGACAGTAAGAGCTGTTGGGCAGTGGAATTTGCTACCAAGGAGTGTGGTGGAGTCTCCTTCTTTGGAGGTCTTTAAGCAGAGGCTTGACAGGCATATGTCAAGAATGCTTTGATGGTGTTTCCTGCTTGGCAGGGGGTTGGACTGGATGGCCCTTGTGGTCTCTTCCAACTCTATGATTCTATGATTCTATGTAAACAGGACTGGGCCGCACGAGGACTAGAACCTTGGCGGAGGAGGGCAGGATTTGCCTGCGAACAAATGCGGCCAAGGAGGCAATGGAGATAAACTGGGCCCTGAGCGTGCCACAGCAAACATCTTTGCAACCGAGCTCATGCCCCGAGAGTTTGCTGCCCTTAATCTCCTCGTGGGAGGAAAGCTAAGCAAGGCAGGCAGATGTCAGGATTGCACAAGCAAAGACTTCAAACCGTGTCCCACCCCCCCTCCTTTTGGAGCGTCTGTTTACCCAGATGCAGCCCTGCCCCTTCGACGCTTTGTGTTTCTCAACAAAGCTTTTTGAGGCTGGCGTGCGTCTGTGCAAGATGGGGACTTTTAAACACACCGTGAAAACACCGCTACCAGCTCTCCTTCGCCGGAACTATCTGTTCCAAGCTTGTTGAGAGCTCTCTCTCTCTCTCTCTGTATATGTGCCAGGAATTGGATTTGTGGATCAGGACACTAACCCGATTCGGCGTTCCGAAGAGGGGCTCTGGAGGACCTCTCTAAAGCAGCACAAAAAATACGCGTCTTGGCAAGGAGGGTCCTCCGGTGCCATTGAAATGGTCGCAGAGGAGCCATAGCTGCCAAGTTATCCCTTTTTTTAAGGGATTTTCCCTTATGCTGACTAGGCTTCCTCGTGAGAAAACTTGGCAGCTATGAGAGGAGCAGCAAGCTCTTCGGAAAAATAAACGAACACCAGTTTACATTCCGCCAAGGTGATAGGTGTGTGAGAGAGGGGAAATCTGAGATTCTGTTATGGCGGTTCATCTTCATCTTATTGGGCTTCTTGAGCAGGAGCAGTCTATCTGGAAAGCGAGAACTTCAGGGGCGGGGGTGGGGTTGTGGGTTTGTTTGCAAAAGTCCTTGCTGCTTTTCATTTTGCTGCTGGTGAAGAGAGGGTTGCCTTTTGAGTTCTGAATATCATTTTGGTGGTGGTGGGGCAGTCTGTAATAAAGCCTCTTTCTTGATCAGATGGAAAAGTGTGTTTGTGTTTGCCCATGTAATGAAAACCCTGGCTCCACAGGCAAACTTATATTTGTTGCCGCATCTCCACCCTGCTTCCCCACAGCCATACGGCCCTCAGAATGTTGTCAACTGGGGAATGTGGCCCCCAGGCAGAAAAAAATGGGTTTCCTGGCCCTTGTTCTTGGCCCAGGGTCAGAGGTCACCCAGTAAGTTTCTGGACGCAGTGTGGATTCGAACCCTCACCTCCCAGGTCCTGGCCTGACACTCTAACCAATACACCACACTGCCTTCCTAGAGCCCTTCTGCTGTGGGGCGGCTCTATAAGTTAAGCAGGTCCATAAATACGGGGAAAGTAAAATTTCACTTACAGAGAAGGATCCGAAATAAGTTTCCTCGAAGCTTGCATGTTTTTTTATTATTATTATTCTGGATTTTGTTTGGCATTTTAACGTGTTGTAAACCGCTCTGAGATTTGTTATTTGTTAATATAAAATGGTATAGAAATGAATAACAATTATTATAGTAATAAATCACGTGGCCAAAACAAAACAAAGACGCCTACATTCTGTTGTGGTG